>NC_088846.1:14793084-15393084 GCF_904066995.2 Poecilia reticulata | reverse complement strand
ATTTCAGAAAACAGACTTTATTAACATCATCAGTACACTCAGCATGGCAGCTTCTGCAACTTTATCTTAATAATAGCAAACATATACAAGGGCTATGCTGAAAAATCCTTAGAGTAGGTAGCACTAAGAGATTTCTGCACTTTATTCAATGTTCCAACCATGTTGGATATATCTTATGAATGTGTGCAGAGTTGGTGCTGTGAGAATATGAGTTCTTAAGCCTTGCTCTTTTTGCAGTTCTTCAGAGCATCTGCCAGGGCATGCAATGCCTTGTCAGCATTGGTCTTCTCGCAGTTGTATCCCATCAAGCCGATTCTAATCACCTAATTAAAACAGAGAGTGCATTAATGCCTGCAGTGACTCAGTTGGATTATAAAAAAAAAGAAATTAAAAAACTGACGCAAGTCTTTCGACGCAGTTTCTGATGTATTTAGATGGAATGTATTTTTTAAATATACATGCTAACATGTCTGTTATTTTGTATCTAGGTAGAAACAGATCTAATGTGTGCAATGTCAAATGTTTAATTAAAACATGAATAGGATGTTAAAAAGAAAAGGCATTGCATTTTTATTATATGTTTTTTTTCTTTTTTTTTTCCAAAATATTATGAGGTCTAAAGGTTATATCTCTTAAATCCCCTTTAGTGACCCTAATGATGAGACCTTTGCATGTTCGCACTTCTAAAATGAAACCAACCATGCCGACGGATGGACCCAGTCCTCCTGTCATCTCCATCTGGTGATTCTTCATAATGTAGGTGAGCATCTCTCTCCACTCATAGCCTTCGGGGATGGATATGGTGGTAACAGAAGGAAGCCTCAACTCCTGCATGAAACACATCATGCCAAGAAAATTGTTTTAGCATACTTTTTGACCAACTGGTTTTAGTGTATTTGTCCCATTTTCTCACATGCTTCTTTCAAATGTACGTTCTACAGTTACTAATCAAGCAAAAAAACCAAAACAAAACAAAACGATATATGTTTCTGAGCTTTTCAACTGTCTTACTTTGTCAGGGATGAAAAGCTTGAGACCTAGGTCTTCTAGTCCTTTGTATAAGTAGGCTGCAACCTCTTTGTGTTTCCTCCAGGACTCTTCCAACCCCTAGAGGGAGACAAAGTTTGGTCATTTTGTAGACTAATTTTAACTTCCATTTAGGAAAACCAGCAGATTTGTAATGAATAATGAAAAGAGAATTTGAACTAAGTACAGTTTAAAGTCTAAAGGGAAATCTTAAAGTATTAAATTCAGTTGATGTGGTAAGGTGGAAAAATAGTGAAATATCTCTTTACCCTTTCAGCAAGAATTGCCAGACTCTCTCTCAGTGCAAAGAATCCAGAAACAGGACCAGTGTGGTGATATCTAAAACCCAGAGCAAACTATTATCTCTTATCTGTTCTTTTTGACTTACAATTTTTATTCAAAGACTTTGTGTAGTTTAACTTTAAGGTAGCACTTAAAGAATAACTACAAACAAAATGAGTATCTTTGGTCTGGTAACTGTTTGCAAGGTATAATGCAAAACAGAAAATGTATTTTGTTTCATTTGTGCACATCACCAAAAATGAGGAATTTTAACATCTCATTCGTCATTTGTTTCTTCTGTAAATTTTGAATTTCCTTTATCACTAAGTGAGAAGCAAACATTTATAACTGAGAATTATACATCAACTGAAAGTTAAACATTACAACACAAGCAACGTGTGTTATATTTCTGATCATAAGCTTTAAAAACTGAACTGGACCTATTTATTAGAATAAGCTGAATTACTTTGTTGGCACAAATAATAAAAAAGAATCACTCACCCTCTTGTTGGACTGCCATTACAACCCCAGTAGTCGGACAAATGTGTCATGTCAAAGACATACGATACTGGCTTGGTTTTCCTGTTAAACATCTTGTTACTGTGTTGGGGGAACAAAAAAAAATTAGGCAGCTTTAATAATTTGCCTAATCTTTTCTTTTCTTTTTTTTTTGGCTAGACATTCAGTGATGCACTACAGTGTTCAGTCTTACCATGCTCTATCATTAAAAGAGATGGGTGCTGTGCCAGGAGGTGCATTAAGAGCCTTCTGAGAACCAGTGTACAGGATGTCAATTTCTTTGAACACAATAAGAAATGTAAAAAAAATCAGATAGATGCCAAACGCCGAACAGAAGTATTGTGATTTTATTTGTTGACCTACTTTGTTTGTCCATAAAAATTGGAGCTGCTCCAAGTGAGGCCACACTATCAACTAGGAAGATGCAATTGTGTCTGCAGAACATACAATATAGGGCTGTGAGAAATGTGCCTTAATGTGAACATATTTCAGTTTAAAGATAAGCTGGATAGAAACCTACTTTCTGCAAATGTCTCCAAATCCATCCACTGGGTGGCAGAGGCCAGCAGAGGACTCTCCGTGCGCAAGAAAAAACAAGACCGGCTTGTGTTTTTCTATGGCCTAAAACACAAAGAGTTTTAATCACCCAACTCTTCTTATTCTCTTATTCTCCAATGAACCCAAGTCTCCTTGAAGAAAACAATTCAGATGTTCAGTTATAGTCAGAGTTGTAAGACAAAGTCCAAACCTGTTCGATTTCCTTATTGGTGTAACATCCTCCAGGCGCCTTTACCAGTCTGTGTACATTGGCACCTCAAGTCAGAACAAACAAACGAAAAGGAATTTCATAAATAAAGGAGTATAATAGTTATCTCAGAATACATATAAATACTATATATATTTTAATTGAGTTTCAGTTTCAGTGTTGATAGGGGGGGTTAGTGATCAATCAAGTGTGTGCGTAAAGCCAAGTGTAAAACATAAACATTATACCCATTCTTTCCGCAATTTCAGATACGCGCTCTCCCCAAATCCCGTTGACGGCAATGAGGACGCTCTCCCCTGGCTCCACAATGTTGAACACGGCGCACTCCATGGCTGCGTGTCCGGAGCCGCTCATTGATATGGTCATGTTGTTCTCTGTCTGAAAGGCGTACTGGATGCCCTTTTTGATATCGTTCATGATCTGTGACACGAATTTAAAACGTGAAACAGGCTTTTAGTTCGATGTAATTGAAACTAGAAGGCTATATTCATCTGCGGTAGCAGTGAGTGTGCGCTTCACAGTGCGTAATTACGCACAGACCTTATATTATATATATATATATATATATATATATATATATATATATATATATATATATATATATATATATATATATATATATATATATATATAGAAAGAAAACTAGCAATTTAGTGGCGATAATCAAAGCAACCGCCAACATCTCTCCAAATAACAAAACTGTATCAAAAGCTCTCACAAATAATAAAATTGAACCGCATCTTCAAAGACCAAAAGGCAACCGATATGAAACTCTTTTTCTCGCAACAAACCAAATCTGAGATGACTGAATCCTACTGATCGTCAGAACAGTTACCTCATACATTTCTGGATGCAGGTGACCAATTATAGGCTTGCCTCCTGCTGCTAAGACACGTGGAGGAACGTTTGAAGGCCCCGGACCGAACAGGTAACGCACAGGCACTTCTAGCGGTCGCAGCATGCATTCGGGCGGCGGGATAGAGACGGAGGACATTGAGCGCTCCAGACGCTGCAGCAGCGGGGCGCTCCGAGCAGCGAGTGGACCGTCAAGAGCCGCTGCCGCCAGCTGAGCTAGCGACGCGCTCCGGCCGAACAAAGCCCGCTGCATAACGGCCGGAGTCCTGAACCAGAGAAGCCTGCAAGGGTGGAGGTCACCTATGAGAGATGCCGAAACTGAGCCTGGGAGTGAGTACGGGTGAACATTTAAAACAGACAGGTCCTTGACCTGGTGGGTAAGGGCGTGCGTCATTTTACGCAACAAAGTGTAGGACAGCAAACTGTTAATAGTAAGAGAACAGGATGCTCCATGAACCCTTCTGTTTATGTTGTAAGTGTTTTGGTAAATAACATTGTTTGAGCTTTTTACAGAGCAAACGTATTCACACCCCTTGAACTTTTGCACAGTGTCTCAGTTTATAACCAGTGCAGCATCTTCTCGTGAAATTCTATATGAAAGAATACAAGAAAGTAGCTTGTTCTTGTGAATGGAAGTAGAAAACATAGTTTAATAAATATTTTAACTAAAACATATCTAAAAGGTGGGTTCTAATCAATAATTCAAAGATGTTTTGGGAGAGTTTACCGCTTAAAGTTTCCAACAATGTGTATCTAATTTGCTAATCTATGGATTTATATTTCTGCACATCCTAGCCCAGTGTTAAGTCACACCCAAGGTCCTCAGTTGGATGTAGTGCTTAAATGAGGAACATGTGTCGATCTATATCACTCCACAGTGTCCTGGTGAAAAGGGTGCAGTGTCAGTGTTTTGACACACATTGTGTTTTTGCATCTACACCAGAGAGTTACATTTTGGTTTCATTTGACAACAGCGACGGCTTTCTTCTTGTCATTGTCTCATGAAGGTCAGGTTTGTGGGTTGCACCGCTGTGGTGCAAATTCTCCTGCTTGTGGATCTTTGCAGCTCCTCCAGAGTTACCGTGAGCCTCATAAATGCTTCTCTATTGGTGGATGACCAAGTCAGGTTTGCTGGTGTGCCAGACTCTTCATTTTTAGATGATAGTTTGAAAAGTGTTCTAATATAGTTATAGCTTTGAATATTGTTTTCCAACCCACTCTAGAATTCTTCACCACCTGAATCCTAGTCTTTCTGGTATGATGTTCATGATGTTTGATCATTATGGTTCTCTAATAAACCATTGGAGGCTTTTAACAAAATAGCTGTATACTGAGATTAAATAAATTGCTTATTTTAATAAGGTGACTCCTGACTTCAGTTTGTTGTGCTGGCTTTTATTTAGGAGTAAACAGGCTTAGTATAAAAGTATGCCAGCTCTCTAGATTTCCCATTTCTAAATAGTTTTCAAAAGTGTGCTACTGCCTTGGGTTATTGTTGTGATCAATACACAACAATTCATTCATACAGAATGAATGACATAAAGACATTCATTCTGTATGAATGTCTTTATGTAAGGAATGTCTGTCCATGACCCACATGCATGCACAGGACTAGTTTTGGTGATGCATTTCTGGTTTAGATCTGCAACTCTTGAAACCAAAGTACTGCACTTGGCAGCTTAGAACCGGCTGACATTGGTTTGTTTGAGGTGATTTGTTGACTTTGTCTGCGCCGTCTGTCACAGCAGCCTTTGCGATGTTTAGAGGAGCCTCCTCTCAGAGAGCCAATCCGGTGTCTTGGTTGAGGAAGTGGGGCAGGCCAATGCATCCACCCACCAACCCATATAAAGGTACAAACACCCAGCCAAAGGCACTCAAAGTTCTTTTTTTTAAATATGTTTATGCTCTGTACAAAATTTAAAAAATGATTTCATGATTTCCACTTTAAACAAATTTCCAATAAAAGTGTTTAATCATGTTACGTTAAAGAAAGGAGAACATGCAGTCATCCAGAAGCAATTTTCATTTCAAACTTTTGTTTGTGCATGCTTAAACTGAAACGTCACTGACGTTATGTTGCAAGAGTTATTAAAATTTGAACAGTTTCGACATCAGCTCCAAACTTCACACCATCTAAGTGAAATATTAAAACAAGTCTGTCAATTTAATACTGTACATTAGTGTAGAAGTCTGGGTGACTGGGTAAATAATTACACAGAAGATAAATAAGTGACATTAGCTTTTCTGCTTTCTCTGGATGGTATACTTAAGAGACATGTTGAAGAACTCGGGAGATGAACGGCTTTCTAGAAATATATAAATCAGTTATAGTAACATTACATCTAGTTAAGTTTTCAACAAATATTATTCTGACTTAAACAAGGTTTGTACTTTTTGACTTTGTCAGCAATTGTTGTGAAATTGTTATATTTACAGGTCACACCATTCTGTTTTGTTCTCATTGTGTGTTTCCTGTATTTTCACATCATATAACAGCTTTTATTTGTTTATTATTATGCTTACAGCCTGCATTAAAATATCTCTGAATCATATTGTCAGTGTTACTATTATTTTAACGAGGGCAATTATAAATGGGGGTTTTGTTCTGCTATTCTGTTTGACATGCCTTTACTATTACATGTTGTGTTAAGGGGATTAATGTGGCACACTCCCCAGAATTAAAGATGACACCTGAAATTTTAGGTTTAATATCAATACCCCTCTTAACTTAAAATAGCCTGTTCAACTTATTGTTTACAACCTAGAATTAAACAAATGCATGGTTGTACTGTATTTAAAATGTGTACTTACTACCTTTATCAAGGGACTTGCTAATATCAAGGCACATTTTATGAACTCTGTTACAATTTATTTTCTGTTCTTAGATTTAGTTTAGCCTTTGTTCTGAAATGAATATAGGATAGAAGTTTGCTCTCTACCAGAAAATCCTAAAAGAGAACGGACATCAGTTTGAGGCCTTTAGTTCAAGCGCACTTGGGTTATGCAGCCAGTCCATGCATGTTTGACTGAAATTAAGTGAAACAAAAAGAAACAAAAAACAAAGCAATCAAACGTGATTTTATCTTGTCAAAGTCTGGACTTTGACACGATTGAGACACTGTTGCATGAACTTAAAGAAAGTGTTCATGCTCAACAAAATATTCCCGTGTGACTGAAATCTTAACAATTCTGCAAAGACAAGAATTTCTCATCATCAGTTATAGAAAATTATTGATAGCAGCTGATATGTTACAGTTTGCACCTACCTTAATTATCTCATAGCGCTATAGGTTGGTCTGGATTTGGTCATCATTTTAAAACAGATTTTTATTTTGTATTTAATCAGGCTTAATTAATCTGATATTTAAATTTGTTTGATGATCTGAAACATGTAAAAACGTGAAAAGGGAATATGTTGGAGTGTGAATGGTTTTTCGCAGCAATGCAGCTCAAGTGATTTTTTTTAACAACAACAAAAGACAAACCCTCCAAATGTAGAATAAAATTACCTACTGATACATGGTGAGATTGAGCATCTTTGCATGCGAAGGGAACGTAATTTAGGAATGTATTTTGTGGTGCTTCATTCCCCCTCCTCTCTCTTTGCTCGCTGATGATGCTGATGCTGATCTCATCAGCCCCTCCCAGCATCCCTGGCACAGCTGCGCCGCCATTTTCAGCACCATCAGAGCGACGGAGTGACGGCGCACTCCATCCTCCTGTTTATACGTTTGGATCCGCGTTTTCCTCCTCTCCCCCCCTCAACCTCCTCGTCTCCCACTCTCGTCTCTGTGTCTGACGCACCGCTGCTGCTGCTGAGGCTGAGGCAGACTCCCCTCTCCCCGTTTCCCCGGCGGATTCTCCATGTATGGATGCGCTGAGGGAAGTGATGCTGTAGGTTACCGAAGACCGAGAGAAAACACAGACCACAGACGAAATTCAAGAAAGAGCCACCGGAGGATCCCGACGCCTTTTTGAATGGATTCATCCTGTGTGTTTCTGTCGAGTCGGAGTTGCTGAGGTAAACCACCGTCCTCATTATAGCTTCATATTTGTTATTAGAGCTCATCGTGATGGTATTTAATTTTTTCCCCCACTTCTGTGTTTTGTGAATGTTGACGATTTCGCGAGCTTTTTTTTTTTTTTTATACGAGACGCTGCGTCAGGATGGTTGGCCCTTTAAACGATTAACGCCAATATAAATACGACATAAACCCATATTAGATTAACAATTTAAAAAAAAATCAAATATACATGTAACATCGCTGTAATGATGTGACCTCCTTTCCGACGCAGTGCCGGATGATTTGGTGTCTGAGCTGTGTCCATGTTTACGCGGCCTGTCTCTGAGGTGCGGCAAAGCAAGATGGAGGAGACGATATTTACATGGACAGATTTTCTCATTTTTCTAATCAACAGTGCTCTCAGAAATATCATATATGTCACATTATAGCGTCCTATGGTTTTTTTTTTTTGGTCACCTTTTTTGTTTTTATTTTTGATCTGCTGACGATAGCTTATAATATATTGTTCAACATTTATTGTAATGGGGGAGGTGGTGGGGGGGAACGAGGCCACAAAAATGTGCAAAGAATGATAATAGTCAAAGATAAGGCAATGATATGATAAGGATGTATTTTGGGATGTGAAACCATATTTAATGGCACGGTTTCATAACAAAGGCCTGAGTCTTGGTGGGGATGTAGTCCAAAGAAGCAGCCATTTTATTGTACTATAGCAGAGATGATGCTGTTGAGCTCCCTGCCAAATAATGACCCAGCCATTTAGGCAGAGTGTTTTAGAAGCTGTGCATTTCTGTCCCAGTGGGGATTATCTGGCTGTCGAGAATCATGTGTCAGTTAGCAATTTGTGGCTAACAAAGCTCTCTTCTCACTTATGCAATTCAATCCATCTGTTAATATTTTTTTAACAGCTTGATATGAATATTTTCCAGAAATAACACTGTTCCTGTTATTTTGTACCTGTGCAGGTGCCTGGTGTGTGTCTATAGCCAAACAGATCTCCAGCTCCTCCGTTGACATACACACACAAGCCCACCTGAGAGATGGCGGGGGCTTCGGTGAAGGTGGCGGTGAGGGTCCGACCCTTTAACTCCAGGGAGATTGGAAAGGAGAGCAAATGCATCATTCAGATGTCAGGGAACACCACGAGTAAGTGTAATGTCATTTGCTATGAAGACTTTTCAATAAAAAGTTAATTTCTGCGTGTTTCAGTTGAACTTAGCTATAGATCTGTATAATTTATTTTAACGTCAATGGAACATGGAGGATAATCATTATTCCCAGTAACTTGTATACTATAATAATTGTGGAACTGAAAAGAAAACCCAGCTAACTAAATATACTTTATTCTGCAAATCGAATGTTGATTCAAAAATTGACCGAACCTGGATTCATTTATCAAAACAGTTGAGTTAATGGTTTGATTCAGCATGCGAAACCTAAGTTAAAGTTATTCTGGTCTTATTCCATCTCATTATTTCTTATTTTGTTCCTGTAGAAGAAGATTAGTGAATTCTGATTCAAAACGGCGGCTTGTGAGGAATTATGAAACTCCTTTTAGTTTTTTCTCTAACCCAACGAACTGGATCGCAGTCTTTGACCTGATCTTTGTCCATACCATAGTGATTTTTACCTTAGACAAATTTGTATTTATGCAAAAACATCAAAAAATGAGACCTAATTAATTAAATGTACAGTCAGGATAAAAACAATAGGCATTCTCCCTTTAAGTTTCTTTTAGAGTTTGTATGTCTAAAAAATGTTTTTAGACTTACAAGTTGTTGTACTATTTTTCCAAACTGTTTTGGTTTCATATTTAATGGCAATCAAAGAAGAAGCCAAATAGTGGAATGTGTGGTGTGTTGTTCAAATGATATTTAAAAATTCTTACAATCTGAAGTTGGATAGATGTTTGTACTTGAACCAACACATAAATTACTAATTAAAACACATTTTGGTTGAACTCATTGTCATTCAGGCATAAACGTACACTTCATCTCCCATTAGTGATATAATGTTAAAATATCTCAAGGGTTACAGCTGCAGTTTTATGTTACAAATGTCCATAAATAGATTATTATGTCAAAGTGTTTTAGTACATAGAGCTTGCAGACTAACTATTGAAACGAGCAGTATTAATGTTTTTTATTTTTTCAATCTGCTAGCCCTAGTACTGGTCATGTCTATATAAAAAAAAGTGCTGTGAAAAACAGTGTTGACCGCGTAAAGATTTTTTTTCTGTTTTTACTTTTCTGTCAAATTTTTCTGATCATGCATCAAATTTTAATATCAGATGAAATTTTAACATAATAGAAAAATAGAAAAAAATGTTAACCAAGGCCTTATGTCAGAAAGTAACAATCCCCCTTTTACCAAATCATTAACTCTAACAAACAAAAATTCTGTTTATTTTCACTAGTCACACCCAAGCCTGATTAATGTCAGACCTGAACACTCAAGAAGTCACCTACAAAGAAAACGTCTGAAAACACAAAGCAGGCTGAAAAATCTCAAAAATCAACATATCACACTCTGATCTAAATCTTTATTTGATATTTGAATTTGTTGGGTGACATAAAGCATTTAATTGTAACCAGAAAGTAAAATCTGATAAAAAAAAAAAAAAATTAATCACTCCTGTCTAGTACCGTGAATACTTATAGATTGTGTTATTCAGAAATATAACCGTAAGTAAGTCTGATATCACTAATGGCTTCAGTTCACAAAATCCGAGACAATTGGTGACGCTCTCTTGGTGACTTGATGATATTCCTCTGACCTACATTGCGCTCGGTCAGGCATTTCACCTCAGCTATTTGTCTTGTAGGCAGCTCTGCGCTGCAGCTACATATCACAGGGCAGCGAGGTTGGCACCATCTTGGCAGCTGCAGAAACAAACAAAAGCTTCAGTCAGTCCTGAGGCGCGACACTGTGTGTGTGTAGGATGTAGTGGCGGCAACATTTCTCTGCTCTCATCATGCATGCTGCCAGGATTTGGGGTGAGGGGGGGGAAAAGAGGCCTTGTTGTTCTGGTCCGGTCAACAATCAGCCGATCTAAAATGTGTGTGTGAAAGGAGGAGAGCCTCTGCCTTTTGTGGCGTTTTGGAGGCTTTAATTTGCTTAATTAAAGCCAGAAGATTCTGATGCTCACTACACCTAACTCCGAAATGTGCCCTTTTTATAATACAATGTGCCCTTTTTATAATACAAGTGCTGCTTACAGCCATGTCCTCCCTAACGTTTATCATCAGCATTGTGGTTCTTTCAGCTGAGTGCACAGTTTTTGGGGGCAGTGTTTGTGCTATAATAAGCTTCCCCATAGAGTGTGTTACAGTGGATTCAGTTCACTGACAAAAGAGCACCTCAGTTCATGATTCACCCTGCGGTTCTCTGTTCTCACAAAATGAAGTGAACATGCTGTCTGTACCAACAACTTAAATTCACATTTTAATTACAAGGCAGATAAAACTCATTTAAATTTTGCTTTTGCAGTTTTTGTGTGATAGAAATAAACTTTTTTTTTTCATGGTGAATTTCATATTTTTGCTTTCTTTCTTTATTAACCTTTGACGGGTGAACTATGGATAAAATAGACCTGGATTGAATATTTTTTTTTATTTTGGGGCCATGTGAGTGATGTAAAGATTAGGTTTGAGCATTAAAACTCAAAAATAATAACATCATGTCATGTGAGCAAGGAATTTTTAAAGGAGTATATCAGAGGTAAGAGCACATCGATTGTGAAAGATAACTGATTTGTTTTATTAGAAATAGATTTATAATCCGTTTTATTTGAATTAATTTAGCTTTTTTCATTATACTGCTTATGCAAAGTAAAATGTTTGATAAATGGAAGAAAATTAAACCTATCTGCATGCTTCTTACTAAGCTGCTTTGCTGTTTTTTTTTTAAATTTATTTTCTTTTTTAGCTATCCTGAACCCAAAACAGCCAAAAGAAAACAAGAGCTTCAACTTTGACTTCTCATACTGGTCACACACTACGGTGAGTTATTTCACTGTTTCCGTCTGCAGCAGTGAAATGAAAACATATCAGTCAAAAAAAAAAAAAAAGAAAAAAAATATCAACAGCTTTTTGACTTGTCTGCTTTCTTGATTTCCTCTGTCTCCATTTTGTCGGCAGCCTGAGGACATCAACTACGCGTCTCAGATGCAGGTGTACAAGGACATCGGAGAGGAGATGCTGCTCCACGCCTTTGAAGGTTACAACGTGTGCATATTTGCATACGGACAGACAGGAGCTGGCAAAAGCTACACCATGATGGGACGACAGGAAAAAGACCAGCAGGGGATTATACCTCTGGTAATTAGGAGTCCATTTATGGCTGATTATACAACACAAGTTCATGGGTGGTAAAGCACAATAATTGGGCTTCAGCTCTGTCATTTAATTGGGCCTTGGAAACCTATAGGAGCTTTGTACCGACACACTTTGCTTCACTGTCTTCTAGCTGTGTGAGGACCTTTTCACTAAGATCAATGACAGCAATAACGACAACAACATGTCTTACTCTGTGGAGGTGAGTGATGCCAAACCCTTAATAAATTCCTTTTATTTATTAATTACCAGACTTCAAACTTTTGCCAGTTTTTAAACCGTTACATGGTTTTAATGAAGCAAACCGGTGGAAATGAAACCAAACTGTTGTGCCAATGCCCTTATACACAGGGTGTGTCTAGAAGTATTTTCTTTTAGATTCATTCAAGGGGAGAAAAGTGAAATATATTGCTAAATTACTTGCGTGATTTGTTAAGAACAAATAATTGCATTTCATAATTTCTCCTTTCCCCTGCTCTTAGGTGAGCTACATGGAGATTTACTGTGAGCGTGTGCGCGACCTGCTGAACCCCAAGAACAAAGGAAACCTGCGTGTGCGAGAGCACCCCCTGTTAGGACCATACGTTGAAGATCTGTCTAAGCTGGCCGTGACTTCGTACAATGACATTCAGGACCTGATGGATTCT
Source organism: Poecilia reticulata (assembly GCF_904066995.2). Lineage (NCBI taxonomy): Eukaryota > Metazoa > Chordata > Actinopteri > Cyprinodontiformes > Poeciliidae > Poecilia > Poecilia reticulata. Next base: position 15,380,630 of record NC_088846.1, on the reverse strand, counting down.
GGAAACAAGGCCAGGTAACGACTAGGAGGCCGAGTCGTTTCCAGTTGTCACCGCATTTAGCGCTAAGCAGCTGACGGATCCATGAAAGTGACAGAATTACCAACAGCAATCTCCCTTTTTCAGGACTGTGGCTGCCACCAACATGAATGAGACCAGCAGTCGCTCTCATGCTGTCTTCAACATCATCTTCACACAGAAGAAGCATGACATGGAGACAGACAACACTTCAGAAAAGGTCTAGACCCAAAATATAACTGAGTTCTGCTACTCATCTGAATATAAATGCATTAATGTCAGCCAGAAACCTCTGCAAAAACAATAAATCAGTCAACAAATGTGCAAATGTGTGTATTTCATAGTGCTGCAGTAGTTCTCGAAACTTTATTTTGTACACATTTTATGGTTCTACAATATTTCCGGATTATTTTGCAATAATTACACCAACAAAAATGTATATCGATGTGCATTTCTAAAGTTGTATCCAGTCAATCCATTGAATTCCCCCAAACAAGCAACAACAAAAAAGATGTTTGTCACTTGCAAGTAGCGTAATCTTTAATATGTAATATATCACATTGCAAACATCATTTTTGTATTTAACGAATAACTTTGCATGTGGTACTAATCCCTGAGGGATACCACAAGGATCATCCATGTATGATGAGCAGTTTTCTTCCAACTTTACACATTTTTAATTGTCTTTTGATTATTTTTGATTATCTGATAGGTCAGCAAGATAAGTCTGGTAGACTTAGCCGGCAGTGAGAGAGCTGATTCGACTGGAGCTAAAGGGACGCGACTGAAGGTGGGAGGACGATTTTTTTTATACAGGACTTTGCTTAGAAATCACTACAGAAAGTACTTCAAGTGTCTAAAATGCTTATTCTTGATTGTGTGGTTTTTTTTTTTGTAGGAAGGTGCAAACATAAACAAATCTCTTACCACACTTGGAAAAGTCATTTCTGCTTTAGCTGAACTGGTGAGATTCCGACATGTTGCTGGTTTATTGTTTTCTGTTGTTCAAATAAGAGTGACTTATATTTCCCTTTTAAATTCATAGGACTCGGCTCCAAATAAGGTTTGTCGTTTCACTAAAATGTGTTTCATAATGAAGCAAAAATAAAGTTATTCCTCGTAGTAAACCGCAACAAATATTTTGCTTTCTAAACAGAACAAGAAAAAGAAGAAAGTGGAGAGTTTTATTCCTTACAGAGATTCAGTTCTGACTTGGCTCCTTAGGGAGAACTTAGGTATGCAAACAGAAACATTCCTTAGTTCGTTTTTGTCGGAGTGCACTCATTTTCTGTGTTAATACAATTTTATAATATTTTTGCTTCAGGAGGAAACTCTCGCACAGCCATGGTGGCAGCTCTCAGTCCTGCAGATATTAACTATGATGAAACTCTAAGTACTCTTCGGTGAGGAAAACACGACAGAACCTCATTTTGATTGATAACAAAGTTGCAACCCAAACCTAAACCTGATTTTCCTGAAATTAAAATTGTAGCTCTACTTTTCATCTGTTCAGGATTTTTGACTAACTGTTGCTGTAGATGCGATCCATAGCTCAGGTCTAAGTCGAGCAAAGTTCAGTGATGCTGACGGCCTCTGCTCTGTCAGGTATGCTGATCGAGCCAAGCAGATCCGCTGCAACGCCGTGATCAACGAGGATCCCAACAACCGCCTGGTCCGCGAGCTGAAAGAGGAGGTTGCTCGCCTCAAAGACCTGCTGTATGCGCAGGGCCTGGGAGACATCATCGAGAGTGAGTCTCACACACGGAAACACTCGAATCCGATTATAGAAAATGCGCTTACTTTGAGCCAGGCGCCGCTGTGCGGGACTTTTGTCTCCCTCCATCCACTGAACACCGGGGGATTAAGTTGGAACGTGGCCGTTTTTGACACACAGTCTCTCTTCCTCTCTGCCCTGTCAGCGTATCGAGGCACCGTTCCTGCCATCACTGGTTTGAAATGTGTGTTTAACTTTAGCAAGCCTGCGCTTTGCATCTAAAAGAAATTTCTTTTTTCTTTAAAGTTTCCTATTCTTCCACTCCAGAGACAAAACTTACAATCCCAAGAAAGCATTTGTGACGTCACACAAGACGCCAAACAAATAAAGTTTATTCAGAGCATCTGGAAAATTGACATCTTGTTGTTGTAATGTTTGTTCTCAGAAATTTTGCAAAATGGCCTCCATTCCCCCCCCCCCCCCATCATCATCGAGATTTTCATTTTTTTTCCCAATAGGAGACATCATAACATTGAGCAACTTGACCCCTGACCAGCTATTTATGCATGTCTTTACTAAGGCATGTGATGCTTTGGGACCTCTTGGTTAAACTTATCTGTTACTTTGAACACAGGCACAAAGAGAGGAAAAAAAGATGCCCTGAAAGCATGACATTGAAGTTTTAATTCTAATAAATAATTAGACCATTAGCAGGATTGTAAAAATAAAAAAATAAAAAATAAATAAAATGCTCACTATTCTTTTCTGGTACTTAATAATTTTTTTTGCACTTCAGAATTATGCACAACCTTGTGTTGGTCTGTTTCATAAAAATCTTCCAAAATATATCACAGTTAATGATTTTAACTTGATGAAATGTGAAAAACTATATCTAAGTAATCAAATCTCTTAGTATGGTCAATCATTTTCTGACAGCTTTCCTCTGTCAGTTTAAATTCCAACAAAACCAAAATGACAAACTTAAGTTCATTATTTTTTTTTATGCTAAATGATTAACATTTGGAGATCGGCTCATCCTCAGCTTTTGAGATTTCAGTGTGTCCTGGTAGGTGTTCACAGTAGCAGATACTAACCAAGAGCGTAAAATGGCCCTTTAAGGCTTTTTCACCATTTTTCACCGAATGGAAAGATGACGTGTTGGATGACTAGATCTGCATCCTGTGGAGATCTTAGAAGTGCGCAGGCTTGCAAATTCAGGAGCCATACTTTAGAAAAGCTTCAATGAAAAGCTTAAACAAACTATTTTTGGTTTATACTGTATATCACATGCATTTGGCCTGTATGCATTGAAAACATATGACTGTGTGGTTTTTGTTTATGTTTGTCAGTGCTTTCTCAGCTTGTCAACTGCGTACATTCAGTTTTTCCTCACATTCAGTTTCTCTTGACATTTTATACTTTTGTTTCTGAGTTGATCTTTTCTCACTGTCTGGAACGGCTTTGATAAGCAAAACAGCTTTGCTTCTTGGGTCAGTTATTTGAGCTCTTCTCTCTCTTTTGTTTTTGTACTCCTTCCTACTGGTCCCTTATTTTGTCTCTGCGTGTCCCCCTTGTTCCTCAAACATCTGGCACTCGCTCCCACCTTCTGTCCCGTTCTTGTTTGTTTCTTTTCCTCGCGCTCTTCCATGCACCGTCTCTTCTCTCTGACAGATCTGTGCGATTACAAGAACTTTGTGAACAATGGCCAGGCTGTCAATCAAAGGGGTGATCTCTCCACAGTGACCAACGCCATGACAGGAATGAGTCCCTCCCCCTCGCTCTCTGCCCTGTCCAGCCGGGCCGCCTCCATCAGCAACCTTCACGACCGCATCTTCAGCCCAGCCAGCGAGGAGGCGATCGAAAGGCTCAAGGTAAATGGGTTGAAAATAAAACTAAAAGAAAATAGAGTTGGGACTATGTCTGTTTAGACTATTTTCACAATGAATTGTTTTTCTTTCACATTCAGGAAACAGAGAAAATCATTGCAGAGCTTAATGAGACTTGGGAAGAGAAGCTGCGTCGTACTGAGGCGATTCGCATGGAGAGGTTTGTCTGAAATATGAGCTGTAATCTTATTTCCCCACCCCGTCTCCGGTTCTCAGTCATCCCTTAATACTTCTATGAGTTATTCTCATCTTCCATTGACACTCCTTATAGATGTTTCAAATGTTCACATTATCTTAGGAAAGAATGCATAAATCATTTTGTTAATGTTTAGGTCTGCTCACTCCTTTAGTTTATGATAAGTCACCTGGATAACGACTGCTTCCTCTTCAGCAACTGTAATTTTACCATATTTATAATGAGCAGAATAATATCAGATCATAATGCCGAGTTTGTCATTAATCTCAGATTCTTGTAATCATTTAACCATTCATTGGAAAATGATAATAGCAAATAAATGTCCCTTTGTTTATTGTATTTCTGTATTTGTTACATTTTCTTATGTGCATTTCCGGCTTCATACAGCAGAAGTTGAAAGATTAATATTTGTAGAATTAAAATATTTTACTCAACATCCAACAAGCCTCTGTAATAGATGTATTAGTGTACCCCTTGAAACTCATTTTAATAGTTTAAAATTTGTTTGCTTGCTGCAGAGAGGCTCTGCTGGCTGAGATGGGTGTTGCTATGAGAGAAGATGGGGGAACTGTTGGTGTCTTTTCTCCCAAGAAGGTAAGATATTTGTCAAAGGTAACTAATAAAATCTCAATGCAGCATATGTGCTTAATGGCAACTGTGTAAAACTGTGTTAAAAAGCTTTTAATTTCATTTTCATTTTGCAGGAGAATAATCTCACACTAAGAAAAATTATTTCATTTCATTTGAGTATTTTTATTTAGCAGACAAGAAAATTATATATTTAATCATATATGTAATTAATATCTTAAATATCTTTCTTATAAAAGGAAAACATTAACTGTTAAATTGGTAAATGTCACAGAAATACCTGTATTTCTGTAAGGTAATGCTTTTGGTGTTATAGGGTTAACCTTTTAAATCATAATTTTAAAATAATTGTCAGAAAATTTTGATTTTTAGAAATTAAAATGTTGATTGGATACTTTAACCAAAACCACAGACATGTCCCATTTGTAATTCTGTATTTTGTGATCATGTAATAAACCTCTGAAAGAGAATTGTATTTCTTGAAAATTTAGAATAAGCCATTATTGGGTCTTTCTCTGAAGACAGAGAAAGGAGGAATGAAAACATCTTACAAAACTTATAAAATCTGTTGACGCTCAAACATGGCTTTGTTGCAGACCCCTCATCTGGTGAACCTCAACGAGGATCCGCTAATGTCTGAGTGTCTGCTCTACTACATCAAAGACGGCATTACCAAGTAAAACTTCATGCACACCCATTCTTACATTGAATTAGCTCTGTTTGTAGCAGTTTTCACATCTTTAATGACTTTACCCTCCTTCAGGGTTGGTCGCGAAAACGCCAAAACTCGACAAGACATCGTTCTTAGCGGCCACTTCATTAAAGATGAGCACTGTACCTTCAGCAGCACAACAGGCCCACAGGGAGAAGGTAAAAACCTAATATACCTGTATCAAAATATATATTTCAACTGTTTTGTTGAAGTGGTAAAGCGGATGATATTAATTGTCTTCTGGACCAGGATGCGTCATTCTTGAGCCATGTGAGGGGTCAGAGACATATGTCAATGGGAAGAGAGTGACCTCGCCCACTGTTTTGCGATCTGGTGAGAATCCATTGTTATTATTGTGATTAAAATAATGACCAAAACAATTTTCGGACGATAAGCCGCTACTTTTTTCCCACGCTTTGAACCATGCGGCTTATGGCCAGGTGTGGCTTTTCTGTGGATTTTTCTTCAGCCGCCAGGGGGCGCTTTAGCAGGAAGTGAATCATTGAAAGTCAAAATTGGAAATCAAAGAAGAAAGTGCTGATTTTCATTTAGAGCATGCTAGCAGCAGCATGATGGAGACATTTTTTCAAACTCATATGATGCAGCTTTAAAGTTGAAGGCTATCAATCTGGCAGTACAGGAGGGAAACAAAACCATGGTTAGGCATTGGAGTCGTAGGGCTGCGTCCTTAATAAATCCAGCAGATTTAATCCAGCAGATTTATTTGGACGCAGCCCTCTGCTGCCCTCTGCTGGGTGCTTATGGAGAACCGAGAGCGGAGGACATACCAGCGGCTCATAGCCCGGTGCAGCTTTTAAATGTACCTTTCCAGTTTTTTTATTTTTATTTGTAGGTGCGGCTTTTAGTATGGTGCGCTCTATAATAGGGGGAAATACGGTAAAAATCACTAGCTAGTAAGTAATTTCTGTTCCCTTCAATGAAAATTGCTGGTGGGATGAAAAATGTTTAGTGATGAAATCCTACAGTTCTTGTGAAGACAGTAATCAGTTTGTTTTAGATGTTGGAAACTTCACGCATTAATGTGATTTTTTAATGTATTTTTTCCAAGGGAACCGCATCATCATGGGTAAAAGCCACGTGTTTCGTTTCAACGACCCGGAGCAGGCCCGCCTGGAGCGGGAGAGAACGCCGTGTGCGGAGACGCCGGTGGAGCCCGTGGACTGGGCCTTCGCTCAGAGGGAGCTGCTCGAGAAGCAAGGCATAGACATGAAGCAGGAGATGGAGCAGAGGTGAGTTTGAATGATCGCCTGTTGCTGCAACATTGTTTTGTTTTGTGCTGTACTTTGTAGCATATCCTTACATTTCATTTCATAAGTCTCTCTTTGAAATTGAATCCTCAAGGCTTCAGGAGCTTGAAGACCAATACCGCAAAGAAAGAGAAGAAGCCAGTAACCTGCTCGAGCAGCAGAGGCTGGTGGGTAAAAAATTCTGATCAACAAAAACCTGAACTTTCGTCTTGATAGATTCTGCTTTGAGGGTTCAGTATTCTAACAAGGTAAATGATCAAACACATTTCATGGCTCCTTCTAGGACTATGAGAGTAAACTGGAGGCCCTTCAGAAACAAGTAGACTCTCGGTACCTGGAGTCACCTGAGGAAGAGGAGGAGCCTGAGGAGGAAGGTGATGATGTTTTTAGATACAGCTAGACTCACAACATAGTCGCCCCAGTGTCAGGTGTTTTTTGATCAAAGTTGACCCTTGTTTTTTTTTTTCGTATTTGTCTACAGTGCCGTGGACGAAGCGTGAAACTGAACTGGCACTCTGGGCTTTCAGAAAGTGGCGGTTCTACCAGTTCACCTCCCTCAGGGATCTGCTCTGGGGAAATGCCATCTTCCTCAAAGAGGCGAATGCTATTAGTGTGGAACTAAAGAAAAAGGTTTGTTGTTCATCATTTTGTGTAACTGTGCCATATTATTTCACTTATTTCTTTTTTTTTTTTTAACTTCTTAGTGTTTTAAGTGAAATTTGCCTGCACATCATCCATGGCCAGAGTTTGAGTTCAGGGGCTAATTTATTCCATCGCCAGTGAGAAGGGAGAGGTCAAAGGTTTCCTCAGGGCTTCTAGACGTATTTGACAATATGTGAATTGTGAGATCATCTTGTTGCGTGTTCACAGGTGCAGTTCCAGTTCGTCCTGCTGACAGACACTCTTTACTCTCCGCTCCCACCTGACCTGCTGCCTCCCAGTGTGGCTAAGGAGCGAGAGAGGCGACCTTTCCCTCAAACAATAGTAGCCGTTGAAGTGCAGGATCAGAAGAATGGAGCCACGCATTACTGGACTCTGGAAAAGCTCAGGTAGTAAAACATAGTAATTAGAATAGTTTGATAATTATTTCTATGCCAGGAAATCCCCCCGACGCCCCACATTTTTCTTCTTCTTTAACAGTAAAACTGCGCCTGAAGTTAAAGCCGTTCTTTTTTTCATCTAACAGAAATGTTTGCCGCAAAAAGCTGATTTATTGTGATTTATGCCACCCGCTGCAGGCAGAGGCTGGACCTGATGAGAGAGATGTATGACCGAGCTGCAGAGCTGCCCAGCAGCACTGTGGAGGACTGCGACCACGCCCTGACTGGAGGGGACCCCTTCTACGACCGCTTCCCCTGGTTCCGTCTGGTTGGCAGGTTAGTTGTCTTACAAATAATGATTATAGCTTATTAGGGCTGAAATTATTAATCCAATTAATCATGATAAATTGATTATTGAAATAATCATCAACTAATTTAGCGATAGATCAAATATTAACTGGAGCATACAGACTAAAAGAAGCCCACCTGGTAAGAGGAAAAACACACTCGGAGCAGTTATTAAGCCAAAACTGTACAAAAAAATCCATGAAGAATTTGCCTGTGTTTTTTATCCAATGAATCGATTGTCGGAATAACCGTGTTTGTTTCTGCTTCAAAGACTTCTGAAACCAAAAATCTGTCATCCCTCCTCTCTTCAGGGCTTTCGTGTACCTGAGTAACCTGCTGTATCCGGTGCCTCTGGTGCACCGCGTGGCCATCGTCAGTGAGAAGGGAGAGGTCAAAGGTTTCCTCAGGGTGGCTGTCCAGGCCATATCAGGTACACAGAACATTTGTAGTAAGCCAAAATCAGCAACACGTTTCTGAAATGATTTTCAACTTGTGGTGTGTTTTGGTCTTGAAGCTGACGAGGAGGCCCCCGATTATGGATCTGGAGTGAGGCAGTCAGGCACCGCCAAGATCTCCTTCGAAGACAACCAATTTGAGAAGGTATTTGTGATGATTTCCCATGTTGTCCTTCAAAAAGAGACCATTTCTCGAAGTGAAAATCCGATAACTGAAACTGCACGCTTTTGTCCGTTGAGTGTCCAAAATATAAGAAAGGGAAAACCTGCATCAGTTTTACCTTGGTTTAGTTTCAGAGTGAGTCGTGTCCTGGAGGTTTGTCGCACTCCAACACCTCCCAAGAGGAGCTCAGAATCGTGGAGGGAGAAGGACAAAACGTTGAGATAGGAATCTCAGCGGACGAGGTTAACAACAACACCTGTGCAGGTGAGCTGTCCGCAGATTTCGTCTGTCCAAAATCCTTTCACTGTCAGCGGATTAACAATACATTCGCTTGTCATTTCTACACTTTGTTCAAATGTCAACATTTTTACCAGACTCCCAATGTGACAAAGTCAGATATCAATGGTATTTTATTAAGGTTAACGATAAAATAGCTAATAGCGTGAAACCATTTTGGCGTCTCTACCTTTGTTAGAGTCAAACTCAAGACTGGCCTCTTGAACTTTAATTATGTGCATCTGTTCACCATGCAGCCATTCAGGAGCCTCCTTGCAGCCCTGTGAAGAGTTTAGGTCTGGGTCTGGACCTCCCGCTAGAGCTGTCTCCAGAAAAAGCTCTGTCACACCTGAAGATCGGCAGCACCTTCACCTTCAGAGTCACCGTCCTTCAGGCCTCCAGCATCTCAGCAGAATACGCCGACATTTTCTGCCAATTTAAGTGAGTTTAATGGTGGCTTCATTGGATGTTTTCCTAAAACCGCTATGAATTCCCATTTTTAATGACTGATGATGCATATAACTGTGTGTGATTTCACTTTTTCAGCTTCATCCATCGTCACGATGAAGCCTTTTCAACTGAGCCACTGAAAAACACTGGCAGAGGGCCACCGCTCGGATTCTACCATGTACAAAATGTAAGCAGCCAACAATGCAAAGACCCATAAACTAGACTTATTAGTGCTTCTGGAAATGAGCCACTGTCTGGTGAATCTACTTGAATTTGACTTCCTGTCTTTGTTAGATTAAAGTGGAAGTGACCAAGTCATTCTTGGAGTACATCAAGACTCAGCCCATCGTCTTTGAGGTGTTCGGACACTATCAGAAACAGCCTTTCCCTCCATTATGCAAAGATTTGATCAGGTCTGGAGGGAATTTGACATCTTCTTCTACAGTTACACATCATGATGTGATATCGCTGCGAGAATCCAGTTCATTTGATAGATCGCTTCCTGTTTTTGTTACTTTCAGTCCTCTGAGACCCTCCCGGAGGCAGTTTCCACGGGTGATGCCATTATCCAAACCAGGTCAGTAGAAATTAGTGAATATAATATAACATTAATTTGTCTGGAGTAACATTCTTATTTTTTTAATTATGAGTTGTTTTACATGCAGCATAAAATCTCAGATCTCGTACAACTTGGGCAAAAATATCAAGCACCTATTTTTTAGGCCTGTGATTATGAATTTACATCCAATCCGGCAACATTTGACACCAGTTTAAGCACGCTAAAAAGCTAATATTGAATTGTATCAGGTAACGTAATATATGATCCAATTTACTTTCTGTCTTTTTAAAGATCTTTTTCTTGGTTTTGATGGGGACAAGTTTTATTTTTCTGTATAATTTGATGAGATTTTAGTGAATTGATTTAGGTTAAAATTCCTCCTTTTTACATTATGCTCTTGAATATTTTTTCTGTTTCAAAAAAATACAATCGGTCGTCAATCAACAAAAGAATAATGTACTTGAAGCATCCCCTATTCATGTTGAAAGTAAGTGAATTACTCAAAATAACTGTAGTAACAGTGAGGTAGTATAGTAACCGCAAGTTATAAATGCCGATTTGTGCCCTGTTGGTTTTGCTACAGTCTGCCACTGGAGGTTTCAAACCAGCTATTAGTTAATTTGTATCAACAAGAGGTTATTTTTCTTCTTTTAGTGCCAGCCACAAAGCTCAGCACGCTGACTCGCTCCACTGCTGGACCTTGCCATGCCAAATATGACCTCATGGTCTTCTTTGAGATCTGTGAGCTGGAGGCTAATGGAGAGTGAGTCCTGTTTACTTATGCTGCCTCTTGAACACTGAAATTTAAGTCAAGTAAAGAATTAGCTAGAAAATGCATCGTTCACTGGTAAATGCAACTGTTCAGATGTATTTTGTCGATTTTGTTCTATTTCCAGCTACATCCCAGCTGTCGTTGACCACAGAGGCGGCATGCCGTGCCATGGGACTTTCCTTTTACATCAGGTTTGATCAATTTCTATACATTTCTTTATATTTTCCACCTTCAAAAATACATGTTTTTGCAGATATAAGTTGACTTTCATAACTGAGACAAGCTTCTATCTTTCTTTGACTCCACAGGGCATACAGAGAAGGATCAGAGTTACCATTGCTCATGAAACAGGAAATGATATCGAGTGGAAGGAGGTGAAGGAGCTGGTTATCGGTGAGTAGCGTCTCGGCTCAAATTAGTTTGTCTAAAAAGGTTTAAATGAACAAATCAGGGGAAAAAAAAAAGAAATTTAAAAGCAAAGAGTCTCATCTTGATACGTCATTTCAGGTCGCATTCGAAACACACCAGAGGCTGACGAGACCATCATTGACCCCAACATCCTGTCCCTCAACATTCTCTCCTCTGGATACTTCTGGCCAAAACATGATGACAAGTATGACTTTGCATTTTGTTTCCCCTCTCATAACAATTGCTTTTTTTTTTATCCATGTTTGGTATTTTAATATTCAACAACACATTTCTTCAACACAAATGGGCAGCTTTTTATTCTTTTCTTTGACAGCATAACACTGTGCATTGTTATAAACATTTGGCTTTTGCTGATTTGCCAAATTTGCTGAGTTTTATCTCTTAACAGCTGCAACTAAACAATTTTTTTATTTATACCCTATTTTCTCTTTTTTTCTTTAACGGCAGCGTTTCATTGGGCGTTGATCATAGGTATAATTATATGTTTTTTAAGTAAAAAAAAAATCCTTTTGATAGCAAAATATGCTGACAATAGATTGCATTGTTGTTTAAAGTAGCAGTAAGTTACATGTTTAATTTTTTTTCTTACTGCAGGACCTTCTATCGATTCGAGGCGGCATGGGACAGCTCCATGCACAACTCTCTGCTGCTGAACAGAGTCACTCCATACGGAGAGAAGATCTACATCACTCTCTCAGCTTATCTGGAGGTACAACAGTAGCATCTGAACTATGCAGAAAATGTAATAGGCTTAGTTAGCTGGTTTTTATGAGGCATGGACTCTTTATTTCTGTATTATCACCTTTTGTTAAAATATTGAAGCATCACTCAAATATTTTCAACTAAAATGCATAATACAATCAAATATTTTTAATAAAACAATTAACAGTTATTCTCAATGTTGATAAAATAATTTGAAGTTTATTAAAGTTCTAGTAATGTGCCGTGAAGTTTGTAGTTATTTTGACTTTCATTTACTAAAATATATAGAATCAACACCCACAAAGTTTGGTAGCAGTTTTTGATAAGCATAAATTTTGGGGCAGAATATTAATTCTACATTTTTGACAGTTCTGCTCTTCATAAAGAACACAAAATATAGTGTATGCCTGACTAACTTTTACAAGGATGTACTCAATTTTTCCAAAAAGCATTATGATATAGCATTTTTCTTACTACAGCTAATAGTGCTGTCACTAATAACTTCACTAGCAGCACTTACTAGCAGAACATGTTTATTAGTAGTTACTTTTTTGTTCCCATTAATTTTTTTTCTTTAATTTCTTTAATCTTCAGATGGAGAACTGCACTCAGCCGACAGTTATCACCAAAGATTTCTGCGTGGTGTTTTACTCCCGTGACACAAAGCTTCCAGCCTCCCGATCCATCAGGAACTTCTTCAGCACCGGCTGCCTCAGGCCCTCGGAGAGGTACGTATCCACGGATAAACGGTCCAGGTTACCTGATGGTTTCATACACGGCGTCTGGGAATCACGTCTTAAATGCTGACTTTTTTTTTCTTCTCAGTAATCGTGTCACCGGAGTTTATGAGGTCACTCTTTGCCACATTGCAGATAACGGAAGTCCAGGTGATGAAACATTAAATTAAGAAAGTTATCCGTGCAAAAGAAAAAAAAAATTTTTTTCATATGTTTTTTTTAAACACTTTTAGTACTAAAATCCTCTTCACTCTCAATTCCCTTTATCAGGAATGCAGCGCCGTCGCAGGCGTGTTCTTGACACCTCTGTGGCCTACGTGCGAGGAGAGGAGAACCTGGCTGGTTGGAGACCCCGCAGCGACAGCCTCATCCTTGACCACCAGTGGGAGCTGGAGAAGCTCAGCTTACTGCAGGAGGTCCGTTATAACACACAATAAGAACATTTAAGAAAGCCAAATGGGAAATTTCTAACATTTATTTAATCCCATTACATTTAGTATTTTCTAACACTCTATGACTGTTTAACATCAGTCTGTGGTGCATAGCTTGTACATATACAAATTTAATAACTAATATTTTTGGTGGCAATATCCTCCGTAGAACATCCCACTCGTCTTATTATATTTTATATTTCGTAGTTACCAGATTTTAACATGATTATAACATTTCATTAAAGGTACCCTTTCCGTATTTATCTTTCTTGATATGTTGTGCAACTAAATATATTTATAAAGAACCAGTATAAAAAAAAAAACACACAAACTGAACATGAAACCAGCAGCTAGGTTTAGATATTGAAAGAATGCTTTTTATATGTTAATAGCAGTTGATTACAAGTAAACTTTTTTTTAATACTGTTTAAATTCACCTGCAATTAGCTGTTTTTTTTGTTGTTTTTTTTTGTTTGGTTTTAGGTGGAGAAAACCAGGCATTACCTCCTGCTGAGGGAAAAGCTCGAGGCAACTCTGCAGGCAGGGCAGGACGCGCTTTACAAGAGCGGCGACATTTGTGACTTTGCAAAGAGCCCCGTCCTCAGCAGCAGTCCGAGCAGCAGCCCCGCTCCTGACGGCCCCAACCAGAGGCAGAGGGAGCTAGCTGCTAAGGTGACTGCTAAAGCTTAACGTTTGCCTCCTGTTTTGCTCCGGTCTTTGTGCATCCTGTTGCTTATCGAATGCTGTTTTTCACTGTCTCTTGCCCAGTGTCTGCGCCTGCTGATGCACACGTTCAACAGAGAGTACAGCCAGGTGAGCAGCAGTGCCAGTGAAAGCAAGGTGAGCCCCAGCCTAGGCCCTCTAACCTGACCCGTTAGTTAGATCTTTACTAAATATTTCAACTTTAAAAACCGCCAGTGTCTCATCACTATCAGCTAATGTATTTGCATCCATCAGTCACACTTGCCTTTATAGAGATATTTAGCGATTCTTCTTTGTCTTAGCTACAGTTAATATACTTACCTCTCCTAAAGGAACATTTTGTAATGTGAAGTAGAATAACGTGGAGTACATTTTGCGTCAAGGGGAGAAAGGAGCCAGACTGAGTATAGTAACTCATGTTTTACAACATAAGTTACTAATGTGAGACGTCCCGGTTAAATTACTGGACTCCTGCTGTGACCAGTTTTATCAAGCCAATGTTAGTTATTATTTTTGGTCAGGATTCTTACCACACTCATGTGCTTTGCACTCATCACCATCAGAAAACAAAAAAAAAGGCAGCGCATTCCCAGCAGCAGTTTAAGCAAAGCCTTTATCATGAACTTTTACACCAAGGTGCTTTGCATGTGGTTGTGATTAACTTTGTCATTAGCCAAACCACATCTGCGGGTTACCTGAATAAAGGAGGCAGACAGTTGGAACAGTGCCATTAGTGTCTTGGGATGTTAAAGGTGCTTGAATGTGCAGATCAGAAATCTCCTCACAGCAGACGAGTCAGATTTGAAGATTTGAAGATTAAATCCGGTTTCATAAAGCCATGTCTTCATGACTTTTTTTTTTTCTAATTCATCCGCTTGTCTGTTCCCCTAACTTCATCTATAAATAAATAACCTCCCTCTTTAAACACTCTGAGGTTTCCACTAACACACTAATGTGGCAAAGCTGCATACTTAAAAGACGGGGCTCTTAGATATACAGATTCACATTCCAGTGGTGGTTCTTATGTACATTTTAAAAAGCGAAAAAAAAAAAAAACTGATCTAAATGTTCTCTGAATGCATGTCTCTGTTGTCCTTGTTTAAATGTTTGCTGATATGTTTTGTCTCTATCTGTATTTGTCCCTCCTTTGTTGCGATTCCTTGTTTTCCCTCGTGTGTGTGTGTGTGTGTGGATGTGGTTGGGCGATTTTTAGCTTTCAGAAATGTCTGCATCACTCATGAGGGACTCGTCCTCCTCTGGCCTCAGCACACTTACTCCCTCCTCTACTTGCCCCTCATTGGTCGATGGCCATTTTGACATCCGGTAAGTAAAATCCATCGTGATCATCTTTTTCAACACTTTGGAATGCAAAAGTTTAGTTTCGGTGTTGGTTTATTTAACAAAATGATCTATTTTTGTAAACGTGGTTTTTCATGTGATTTATTTTGGATGTTTGAAAGAATTCAGTTATTCTAGACTAAGATATGCTACGACTGATCTTAAAACAATCTAGAGGTGCTAGGCTAGGTTTTCAACCTGCTGTTCATGCAGGCTCACCGAACCGAGCTCTGGAGCATCGACACCGGACCTGGACCCGTTCAGCCCAGTGGACAGAAAGAAAGCTCTGAGAGGATACACCTTTGTTCCTGACATACAAGAGATTCGGGTCAGGTGGGCGAAACAATCAGGCTTCGATTCTGTGTCACTGTGGAAAATATTCAAATTGCGTTTATTAAAACAATGAGCATATTTATGAAAACCCTAAATAACCACATGTTGATTTTCTTCTTTGTCCATTCAGCCCCATCGTGTCAAAGAAGGGCTACCTGCATTTCTTGGAGCCCCACAGCAGCGGCTGGGTGAGGCGCTATGTGGTCGTGCGCAGACCCTACGTCTACCTGTACCGCAGCGAGAGGGACAATGTGGAGAGGGCTGTCATCAACCTGTCCTCGGCTAAAGTGGAATACAGCGAAGATAAACAGACACTACTGCGGGTATGCGTCAACGTTTCTTCAAGCGTGAAATGAACAAACTTACTTCTGCAACAAGAGTTTAGCTGTTACAGAAGATGAACTTAAATAACCATTGACAACATATGTTACGTCTGCAGACACCTAACACGTTTGCGGTGTGCACTGAGCATCGTGGGATACTGCTGCAGGCCGCCAACGACAAAGAGATGCATGACTGGCTGTACGCCTTTAACCCTCTGCTAGCTGGTACCATCAGGTAGGTGGTGGTGCTAGAGTTAAGTTACAACTTAAAGCATCTGGCAAGTTTTATCAGTTTCTTTGAAAGGATTCCTGTATATCACTCTTAAAAGGGTTAATTCTAGAAATGCTCCAATAAGATCATTTTGGTTTGATTTGACCTGATTATACTTATTTTGCTTTGTTTAAAGTTTTTTTGCAATACCTAGAAGATAAATACAAAATGCGACATAGTCTCTTCAAGCCTCCTTATCTTGACTGGTGATTATTATTTAATTAATTAATTACTGTACAATAGACTTTTATTATTATATTAAAACTAGGACAAACTTACAAATTTATCACCATGGTAAACTATCTTCTAGCATCTTCTGGTGGTGATTAGTGAGCTCAGTACAGTTAAAATAGCTAGCATTTTAAAAACAGACTTTTATGATTGTATATTCTTGAAAGAATGTAGCTCTTACCTTAATCTTAACCTGAGATTTCTAAATGGCTGCCAGTATTTTCAAAACCAGCGTAGTTTTGAGAATGAACGTGCAATCGGAGTAATTTTCCTGTACTCTGATTAACACTCTTGTTATCTGCTGAATGTCTAGCTTTCTCTCACTTTTTCACATCCTGGCATCCAGTTTCCTTCTAAATAACTTTCTGCTTCTCTTTGTTTCTTCCAAATTTATTTTAAACAACAGATTTATACCATAAATTAGCGAAATGAGTAGCTTTCTGCTTCTGGAACAACATTCACCATACGGTGCTGATGTTAGCACAAAATGGATCTACTAGGGGAAAAAAAAGCAAAAAATGATCGGCTTTATGAGTCTCCAGCCTGGGGCATGTCTGCATGTCCTCTTAGTCCTGTTGTTATCCCTCAAAGTGAGCTAGAAAGAGAATCTGTTTGGATTCTCTTCCTAAACTCAAAGCTAAAAGACAAAGGATTTATGGAAAAAAAATTAATGTATGTAGCACATTTAGCCTTATTTACCTTAATAAATGGAAAATTATCATACGTCCATTTTAGTCAGTACTAAAATTTTTGTGATTTTTATTAAAACATATAAACATTTCTTGAACTCATTGGACGTTAACCAGTAAAAATATTCCTTCACACAATTTGCCAACATGATACACATGATGTACCACTCTGCTTTCGTTCTTCCTTTAGGTCCAAGCTCTCCAGGAGAAAGTCAGTCCAGTCGCTCCCGGCTGCTCAGCGGATCTAACAGGTGAATCAGCCTCGAGGAACGGCAAACAGCAAAAGAACAAACAATCTCAAAAGCTCACGTCAGCGTTCTCCTCTAATAAACACAAACCTTATAGCAAATGTCTCCATAGATACGATGACCAGCCTTGTCTCAAGAATAACTCGATTACTCTGTCGAGAACCCGACCTTGGTCTGTTTTTGCAGTCGCCTCCTCCAGCCTTGCATGATATGCTCCCTTTTGACCGTTAGAAGAGTTTACAAGGAAAACTAACAACGCGAACCTGATTATTAACTTTTTTTTTTCTGATGGACGTTTGGGGCTTGTTCTGAGTAGTTTTAATGTACTCGTAGGAATAGGTTGTCCGTAAGACTACCCCGTTTCCTGTAAAAAGATATGTGGCCAGTTCCTCTTTTATCATTACTAAAAATAGGTCCTTGTAGTAAACCAGACATTTACCAATTACTGCATCAGAAAGGCAAAAAGCAAAGCATCATCCTGGTTTCTTCTCCTTGTAGACCTGTGTACAGTGTGGGGATGATAGCTTCATATACGTCATACATATACTGTAAAATACCTCAGTTTGGATCTGCTTGATGCAGCATGAAATTCTTCACTGCAGAAACATCAGATGCCAAAGAGGGAAAAACAAACTGCTGTTCCTCGTTATTTTAGCTCAAAAGTAGCATGAGAAGGTACCTGAAAGGACGAGGGGACGTTCTTCCTGTGTTGGTCTCATTGAATAATTTTGTGAAAACTGGATTCATTGGCTCAACTAAGGCGAAAATGATTCACTATAAGGAGAGATAACTTTTGTCCTTGCCTGGCGTTTTGGTATGTCTTTGTTTGTTTCAAGCTATTGTATATTTTCTGCACTGTTATTTATTTGTGACAATACCGCGGTTTTGTTGCATGGCACTTTATAGTCTTTATTGAATTAATGCATTTCTTTTTTACTGTTTTATTTTAACCAAAGCACCGTTCTGTGTCATATTCTATTGTGCGTATGTGTCAGCCGGTATATTACTTTACGATGCACTTTCTATGTTGAAAATTTCACTTTGTGAAGAAAATTGATTAAAACATAAATATCACCCTGAGGCTTACAAAGAAAATAATAAACCAAATCAGGGTTGCTATTTCCCTGAACAAAGATCATCTCAGCCTGAACTAAAATGTGGTTTTGTCACCTGTGAAGATGAATAGGCAACATAGATTTTCTTATGTTTGAAGTTTTTTTTTTTCCCAAGCTTGTTATATCTTTTTATTAAAGCTTCATATTTAATAAGAGAAAAAAAAACTCATCAGTTTGCCCTTTTACTTGGGTAAGTTCACAGAGGTTCCCTCTTTAGGGAACACTGACCTCATGATTTCCAGTTTCTATTTTACCTACAAATAAGTATCCATAAATAAAAACTGAGCAAAGCACTTATTTTCTCAATTAGAACTGCAACACAGACTAAAATGACATATTTGGTGTCAAAACTCGGACCTTTGATTGGTTTAGAGCACGTTGCACCGTGTAGTGCCTCCTTTTCTTCACCTCATTTTCTCTACTTCTTCCCTCTCACTTTTTATGATTTACGTCAATGTTTTTGGGGGGTACATATTATCAAAGAACCCCGAAGCACTGTAAAAGTTTTGCCTTTATAAGTAGACTTGTTAGCTTTCGAACGACATTATGGATTAAACACTTTTAACCTATCGTAGATGGAGGCTTGTGGCAGAATGTGGGGCAGTATGATTAGCTCTCTGTAGCTATGAACTTCAGGTCCAGAGATTCTTTACCGTTGGTGATACCTTCCTGTATTTTACCAAGATGGCCCAAAATATTGCCTTGAACGTGTCGGTGAAGGACAGATTTAGATGCGACAGAAAGCATCTCTCTGACTAAAGCTCTGTTCGGCCAGCCAGTCGTCCATTTGCTTTCCTTTTGTCCTGCCAGGAACAGATTGTGGGTAAACTTGACTTATAGTCAGCAAACAAGTGAGTCTGTGTGCCACAGGTCAACCAACCTGTTGAGCAATGCAGCCTAACGCTGTGAAAGCTGTCTGCCTCGTCATGTTTTATAATATCACATGTATAAAACACACTGTCTGGCATTTAATATTTGGGACATCTTGGTATAATCATTTTGTTTGGTTTTTTTTCTACATGTTATCTGGTGATAGATGGAACTGATGCGAAGTTTTAATAAAATTGTATGAACAGAATGTTTGTTAGACCAGTTTGGCACTTGTGCACAATGCATCTTTATTTATTAGTTTTATTGTTATTAATCTATTTTTTAATTGAAAACCATGATTTGTTTTCAATTCTGTTGTGGTCATAATCTTAAAAAAAAAGAAGATTAAAACTCTTTTTGCTTCCCGCAGACGAAGCACCACCACAGTTCAAACAACCATTTATTTTTCAAGCAGGCGGTTTGCGTTGCTACAAGTCCAAAAAGTGCACGACTTTCATGTAAAAAGTTCTGAGATCGAAGCAGTAATTGTTTAAATGACATATGAGTTGATTATCTGGCTTTGCTTTATCTGTCACAGTTGAGGATCGAAGCATGCTGGTCCTGTTTTCTTCACTGGATCTTGTCCTTCTCTCCTGCCTTACAGCTCGCTAATGACAACAGCTTTCCACTCCCGAAGTGCTGCTTGTAAAGTATCGTCATTCATGATCCCTGTAACAATTAACTGGAAACCTTCCTCTCGGCTCTGTCTTGTATATAAACTGAAATTTCCGTGTTGGGTCTTACTGCACAGACGGTATTAACTCCTTTTTTCCTCTGTGTATCATCAAATTGTCTCCTGCTTTGTCAAGTGTCCCGGCAGAGTGAGGAATAGTGAGAAGGGGTTTGTTTTGTACCCGTTTGCTCAGTGTGGATGAGGTCTTCGTGTTAGAAGTAGGGGGGACGGTTCAGGATTTTTTTTTTTACTCTTGGTCGGAGTCACTTGACAGAAGCAGGTCTCAGCCTAAACACAGTTTATCTTTTGAGTGTTCTGGAGTTCTTTCTCATGTCTGTGAACACATAACGGCAATTGTCAAGAGAAATAAAATAAGGCAAACAAATAAATAAATGAGTGTTGAAACTTATGCACAATTTGCGTGTCGTGTGTTTTATACATTTTGTGAGTTTGTGTTGCTCAAGCTTATTGGAGGTACTGAATCGGGAAACTTAAATATTTCGTCTTTATAGTTGCTCACAGATTAAGATTAGGTCCCTTTTTCTTAAAGTAGATTCTCCAATAAAACGAATGCTGAAGCATTATTAAAATAACAAAAAAAAATTATGATTTAGATGTCATTTATTTGTCCCCAGTCAAAATATAGCTTACATTTTTTTAAAATATAAAAGTCCCTGATTTGTATTAGAAGTTCTGAAATTCTTTTTAGCAGATTGTTATACCTCACTAATATTTTTAATATGACTGTGTTTTCAATAGAAAATCATGATAATTAACAGAACTTAAAGGCTTGAAAATATCAATTAATGTGTAATTAACGTATTTCACTTGGTCCCAAACAAATGAACTTTCCTATAACACAAAAATATAAAATGTTCTTTGTTTTCAGGTTGTCAAACAAAATGTCTTAAACATTGAACGTCTCTAAATGATTGTGTTTGTGCGAACAGATCGAGCCTGTTAATGGATAATGGCTCTTCTCGTGTGTGTTGCATAACAGTTTGTGCTGTTCTTCCAGGTGGACACATGGGCTAAGCCTTTGTGAGGCGTTCTCTGTGCAGGACTTCTATTATTGATTACATTATCACCATGTTCTCTCTGCTGCAACACAGTATCGCTAAAGTCCCATTAACAGAGGTAAGAAAACGCGGGCTTGATACAAAGAGGCCCCAGTCAGAGGCAGGGGCCGTTGCCTCTCATATTTCTCTTCCTGCATTTGTCTCCACATCTTATGTACACACACTGTACTGTTTTACAGTGACGGCACATTTTTGGATAAGTTTAATTATGGCAGCTGGTAAACCGGATCTGGTAAAAGAAAAAACGTTTGAAACGATCAAAAAAAAAATTATGAGAGAAAAGAGGACAAGAGTAACTAACCTCTGTAACTGAGTCATTACTTAATGAGTACTGTGCAAACGTCTTCATCCATCTGTTAATTTTTGAACCTTTACTTTCAAAGTTCAATGTATTTCTTGTAACCCTTTGTAATATTATCTAGCAGTGAACCTTACACGTAGAGGCTCTTTTTAAATTGTACAATGGGACATTTGACACAGTCACGTTTGATGACTCTTGCAGCTGACTTCTTTTAAATCTGACCATTTTGAGATCTATTTATTTTTAAAGATGATGTGGTGACCCATGAATCATTCAGGCATAAGATACGTATTGTTTTTATAATTGAAAATCTAGGAAAGAACAATTTTACTTTACACACCATTATGAGCAGACTACTACAACGACACACATTGCTTCCAATTATTTTGCTGAAAATCTGAATAATATTAGATATATTCTGTTTGTCTCACCTACAATAGTATTTTAGTGCTAATGATATGATTCTATATACTGGAAAGTATAAGGACCAGACAGCAGGGTTACAAAATACCCTCCAAAGGCCTAAGAAGAACTGTGGTAGTTTTATTTACTTAGAAAATGTACCAGATATAAATCTTAATAAAACAAATATGTTTTTATCCAATACATAATTTCTGGTGATGCGTTGCTGTCCTTCAGTTCATCACTATCGTGACCCACAAAATGGTGCCCACAGCTTTGTGGTTTTCAGACTAGTGCCAGTAGGGGTCGCCAAATCGACACAAACCATCTGCAAGTGTTGGGGAAAGACATACTACCGCCTTTAAGGGGCATGCTGCACTAATCATGTACCCTCTACACACACACACTTACACCTGATGGTGTGTGTTCAGTAGTTTAGAGCACTTTGTCCCCCACATACATTCACAGAGCTATCGTTTCTATACCTCCAGGTCCCAGTCATTCTATCCCACTGCTTTAATTATGCACACTCAGAGGGCCCCCCTGTCTGAGGTTTGGATCCAGTTGATGCTGCTCACTGGCTTTATTGGTTCTTGGCTTCTACCAGGTAAAGAGCGAGACGTGTGTGTTTTCTTCTCTTGCATTTTCAGCTGAATGTTTCTCTTGTCAGTTTAAGCTTTGCGTACTGTTGGCATCCTCATTGCGCTGCAGGGGAGCAAAATGTAAGTGTGAGTAGAATTTTGCTTATGATTATCACAGGAATGTTTATAATATTGCTTATTTTTAAAAAAATTTAGATCAATTAAAGGTGAGACTTTTCTAAAAAATATAGTTACCTAAGTTGCCATTTAAAAAGGTTTCTTTAAGATAAATATACTCAATGTAAAGTTGCTTTTCTAATTTGTCAAATTACTCTGCTTTATTAATCAATGTAAAACAGGAAACCTACATGGTTTCCTATATGAAGCATTAACACTGTAATACTTACAGCTGCCAGAATAATGCAGTTCAACATGTGGATAAATCAAAACATGGCTTGAAATAGATAATATGTTTGGATTCAGTATTCAAAGCAGCGTCTCAGTTGCTCCAACAGGCTTTCTCCTGCACTCTGCTGGGGGCTACTATACATCCACTGCCCAGGCTCCAGTTTCACCACTTCCTGTCTCAGTTTCTAGCACTATAGCCTATGTCTTTACATTAACTCGGTGTGTGTTTGCTATTGGGCAATGTTCATCTCCTGGCTGATTGTTGTGAAGCCGTGTCTCATTTCTGCAGCATTTCCTTATTCTCCTGTTATATTGGTCTCTTTTGTCTTTTCAAAAGAGGGGCTGCTGCTTCTTGGATCTGCCAGAGTGTGAGATAGGAGGAGAAGAAGAAGAATGGAGAACAATAAGGTGACCATCGATCTGAAATAAAAACCACCTCAGAGGAAGGAAAATTAAATGCTTTAAGAACAGGATAAATAGTTGCATTTGATGCAGCCACTAATTGCTACGTTGCGTTGAAGATTAAAACTCAAGTAAGGTAGCGTTAAAGGAAGATTTTGGAACCAGAACATATTGAAACAAAAGCCACATATTGGTTCGGCTGTCCTTTAGAGCATTGTTCATGCCTGCTGTGTGTGTCTCCCCAGCAGCCAGTGAAGGAGGTTCTCCCCCTGCCTCGCCACCCCACCCCACTTCCTGTGACCTCCACCTCTCCAACCCCTGCTGCCTCCTTGAAAAAACACCCTGTAGGGTCCATGCAGCAGGTTCAACTGGCCTCCTCAGGTAATAAGGCCAGAGATGTCGCTATGTTTCTGCGGACTATAACTACAAGTGTCATCGGATTTTATTTGGATTTTAATACAAAGAAGTGGATTTTTTAAGTGAGGGGTAGACATAATTTTCTTTTCTTTTTTTCCCTCTACAAATAAAAATCTGAAAGTATGGCATACTCATAAACTCTGATGCACATAAATAAAATCAATTGCAACCAGTTATTTTCTGAACTTACCTAATTAAGTCTGACTTTGTGATTTCGTAGCTTTTCATCGTGATGCTTTTGAGGCTTCAGTCAAGCCTCAAAAGCATCACGACAAGCAAGGAACACACTACTAGTGGTGAAAATTGTGGGGACATTTAAATCTGTGTTTGATTGTAAATTAATATAATTTTTCAACATCTCACATGGAACTGCTTAAAAAGTAGGAAGAGTATAGTATGTGTCCAAACATACCAATAAATGGTTGCCCACTCAAGGCTGGGAAAGGTAAGCGTTAATCAAAGGGTCTACAGTAACTCTGGAGAAGCTACAGAAATCCACAGCTCAGCTCAGAAATCTGACTTTTATACAACAATGAAAAGAAGTTTGAAATTATATAATTTTAAATATGCTGTCCACACATTCAAAAGCAGACTGTCACGCATTGCTCTAAGCCATATTTGTAAAACCATATGATTTGACCTTTCACCTTTGTTGTATTTGCTTACAGTGGTGACATCCTTCAATCACCTGAGGCCTCCAGAGAGAGACCTCACGCCGATGTCTCGGATGAAGCCTATTAAATCGCTGAAGCATGCCGGCTTAACTGCAGTCTTCACCGGGCAAACTGTGAGTCATGTGGCGCAGTCCTCCAAGTGAACATTACACCCTCCGAAAAAGTTCAAACCATCCTGACTAAAAAAAAATATCCTCTTGCCAGAAGAATCGCAATTACATAATTACAAAGATAAAAACAGCGTTCGGCATTTTAAGCGAATAAAAGGCGCCTGCAAGTGCAATGAAATCAAATGGATAAACTGCAGTTTGTCCAAAATTGAAATATCTTAACATGCATGGCTAGATATCCGGACATCAGTGGCGTCACTCTGTATTGTGTCATTGAAAACCAATAGTGGCTTGACAGCGAGGAGGTGCAGGAGGAGGTACCAAGTGTCAACATGATCTTGGCTGACATTGACTCGCTGGTGCCAACCCACGATGAAACTGGACGCCCCATACCAGAATGGAAACGGCAGGTGATGGTTCGGCAGCTCCAGGTCAGGATGCAAGATGAAGAGGTAGAGGAGGCACAGGTACTCCTTCATTGTTTTGTGTGGAAACCCCCCCACCCCATCGCCAAAAAACAGAGCACACTGTTTTAGAAAGAAAACAACCAATAATGTGAATGTCCAAATAATAATGTAAATGCTTTTTAATTTGACAATCCTCGAAAGATTAGACATTTTTTTAATGGAAACAGCCCCAGAGAGAGTGATGTTTATAGACATTTTGAGTGAAACATATTAATGGTTTTCTGTCCAGTTTTGATAAAGTTGAGAGAAACAACAGAAAAATTACTATTTGGAAGACCACACGGACTTTGGAGGTATGAAACTATCGAGCTTGAAAAAAATTGCAAAACTCTATGAACTCTGCACATAATGTGCTTTATCAACCTTCTCTGTGATTTTTCTTGTGTTTTTTATTGTGGATGAGTTGCTGTTGCTTCTGATTCCTTTGAAGGAAATTTTACATATGGACTTATTGCACATGGTGGCTTCCTATCACAGACTTTCAATACTGAAATTCACAGATCTCCCATTCTTTAACAAAACAGTGTACATAACTCCTGAATTTAATGATTTGGATGCTTGATCCAATACTTTTGTCAAAGTAGTGTATGTCATCAGATGTTAAACCTCATTATTGTCATCTGTACTTTTGTGCAAAATGCTAAACTTTTATTATTATTCTTTTTAAATCATGCATCAGAATTGTGAATTATTTTTATTTATTTATTTTTTTTGCAGAATATGTTGAATGGCTACATGCCACTGGATTCCTGGAAATACTCCCAGACTCACAACGCCATCTTAGGGCCCTTTGGTGAACTGCTAAAAGAGGAAGATCTGGTTTACTTGCAGCAGCAAATTGAGTCTGTTTCTCTGCAGAAACGTTGCCAGGCTTATGAGTTAGAGTTGACCAGGCTAACCGAGGAGTTAAAGGCAATCTTACCTGATCCTATCGTCAATATTTCCCTCAACAAGGAGATTCTACAAAGAATGGACTCTGAGGGAACAATACCCTTGACTCTACCCGTCTGGTGCGATCGTGTCTCAGAGATTGTCAAGAACATGTCTCTGCTGGTGGCCAATCTGACTAAAATGCAGAGAAAAGAAAGCGAGTGGGGGTCGGTGGGAGGAATGGTCGAAGGGATGAAGAGTTTTCAGGAAAATATAATTGCCTCTGAAATTGATTTGGACTCAAGATTAATGCAAAATAGCCAAGAAAAGGAGTCTGCCTCTGCGGGGACATCCAGTGTATGCAGGATACCCCATATTGGGATGGCGTCTGCTTTCAGCCATCGCTTGGAGAGCAGCAGCTGCAATAGAGAAAAGAGAGAGAAGGTGGAGAGGGAGATCCAGCAGTCTGGTGTGTCAGTAAAAAACCTCAGGTCCAACTTTGAGGGTCAGATTGGAAGCATTTACCCCTTTGCTGGGGTTGTACATGGAGCACAGCGGCTGAAGGGCAAGAATTGGGTTGGACCATCAGCAGGAAGCAGTGATGACGTGAACACACTCCTTAGTCATGGCGCCATTAAAACCTGTGGAGCTGTGATGGAGACCACCAGCTTAAGGAAAGAGCGGATAGTTGTGTTATTCCTGAGTCACTGGAAAAAGTCTGCATATGCCATCTCAATGAGAGCAGCAAGACAGAGACAAGAAAAACCCGCAGCATCAGGGAAAGCGGCTACAGCTCAGCTGAAACAGCAACCACACTCTCTGTTCCGGTTCTGCCAACAACGAGGTGCCGTGGACAAAATGTTAAACTCCTGGAGGAATAAGCTGGCGTTAAAGTGCACTCCAAAATCCCACTTGGTCTCCTCACATAGTTCAAGTAACTCCCGCTTTACCTACTCCCCAGAGCAGTTCCTACCTGAAACCGATGGAGTCTCAATGAGTCACGACAGCTTGACCCTTGACCTCTTCATGCTGGGTTATTTCCACATCTTAGAACAAGACCTGCCTGCTGAGGAGAGGAAGATGAGACATCTCCTCTGCTTTGAGGTTTTTGATCATGTCAGCTTCTTCCCCTGGGAGAAGGTGCGGGATTTCCACAAGGCCGTTCTCCAGGAAATTCAGTCTGGGAGGCGGCAGTGGAGCGACGGCTTTGAGGACCTCAAAACTCAATTCTTCGGCGAATCGACACCGTGTCGCTGCCCGTCATCACTGGTGCCAGGCTTTAAACCTGTACCCAAGGTTATAGTCCAAAATGCAAGTCCAGAGGAGAGCGGCAGTGACGCAGACGTTTCCTGTTTCAATAATGAAGATATATGCAAATATATCGATCGCAGTTTTGCTTTCTGGAAAGAGAAAGAGGCAGAACTGTTTGACTTTGAACACTGAGCTAAAGTTTGATGGGGGGTATATTTGGACAAAAGGACATTGAAGAGCTTGCTTTAGATGGATCCTAAATAAAACACAGAGAAAGTATTGTTGTTGATCAGTTATTGAAAACAAAATACTCCAGTATTTTGAAGGACCTTCACCAATTCTGCAAATAGAGAAAATGCGTTTGAATTTTACATTTTTAAACGCCCAATGTCTACAGATGTCCAAGGTTTCCAACTGCAGTTTTGTTGAACACAATTAACCCTTTCATGCATAGCGGTCACTGCAGTGGATAGTTGTCTTAAAGCCATTTTCTTGTGTTTCACATTGATTTTTATGCACACAGACCACAAAAGTGGACACCAATGAATCATACAATACACAATCAACTACGGGCCATCCGCTGTAAGTGTAAAAAAATATTTATTAAATCCAATATGGCAGACAAACAAAAAAGCTACTCAGGAATATCCAGTTCTTACTTCTACTTTAGAGGACTCTTGCAGGTAAAAAATATATTGTGACATTATGTAACCCCTATAGATTAATTTTAGTGATGTATTTTCCAAATAACAACTTTGTATTTGGAGAAAAATACAACTGATCACCTCGTAAAAAAATTTAGATTTTTCTTTTTACAAAATTTTTGATTTTTTTTTACAAAATTTGTTCTCTCAACTTTTTTTTATGCCTTAAGAAAAATTTTTTTTTTTTTTTTAAATCCTGACATAAAGGATGAGAATTCATGCATGGACGGGTTAACTGTAAGATTATATAGATAATTATATCACTTATCATAGCAAATAAAAAACACGGCATTTAAGATACAAGACCAATACAGAACAATACTTTTAGCACAGAAAGGTTGTCTTAATAAAAAAGGTGTTAACTGTCTTCTTAGAGATTCTTATTTTAAAAATGAAGGCCCTGATTTTAACTTGATAAATTAATTCAGATCCAATCAGCTCATTTAAATTGAGGCCGACGATTATGTCAACGGGTTTTTAATTTCTATCGATGACGTTTTCCTGTTCGTTACGTTTCCATCTCGAGGAAGGAAAATCATATCTGAATACGAACGGAAAGGTGAGGGATTTGAAAGAGGTGAGGTCGCGCAGGCGCAGACGCTACCTAAACTGACAGGACGACGCTGAGCTGCATTCCCACCATTCTGTGAGGAGAGGAGGATCCTCCTGCGCACCCATAGCCGAGAGAGAGAGAGAGAGAGACAGAGACACGCAGGCCGATAAAGAAGAACAATATACATAAAATACATATTTAAAAAAACAAACAATCTAAGTTAGGCTTTTCATCTGCCACCATGTCAGCCGGAGGAGATTTGGGGAATCCCCTGAGGAAATTTAAACTCGTGTTTTTGGGAGAGCAAAGCGGTGAGTCAGTGATCGGTGAGAGGTTTGGACGTCGAACATGTGTGTGTGTGTGTGCATGACGAATAATACGTATGTAATCATATTTTTTGACATGTTAAAGAGGTTAAATTGAATCCAGAAGATGTTGGCCTGGGTGTATGTGATGCCGATGTTAGTGCTGGCAGCATCAGTGGGACCAGGATAATTTGATTAACGGAAGACAAAAAGAAGAAGAAGAGAAAAAAAAAAAGCCGCATATGCGTAAATTCAACTTATACATCAGGAAATATGATTGTGAATGAGTGGATGTGTATTGTCGCAAATGCTCCTAACTCGTATCACAGCAGGAGAAATGAATGGGGATGTTTTGATGTGCTGCAGTGACCGTGAAATATCTTCCTTATCTTTTCCCTGTTTTTATTCTCCATTCCCTTTTCCTGACATCCCACATGATTCTTACGCATGAACACATTTCAAATATCTCCCCTTGGTCAGTTTTCTGTATTTTTACAGTCTCCCATCTGTCAGTTCGGGACACACCCTAGACTGCCGATGTCTGTAGCATCTCCAAAGCACGCAGTCTCTTGCTCTGTCCCATAAATGATCCCAGAAAAACAAGAAAGGCTTGACATCACTGAAAGATTATACTGCGTTATCAATAATCCTTTCTTTTAGGGTAAGAAGGTCTGTGATTTCATGCGATGGGATAAATTCACAAGAAGATCAATAAAGGTTTAGTGCCTGAAGACGTGCTCAGATATTAAGACACCAAAAGTGGCAGCAAAAAAAAAAAAAAGTCAATATCCTAATGATAAAGAAAAGATAAGCAGCTCTGATGTGACAGTAGGTCTGTGATTTTCACCGTGATGTCTTAGTGTGTTTGCGTGTGTGTGCGCGTGTGTGTCTGTTTTATTTCTGTGGGAGAGTGTGTCGACTAAAAGCATCTGTGTGAGTGTGTGTTTGTGTGGCCTGTACTGCAATGTTTGCTGTCCATGGTGCTGAAGACAGGCCTGGTGTGGTTCAATAAGTCTTCAAGGCTGGAGTGTTAAGGAGGCCTGCTGGACATATATGCTTTCCATCCACACTCATGTGCCGATGTGACATAAAATCTTCCTGTGGATTGATGTAAATGAGCAGGGAGAACACAAGGCCCACTTTGGTCCATCTGTTTATGTTCCTAAATGTCTTAATTGAGATTAGTTCATTTCAGTTCACTTATTTGATCTATATAGTGCCGCTTCACAACGAATGTAAACTCAGGACATGTTACAAAAAAAAAAAAAAATCTAGTTCACATCCAGAAATCATACTCCTAGAATTCAGTTGTATAGACAGGTTCAATAAAAAAGCATTCCTTTAATTGATCTCCATGATAAAACACTGCAGTCCAATGAAAATCCATTATGCCAATTGGTAAAATGTTACAGAAACCCTGAGTACATCGACACTTGACTTGACTATACAATCCTTCATCTGTTTGGTAACATCGAGTTTCATGTGGCAAATTCTGCAATATTGGATGCAATATTTTCTATTTGTTGTGCATCAAAACTTTGCTTTCCTGTGTGTTTGGCCCCTCAGATAGAGCAGTAAGGAAAATGTAGTTTACTTCCAATTAATTTTGTTGTTATAATTATCAGCAATAACATTTCAGTGTCACATTTTCCTGATATCATGCAGGCCTAATTTTGTTTCCTCCCCTGACTGCTTTATAAATTGCTGTCTCAGAAACAATTAGATGATAGGAGTTTTAAGTAACTACAAACATGATTTGTTAAAATGTCAAAGAAGAGGTACATTTTAAATTTAATTTCCTTAGGCCTTGAGGCAGTGTTTTGGCCCTGTGGTGCAAGGATGCAG
Source organism: Poecilia reticulata (assembly GCF_904066995.2). Classification (NCBI taxonomy): domain Eukaryota; kingdom Metazoa; phylum Chordata; class Actinopteri; order Cyprinodontiformes; family Poeciliidae; genus Poecilia; species Poecilia reticulata. Next base: position 15,350,727 of record NC_088846.1, on the reverse strand, counting down.
AAAGTAAGGCTTAACGCCCAAATCACCCTTTGTTTATAGAGTGTTAAGACTTGAAATCAGCAATCACTTTGCTGTCAGATTTATGCAGAGTAAAATTTTCTATGCAGCATGTGACTATGTTTATTCTACGTCTCCGTTAAATGATGTTTAACAGGTAGTTATTCCCTTGTTTATTTGTATTCTGCTTATATATTTTAGAAGTAGTAGTATTTTTTTTGTTAGTTTTATTTATTGTCTTAAAGCAGAGATGCCCAAGTTCAGTCCTTGATCTCTACCGTGCTGTAGCCTGTAGGGGCCTCCCTCCTCCAACGCACCTGAATCAAATGAGTGGCTCATTACCTCTGCAGGGCTAAAATGCTGATGAGCCATTTAATTCAGGTGTGTCGGAGAATATTGCAGAAGTCAAACAGTTTGCCTTACTTAATGTTTTTCTTCATTGTTAGAATATTGACCATTTTGGATTTGTCATTTTATCGCTTTGTAGTTTGGATTGCTTTGTACATGATTTTTTCAGGAAGAAGACCCAAGGTTTCAGCCAACCGGGCTCTTCCAGAAAGTTCCTAAAAGGCTGACCAGATGGGGGGTCTACTTAAAATATTCACATGGCAAAATAAAACAATAAACCAAAGCAGAATTTCAGGAGTTTTGTTAGTCTGTGGCCATATTTAGGGGAGTAAGGAATAAGAAACCTGAAGCGAATAATGAACTAAAATATCAGCATGCTATGAAGGGCAACAAAACAAATAAAGTGCATTTGTTGAAATAAAGAGGGGTAGGAGGTAGCCGATCACCAGGAGGGCTGTCTGCCATAGGATCATTTGTGTGGCCCATATACTAACTCCTACCTACCTGGCTGATGTTATGTACTCACTTTGACAGCCAATTATTTAAGGCAATTTACTCTGATCTACTCACAGTCTCCTCCAGAGCTGCACAATGTATTCAGTATCTTCAATTTCACATTTGTAAATGTCAACTTTGACCCAATATCATGCAGGCCATTATACTGCCATGCATACTCTGTGTCCATGGCGCAGTGTATCCATAACATGGTCTAGTTGGATGGACTTAATCATTCTTTTTGCCCACATGTGATATAGATCTCATTAAATGGAAGGATAAAGTTCAAGGGAAGGGGTGGATGAGAAATGGAAGAAAAGGATGACAAAGTGTGTTAATCGCAGACCCGCTTATTTGATTTTTTTTTCATGAGAAACCATTTCAAATATTAGATATTCTGCTTCTGACACACCTTTTGTAGAACAACTCCATTTGAGGAAATAGTTTGATTAAACATTTTACTAAGTGTTTCAGCTAACAAAACCGACTTCTGTGTGTTTTGGGTTTCAGTGGGGAAAACATCTCTCATCACCAGATTCATGTATGACAGTTTTGACAACACATATCAGGTGAGGCTCAGAGCTCAAACACACACACACACACACACACACACACACACACACACACACACACACACACACACACACACACACACACACACACACACACACACACACACACACACACACACGTGTAACATGTGAACGAACCTGTTAGCAAGTATTGATTGAGTATAGATCTGGTCAGTAAGTGCACTTCAGTATTGAATGATTGGGAAATTTGTTTACGCAGGAATAACACTAATAAGTGTTTTTGAACTAAAATGTAAACTGTGAACTAATGAATCATATTAACGGCATTGTGACTCAATAGATTTGTCATAATACATTCAAGTTTTTTTTGGTTTTTTTTGTAATAACCAAACTAAATGTACTAAATTGTATCATAGCACTATGAGTATTTATTTTTTTGGGCAAAATCTTTTTTTGTTTTTTTTGTTTGCTCAGTTGATTATTTCTGTAGATACATTAAAATGACTGCTTAGACCAGTAAATTGTTTAAAAACTCAGTTTTTCACCCTCTCTTTCTCACAGGCAACCATTGGAATTGACTTCCTCTCAAAGACCATGTACCTGGAAGACCGGACAGTAGGAAATTCTGATGTTCATTCTGGAACTTGCATGTAGAAACATTACACTTTTAGGGTTTCAGTACGCCAATGTCATTGAATGTCCTAGCTTCCGCTGTGTTTTGACTAATCTTTGATTTGATTTGCTTAAGCGCTGCTCTCTTTATGCTCTAACATGATTATCTGAAGGTTATTTCTCCTAGTAAGAGCTTTGGAACATTTTTTTCCCCCCTTGCAATAAGCCGTAGTCATGGATCATCTTCTTTAACTTGTGCAAATGCTATTTCTGTAGCGGGATATTATCCCCTGCCAGCCTGCATGAGCTGATATGGGCTTATCCCCCAGAAAAAGGGAAAAAAAAAAACCTTTACTTGTGTTTAGCTTGTGTGAAGTTTAACAATTTATGTACAAACAGCTGCTGAGAGTGTGCACGTGTGTTTTTGTGTGTGTGTTCGCATTCAGGTAAGGCTGCAGCTGTGGGACACAGCTGGACAGGAGCGTTTCAGGAGCCTCATTCCCAGCTACATTCGGGACTCTACAGTGGCGGTGGTCGTCTATGACATTACAAGTGGGTCCATGTTGAGCCCTTTTTTAAAAAAAATAACTAAGTGCTTTTGCACACTAGTATTTAAAGTCACAGCGAGACGCCGACTCTAAATTGACGCGTCGATCTCCACAGACGTAAATTCGTTCCAGCAGACCTGCAAATGGATCGACGACGTCAGGACGGAGAGAGGAAGTGATGTAATCATCATGCTCGTGGGCAACAAGACAGATCTGGAGGAGAAGAGGTAAGCACTGTGTTTTGTAATCAACTCCAACATTTAATTGCCGCTTAAAAAAAAAAGACTGTTGAAAGCAACGCGTCAGAACTGAATGAATCAGCCTCAGATGTCGAGTCTGGCTGGATTTTCCCCTGCAGGCAAATCACGATCGAGGAAGGAGAGCAGAGAGCCAAGGAGTTGAACGTCATGTTCATCGAGACCAGTGCCAAGACAGGCTCCAATGTCAAACAGGTGATCCTGGCTGTTTCACCGTATTTTTTATTTTTTTACCGCATTTATGGTGCAACTTTAAAGCAAATTCACAGGCAAAGACAATTATAGTATTTTATATGGATGTAATTGATGGTAAATAGCAACAATGTCTGATGTCTCAAAATCTATTAATATGTATGTACAAATGTAGGACAAAACTAAATAATGGACAAGATGCATCAGCCAATAAAAGTCTGTATATCTTTAAAACAACAATGACTCGTCAACATTTGTTTTAGTTGTGTTTGTATTTGCTTTAATTTCATGAAAATTAAAGCAAAAAAAGAGGAAAAAGGCATCCATTGCAGTTTTAATGGATGCCTACAAAAAATCTTGCTGAAATGAATGATAAACAATATTATTTCTAATGCTAAAATGTAAATCTTTACTCTATGCAGAAAGATCCTTGGCTGGGATTCGAACCCAGGGACCTTTTTTTCTAATAGTGCAAATATAAAATATAAAAAATAAGCCCCTATCATATATATATTTTTTCTTCACATTTTTATTTCTCTTTCCAGCTGTTTCGTCGAGTCGCGGCCGCCCTACCTGGGATGGAAAGTCTGGACGACGCAAACCCCGAAGGCAGTATCCTTTACAGCTTTTCTGATGCGCCGTTTCGAGAGCCAAGCGTCTTGAGAAGCTGGCAAGCTTATTTTTAATCTTTTAGTGGCTGCTGGCAAAAACACAAACAGTCAGACGAGCCTTCTGTCTATACAGAAGCATCCGCCATTAAACGATTTATGCCTGAGAGGCGAGGATTGCACAGAGCCAGGAAAGAGGCTCTTGATGCAGGGGTTTGGCACCACATAGTGGCTGTCAGAAAAGTGACAGCAGCAGAGGAGGAGGCACTTGGAGAATAATGTCAATTAATTGACGAAATAGAGTTTAAAATAGATGCTGTGTTTGATTTATTTTCATTCACCATTTTGTTCTATTGTGCAAGAACATGCACTGAGAATTACAGATCTGATGCTGATGCTAGGAGTCCCAGTGTGTTTTTCTTGACTGAACCTTCCCAGTGATTGACATCAAGCTGGACAAACCAGCAGAGCCCACCGTCCCGGAGGGCGGCTGTTCGTGTTAATGCAGAGCTGTTTCTGGATGGCTCCCCTCACACCCATAGGCTTTTGTTGTGTTGCTTTATACTGGCTAGCTTCCAGTTGACTTCTCTAATTGGATATAGAAGCCAGACCTTGTATCTGATTGGACAAATCAAATGTTATCTTTCAGTCTTGTTCAGTTGTAAGATATTGTATACTTTGTCAATATGTAAGACTGGAGGAGGAGGGTAAAAAGATAAACAATAAATAAATAAACATGTTGCGTTGAAGAGGAACAACTAAAGAAGAAACAGTGTAGGAAGAAAAAAACCCCAAAAAAACGAGAAAAATGGGGCGACCAACAGAGTTCTTTTCGCTGTTATGTTTTGTATTTTTTATAAATAAAAAGGGAAAGCACCAAAAATGATGCCTAAACACGGAAGGGGGAAAACGTCGGAGGGCCGGCCGTTTCTTCTGACGGCCGAACACGTCTGAATGTCTGCAGCACGCATGCACGCTGATTTGTTCTTTGACCTTTGACCTGCCCTCCAAGGTCTCTGCGCTCTGGAAGGAGGCAGAACATCTTAGAATGTTTTATAGCATCTCTCTATAGCATCTCATGACAAAGCGTCTCTCATTTGATATTCCCCCACAAGGGTCAAACAACCAGTAGGTTCACCTAACAGTAGCTGTGAAAACGTGGCTCTCTTTCTCTCTGTCTATCTCACTCTTTCACACTCTCTTTTGCTCTCTCTCTCTTTCTCTTTTATAGAACAAACTGTACTGTGGTAATAAAAAAGAAATAATAAAAAAAGAGCTAATAAAACAGACAGCTTACTGTTACAATCCCCTGTCCCTCCAGATTACCCTCCGCCGTTCCTCTTTTCCTCCCTCTGCCTCTCTCCTTTCAGTCTCCCTGTCCCCCCATCCCGGTAATACACATATAACGATCCACTGTAATGCACTGCACTGTATATAATAATGTAATATGTATGTTGTGAACGTCCCTCTGTAGAAGTGGTCCTTGTTCACCAGTATGAATAATGTAATAATGTTTAATGATTAATAAATTACAGATTAAAGGGCTTCACTCTCCTAACCATCTACATTCACCTGGCAGCAAAATGGTGTATTTCCTTTTTATTATTTGTATTTTTAGAATATATTTAGTTGAATGGAATAGAATAGAATATACTTTATTGTCCCCTAGGAAACATTTGTCATATAAAGAAATAAACTAAAACTGAACAGAACACCAAAGACATCGCACACCTTCCAGGCCTCAACATGCTGTCTATTTAAATAAAATGTTGATTCAACATTTTGACGGTGATGGTAACAAAAGAGTATTTAAAACAGTTCTATTTAATTTTTGAGTTTCTGTTCTTTCTACCGGAAGGCAAGTGCTTGCATTATTGAAAGGAAAAAAAAAATCCCCAAATTATGTGCTTTGGTGAGAGATTATACTTAAACAGACTTCAGTTCAGGACATCCATATTCTGTACCTGCTTACTCTTGCAGAGATGTGGGTAATGTCAAGAGTTCGTAAGTCGAGAGGTGGTGTGACCCCCGAACAAACCAATCCATCATAGGGTCACACAGAATAAAAAAAACTATGCAACCCCACACACTCATAGCAAAAGGAAATTAAAAATAACCAATTCATCTAATAGTTTTGTTTTCATATTTTAATTCAGATCTGGTAAGTTCAGTTCAACAAAGAACAGCTATTAAATGCAACTGGATTCAATGCATTCCAATGAAATTCAGTTTAGTTTGGTTTATTTATTTTTTTCAGTGCACCTCAGCTCGGCTAATTTTGGTACAAATTCTTGCATTTTGACTTTATTTTATTCAGTTCAATTCTAGAACAATACATTTTGACACAGTTTGTTTTAGTTATACACATTCAACTCAATTCATATTCATTCAAGTAAACTGTAATTTGATTTAGTCAAGTGCAGTTAAATTGAATTGTATTAAGTTTATTTCAACTAAACTCTGGTCAATTTGTTGTAATTTCACATCACAAAAAAAAAACTTTCAATGGGCTTTTAAAGGAGGATAAAAATCATTTCTAGCTTTAACCATCTAAAACATTTCAATACTCCTGTACAATAACATTGTATCCAACACAATCAGAAAATGTCCAACTTTTGCAATTGTAATCTTGGTGAAAAGCAGAAGGCATTGTGTGACACATAAGAATTCATTTAAGATATTTTTAAATATTTTTTTCCACTTAAAAAAAAGTACACACAGGCAGTTTCACTTTTACTTTAGGATGGATATGATTCAAAAGAACTTATCTCAGACCATAAAGAAAACATAATAGACCCCTTTAAAAGAAAAATCACCAAGGTGAACACTAGAAAGTTATATTAAATAAACAAATTACCGTGATAGACAAAGATTAGGCTTTACTATATCACCTGCTGAACTTAGTGTTCCTCACTCCAGATATCAACTTAAACAAATCTACCACAGGACTATTTACACAGGCATTTTGTGTCTCGTTTGAGAAAAAACTAAAGTACTCTCCAGCTCCTAAATGATGAGCAACAGCTGGACCATGAGCATAGCAGCCATGTAATCCATCAGCTAATAGTTTACAGTTCTGATTTGCTGTTTCCAGTTCACTGGAAAGCGATAATTATGACACTAATGCTGAACTCTCTGTGGTGACTCAGAGTCTGCAAACCTGATAGTTGAGGGGAAGTTGAGATGGAAAGAACCTTTTAGGAGGGAAACTGTCATTATAAAACAGCATGTTGCCTCATCTTACTCTCCTGGTGCAAGAGGACAGGTATTCCCCTGGATGAAGGCGGTTGGTGTCGTTGGTGGACAGCCAAACTCCTCAGAGGTCTGAGGAATGGGTCTTCTTCTGGTACGCCAGGTCTGTGGTTTCATACGGATGACAATTTTACTTCAACTGTGACCAATAAATGTCTATCTAATACAGAAATTAAACATAGTTTGACAGGAAAATGGAAAATGGTGTACAATACGTAATATTTTCTGGCGTTCTTGAATAGCGCACCTGTCAAAATTTCATCCCTTGAATAGGACACGCCTCCTCCGGAGGGGTGAATGTACGACCTCAGGCCTGGTCGGCTCCTCATTGAAGTTTTCGTTTTCACTTGAAGCAGATCATGTCCAGAGTGGAGGTGTTCAGGGACACAAACCTTCGCTCTCTGCTGCGCGAGCTGCGTACTGACATAGCGATGGCGGTGGATGACCCCTTTCCTATTGTGTATGGCTTGGCAGACAAAAACATAATCACAGAACAACAGCTGCAGGTAAGCGACAGGAATATATGTCCAAACTTTTATTTAGAGGTGAAATTCTTAAAAAAAAAAAAACATATCTATGTTTGTGGATAACTGCACTCAGTTGTTTGGTTTAGATTTTCATGGGACAGCTCTATCCGTCACATAAATCTGTACATCTGCCATGCGGTGTTTTTGAAACCCACACACTAGAGCATTTTGTTTTCTCTAGGATACTCTAAAGAAGGAAGGGAGCGAGGGGATTCACAAAGCCATGTACTCCCTCCTTTCGTGGCTGCTTGAGCAGAGCAGATCAACTCTCCAGGCTTTCTGGAACAATCTATCCAAGGACTACAACATGGACAGCTACCCCAAGCTAAAGGCACTTCTTGCTAACCTGACTACCAGTCTGTGAAGTCCAATTTCCTTGAAAACATCTTCTTCTCATAAAAGTCTCTTCTTGACCTCATTTGACTTTAACCGATTCATTCATTCTGCTGATTCTGTCCATTTAGGACGGGACGCTCCACGGTCCAAAGCTGAAAACAGATCTTCTGGAGGAGTAAAAGCTTCTCACAGCAAGAAGAGGAGCCATGAGGACAAGGTTCAGCATTCAGAGTATCATGCGAAGACAAGCGATGGAACAGGTCACCTTTACTTTCCTCCAATCAGTTTCTAATCCAACAGCATTTTTCCGCGAAGTTTATTGACAAACTGAGTTTGGTGTAACTTAGATTTTCTGATCTTTGCACCAGTGAGTAAAGTCAAGTTGTACAGAGTGAAAAGTGAAGCGCGAGCACTGCAACTACCATCTGGAAACAGTAATACAATATATTCTTGATTGAAATGAACCTGCATTGCTTTTATTTCATGTCAGAAATATATGAGAATTCTACTGTACAGGTCTGCAGGTGGTATCTTCCTCTGTTCAGAGAGGTGTGCCCCTTTCCTCTTCTTCATCTTCCTCCTCTTCAGATATTCCATTCAGCCAGGATAAAAAAGAAAACATGCAAATCAAGCAGGAGCGTACTGCACTGGATGGTAAGACGTTGAAAAACTGGCATTGTTACTTTTTAAACTTTGATTCTTTGGGAGACTATACCATCTGGTAACATGTTTTTTTATGTGAGAAATTGGTAGCAAGATATATTGTTTTTTTTCTGTCTACATGAGAAGATATTTGAGGCAAACAGTACTGTCTTGAAACAGGCTCCATCAGAAAGTGCATCAAAGGCGCTGAAGGTTTTCACTCGTACAGTTTAGCAGAGAAGTCCCACGAAAAGTCCAAATCTGCGAGTGCCAGGTTTTTCCACCAGGGGGAGGCAAACACAATAATAGTAAGCCATCAATGTTGTCAATGGTGCTGTTTTATTTCTCATCTGATCTCAGCTGTAAGTGTTTGTTGGTGTGTGTATAGATACACTCTAATGACGATGAGTGCGCGATGTGTAAGGATGGAGGGGAACTGATTTGCTGTGACGGCTGTCCTCGAGCCTTTCATCTCGCCTGCCTCAACCCTCCACTCACTTCCATACCGAGGTAAACGATTACAGAGGTAAATGTGAGAAGCTTCTAGATAAGAGACATTTGGTTAAAGTCTTTTAAAAGTAAAATGCATTTTTGTAATTAATAGCGGCTCTTGGCAGTGTGAGTGGTGCTGTGGGCTTAGAGTGAAACAGGAAAATGCTCTACAGCTTGTCCAGGTGTGTATGTAAAGGCTTTTGTTGTAATATAACATTTAAACACTGTCTGAAAAGAATACGGGTGGCCTTTATATAGTATTTTTCATTGTCGATGATGATTATGTTTATAATGTCAGTCTGTAAGTATCCACTTTAATTCAGTGCTTTACTTAAAGTGCTTTACTCTGTTCTTCAATTCAGGTTCTCCCCACTCAGCCTCAGCAAACCAGCATAAACACCACTAACTCCATCTTGGACAACTCTTTCTACCCCACTTTGTCATCCTCCCTCACGAGTGTCACGGCCTCTGTCAAAGCATCGAATGGCAAAATCCAGGTGAGGAGTTTTACTTTATCCTTCCTCCACCTTTGGATCTTCTTTACCGTTTCTGCTGCTTCTTGCTCGTTACAAATGTAATCTGTGTGTCCAGTGCTCAGGTGGAGAGATGGTCACCATGAGGGAGACGTGTGGTGTTTGTCACCTTGGGGGAGATCTGACTCACTGCCTTCAGTGTTTAAAGCATTTTCATGCACATTGCCACTTTTCCAAGTAAGACAACCACTTTTTTTTTATCAGTGACATGAGAAATATGTCGGATTAAATAATACAAAAATTATTATGTCCACAGCCTTGATCTTCTTCTTATTATCTTCTTATACAAAACTTTCCTTTAATACCACGAAGTTAAATCCAGTGCAGCCAGCTGCTTTAAATGTGGAACAACAAAAACATAGGTTTGTATCATATGTTAATGAATTATAAAGGAAAACGGGACATCTTAGATAATTAATTGAAGGTTTTGTAGACATGTTTGTGTACTGAAAGTAAATATGCTTCAAAAATGCTTCTTTCAGAAACGATTGTAGGGGCCAATCAGTGTGGCACCAAAGATTTTATTTAAAACAACGTAAATACACGAGTCCCTTCTGTATAAATGTCTCCAAATAAATGTTTGGATCAATTTACATTTTCAGTGTGAAATAATACCATAGGGTGCTGTGTAGCAACCATTGTTTGTTTCTTCTTATAAGTCAAGCCAAAATACACTGATAGCAATAATATCTAAATGTTCTTTTGACTCCTGGTTTCGTGTTCAGATCCCTTATTTGGTGTTTCGTGCCCCATAATGTGATCGTGTCCCTAATTTTTCAGAACCATTGATCGGTTACTGTGCAGAGCAAATTTCTTGGAGCTCCCTCTCTTTCAGGCTAGTATTGATCAGCCGTACCAGTATTGCATTAAGAGTGTGTTTGTAGAGTCAATTCCTAAGTGCTGTCTAATGGATTGCAAATGGTGTTTTGCAGGAGTAACTCAGGGTCAGTACTTTCAGAAAATGATGTTGATTATGAATGATGTCCTGCACTTTTGTTGCCCTACCTTTTGATATTGGCCTTAGTTTTAAAATTAACATGAACAATATGAACAAGTTTCACATAGACCTTGATGTACTAAAATGTGCAATAATTTTGGAACTGTGTTTAGCTTGGTGATTTGGAACAGTTTGAAGCTCCCTGTCCGCAATCCTCAAATTACATATTGATCGAAGGAAACCTGATACACTTCGGTCTGAGTCACTCGCGATGTCTGTGTGCTTCAAAGGGGAAGATCCGTCTGCTTGTCCTGTTCCAGACCATGGGGCAGCTCTGCAGAGAAAGAAATCGAGCCCAGAGGCATGCAGGTGTGTCTACACACCTTTACAACAGAAACAAAGGAGAAGAGAAGCCTGCACATGCTGCATTGTGATCATTGTGCTCTTTCTGGTTTGTGTTTAGCTTGCGCCTTCAGTCCAGAACTCATTCAGTCAAGACCAGAGCACTTCCTTCTCCGAACCAGTCATCAATAAGGACGAACTGGACTCCATCTTGGGAGATGTAAGGGTGGTAGCATACCAAATGATGCAAAAAATAAAGTCATTATCTTCTTCTTTGATTGATGCTTCATTTCTGCTGTACTTTAAGTGTTTTCTGTTTTGACTTTAGCTTTAGAAATGATTTATTATTTGCATAGCAGCAGGATTGACTGGGGATGAATGTTAGACTCGGGTTTTAACTGGCTGCATTTGCCGTTCAGTTCAAGTTGATCTTGAAGAACGCATAATTTTGAAACGACAGCTGGATATGTGCTCACAACATCTCATCTTTCTTCTTCTTCCTCTGCTCTTTCTGTGGCAGCAGAACTCCATTGACGGCCTGTTGCAGTGGGCCTTCCACAGCATCTCCAGGCCTCTTCCAGACTCTCACGGATGCTACAAGTGAAACACAATTATGTACTCAGGGATATAAAAACAGGAATGATAAATTGACCCCCGGGTAATTGAATTCAAGCAGCATAGTCACTCATAATAAGTCACAGTCTCTCTCCCACTTTAATTTGGAAATTAATGTTTTATGATTGGCAGTTTAATTTTAAATTGTTTTATCATTTTTTCCCCCTCCCTCTTTCCTTTGTTTCTGTACTTGTGCCAGTAATCTTTAATTATATGACCTTTGAAAAAACTTTGAACTTTAACAAATTTTTGTCATCTTACCACAAACCTGGATGCATTTCAGAAGGATTTGATGTGATTGATTATTGCAGAGTCGTGAAGTGGAAGGAAAATATTTGCAAAGTGTCTCAGATCAGACACTCCAATTGGATGGAGAGGACCTTTGAAAATACGTTTTCAAAAGTTTAACAGAGTCCCAGTTTGATTTATTTGTGGTTTTCGACTAAGCCATTTAAACACATTAAAGTGCTTTCATCTAAAACGCTGTATCTCTGGCTGCATGTTTAAAGTTCTTGTGCTGCTGAAAGTTTATGACCTTTTATAACCCCCAATTTCTGGGATTGACCGGTATGTAGTACCATCTATGTTCCCATCTAAGCATAGCCAGCTCTCCCTATCCCTGCTGAAGAAAATAATTCTCATGGTATAATATTGCCATTGAGGGATGATGCAGTTTCAGTTTTTCCTTACACACGGCATTTTGCAAGGATAAAATATTAAAGTTTGGTTTCATCAAATCTGAAGATTGAGGCTTTGATTGACAAGATGTGACAAAAGAAAAAAAAAAAATCAAGGTTTATAAAAACTTCCTATGCTGAAATATGTATTTGTGGTTGTCAGAAAATATTTATTTTTACTAAAGAAAAATAAATGAATAAAACACATCCCATATGACAAAGTTATTTCAGGAATGTTTGAAAGAAACAGACGCTTTGTGGTACATGTTGGTTCTCTCTGACCCATGCTTCAACCCAGCACATATTAACAAGGTCTTCCAGGGTTTCTCTGTAGCATCAACCCACTAGGGTCAAAACTCACTCAGGCATACCGGCAATGGACTTTGAACTGCTAGTGTAACTACTGCAGTCAGAATTTTATAAAAGCTTTTATCTTTGTTTTCTGTTTGCTGTTGTTACCTAAAAGGTCCCTAAATGCTACAAGTTCTTTCTGTCTGCTGACATCCTGACAACAAAATGTCTACTCTCAACACTATCAGGTAGTTCTGCACAAACTGCTAAACCCAGACCAACACTTAACACATACATCAACAGAACAAGGAAAAACAATAAAAACTTCCATTTTCAATATTATTTCTGTTTCAGATTTGCTCGGTGCACCAGATGTTTTTAATCCAGTGAAGTATTCGCCCTGAGAAATTCCTCTATTTAACAGGAATTCCTGCTGGACTATATCACATAGATAAGGAATGTTGTTATTGTCATGCGATTCGTGAGGTTTAGTACGACCGCCAGTGGGATGAAAACTTGGACAAGAAGCACAAAGATTTTTCTCCTCTTGGTATTTGGTTTCCATGGCTCCCAGTTCCTCCAGGCTCAAAACAGAGGATGATTAATATGCTTGGTGCTGCGCCTTTACACATGTGTAGATTTGTTTGTTTGTCAGCACATTTATATTAAATTGCTCATGCAGCATCTTCTGAAACCATGGCTTTCGTGGGAAAGGCGGCATCACACAGAAACAAAGAAGGTAGCAAGCTAGTTTTTCATAACATAAATTTTATGCAAAGTAACTTCAGATTGATTCATGTGATAAAGCACTTTTTCCAATCTTCAGATTGTCTATCCAGTAATGCAAATCAAATACTGTAACCAAGTTCATTTAAGTGGGAAACACATGCTTATTATACAAACTAATAAAACACACAAAAACTGCTTTCTTTAGCTAAGCAAAAAAGAGCAAATAGTTTCAATAGCTCCCATCCGACAAGTGCAACAAAGCACCATCTGCTGGAGTTCACTGTGCCAACACTGTCAAGCATGCAGTGCTGCATAAGAGGAAGCATTTCCTCTGACAAACAATGTTTGTGTTGATAGTGAAGTGAAGTGGGAATTACCCAGATTTTTTCAGAACAAAGGGAACTTATAAAAAAAAAAATAAAAATCCCAGAGATGACTGACGTGAAGAAACTTAAGGGGTTTATTTTAGGTGAAGTCAGTTGTTGTTATACCTCAGTTATCTTTGTTTTCTGTCTCAGTTTTGTTCATTTCAGCGCATTGTTGTTTGACAAGCAAGGGTCCTTGTGAATGAACTAACTTTAGATGGCACCTGCTAAGTCATTCTAATCAATTGATGCATTTCTGCACAAGAGCCACATTCACCCAGAAGTGAACTCATATCCTTGCGGTCATCACCTGACCCTCTTGTTTGTGATTTGTTTTTCCTCATTGAAGCTGATTGAACACCTTGTCGTAACCTCACAGGGAGTGAAAACTGAAACACAAATTTTCTTAACGTTAAAACTATTGAACCGGTTAACAAAGTTCGAGACCGAGATGCTGACTCAAGTAAGACTCCTACTCCAGTAGACTTGGACTTAGTCAAATCTTAGTCAAAGCTTTTGTCTCGTGCAATGAATTGGAGAAAACGTCAGTGTGTGAGCAAATGACTACAGCTGTGCCATGTTTTACTGTGAATGGATGGGCTTGGTTACCAGCCAGTGATGATGATTTATGGGGGGGTTAATGGCTCATAACGATTTGTTGATATTAATTATAGCTTCATAATAAAAATCACATTAATGTCTCTCAAAAGGAGAAGCATTTGTACTTCCCTTATTTTTCTTATAGCATTAAACTACATCCTTTATCTGTATCTTATACAAATGAGATGAGCTGAATAATACTGCATTGTTGTCTAGATTGTGGTTCATCACCTTTGTTGCATCATCTCTACTCTCCAGTCAAAATATTACCATTGCATTCATTCATGATGTCTAATGAGGAACAAAGGCCTAACTGAGTTGTGAGTCAGTAGTTATTCCTCTCGCTAATACGTCGTCTCATCATTTCAACTGTTGGAGAGCTCCTCCTCTTGACCTGACCTACATTTTATCTCACCGATTCGTCAGCTGTAACAAAATGTAAATTGTTTTAAAAGTATGTGCCCACGTTTCTCAGAGTTTTTATGTTTTTACAGTAAAGCGAGAAGCTGTGAAACCCCTAAGAATAACAGTAAGGCAGATATCTACAGTGTTTTGTTCCTTTGTCAGTCAGTGTGAAGTCACAGGGTCATGTTCCTTAAACACACATCCTGTTACTATGGTGTTGGCCACAAAACCGGAAACTCCTAAAAATATGTAAAGAGTGAAATTCCCATGTTTCGGGCATCTGTTAGTCATTTTATCTCATCTCTCTCCAAGTTTTTTTAAAAACCGTTCCCAGAATTGAGGCAGGGGCTGGTCTGGTCTCACGTATTAAAATATACACGACTTACTGGCAAAGGTGCTTTCACTCTTTATCAGTATTGTTGAGGACAGGAAGTAGTCTGTGAGGGTCCCACAGTGCTGTTGGTGTGAAGCTGCAAAGCAGGAAATGCCAGAAGTTTGAGCCACTGGGTGAATTCATGTGTCAAACAAACCAACAAACCAATCTTTAATCTTTATTTTGAGACAAATAATTTTTTTTTTGAAAATCCCAACCTTCAAACTAAGGACGGGAGAAACCTTCAACACTTCTGAAGATTTTTCTTAAATATATACTTTACTTTTTATTGTCGATCAGAGAGTCTAGGACGTTTTAATGCATAACTTTGTGTTTCTTTGGGGCAGAAGGTGTGACATTGAGCCATTATTCAAAAGGAGGAATGCAGGTGAACAGGTGAGAAAGGTATAGATACCTCATATAGTTTTGAGGCTGTTGCAGTTGTATAGGTTGCATCATACTAAGAATGTGATTTTACTCAAGTTTAAATATGCGTGTGAAAGCAAATGACCCATAATGCTTGAATGTAGGAGTACTTGAACATGGAGTGCATGTACCATTTTCCTTACTTGGATCGAAATGAGTTGTAAAGGTCTGAATAGCGAACATGTTCATTCAACCAGAAATGAGTCAAACGCTGACTTATTGTTCTTAGGGAGGCTTCTATGACTTTCAGATAATTCCATCTTTGAAATTTGTTTTCAACACAAATAAATTCCTTGTTGCCATGATTTAGAAAATGCTTGTTTACATAAACTTTAGAAGCACTGTAGGACTTTGCTGGATGCCTGTGGGATTGAAATGAATGTTGCTTTTTATTTTCTGAACCTTTGCTCCTCTGCTTGATTTAGTGAGATGGTCCGGTGCCAACATTCCTGGGTTATATAAGAGCGGTCCGAAGTCAGTAACGTCTGAGATCTTATTTTTCTTTCAGAACTCACTGAAGTTGATCAGAACATTGTGTCTAGTTGGGTGTGAAAAACTAAATTATTTACTTCAACAAACACCTTCCTAATTTAAAGTGATGGGTAGCAATGTACACAAAACCCAATTACAGCAGTAGCAGTGGTCGGATTTTATCTCCGATTCTTGCTCTGCATAGAATTGGAGATAAATGGTCTCCGATTCTATGCATAAATGGTCGCATGGTCAGCTTTCAAATAGCCTGAACCTGTTTATACAGGAGAAATCTCATCCAGCTGCCCCCCTGTGTTTCATTTTGGGTAGTCCAGATAATGACATGCTGGCAAGACAGATTGCAGGGTTGCCATTGGTATGAAACTGTAAACACGGCAGGGAAGGCTTGTTAGGACATTCCAGAAAAGTCCTCAACTGGGGGATTCTTGGAAAAGCTTGTCGGGTGTTTGCATTCCTGCTTTGGGACTACAGTGCTAAAAGGGTTTCCTGTGATCATTACTATCGGTAGTGTGAAAAGTGCATGAAAGCAAATATAGGATACGCAGCATTCCTTTACAGAATTTGACCTGGCTGTTATTTTCACTCCCACTCATAATATGTTACGAATTTTATCTGTATTATAAGTTTAACACATTTTGAGAAAGAAAATTGGCTTCTACTGACCTTGAGCAAGTTATCAACATAATGTCTCACTCAGTCTCTCTATAGTTGGCAAACAAGTCCCAGTGCTAGAATAGAATAGAATAGAATAGAATAGAATAGAATAGAATAGAATAGAATAGAATAGAATAGAATAGAATATTCACGGTGGGAAAAGGCAGGTGTCAAAAGCAGCAAGTTAACCATGCATATGCTCACAAAAGTAGAAATATATAAATATAAGAATAAAATACCATACAGTAAGGAGAAATTTACATGTGCGGTTATTAAGAAATACCATATTCGAATTAGTAATGTTCAAATAAGTAATGTGCATCTGGATAGGTTAATTTAGAGACATCATAAATATTTATGTCTCCAAATCCACACACACACACAAACACACACATATATATATATATATATATATATATATATATATATATATATATATATATATATATATATATATATATATATATATATATATATATATATATATATATATATATATATATATGACCCACCAAACTGGGTGGTTTGGTGGCACCGTCTGGTGCCACCAAACCGGCACCAGACGGTGAGACAATGCAGATACATTTATATTTATATATATATTTTTTTTACATATGTATTGTCTCACCGGTTTGGTGGGTCTGCGCCTGAGAAAATGCACCTCCAGTTCCTTGGTTTTAGCAGAGTTTATCGGGAGGTGGTTCTGCTGGCACCAGTCCACAAAGTACTGTGTTCTGCGATGAAACCAACCACAGCAGAGTCTTCAGAGAACATCTGAAAATAGCCACCTGGGAAGTTGATGGAGAAGTCTACAACTCAGAAAGTGAAGAGTCGTTTCCTGTTGTCTTGTCAAAAGATGTGAATAAAATCTCAAAGCCACATTTTTATAGACCGTTCAGTCAATATTCAGGATACATATTGGTTTCACTCGTTAGTTGTAGATACACATAAGTTGCAGGTGTTAGAGACCAAGGCATTAGTTTTCAGTGCAACAACATTGATCTTTAAAACAATCTTGTTTACATTTTTTGTACAGATTATAATGTAGTTTTGTCTAAATGGTTACGCAAGAGGGCTTCAGATCACTGACAGACTGTAAACGTGGAGATAACGGAAGCACATGTAACGGCAGCCAGCCAGCATCAGAAATGTGTTACTGATTCTGCTTGTTTTCCAATAATATCAAGTACACAGTGCAAGCACAGCAGTTCTACAGAAAGTTTAATCTAACTGGGTCAGAGCACAATGTGACTTTTCATTGGCTTCACAGAGATTACTTCTTTGCCCTTCCATTTCATATTATTAATGACTTAAATAACCACAGATTAGATATTTTCCCTCTGATTTCTGTCCCGACACTAAAAATAAACCATTTTGTATAGAATAAAACAATGGGCTTTTATTAGTTTACACAATACCGAGTCTGTGTCAGACTTCAGCTGAAACCATTTACATATCTCACAGCTGAATCATTGCAACTTGATGGCGCAACAACAGAGCTGGAAGTCATAGAGGCCTTTATTTTCCAGTCAACAATTTTAGAAATCGTTTGATTTACACAAAAGTCTTACAGTAAGTGGATGAACAAGCTGCAAAAAAGGAGTAAATTACTTGATACTTATCCTGAAAGTGCGAGATGAGGGCAGTCACTGCTGCCTGTCAGACTAGAAATTACTATCAAGTCCAAGATTTTTAATGTGTCTAACTATTTTATTATTTAAATTATTTTAGCAAATGTATGTAAGCGTCAGTGTTCTTGAAAACGGAAATTCCTTGCAAGAGTAGCGCTTTCATTTCCGTAAAACTAAAAATAAAGCCTTAAAAGTTTTGATGAAAGCAGATCATTGCCTTGTTCAAATTTTAAATACATGGCATCACATTGTTGCAATAAAAAATTTAATATTGTACAAAAGTGAAAGGTTTTATTTCACAACTTGGTAAGTATTTATACTGTAATATCAATATATATTGTTTTAATGTGCAAAATAAATAGATCTAACATTTTGATGTATTTTTTAAAAACATAATTTTAGTGTTTTCTTTATTTAATTGAACTTATTCCATAAAATATGATCTTTCTTATGTACCATTAAAAGTTAAAACACTCCTGTTAAGATCCCAGGTTTTGTTACTCGAGACAGGATAAACCATTTCAAAATGTTTTCAAAAAGCACACTCATGAAAAGAACAATTTTTAAAATGGCATTTGTCAGGGCATATCTAAGAAATGCTAATGAAAAGTAGATTTTTATTCTGGTCTTCCACAGAAGTGCACAATAAAAGTGGAAATGCTATTAACCACTAAGTAATGCTCGATATGTAATCCTACATGACATAAATAAACTAGAGATTGTTTGCTGTCAGTACTTCAGAGTGAAATCGTTGAATAACTAATAAGCCCCACACTGTCTAAAGAAAGTTTTAATGTATGCCTTCTTTTCCTACATACACAGTTTCCTTTCAACACAGAGCCTAAATGGAGCGTAGAAAACTGCAATCTTTCCGTCACGTTCAACACCCTCAAGGCAGCCGTGTCCATCAACTACCTGCTCAGCTCTTCATCGTTCGTCACAGACTGCTGATTCCTGCCATAGGCCACATTCTCTTCATTACCTCTGGACCGACTGAAAGCCCCTGGTACATTTTCAGAGCTGCTGAGCTCGAATGCAGGCATGTGGACACAGAGCCTCTCTCTCTCTCTCTCCCTCTCCCTCTCTCACCTTCTTTATACAGTGCCGTAGGCCAAAGCCAGCCATCAGATCACATGCTATGTGCAGCCTCAGCAGCAGAGGAGCACTGCTATTTACTGGGGGCACATGTGTGTGTGTGCGCGTGTGTGTGGGTGTGTGTGCGCGTGTGTGTGTACGTGTGTGTGCGTGCGTGCGTCCGTGCATGTGTGTGGGTTTGAGTGTGGGGGGCCAAACGAGTCCAGATCCAAATGAATGACTGGCATCCTGGTGACCTCCCAGGATGGCATACAGCTGCTGGTCAGGACGAATGTTTCAGGACGGGTGTCATTGCTTTTTTCTGCATCAGCCAACTACAGGAGACATGTTGTCTCCAAGGCAAAAATCTGTTCACACCTCTAAGGAGCAGGTATGCCAGGTTTTACAAGTGTACCCCCGAGCAAACTCTCTGAGTGAAAAGATGATTTCAGATTCTCCTGGAAATTGTTTTACTATTCAAAACTGGATTTTATATTTCAAAAGAAAAATGCTAAATATTTTAATGACATTTGGATAGCAACTAAAATCAATTGACTAATTAAAATATTCACTTTTAATATCTAGCAAACTTGTTGTAGATATATTTTGCAGCTTGATTTTATGTTCTACTTTACATGCAGTGTGTAACCTTTGGCAAAAAAACATTTAAAATTACACATAAAACTTTAATTAACAGAAATATTTGGGCTGAAAGAAGCAAAGAAAATGAGGCAGAATAAATTAGGCAAGGGGAAAATGGAAAGAAGAACTTTATTACAGGAACACTCAGCTATTTGCCCCCAGAGCGTTATGAGTAATGCACCTGAAATCAGAGGCTAGACACTCAGGGTTGTTATTCAAAGGGAAAGTCAAGTTGCTATGGTATTGTAAACATGTAAATTTTATGTGCTAAAGAAGGTGAATTAGTTATTTCTCAATGAAGCCAAATTCTTATCAAGTCGAGAGCAGCTGTTGAAACTCTTTCAGATCATTTAGGATTCAAGATTTTTCATTTTTCATTGTTCTGAGGTTCTGCTTGGTCACATACCAAAGTAAACACTACAAGAGCAGTCTGAGGGTGTGTCATTTTGCCTGCAATGGCTTAAAATTATGGGCTTAAAGCCACAAATTTACACAATTTGCAGTCTCACTCTGTTGAGCTTATTTATTCAGTCCAACAACAGCATGATATGTTGGTCCTTGTGAAATGTACGCTTCCTAAAACACTATTTTCCCTTGTGTTACACTTCACTTTGTACGGAGGGTCTAGACCCTTGGGTATTAAAAAACAAACTGCTTGTACGGACTCTGTTGAAGTTTTACATTTTATCCCATCACTGTATGTAATGCACCAGTTTGACACTATGAAGCTAACCGGAAATGTAAATAACAATTCCCATGGCAAAGATAGAAGTGCTGAGCCGAACATTATTAATTATTAATGTTAATTCAATATCTGGAACCGTGGCCAATGTAGGCTGAACACTTCCTCCACTGCCATTGTAAATAGTGCAGAAAATCGACGTCATCCTTCATAACTTCTCTGTTTGTTCACTGGTTGGCCCGAAAAATCCAGCTCAATGGGAGAAATCCCAGACAGAGTACTGAAGGGAGATGAGAATCGAGCAGAACTGCGTAGGAAGGCAATGGCCAGGCTACTATTTTATAGATCTTTTTTTTTTTTTATTGAAGCTACAGTTAATTATTGTCCATGTCACTTGATCACAGTTGCTGAAATCACTGAATACAGTGAAGCAAAACGCAACATCTCACATATCATGAAAGATAAGCAAAATGTGGAATTTCCAGTTACACAGACAAAGCTGGGGATTGCTTAAGATGCACACCTAATCTCCTCAGGAAATTAACATACACTAAAATTCTAGTATTTTGGAAATGTTTCTCTTTTGTACAGAACCCTTTGTCAAAAGAGGAAAGCACCCACATGCTCTGAAAACTGATGCCACTTCTTATAGCAAATATGTAATGACTAATGTCTCTGGTTTTCATAGACTTCTGTTTCAAAACAAGCAGTGCATTCTGAACTACTCGTGTATCTGAAAATTGCAACTGGCATTCACAGTCCAACAGATTACATTTTGGGCACTAAAACATGTATGAGATATGACTCCACATCTGTTTTACCAGCAGAAGATTTACTTCTTCTGAGTCATGCATTCGGTCTGTTTGTCTGGAACGTCTGCAGATTCCTCCTTCTCTGCACCAACACATGCAGCAACATGCTGTAGCCCTTGAGCAGCCAATAGCTATTTTATTTCCTTTGTACAAGTGTACAAGGTTTGAAAAGGAATGCATGCCTGTTTCAACATAAATGCACATGAAAACCAATATCGGCCCTTGAAGCAATTCCAAACTGCAAAGACATGGGAAGCTTATTGTCAGCATTTTCCTGTGAACCGGATACCACCCGAGCGCTTCACGCCTCACCTTTGTCCATTGTGTTTGTGTGAAAAAGGAAGCGGAGCAGGGTTGTGAGATTCAAGGAGAGGAATCCATCGCGTACTTTCTGACTCATATCAGTTACATTCCTCACCAATACCACCCTATCAAATGACCCCCGTCTAGCTTTCCCACCGGTTCAGCGTTGTAGCAAGCGTCCTGTCCTGTAAAAGCTTTAAAAGTTTCTGTCTCGGGACACGTACACTCATGAAAGACTCATGAGGTGTCTGAGTCTGAAGGCTTGAACAAAATCTACTGAAGCAGACAGAAAGCAAGACAGGGAGATAATCAGTGAGTCAAGAAGCTAGTTTTGGGAGTTTTAGAGTTACTGCAGCTACAGGGGAAAAGAAATATGCACTCATCTGACAGAATTTTAGTTGGTTTGTTGCACATTTAAACATTTTCAACAATGTCTATATATAAACAGAGTTATAGAGAATCTTATTTAAAACTTAGTTGACTAATAAATAGGACAACTGTTGCTTAGTGTATAAGATTGAAGACTAAAAAGAATTCAGAAAAATATCAGAAAACATTAGGCTGCAGTGATTTTGGCCCACATCTGTAGAAAATTATGATGGTTTTGAGAAGCAGTCAGTCTCCCAAAAACGGAGGCTGGTCAAAAAACAAAGCTGAAACAAAACTTGACTTGAGGGCCTACTTTCTGTCAATACAATTATGCAAAAGATACTTCAGCAATAACATTTATGTTATACTGTTGACTGTTGATTAGCTTCACGTTCACCATGTAACACACAACTGGGTCCTTGTCTAGTAGTTAACTGAGTCAGGCATCAGACAATTTAATGTTGTCTTTTCATTATCTATTACTTATTGTTAATAATAAGTAAATAATAAGTAATAATAAGTGGCCTGAGTTTTTGTGTGATCTGAAAAACATCAGTCCAACAAATAAAAAATAAAAATAGAGAAAAATCTGTGAGGGGCCAAATATTCTTTTTTCTCTGTCTTTTATTTACTATGTTTACAGCATGTTCATTTGTCCTCCTTTCCTGTGTAATTTCAAATCAGCAGCAAACCCTAAGCAGATGCAAAGTTCGCTTATGCCTCTGGCCAGCTCTGTATTGAAGCTTCAAGAGCCACAAACGTTTACTGTATTTAGCACCAGACCTGATGCGTAAAGGTGTCTCATATTTTTTGTAAATGCCTCTGTTCTTTCCCACAAACTAGATTCAAATCATGACATATAGGTTTAGTTAGGCTCAAGGTTTCAGAGCCCACAGACAGACAGACACTCTGAGGATTTATTTTGTGGTGTAGCATTTCAAATGTTGATCTCTAATGACTTTTGGAAAGCATCCGTAATTCTCAAAGGATCAGCCTCACATTCCTTTGGTAGTTCACAGGAAGCGTGCTACAATGGAGGAACAAAATGACCAGAGGCGTTGCCCATCACCAAACATACACACAGAGAGTGAACAGAGGAAGTAGTGAGTTGGTGTTAAATGACATGAACGGGCTTTTTTAAAAGCTGGAGACTGGCTGTGCTGCTTTATGGACTCTGAATATGAGCGGGGAAATGCGAGCACCATCCGCTTTGCTAACTGTTCTCCCTCCATGCAAAGCTCCCCACCGAGGTTTTTAATTTAAAAGAGTCTCTTCAACAATACTGACCATCAGAGGCATGATGGGAATTTGTACTTATCTAAGAATGGCTGAAGAGCCATTTGCATGATAGTGGACACTATCAGCAGTTCAATGCTATCTCAGGGGCCTTATAGATTTTAGGTCTAATAAGATAATCAGCCGGAGGCTAGTTGCTACATGCAACAATCGATTGCTGTGGACTGCTGTGCTTCGATTGCACCCATTTTCTTTACCAAGTCAACTGGAGTTTACATTTTAATATTGGATGGCAGTTTTGGAGGTTGTAGGTGGATCATGTAATAGTGTGATAATACCGTGTTTATAATCCTCCATTTAATGCCTTAAGATATTAATCAGTTATTCAGTCTTTATTTGGAGAGCTCCCATAAACATTACTGCTAGTTTAATTTATTGCTCTAAATTGCCCTCAGGGTTGAGTGTATGCATGCATGGTTGTTAGGAAAAGCAACCCAGTCGATCACGCACAAATCCTGTGATGGACTCGCAAACCTGTCCAAGGTGGATGAAGCCTCAAGTAAATCATATCATCAAAATCTAACAAAACTGGTGTACTAAATTTTATTGTTTAGAATCAATGTAAGTTGCATCATAAATCACTTAAGATATAATTAGAAAATTATGCCTCACTATGGGTTTTTGAGCTTTACCAGAAGACTTTGGGGGAGGCGGGTGCTGAAAAGATAAATACATGGACAAAGACGACGGTTTTGGAAGTCCTTAAAAGCGCCTTCAAATAAATTCTAAAATTTATAGGTAGGCAATGCAAAAACTTCAAATTTGGAGTAATTAAATTTTTTGTTTTGCTCTTTGTCACCATTTCTTCAGATAGACTTTGTAAAGCTTGCAGAGGGGCCATATTATTTCTGGGAAAACTATAAAGCAGATCATTTCTGTTATCTTGTTTAAGCGCCAAAAGTATGTATTCATGTCTCTGTGTTAGACAGAAACACACATGATTAGCATGCTGCAACAAAGACCCTCTGCAACGTAAAGAGCCCACAAGTCAGTCATGTTTAACATCCTTAACAAGTGCTGGTTTGGTCTTATCATGTCGTAAATAGTCCAGACAAACATTTTGGCTTTGACAGAAATGAAGATTTGTTTTCTCCCTACAGGCAAGAAATGCATCTCTTTGAGAACACAAAATTGGACGTTTCTATAACTTACAAACGTCAATGTGAGCTACAGTTTTGCCCTCTGACTGTTCTGTTCTCTTACTCTGACATGTAGCCTCATTTGAGTGATGAGAAATCATTTGGAGGTTTGAGATTGGGATATTTGTAGAGTAAAGTCAAACCGTGGAATCCTTTTTGCTGCTACTCTTTATTATGTGTGGTACAAAGAGCCTATGTGCTCTAGTTGTGGCGTTTCAAAGACCTCGAATTCCAGAAAGCAGCTGCCACACACACACACACGCATACGCACACACAAGCACACACGCTTAAGCCATCTATAACAGCCTTAACACAGATGCAACAGCTTACCCAAGAGTGACCTGTGGTGAAAGCCACAAGACTGGATTCCTGCAGGCCTGTGACAAGCTGCCGCACTGTTTCCTTTATTCCCTCTATAACACATATAACAGCTGACGCTACTTTTCATATAAACATTATACTTGCAAAACATGCTGTTGTAATAAAAATGGGTGAGCCTAACAGCCTATAGCATTGTTTAAAAAAACCCCAGCATGGGTCCCTCGGTATGATTGAAGCCTACTGATATGGTAAAGATGAAAGGCCAAAAAATAACGTGGCATTTCAACAGCTAGTCATTTTTGTCATTTTTGAGACACATTTCAAGGAACGTTCCTGGTAGGAGCTTTGGTATTCCGCATTTTTTTTATGGGTGAACAATTGCAGATGGTAAATTGACTGGGCACACAGCCAAATAGTTTTGGCAGAACTAGTGTAAGGCAAAGACTGTTAACAAACCAGACAATAAAATTTAACATGCATATTATAAAAAGGCAACCTTTACCATATTATAAGCCCGTAGGCATGTTAAGCGACAGGTTTTCTTGTAAACATTAAACTTTGCATGAACACAAAAAGCAAAATCATGAAGCTAAGTTGTATTCCAGATGAACATAGTGCTCTCAAATGGAGAAACAATTTTAAACAAGCTTTAGGTTTGTAGTATCCATGTTGTCACTATAAGTATATAGTGACAACATAGTTAATACTATTTAGCTTTCATTAATTTGAGTTTAGGTTAAAAGTAATATTACAACTATTTCCACTCAATATGTTTTAAAAACCTTATGGGCTGGTTAATGCCTTCAGTTAAAGTAATTATCACCAGTGTTTGCATCATGTTCTACCAACAGGGGACATGGACATTTTTTTTTCTTTTGCGTTCCCTTGCAGAAGGTTTTGCAGTCTCTCGCAATAATGTAGTTCATGCGGCATAATTGAATACTGTAAGCCTTTCTTACGGTGGCCACTGTACTTTCTGCTTTAATACAAGGTTAGGTAAGGTCTTTCCATGAATGTTAATATCTCCTCATGACATATCTGAAGTTTTATATCTTTTTCTTTTAATGCACCAAACATAAACATAAACTTTCCGCAAGAAGGAAAGAAGTAAAAATACATCCAGACTATTTGGACTATTTCTGAATTATTATCGGGGGTGGGGCGGGGGGGGTAATAAGTCATCTGACAGTTTGGACTATTTCTGAATTATTATAGGGGTGGGGAGGGCGGGGGGGGGGGTAATAAGTCATCTGACAGTTTGGACTATTTCTGAATTATTATTGGGGGTGGGGCGGGGGGGGGGGGGGTAATAAGTCATCTGACAGTTTGGATTGTCAGATGACAATCAAAACTGTCATCTGACAAGTTTTGATTGGTTCCTATTCTGGAACCATTCAGAATAGAATGGTTTTTCAACCATTCTATTCTGAATGGTTTAAAGGGCCGTTCTCACGTGCAGTTCCATCTCAACCTTAACAGACTCAAACATAAGTCGATTTTCAATCAGTTTTTTGAACCAAAGAGTTAAAAATAATAAACACGTTTTATTACACGGCTAGTGATGGTAGAGGGCCGCACTGGGTTAACTCGGAGAATCTCATCTGTCCGTGTATCAATCAACTCCAAACCTCTTCTTTGTTCTGTCACAATTATCGATTTATTCCATTTAGATTATGATGCTCCAAACTCTGCAAGGACTGACCACCCCGCTCACCCGCTTCTTCATACACACAAAGCAAGCACGCCAACCTTCCCATTCATACTTGATGACAACCACGCCCACATCGACACGCCCACCACCCAAGTGTCAAAGCCGCGTGCTCCTGTCAGATCAATAACTACTTGCTCTTACAGAGCCTCAGTGAAAACGTTTTTATTATTATTAACTCTTTGGTGTAAAAACCTGATTTAAAATCACTGCATGTTAAGGTTGAGATGGAACTGCACGTGAGAACGGCCCTTTAAACCATTCAGACCAGTACAATAGAGACACAATCAAAACTGTCAGATGACTTATTACCCCGCGATAATAATTCAGAAATAGTCCAAATAGCTTGGATGTAGCTATTTTTATTTATTTCCTACTTACGGAAAGTTTCTGTTTATATCATAGGTTTGTGGTGCATTTACGAAAAGAAAAAGATATAAAACTTCAGATATTTCATGAGGAGATATTAACATTCACGGAAAAACCTTACCTAACCTTGTATTAAAGCAGAAAGTACAGCGGCCACCGTAAGAAAGGCTTACAGTATTCAATTATGCCGCATGAACTGATCAGTACGTTATTGCGACAGACCGCAAAACCTTCTGCGAGGGAACGCAAAAGAAAAAAATTCCCATGTCCCCTGGAGGGCCCCGTATTTAGTGGAGTCTGCTGCCAAAATGTTTAGTTTGAGGGATTCAGTTCCATAAAAAACAATTACTGTCTTCTTCTTGATGTAAACGTGTTCTCTTATTCTTTTACATTCTCTCTGTTGCCTTTTTTTTAATTCCTCGTTGGCCTAATAAAGCGCCGCTCTGCTCTCCTCCTCCTCCTCCTCCTCCCGTGTTTTTTTTTATGCTTTTGATCCCGGAGGGACCTCGCGTTTTACATTCCTGGCATTCCGACCTCAGTCCCTCCTCGGTTACTTATTATCGCCGCCTGCTCTCTCCATAATCATTTCACAGCGAGAGAGGAGCGCGGCAACATGAGGCACTTTCAACTCGACTGAAAACCTAGCGGAAATATAGGAACGACTTTGGATTTTAATTCGCTTCGAGCAGAAGGTTGTGTTATCATGAAAGCGTGAGCTGGTAAGAGAAGCTTCTCTGGGTTTTTATTTTTTATTTTTATCAGAACAAAAGTCGCATCGGGATGTTGATAAAGAAGCTACATCGTTGCTTCGAGTTAAAACGTTTGAGACTGAAGAAATGTGTTGAAATATTTACGTGTATTTCTTTTTGTTTTGAGTATGATAGTTGAGCTTTAAGGCGGAACTATTTTACAACGCGGTTTTGTCCGCTTTTGCTCCCCCCCCATGAGAAAGGAATTTTTTTTTTGGCGCATGAAGTTTCTGCCTGCCATAAAACAACTCACCACATCGTACAATTGTCGCTGTTTGAATGCTTTCTTGTGGCTACACAGTTTCTATTCTTCAACATAAATGTATGGCTGCTTTGTTATTACTGTTTCTCTTGTAGATAGTTCTTTAATCATCTATATGTTTCCGTTCTCAGGTTCACAGCTGATTGAAAACATTTCCACTTTAGACTCAGAGCAGCTGTGCTGATCCTTTTGGAGAGAACCTTGTTTTACACTGTACCATGTCGTCCACTGAGGAGCCGTCTGGCACGGTCCTACACCGGCTCATCCAGGAGCAGCTCCGCTACGGAAACCCCACGGACGCCCGCACCTTACTGGCCATCCAGCAGCAGGCCCTGCGTGGAGGCGGAGGCAGTGGAAGCAACAGTGGACCCAGCAGTGGGGGTGAAATGAGCAGGACCCCCAGATCTTCTCTAGAAAGCCTCACTCAGGAGGACCCGCTGCTTCCCCAGCTCTCAGCGAGGCAGGAGCCGCAGGGCCAGGAGCACCAAGGGGACTACCATCACTCAGAAAGCGGCTTTCAGCTGCACGGAGAGACGCTGCCAACCTACGAGCAGGCCAAAGCACATTCCCAGTACCTGTCCGCTCACTGGGCCCACAGGCAGCTCCATGAGGGGCAGCTTGTGTTGCATGATGGATCCTTCCACGAAGAAGCAGATCTGTTGGAGCCAAAATGCAGCCACGTGCGTTCGCTCAGCGAACATCTCATGCAGATGTCTCTGGAGAGGCAAGATGCAGCAGCCAAAGCTGCGGCCATCAAAATCAACTCCCACAGCTACCCGGAGCTCCCCTACTACACCCCACAGTGCCTTCAGAGGATGGGGCAAAACGCAGACAAACGCAGCCCACCCCCAGAATACAACAGCCCCATCCAGGGTCAGGGTTTTATCCCCCACCAGGTCCAGGAACAAGTGCAAGCTCAGGCGCAAAGGTAGGGGGGAAGAACCTTGTTTTGCATCACTCCACTTGTGTTTATGTGTGTTTTAGAGACTACTGTAGCATTGCATCACATCATCGGTATTACTTCTTAACCCGCCCAGTACTTGCCTTTGTTTCACATGCGTAAACACATACTTATGAATGTGAGTCACACTGCAGCCTGCATACGGAATTAGATTTCGAAATACTTCCAGAGGAGCAAGTCCTGCCCTCTAGATGTTTGTAATGTTTGGAATACAGCAGCAGCATAATCACAGATATATAAGTAGTCTCTGGTATTCTGACTAACACTATGTCCCACATTTAGAGTCTTGCATTCCTGACAACCACTGGAGCCTTTCTGCTGTCTGATTAATAATAATAACATGGTTTTTAAGATGTCTTTCATTTAAATTAAGGATCTCTTTTTTTTCTCAAGTCTTGTATTTCTTTGCTGCTAATTAAATCAGACCACTGCAAGGCAACTAGACCCATCTGATCACAAAACTTTTATTTTTTTTTTCATAGATATGTCCAGTCTGAACAGCCAGGAGAAGTACCCAGCTACAACACATTCAACAGCCTGCCACCTGCTGGCTTGGAGGAACCTAACCAGGTGGAGCTCCTAGTGATGGAGAATGAGAGACTCAGACAAGAGCTGGAAGCTCACAGGGAGAAAACTGGCCGCATTCAAAAGGTAAGGCGGCTGACGGTTCTCCTCAGAAATTCCTCGGAGTTGAAAAAGGAGATTTTTTTTTTTCTATGTAGAAAAGAATACTAAAATAAAAGAAAATGATATCTGAGTTTAAAGAGGGCCACACAGCATTCTGGCTCCCAACCACCTGCCTTTGAAACACAACTCCAGCGGTCAGTTGCCTCCCTGATATCCAAGATATCTGGAGAACTGCAGCGGCCGTTTGGACAAACATGTGAGATCGGCAGCTGCTACTGTTTCTTAACGCAGGGCCACAAACACGAGTCACAGCCGGGTCCTGTGTTTGCACACTCCTTTCATTGTGTAGTTGACACGCTGGAGGCCCCATGTGTGAGTCTGCTTTATTTTCAGGCAAGCCATAGATTTCCAGGATAACACTGACCACGTCACACTGCAGTCAATTAGCTGGGTAATAGGCTACAGTGGTAGGCTGGGGTTTGAAAAAAAAAAAAAAAGTAGTAAAACAGAATCGAGTGTTTCTCTTCTCATCCAGTTGCGTTCCCCCCCCATGCTCTTGCTTTTAAAAGACTCTTTTCCCCTCTGTTTTTACGATCTCACCAAACCTTTAATATCCCTGTTTGGCTTGCGCGAAAACAGCCTCGGCGGCACTCGACACCTCGGCCAAATCTTTGCAAAAATCAGCCCGCTCTCTGCTAGAGTTATGTCACATGGCTTTCGCTGTGCCTCAGCTCTAAAGAATGATAATTGCCAGGGCTGGAAAGTTTTCCCCGTCGGGCCGCAGCCCTGAGTAAACATGCCTGAGTGACTGCTGTAATGGTGGGTGTCTCTTTGCCGTTTCCACAGCCCAGGCTCAGGCATGTACACCGTCCCTGCTGGCAGCCTTCCCAAAACCATGTGTCAGTCTTTCTTTTATGTGTATTACCTTGCATGCTCCTGTGCTCGCACGCGCTCACACACACACACACACACACACACACACACACGCACACACCCACACACACACACACACACACACCTGGAATTGCAGCTATCAGCGCTCAGGAATGTAGATATAAATCAGTCTAAGAGGGAGTGGTGCAGGTTTGATTTCCTTCTCAGAATCAAACCACACACACACACGCATGCGCACGTGCGCACACACACACACCGTCATGCTCAGCTTCCTTTAAACTTGATTTAAAAATATACCTAGTTCCTACTTAAAGTTATGCCACTGCTACCTGACCGCCCCCACATTGTCCTGTAAAGCATTGAAAAACATGAATTAACATTCCAGGTCCTCTGGAGCTTACATTTTTTGTAAGCTGGGCTAACCAAAAATGCCTCCTTACTTTTTTTCTTTTTTTTCCCCTCCACGTCTCCTTTTTCAGCTGGAGCAGGAGATTCAGCGCATTTCCGAGGCTTACGAGACACTGATGCAGGGCAGCAGTAAGAGGGAAAACCTGGAGCAGACACTGAGGAGGAGGCTGGTGGCCGAGATCAGGAGGCTGCAGGATTTCAACAGAGACCTCAGAGGTATGAAGCAACCCGCATCACGCATGACGCATTCAGGATGCTGTACCAGATGCTGTTTGAGCTAACTTTAAAATGTCACCGCGTCACAGAAAACCTGGAAAAAGCCAGGACCCACGTTGCAAAAGAAGTAGAGGTGGCCGACCACAACCAGCACATCATGGCCAAACTCCTTGAACAAAGTAAGTTTTCTGTTTTGACTTCAATTTCTTTTTCTATCGGCCAATGTTGATGTTAATGTTGATATATTGTCCTTCCCCATTCAAGATTGAATGAGTCATAAAATAATCTGCAATCAATTTAGGGTAGTAAAGTCCATGTGGGTAGTCTAATTCTTTGGTGATTCCAATGTCAAATAAAGCTCTGAAATGGCTCTCTTTTATGTGTTTTCGCAATTAAGATAAAGAAATTTGAGGAATCTCATTTTCAATTTACAAAATTTAACCCAATTCAGGAAAGGTTTTTGTAGGGTCTTAATATTCCCCAAAACAAGGTCTAAAATCAACTTTAATGATATCTCACATGTCCACAGTTGCTCATTTATTGCACTTTTCACTAACTTTTTCAAATAGTTAAAACCAACCTAGTTATTATTATGAAGTTTAAGTCAGAGTAGGCTAAAAGTGTGTTCAGAAATGAGCAGAAATCCAGTCACGTTCACGTTATTTTTCAACCTTGAACTTGAGATGATCCATTTCACTCCTGATTTGTTAAAAACAGTTCGACAGCCCTTTTAATTTAGCATCAGCAAGAAAGCTCAGATGCTAGCTTTAGCGCTGCCAATTGCCGACGTCTAGGCGTTCTTGCTGTGCGTTACAAATCATTCATAGGTTGTGTCCCAAAAAGTTCCCATTCGAAAGGACAAAGGTTTCCTCGGTACCTCAGTGTGACACGGTGCTCATACCTTTGATGTGCGACTCACAACGATTGCAAAATTTACTCCCCCAGAGAAGCTGGCAGTAACCAGATGGCCTTTAGCTGAAATTTTACATCCTTAGCCAGAGCCCCTTTTAGAAACTCGATGCATGACTGAACTAGATTGCGGCACAGGGCCTCTTTCTGGAACTTTTTGCGCAAAGGAATGTCACTTGCATAACCTTGACTGATTTGCTAAGAGGGCTTAATTGCAGGGAATTCAGTTCATGCAGCTTTTTTATTTTTTCCTAAGGGAAATGAAGTGGTAGGAATGAGCATCCCCATGCCCCCACCTGTTGGGAGTGTAATTTATGGAGTCTGTTTGGGAATCTGGACTCAAGCAGAGCGCTGGTGTTTGTATGGCCTTGATGAGGAATGTTTTGTGCTATGTGGGTCAAAGGGATGGGGAAGCTCCCCCCCCCCCCCCCCCCGCCTCCACTTCCCTTCTCCTCTTCCCTTTTTCTTTTTAGCATTCCAGAACTGCTTCACCAAATGAAGAACACTGGGCACCATGTTGCAAGCTCTGGAAATTATTATGCGTGTTCTGGAAACTGTTTCTTACAGAAATGCTGCGATCGGGATTTTTCTTCGTCATCTGGCCTGCTGATTCCAACTTTGCCGATGCCAATAATACATTTTTTCCCATTCAAAAAGAGAAAAAAACATGTATTGCAGGGTTTCTAATAGGGGTGATCCTTTCTAATCCAACACAAGATTAAGGATTTTCTAATTTATGCATCAAAGTGTAGTTTTCCTAATTTTAGACAGATTTTTTTACTAAACAGAAAGAAGTACATCTTGCGTATATGATGGTGGTTGATATGCTTACGGCGTAAAATGGTGCGAGTTTTGTTGCACGCAGTAATAAAGGAAATGAATCCATTTTTCTCCTGCTATGTGTCAAAGCTCACCTTTGTTTCAATTTGTTTCGTCAGACGAGGAGCAGAACGCTGAGCGGGAGCGTATGGAGCGGGAGATGCAGCGCCTGCGATCGACGGTGGAGGAGCAGAGCCTCAGGACGAAGCGGCTTGAGGACGCCCTGGAGGCGGCTCGGGGACGAGGGCGCCAGCTCGAGGACGAGCTGAGGAGGAAGAGGGCGTACGTGGAGAAAGTGGAGAGGCTCCAGAGCGCGCTGGCTCAGCTGCAGTCGACGTGCGAGAAGCGGGAGGGCCTGGAGATGAAGCTCAGGACGAGGTTGGAGCAGGAGCTGAGGAGTCTGAGGGCGCAGCAGGTAAAACCTTGTCGCCGAGCACAGCGGCGACTCAACATGACGTTTCCGATGAGTACGTTTGTTTTTAAAAAAATATTCCATCGGTTCATTTCAGAGGCAGTCTCAGCCGCCGGGTCTGACTGTGAATTCGCTCCAAGAGCGCCTGCGTGAGCGCGAGGAGCGGATCCTGGCCCTCGAAGCCGACATGGTGCGTTGGGAACAGAAGTACCTGGAGGAGAGCACCATGAGGCAGTTTGCCATGGAGGTGGCTGCCACTGCTGCTGCTCAGAGGTTCTTAGCTTTTTACTAATGTTTAGTTGGACTGATAAGCTTCAGCATATCCCAGTTTGAAATTAAGCAAAGAATGATTTTATATTTATTTCTTTATTTGTGTTTTTTCAGAGACACCACCATCATTAACAACTCACCCTGCCACTCCTCCAACAACAGCTTCAACGAGGATCTGCCACTTCCCGATCACAGGAATCAGGAAATGGAAAACAGGTAAACAATCAGAAAATAATGATGAAAATGATCTTTTCGCTTTACGTGTTTGTTTGTTTTGGTTTTTTTTTAACCTGTTATTTTATTCCTTTCTCACTTCAGAATTCGAGCCCTTTATGCTCAGATACTGGAAAAAGATGCTGTGATAAAGATTCTCAACCAGCGGCTGCATCAGGATCAAAGTCAGAAGAACGAGCAGAGTCCTCGAACGAACCTCGTGAACACGGTGGGAGCTCCACTCCGACCGGCTTCCTCCACTCCCTCCATCAGCACGGCTTGCGCCAAGATTAAAGGTCAGAATCATTATGAAGCTTTTAAAAATGACTGCATGTTTGAAGGTCCGATGCTGACGTTTTCCGTGACGGGATCTTTAGGCAAAAATCTCTCAGACGATCAGACTTTGCCGGTCCGTCAGTTCTCTGCCCAGTCTGAACCTTCGACGCTCGAAAAGCAGCCGGAGGGAACCAAACCTACGGAGGAAACCAGCACAACTAAGCTAAGCAACGGTAAGCGGACACTCAGGATCGCAGCTTGTAGCTCCAACATCACACATTACAAAGCTAAGAACTCAAAATGCACACGTCCAGTCATTTTTGTCCTCCCTTACATTGATTAACCATGGTGAGGATTAACCAGCTGGTCACATTGCATCAGTGTAGGTCACGCTTTGTAATTTGTGGTCTGTGGAATGTGCATGGTCGGGGAAGTAATTTGAATCTGTTGACTGAGCACATTCACCAGACTGTTTTCTGTGACTGTGGAGAATTTTTCTTCTTTTTTTTTTTTTTTTTTAAACCTTTTCAGTCGGTGCAAAACCTTTTCCCGGTCTTTTCACCTTCAAACGTATATGTAATATTTCTCTTCCTTCTTTTTCTTATCCTCCAGATAAGGCAGCACCGAAGAAGATGCTGTCAAATCCCTTCAGAGGCCTGGATGATCTGGAGTCGGAGGCAGTGGAAATCTTCATTTAAGCCACCATGATTTGGATTCTGAATGAAAGGACAAAAAAAAAAAAAAAAAAAAACCCACAAACAACAAACTTTTGGATATCTGTGAAGACTGCAAGAAAAGAGAATGAGGCAAATATGTGAATGCATGAAAGTTGGGGGAGTTATATGAGCAACGTTTGAGAAACAGACAATTTTTGTTTTTTATCACATGTTGGCAGCAGAGCTGTGCTCTGAACGTCTTTCTCACACTGAGCCGGTCACCCGCAGGCGGCCTGCCCGGCACGCTGAGAAAAGACGAATCCTCTGAGGTACTCGGACAGTATTGTGGATTGTAATATGGCGATATATTCTCATAGAGTATATGCCATGCTATTTATATAAATATTTCTATCTATGAATATAAAAATGCTGCTTATCCCCTTTATTAATGTTCTTAATTTTATTATTATCTATTCCCTTCCCCCCACTAAGTTAATGAGCTATATTCTTACCTTATACGGTTTCCACATTCCCTAAATGTTAATTATTTCAATTGTTTTTTGTTGAATATTCAACAAGGGGTTAACTTTCCGACCTGTGTTCCCTCTCTTCTTTTTCTTTTGTGGGTTTAATT
This sequence comes from Poecilia reticulata, assembly GCF_904066995.2. Classification (NCBI taxonomy): domain Eukaryota; kingdom Metazoa; phylum Chordata; class Actinopteri; order Cyprinodontiformes; family Poeciliidae; genus Poecilia; species Poecilia reticulata. The sequence continues at coordinate 15,315,797 of NC_088846.1, read as the reverse complement.
TTGAATAATTGCTTTCCCATCACTCTGATGATCTCTTTTTGGAGGTCTGCCCCGTTCTCATTAATTTAAACTGACAACACATGATCTGAAAACCCCGCTGCTCATGTTTCTCCAGCCTGAGCTGCTGGTTCTGCAAAGGTTCGGAGAGATGTGAACAATGAGGTCCATAATATATAGAGTGTGTTTTTATTATAATTATTTAAACTGACAGAGACCTGGTGTTGAAGAAGTGTAGTTTTGGGATGTCGTTGTGTAATTTCATGATTTTTGTTTTTCTTTTTTACCCCCTTCCTCTCAAAAGTATGTCTGCATGTGTGATGGTAGTGAGTGTGAGCCCTGATGTGGCGATTCTGCTGGTTTGATCACCTCTGAGGGGCCAGAAAAAAGGTTAGCGTTTCGTTTACTGTGAGTTGCAAACTAACAGGTTAATTAATTTTATTATATATTTTATAACAGATGTTTGTATTGTTATTTTAGATACAGTAGTGCTCTGAGCATGATGCCAAAGAGTTATTTTGTAAGTTATGTGCCGACAATCACGGCCCTGTCAAGCTGTAAACAACCAATCGTAGATTGAGTTCAAAAACAGGCTTTTTTTTTTTTGTTTGTTTGTTTTTTTGGTGAAATCAACTGTTGAATTCATGCAACATTTCATAAAACAATAAATGTTCCCATAAACATTAACAGACTTATTGCATTTATTTCATGCAGCAAGCACCGGTTTTTACTGAGGTGTTAATAAATCATCATTTTCTCTTGTGTCATTGTCAACTATCCTCTCATTCCTGCCCTCTTGTTCCACCGCTGCAAACAGCTCTCTTCATTAATGAATACCAGAGCCGCATTCCTTCGGGTTCAACTTTCTCGGGTGGCCTGTTCTCTTGTTCTCTTCTTGCCATGGAGAGCAGACTTGACATAGATCACATTCTCACGAGGACGCGTAACCCTATACGAGACGAAAACAGGTTTGCCAGATTAGCCTCTAATGCCGCTTGAAATTCCTCATGTACCTTTGCTAACATGTTACATTCCTAAACGGTTTTTATTGCCTCCAATTCAGCTCGCCCTCCGCCTGGAGGCGTTTATAAAGTATTAGTGGACATGCCGCAGGATGTAATGAAGGGAGGATATAGAGCTGTTATCAGTATCCATTTCCAAATAGATGTCTCTGATCCACAGATTTAGAGTGAAACCAGTTTGCACCAGCAGAGACCCTAAGGCTTCAAAGAGCAACTTGACTATGGGAGTGACTGAGATGAGTGCACATAATAAAGCTGTAATGCGTTTTTTTTTTTTTTAAATAACACCAAGTGTTCAGCACATGATGTAATGATTCTTGACTGAAGATGTATGTTCATGCTTTAAAAACACTCACAAGCATTTGTGTATAAAGGATGAAAAGTTGCACACGTACCCGACAATAAGAAGGTGTTGGGTAAAGCAACCTATAATTTGAGTCCAACATCAAATGAGGGTTAACCCAGCCTTGGAATGATTTAACTTTAAAAGAGTTTGGCACAGTATGTCGCTTAAAGTATATAACCCTGACACTGTTTTACATTTTAAGTGTAACAAAAAAAAACCCAGAAGAGAAGAAATCCGTAGAGAGACAGATAAATTTTTTTTACAACACTTTTCATTGTCTCAAACACATGGCACCTGAGCAAACAAAACTAAAACACATTCGCAACTTCCCCATCCTTTCACAAAGATGCTGAAAAACCTTCTGTTTGAAAGCGACAGGGATATTTTCAGTCTCTACATTCACGCTCAAGCTTTTTAATGATGGGTGAAAAATTACAATTCTTTGAGGTTTTAATGTTATTGTTGGAATGTTGTTGGAGCGCAAATGCACTAACCTAAGCAGTCCGACATAATTTGTATGGTTTATTAACAACTCCATATCTTTCATACTGATATCAGCCTGATATGACATTCCCAGGGTACTGAGCCAAAGAAATAAGGGCAAATTGGTCGAAAAAAAACCTGCAAAAAAAAAACAAAAACATTCAAATTTCTTGGTTTTATAAAGGAATCTCCCACCTCCTCCAGATCAACATTTACACTCCGTCTTCCTGCATCATACCAATTCTGGGAAAAAAGAGCGAAACGCAGTCGAAACATGTCAGCTGCCTTTCGAATTCACAAAGGAATGTTGGCAAGTCTTCACATTGTTGTCAGTCAGTTGGCCAGATCGACGTTCGCGCTAAGATTAATGGCATAGCATTCCACCAGTTCCTTCTCTGTGTTTTCCCATACGAGCTTCACTGTTGAAAGCATCTAAAATATCTCAACAGCTCACATCTTCTATGCCCTAGTTCAGGCTTGTTTAGTTTGTTTTTCTTTTTTCACCAGAATTCCTCATCTTCTTTTCGAAGACACATTGTAGTGGGTTATGGCTTTTTCCTCGATGAACCGTACCGAACTTTAGACACAAATGTTTGGGGTATCAGTTATAAATGACTTTTTAAAGGTCAGACATCGGGCCATCATTTCTGACATATTTTAGAAAGCTTCTCTCCCATGGGAATGAAACTCCTCCAAAGAAGAATTTGAAGTATTTAGGTTGCAGACACCCAAAATGCTTGAAAGACAAAATGTGAAAAGGGTCAAGTTTAAAGGTTAAGTTTAAGTTTAAAGCAACACAGAATTAGATGAAGGTGGTACATTTTAACCCCCTTAGGTCAATACTTTTTCCATACATCAATACATTTTATATTATAGATTTCATCTTAGTCTTCATTTTAAAAAAAGTTTAGTATTTAGAAACTAAACTGAGATATTTTCATCTGCCGTAGCACAAATTTGAGCATTTTATTGGCGCCTCATCCTTAAAGCAAAGGGTTCTCAATGATGTTGGTCAAGCAAATGGAGTTGTAACTTAGGCATTTTTGAGGAAGTTCTCTACAAGGTTTATGGATGCGTTTATGGAAATTTTTTACCATCCCTTAAGTAGCACATTGGTGAGGTCAAACACTGATGTTGGATGAGTGTACCTGGTTAACGATCTCCACTCTGTTTGACCCCCAAGGTATTCTACTTGGTTCAGATCAGAAGTCTGTCCAGGCCAGTCAAGCTCTTTCTTCACACTTATTCATCCATGACTTTGTGGACGGTGATTTTTCACCAGTGTACAGTTTAAGGATGTGAAATTGCTCAAAAGGCCGAGGCTGACGCCAGCACACCAAGAGCCACTATTCAAAACAAATCTTACACATGGGCTGCAAATATTACATTTTGTGTTTCAAGTTTAAATTTCATTTGGAAATCAAGGTACCAAAGTCGGCAGAAAGAGTGGACTATGGGACCTTGAAGTCCGGTGAAAAGTTTGATTTGGGGTGCCATGACATCTGCTGGTGTTGGTCTACTGTGTTTTCTAAAGTCCATAGTAAACACAGATATGTACCAGGAAACCTTTGAGCATTTCATGCTTTAAAATGTCCTATGATGGACTGGTGTAAAGATCTGTCCATTATACACCTTTGTCAATTATTGACCCTTCATCTCACCACACACAAGAACATTGTGTAGAAAATGCATGGTTAAAAAAAGTATTAATTTTAACCCAAAAATGACTTGTTTGGCAATCAAAACATTCATGTCACAACCTCTTTGGTAGCTTCAATACTTGGCACTAAACCCTTTAGATGCCAACCAATAACCAAATTATAATATTTGACAATGACAAACTGCACAAATTACAGTAACTATTTAAATGATATCTCTTTATTATGGGAAAAATCTATCTAGCGTTGGGTAAAAATTATTTACCCACTAAACCTAAACACTGGTTTCATTACCACCTCTGTTTGCAACAACTGTTATTAAGCATGTGTGATAATGACCAACAATTATTTTTTTACATCGCTGTGGGAAAAGTTACTTTATTATTATAATTTTAGTCTACTTTTAAAATTGCTTTATAGAAAAAACATTTACCTTGGACCAAAAAGAAGCGAAACTGAAGAAATTTGTAAGGGATCAAATACTCTTTCACAGCACACAACACTTTGAGGCCTAACATAAACGGTTTCTCATGTATTTCAGAATTTTTAATATACCCATTATTGTTTTCATTTTTAACAAAGGATGCCAAGGAATGATAAAATGCAGTTTCAGCGATTATTTGCACTTACAGATCACTTGTTTTAGTTTAATCTCATCTTTTTGTTAAACTTACTTGTAAGAATTTGTGTAAAAATATTTTTCAATCATGGTTGTGTATCATTTAATTCCATAAAGTAAAAAAATAAGTCAAGATCTCCGTAAAAATATGTCTTGAATGTAACAGAACTTGAAAAACGGAACGCAGAGAACTCAAAGATAATTGGCGCCATCTTGTGGCATTGGCTGTAATTAATATTAATGACTACCTGAACACATTCGTTTTAATAATAATAATAATAATAATAATAATAATAATAATAATAATAATAATAATAATAATAATAATAATAATAATTTTTATTGGGTTTTACCGTTCATTCACTTAGAATTGAACGTAACAGCGTTTCGATGTGCAATGAATTTATTTTCGGTGTACGCTAGACAATAAACCATTCGTACCCTCAGGCGAAACTCCGCCCGTCCGACTATCAACCCAAACAGATACCGCTAGCTAATTTAGCTCAATGCAGCTGCGAGAAAAAATGCCGCTTCCTACTTTAACGTTGCGTATTTGAAACATTTCTCAAGAGGTTGCTTGAGAGTCAGAGAAAACGAAACGTACACCCGGGATGTGCTCAGTTGCTGGATGTGATTCGTCGCGTCGCAGTGCGCAGCGATTTAAATTACCAGAAGATCCGGAGGAGAGACTGGAATGGGTCATGTTTATAGCTAAAGTCAACAAGCAGTGTTTTAAGGAGTCGTCATGGACTGATATCTATGTTTGTAGCGAACACTTTCCAGACGACTGTCTTGTTAATGTCAATGACCGGGTCCAGCTGAAGCCCAGTGCTGTCCCGTCATTGTGTTTAAATATGGGAGCTGAGGAGAGCTCTGACTGGGAGGTAAGTGTTCCCGTCTCGGCTGAAAATGAGGTGGATTTTTTTTACGCATGAATCCAGAGTCAAATTTAGATCAAAATCGTGTCTCCAGGTCATGAGCGAGTTTGCTGATATACAGACATATTAAACTGCTTGGTTGATGTTAAAATTTATCCCAAAGGGCCTTCATTCTATCAAAAAGAAATTATACATTTAAAGTATCCCCCCCCCCCCTTTTTCCTGTTATGTTATGCTTAAAATATAAGAAACCAATTATGCTTCTTGCCACAGGCTGCAACAGAAGATGCAACCTCCAGCATCACCTCAGAGGTTCCCGAGATCGATGCTGTTCTTGATGAGGAGAGTGACCCTAAAGATGAATCAGTGGGATCAAGTGATTCGGGTGAAATGGATTCGGACGAGGACTGGAAGCCAGCGCGGGGTGTTTTCCCCGTGAAATTATTCCCTGCGAAACAAAGCAGCGATTCCGCAGACCATATTGATTACTGCGATTATCTTTCACTCACCCCCATACACAGCCAACTCTGCACAGACTGTGGAAGGTTCTTTGATAGACGAAAACCTCATACATGTGAGCACAAAGTGAAGCCCTATCCCTGTTACATTTGTGGGAAAAGATGCGTCAATGAGGTGGCTTTGAATTTTCACAGCAGAATTCATAACGAGGACTACGAGTTCAATTGCAAATTCTGCAATGTTGCGTTTAAGTTGAAGGCAGACAAATTTGCACATGAGCAGATGCATATAACCCAAGGGAAACCGTACAAATGTCCAGACTGCTCGGAGACTTTTGCCACAAACAGGGAGCGCAGAGTCCACCTGGAAAATCACAGAGGGACAATAGAGTTGAAATGTCGCTTCTGTGGGGTTGAGTTCTTGCGTGCTCTTTCCATTCAGAGACATTTATTGATCCATACTGGAGCAAAACCGTACAAGTGTTCAGTTTGCCAGCGTGGCTTCAACCAGTCAAGTCATCTGAAGTCCCACATGCGCCTGCACACTGGGGAGAGGCCTTACAAGTGTCAGCACTGTGACAAGTGCTTTAATCACAACGTGAGCTTGAAGAACCACGTCCAACGTTATCACCCCGTTCGTTCTGGACCACAACCAAAGACGGATGCAAATATCAACCAGGAAAGAGGCGCCAACAGTTCTGAACCTAACATGTTCAGGAAAAGTATAAACCAGGATCTTGACAGCGACGAAGAGGAACAGGACACAGATTGTGACGCACAGATTACTGACGATGAGACGCGGATGGAAGGGTTTTACAGACCTAAAACTAGAAGAAGGGGCACAGGTAGACCAATAGGGCGGCCTAAAAACTTTGAATCAAATGCTGTGAAAACTGGAAAGTTAAATTGAAAGAGGCAGAAATAAAAATCTACCTATGAAGAGGACGAGGCCCCTGGCTTCAATCCTTCACAAGAAGAAGGATGAAATGTTGACACTGAAAATTTGCGACGTGTTCTTAGAAGGTTTATTTTTATATTGTATAAATGAAACGACTGCTTAGTATTGCCCTTAAATGTGAAGAAAAATGTTCTTTCAGAGTACTTGATGATTGAATTATGTAGTGAATGAAATGTTCAAACTAAAATACGTAATAAACGTTTATGCAAATTGTGGTTGACAGTATGTTAATCAAGGCTAATATTAAATTCTTAATTTCTCAGTAGCAAATTTTGAATACATAATATTCTGTGTTATGATGGTTGAGGTCCATGCGCTAGAATAAAAAAATAAAAAAAAGTTGTCTATCTGTAGGTGGACAGATAGACATTTAAAATTTAAAGGGAGATTTAGAACAATTATTTTATAGTTTCATCCATGAAAAATCCAGGAGAGCAAAAATTATTTTTTTATTTATATAAAAATAAAAAAATTTAACTGGGACCAAGTTCCATCTAAAGAAAGGTAATCCCAGAGCATGATGCTTCCACCACCATGTTTTATTGTGTGTGTATGATCTTTCTGTGATATTTAGGTTTCTTTTGTGCCAACTGTATCGTTTCAAGTTGTGGCCTAAAATTTTGTTATTTATCATCGAGCCATACCAGATTTGCCATTCTCAGTGTTTTATTTGGAACAAAATCTCTAATCTTTAGTCTAGAGATATGGAGTAAATATAAAGTACTGTTATAAAATATGTATACCACGATCAGTACTCACTATGAGTTCAAGGTCATTGAGAAGTGCTGTCGGCTTTTTGACAACCTGCATATTTATTTTTAGTTTTCAGATTATTAAGTAAATTATTATTTTTCTTTTTCACATTGGTGTTAGTAAAGATTATCAACAACAAATTGGTTCAAAGCAGTATTTGCGAATCTCAGTGGATAATTAAAATTCTATCTTAAAAGAGTTTCTTTTTAATTCTAGCATTTTTTTTTTCTACAAGCCAAAATAACTGAGAAGTTCAAAACAATATTCAGCCTAGAACACAGTAAGAAACCACTGTGACTTATTAATTTGCTAACATGTTACAGGAAGAAAACATTCCCTTCAGGCATATATAATTCTGTAAGTCTAGTTTTCCTGGAGGATTTTATAATAAACCACTATTTAGATTTTTACCGGCAAATAAAGTAGTTAAGAAATAAGGTCTGTTGATCCCATTCTACTGCACACCAGAAATAAAATAATATGACTGATAAGCAGACATGAAAGTGAATCTAGAGGCTGTTGACTAACTTCCTCTAACCGGTGTACGCTTGACCACAAATCATATCAACCCAGCAGTGACGCTCCGCCCATTTAGACATGGCTAATCGAAAAAGAAACACAATAAATTAGCTCATTGTTAATGCTATCTCCGCTCCTCTACTATTTTTTAAAATAAATGTTAAAAGAGCAAAAGCAAATGTTAAATGGGCAAATCTTAAAGCCTGTCATGTGCTTTTATGGGTTATTGTGAATCACCATGAGCAACTGCACAGGGTAATTTTATATCAAAATCAACAGGCAACTATTTAAAGATGCATCCTGAAACAGATTGGTTTGTACTGAACACTTTACAGATAACGGGCTTGTTCAGGATTTATGTACTGCTACAAACAGGGGAAAGACCAAAAGTGTTGAATATGAGGAATATAGACATTCCTTTACCAAGTTATCTTCATTGATAAAAGAATCGTGCGAAATGAGAATACCACAAATTGTTTCACATATCTAAAACCAAAAGCAGCGCTGACACATTGAGCGCTCATAATATTCGCAGGAATAAGGAAACACAAAGACATTAAGGATTGTTTTTTTGTTTTGTTTTTTTTTAAAAAGAACAATAGATTTTTCTTTCAATTTTGAACAATTGCCAACCATATTAACACGAGAAATAGAAAACAAATACTCTCCAACAGAAGTAAACAGAAAAATAGTTGTAAAGAAAAACACAATAAAAAATCCTCAAAGATAGTAGAATTAAACAAGGGATTATTCAATTTAATAAAAAAAAATTCATACGTTTTTCTAACGTAATAGGGACATATTTAGTAAGGTAGTAACCTAAACGTTATTCCCGTTTTACCATCTCTAGGCTCTATAAACCACCATAGTTCCTCAAAAAGGTTTCAGGGTTATGGAATTACGCTGACATGAAGTCGGACTTGAGAGCCGAATGAACATCTTTACTGTGAGCGGAGCCAAATTATTTGGATCTTGAAACGTCGTCTGAATTCCCATCAGTCCAGGCTCGCTTCCATGAAACCCCGCCCCTCACGCTCCACTGCTGCTGAAGCATCACTAGTTAGCTTTTAGCAATATGTTGTTGCTGTTGACGATTGTTGGGTAGCTAACTTGTCACTTGAGTGTACAGTTCCAGACTTTTTACACACTGGTGACCAAACTTAAATCCAGGATGTGCTCCGTCGTCGGGTGTGAGTCATGGCGTCGCAGAACTCAACATTTCATTCTTCCAGCAGACCCAGAGAGGAGACTGGAGTGGGTCCAGTTTCTCTTCGAAGTCAATGGTCAGAGACTTAAAGAAACCTCGTGGACTGATATTCGTGTTTGCAGTGAACACTTCACAAGTAACTGCTTTCTAACAGTGACTCGAGCTGCTGGTTCGACCCAGCTAAAATCTGATGCTGTGCCATCGGTGTGTTCGCCTGACGAACCAGAGTCCAAACAGGTGAGATTTCATGAAGTGAAACATCTGAAGAAGTTTCTTCTTTATGCTGTTTATCAGCGTCATTGGTTACGTGATTTTACTGCTCGTAAAGTGGATGCACAGTAGCGGGTATTTATATTGTTTTCTTACGTAATTCAAGCCCCAAAAATATGGTAAACATACGAACAATCCCTGATCGACACGAAGTCAGTAAAGGTCAACACTGTTTACTGCATGTTAGTTAAACCGATGCTGCTGGAATATTGGCCTATCGCACTGTGTAACTAATTGGTTGTATGCTTAGGGTTTGTGTCTATTTGGAAGATCTTCTCTTTTTAGGTAACTACCTGCGTGGCGTAGCATTCATTACCCCACAAGTGCTGTCCCTGAAAAACATTCCCATTTGAAATAGGCTTCTTCAGGGCCATTTCAATCTGTAGAAACTGTTGCGGGCCATTGTACATTCAGCAGTCAAGGTCTGCAAGAAAGCATCTGCCTCAAGGCAATGTAAAAGGGGTGTTTTTTTTTTCCTCCAAATACTCATTTGTTGAACAGTTTCTGTACCACCAAGGTTGTTGCAGAATTTGCAGACTTGTGTTGCTTCAAGGGGCTGCACAGTGGCGCAGTTGGTAGAGCTGTTGCCTTGCAGCAAGAAGGTTCTGGGTTTTCTCCGGGTACTCCGGTTTCCTCACACAGTCCAAAAACATGACTGTCAGGTTAATTGGTCTGTCTAAATTGCCCCTAGGTGTGAGTGTGTGTGTGCATGATTGTTTGTCCTGTGTGTCTCTGTGTTGCCCTGCGACAGACTGGCGACCTGTCCAGGGTGACCCCGCCCCTGGCCTGGAACGTTAGCTGGAGATGGGCACCAGCACCCCTCCCGACCCCACTGAGGGACAAGGGTGTCAAGAAAATGGATGGATGGATGGATGGATGTTGCTTTAAGCAAGTTTTCATAATTCCATGTGCTTTTGTTGTTACAACCTTGACTGTTTTTGCTTGTTTTAGGATATTATTCAGCCCAAAGGTAATGCTTGTGAATATGACCAACTTAACAAATGCCATGGTCCAACTCCAGGATCTTCAACTTTAAACAAAGAGGAGAACTGCTATTTAACGAGTGAGTTGCCTTAAAATTTTAGGCATTTAATATAAAAACATCTTGCTTTTGCATTGAATGTTTTCAGTTTTTTTTTTTTTTTTTTTGCAGGCGTCCCTACAAGCCCAGCATCAAGCGAGGCCTCTGAATCTTCATCGTCAGATTATTGTAAGACGCTGGAAAAAATCGAAAACCTTGACATTATCAAGGAAAAGTGAGTTTTACTCTAACTTTTTTCTTTTACCATTTTATATTAAGATGGAAAACTTCAAAAGTCTGATGTATACTTCTTTCCCAGAGTTGGCATGCTTCGGACTAGTAAGAGGTTCATTGTGAATGAAGAGCAGCTCCTCCGGCTGTTCAGTGCCACTTGCCCCGTATGTCAATCTGAAGTAAAAACGGAGAAAGTGGTCTGTGGAGTCCTCTTAGTCCTGAACCAGCAGTGCCGGCAGTGTGGCTACAAGAACCACTGGAAGAATCTGACTCAAAACAGCATTTCTGCAATGTCGGAGGATCATCAGACCAAATGCATGGAAATATTTTTAGAGGTAGGGACCAAATGTCCAAATGGGGGTTTCTTCTTTTAAAAATGGTGTTATGTTAACTTCCTTAAGAATATGTTGCTATTCAAAAAGTATCTGTGTTTGAAACGATTAGTACAATTTTTATTTCCAGGTCAAAAATAAATTCTGATTGTCAAATAAGCAAAATCACCTCATCCTAACTGGAGGCGGTTAGTAATAAACATATACTGCAACTTGCATGAATGTTTCAGCAGCAAGTTGGTTTTTCACTTTAAAGTAGAAGACTAAAATAAACCCTAATTTAAATCTTAAGTTTCATTTGTGCTCAACTACCCGTTCAGTCTGACATCATTGAAAAGTCGGAATTTCTGAGACCTCAGATGACTAAATTAAAGAAGATCAGCATGTATTTGTCTACGTTTAGAAGTGGTTATAATCTAATGAAGTTGTTTTAACAGCATGAAAAGATGACTTTTCTGGGGCATTTATAATATAAACCACATTCACCCCTCCGTAAACGTAACTCCCTGATTTGAAGATGTGTGGTAACAGACGGCTCGGTGACTTGGCCACAACTTTTTGGCGTGTGGTGGGAAAATCTAGGTTTTCACCCACAACCCTAAAGAAACGCTCTGTCACATTCGCCCATATCATTGTCCATCTTCTATTAAAAAAAATAAAAATCATAGTAAAACCACTACATGTATCTGCTTACATGTTTCACTCTTATTGCCACTATCACAGTGACTACAAATAACAAAAGTTATTTGTTGTTGTTGTTGTTTTTTTCATTACTTTTTGATAAGTGTAAACATACGCTTTAAATATATCTTAAATTTTGTCTGTACAGAATTCATTGTGTTTTAAATCCCTCGCTTGTACTGTCGACAGGCAACATCTACAAAGACGGCAGAGATCGCTGAGAATGTTGAAGTTGTTGACGAGGAGAGTGATCACACCACAGAAACGGAGGAGTCCTGCGATCCGGACGAGGTCAAGGACTCGGACGACAGCTGGGACCCGGAAACAGAGGACAGCTGGGACCCGGATGACGAGCTTTCAGTTTTGGAATCTGAGAGCGAGAGCTCTGACGAAGAAGTCCACATGCACGGCAGTCTGAAGAACAGGGAGCTCTGCGCAGACTGTGGGATGTTTTTTGTAAAACGAAAGCCTCACACCTGCGAGTATAAAATTAAGCCCTTCTCTTGCAACACCTGCGGGAAGAGGTACGCCACTGACCACGCCTTAACGCTTCACAACAGGGTGCACAGTGCAAACTATGAGCATTCTTGCAAATACTGCCGTGTTGGGTTTAAGACAAAAGTGGCCAAAAAGGCCCACGAACAGACCCACTTAAATGAAAGCGATCCTTTTAAATGCCCCGAATGCCCGGAGGCGTTTGCCACGTACACGAAGCGCAAAAACCACATGAGGAGACACTTGAAGCCGGGGCCGCTGAAATGTCCCGTTTGCGGGATCGAATTCTTTTGGGCTGTGGCTCTCCAGAGACACTCGATGGTGCATACGGGGGAAAAACCGTTCGAATGCTCGGTGTGCCAGCGTGCCTTCAAGCAGCCCAGCCATCTGAAGTCCCACATGCGCCTGCACACGGGGGAGAGGCCTTACAAGTGTAAACAGTGCGACAAATGCTTCAATCACAACGTGAGCTTGAAGAGTCACGTCCGGCGTTACCATCAACAGAAAACGCCAAACCCGAAGGGATGCGCCGATGGTGACCCCGAAGTAGAGGAGGCGCAGCTTAGAGAAAAGGAGGTGAAAACTCGGAGAAGGACAGGGAGAACCCTCACAGGTAGACCGGTCGGGAGACCTAAGAAGAACCACAGAGTCACAATGACCGTAGAAAAGAACGAGTCTGGCCGAGCCAGAAAACCCAAGATGGCCAAAGTAAGAAAGCGAAAGCCAAAGAAAAAACCATCTAGCAGTGAAGAAGAGGAGGGGGAAGAAGAGCTGAGCGAAAGTGAGCAATCCTTGGACTTAATGGAAGAAGAGGAGCAGTAGCAGAATGAAGATGTGAGAACAGGCGTGTAAGCAGAAAACTCGGAGTTTGACCTTGACAGAAATCTCATCTGTAAGAGTTCAAGAAGCCCCAGAAAACAGTGTTGAGGAGGCTTAAATTATGACTCAGTCAGGACCAAATTCTCCTTTTGCAGATGTGGAGTTGGTAATCTTTGGTAACAAAAGGCAATTCTCAGGTCATTTAGCACGGTATAAATCATTTTTGAGATGCTGTTTTTTTTTTTTAAAGTGGAATAAATAAAAGTGTTTTGTTTTTTTTCTTCAGAAAAAAAAACAAACAAAGTAGTTCAATCTTTTGAGAGGTGTCTGCTTGTTTTAATTGAAAGCGAGAGAGAGACCGTGTTCTTGACTGACCTTGATTTTTGTCTTTCTGGTTATTTAACTCTTGTACCAATGTTCATTTGGAAAAAAAAAAAAACATTTAGTACAATTAGAGTCAGTACACTGTTTTAGCTGGTTGGTGGTACTTTGTGTATCAGCTTTGATTAAATTGAATTAAATTTGTTCTACATTGTTCTCATAATTTAGTTTTATGTAAACGTAGTTGGATGACTTCAATACAAGAGCGGTTTTCAGCATAAAGTTGCAAAAATATTTTGGCTCTGTCCAGCAGTCATCATTTGTCATATTTCATAACACCTACATTATCCAAATGCGGAGCAGAGCGACAATAGAATATGAGGCTAAGTTTTCAGCTAACAAGCTATAACCAATTTATATGTCAGATTTGAGCTATTAGGTCCAATGTTTCATCTAAGCATTACAGTTGAAAATAAACTATGTAAAAATGGTTTGTTTACAGACATGAAACTGAAGCAGGAAGAGATGAAATGGCAACATGATGCTACAAAGCAATGGGAACAATGTAGTGATTGGGTGAATTGACCCACAACTCTGCCTTCGCAGGTGTTGTTTCCACATCTTAGTTCAAAAATTAAGAGCTGCAAGTCCAGATGCAGTTTTGATTCTTTCCGATATTTGTGTCCACACCCAGGTGAAGCTCTGCAGCTCACAAAACATCCACACTCTTCTGTTCTTCATATATGACACGCAACATGTGAAAGAAATGCAAAAGCTTGACTTTAGCCTTACCACAAATGCAGAATTTAATTGGCTCATTAATTTTCTGTTGGCTGAAAGTTTTTCGTTTTAAACTTAATTTGGGATTAAATTCCATAAAAAAACTAAAAAAAAAACTATAATGGGTGAGTGCACTCCCCGTGCACCTCTTTGATTTAGTAACATTCTGCTGTACAAACCGAGGACACGCTAATCCTCGATTGGCATCATTGTTTGTTTCAACGTCTGGATGAGCAGATAAACCCAGATTTGTCAGTGTGTTTCACTTTCACTGATGAACAAACTAATCCCCTAAAGGACAGCCAAGATGGGATGAGTTAACATGGGGAATGATGGCTTAAGGGTGAGGAAAACAAAGAAAGATGAGAGCAAATGGGACTAGTTTTATTTCCAGTGGCCCAAAGTTAAAAGCTGCACAAAGTGCGCATGTCCTTTTTCCAGACCTTCAAACTCTTGGCGAGCAAAAAAATAAATAAAATTGCACTCTTCTGCAAAGCTTTGGAAAATATTGGTTACATTTTATAGAGAAATCCCAAAAGAGAGACCTGCAAGTGGACCCACTTAAATGTTAAATGTGTGACACACAAAGCATTTCAGCGTTTAAGAAAAGCAGCTCTGTCTGCTGCAGCAACATGATGGTGTGTGACTTCCAAATAGAAGCGAAGTCAGCAGCTCGAGCAGAAAAATATGATTTTTAAAAGTTTGCTTCTTGTCTATTTAGGTGAAATTCTGAGACCTCTTTGCCACATTGGACTGTAAAAAATTGCACAACAATTTTTCTTTACAGTACACAAAAATCAAGAGATGCTTAAATGTTTTAAAATGGTTTATGTAGTGTAGTTCCTGTTATACTGAAAATATTCATGTAAATGTTTGGTCTGAACATAAAAATATATCAAGCTAACCTATTTTTATCACCTAAACGGATTAAATATTATGATACAAAGTAGTCTATTGTGTCTGATTTGACACTTCTTTTCCATCATTTTTTAAAAGTTCTTCTTTAAATACCAAAGTATCCTTGTAAGTTTTTGCGGCGGCGGTGGTAGCAGTCCTTCCTGCGAGTGTCACGGGCCATTTACCAAGTTTTCCAGTCATCTGACACATCTTATAATAAAAATTAAACAGAATTTGTCCAGCTGGTTTATAATGATTTTCAGTGTGTGTGCATTTGATACATTACAACAAATGCATCAGATTCCAGAATCCTAACATTGTGTTCTGGAACAAAATTAGTTTTTTTGTTTGTTTGTTTTTTTTTTTTTACCTATGAGGTTTATTTAAGTATTATGTTGCAATTTTCTGGTCAGCATCCAGGCTTTATTTACTTTGCAAGAAAAGGGAAATTTCTCGTTTTATTTTTATTCTATCTGGCCAAGACGTTCCATACTTCACAGAACTCATGTGTATCAACTCTTAGGAAGTCCGCATTATCACACTCGCTCTGTCCCATTAAATACGTAATCTGGACACTACAAAGAAAAACATTCTGCCCCGAATGTGTGTTAACAACAAGCTCCAAAAACAGACTGATGCTATTTTGTTCACTGCAGGTCTGGGAGAGACAAATGATTTCTCTGCTGTTGTGCAGGACCTTAAAAATGTGTCTGAATTCCTATGGGCTACACATAAAGCTGTTCAATTACTTAAAAAAAAAAAAAAAAGAAGAAAAAATCGATAACTGCAGCTACCTCCCTAGATAGATTTTTTTGTGGGATAAAATGCAAAAAAACCTCCAGTGCTGTTCTGCTACACAGGGAGCTGAAATTTCAACACAAATGTGACGATGGAAACAAATAATCCCACATGGATCTGCACACAGGGGAGAGGCCAGACATATCTGTGACAAATGAAGGCTCTAGTGAGAAAATTTGAGGACGACTGGTCAGGTAATGGCTTGCTTTTTGAGTAGAGACTCTACAGAAGAGACTTTATCTTAAGTCCTTTAACACAGAATTAATTTATGTAAAAGGGCTATAAAAACAAAAGGCAACCAAAGAGCAACTATAAAAGCATCCATAAAAGAAGAAAAAAAAAAGACTGGTATGTTAATTATGCTCTGATAAATTAAAAGCCAATATGCAAAGGTGAGTCTTTAACAAAGATTTGAATTCATTTAAAGCTCCCAAAAGTTTACACATAAGTAGCCTTTCATCGTTTAATGAATAAAAAAAAAAATCCACCTTACCCTCAGAAATTTGCCATATTTACTCCTTTCTTTTCTAATACGTTTGATTTGTTTTATTCTTTTAACTGCTGAACAGACAAAAGACTGCAAAATCGAAAGGATAGTAGGAATTTGTAAAATTACTTGTTACCCAACTTACATCTTTATCACATCCCCAAGGCAGTCTAGAGGTATAGAAGGGTAAAGTAATAAATGACCAGGGAATGAAGAGGCGAAACCAGGAGGCCATAGGTAATGTTTTATTTAAAAATAAGTCAGGAAGAATCTTGAATGTGAAGGGGGAAAAACCTGAGGGAAAAAAACGAGTGTAAATAACAAAATCCAGGGTTTCTAATAAAATACAATCCTCCAGCAAGCTAACCTCAGAGAGAACATGAACAGTGGCATCTTCATAAACAAGGCCCCACTCAACTACAAATCTGGGGGGAAAAAAAAGAAAGGAAAAAAAAGAATGCGTACACACACTTCCATCAAACTACCACAAATCTGTAGCTCACATGCTGCCTCGTTGGCCAGACAGCAGTTCCCCCACCTAGCCTCTCATCAAGAGGCAGAGTGGAACCAGCTGTGCCTGCTTAAGCTGCAAGAGCTCAATCCTCTGTTCAGAAAATGCAGTCAAATCTTGCTTTAAATATCCATTAGAATTAGTTTTTGAAACAATAAGAGTCAAGTGCTTAAAAGTGCTCTCGCGTCACAAAAGTATGTATTGGAGTCAGAAATGCAAACTGTGCAGGGCAGCTTATCTGGAGCCCATCGGTTAATTTGGATGACTGACACATCTGATAGTCAATAGAATCAAGAATCAGGGGGAGTTTACAAAATCACAGAGCGACGTCATTCACCAATTACAAGGAGGGAAAACGCTTTTGGGTAAATGAGTGAAATCCTCAGCTGGACTAAAAGGGAAGGAAAATCCATCTGTTTTCTACAGGGTATCCAAGTAGAACCTGACCCGAGTGGAAATATTTACTCTAACATGGATATGTTGGAGTAAATATTTTTGGCTTTGTGAAATGAGCTATGTTTTTTTTTTCTTTCTTCTTTGCCTGCTGGTTTGGTGGGTTTTGCGTGTGGCATGGTGAAAAAGCTTGTGTTTTAATCTGAAAGGTAGTTTGTGTGGGTAGACCATGTGCTGTGTTTGTTAAGTGTGTTTTAGTGGGTATGCGTTTTTATCATCTTCTTTTTTTAAGTTGCTTTGTGTTGAAGCTGGTGTTGAGGTAGACAATATGGTTGCTATTGCTATATTGCTGCATGAGCTTTTGCCCGTCGTGTGGATATGCAATATGTGTATGCCACCTTTTGAAAAGCTTACAAGTGTTAACTTACCAGTTATTTCAATTTCAGCTTTGGGTTTACTGTAAAAGTTTACGAATTATTGCGAATCCCTCCCACCAGAGCTGTTGTGCGCATGTGCCACAGCTTAACCTCGCTTTAAGGCCTCTCAACGTTTTTTCTGAGTGCTGACGAAATCTATCGTGGCTTTTCAATCAGGCCAAGTAAACTTGTTGCTCATTTGGCTGCAGGACTCCTTCACAGAGGATGAAATCTGATTATGACTCTGATCCAAGTCTGGTTTGTGTTTGCAGGAGTAAAACAAAACGACAGAAAATGCTTGTTTAGTGGGCAACAAAGCAACACTGTTCAATGGCATTTTGATGGCTCAGAAAAAGTCGCAGGGTTTGAGTGTTGAAATTCAAGAAGTTATTTAGTACTGGAATTTACATCAAGCTAAACTCGCTGAGCTTTTATTCAGTTTTAGCTTTACAAAGGATTAGAGTGGTCCTAATTTATCGCTAGCTACAACCTATAATCTGATTAAACAGGTGTTCTTTGAAAGGACAGGGAACTCGAGCTGCAGATGAACCAGTACATCTTGATAGCAGTCATTACCCTCAGTGACTAATGTGGAAACGTTTAGTCCTTTGATTCCCAATGATGTTGGGACACTGCTTATCCTAAGAACAACCACTAGAGGTCAGATGCGTACCACAGATACTGACTCAGCCGGGATACTGACTGAATGCTTTCTGTTCAATTACTATGGTAACTGCTACTTATTCTGCAAGACCTGAAGTGGCCTGCTCAGTAAAACTGTGATGTCCCTGTCCTTCCCCCACTTTTCTATTTTTCATCTGGAACACATTTAAATCTGGGAGAACATTTCACTCTTTATGCAGTGTAGTTAACCACTTAGTTTTATGGAAATTTAAAGTGTCAAAGACCACAGAAGCACAGAGCTTGCCAACAGGAATTGCTCAAACTGGCGTACGGTGGCTCTGGAAAGTATGTACAACTATTTATGGTGTCATATTTTGATGTCAAATAGCACAGAGCGCTATAAATCATTTTTGAAACATCTTCCACCTTTCTTGAGATCTGGTACAATTCAACTAAAAATAAATATGTTGGGAAAGAAAGGTGTGAAGAGTTGTAAAGATTCAACAATGAGAGTTTACAATTTGACAATCAGTCTTTTTTTTTTTAATGGAAGGACTGAGTCCCACAGATCTTGTCCCACCCTTAGACTGTGAGGACGTCTCTTGTCCACAGCTCTCTGCTGATTTTCTGTCAAATTTAGCAGAAAATTTGACCTTGCCAAAAAATAATGTTCTGCTGGTGAAACCATTCTTTTATTGATTTGGAAAGTATGCTGAAAAGGAAATCCTTCTTAATCTTCACCTTTTGAGGAAATATCTGAAGGTCCCAGGTCAAAGCTGAAGAAAAAGTAACCTTTACGGTTTTCTTCAGCTGTCCTCAAAAATCATGTTTGGTTTCTACAGACAAGGCAATCTCTCACAAGCTTTTGGGAGATTTTATCAAAACCTGGATGTTTTCTTTGGAAGAAAAGTATTTGGTCTTGTATACCTACTTCTTAGTCCAAGCATATGGAGAATACTGGAGATCAGTGTTGCATGTAAAACACAACTAGCACTTTTTGGAAATTCTTTGGTCTTAACACTTACAACCTCTCAACAAACCATGGCTTTATGCACGTGATTCAAATGTGGAAATCCCAGAAAAAATCTAGCAGGTTTTCAACTAAGTGAGCTGAAAACCCAACTGTTGCAGATTCAGTACAATTGATGGCAGGTATGAACTAAAGATCAATTACTAAAACTGAATCAAAGGGCTTCAGTAAAATATTTCAATTTGGAGATGTCCCCATTTATGCAATCTGGTCATATTTCTAACATTCTTCCCCCAACAAATGCATTTATGATTATTTATTCATTTTCTTTTGTAATTTTATTTGTTTTTACTTCACAACAACACAGCTTTTCAAATTCTTGTCAAGCAGCATCGTACGGCTGCTACACAAGCCACTTCTCTCTCTGCCTCTGTATGACTGTTCCAATTTAGAGCTTCTTGTGTTTTTAATGATTATCTTTTCTCTGTTGCCAGAGGACTGATGCTTTGAGGATGACTTCAAATAAGGGGTGTTTTATGGAGAAAATTGCTGTTTTGCTATTAAAGCACCATCTGTGTGTAGATAAAATTTATTCATCACAACAGTCAGTCTTTTAAACTACACACAGTATGTACTTGAAACATGGGGGCGCATATATGAAATATGAGCTGATACTTAAAGTACCAACTAATCTCTCTTTACAGGTAAAAAAGCTCACCAAAAGCCTTTAAGTAGAAAGATATGCATCCATCTGAGCCTGCTGACATTTTCTCACTCACCATCTCTCAGACAGCTTGGCTGTTAAAATGCATTTCACCTTTTGGCTGAGTTTTCTTAACAGAAATATTCATTTTTCAGTCTCCTTGTTTACATCTTTAATTGTTTTTTTTAAATCAAATGATACACTTTGAAAGCAGATGGCAAGATGATTCAGATTCAAAACAAACTTCTGTGTGGGAGGTTTTACGTGTGCATTTGATTATGTTTAATGTTTAGAAATGTCATGGCAAATATCATAGACTTGCAAATAAATATCAATAAGAAGCATTACCACTTTAATGTGTTCTGTTACACATGCAACTGGTCACCTACAGCTAAGCTGCATTTAAAAACATTTTTATATTGGAAATATCTTTTATAATAACTATAGATGGCACCATTAAAATATATAAAAAAGTTATTTTCCTCAGAAAAATGGCTCTACTTCTGATCTTTGTCCTGTTTACTAGATCAATCTAGTAACTAGGCAGTGGTAAGTAGAATTTTCTGCTGCTCAAAATAATTTTGGTTTATCAATTTTTGTATACACACAATGGCAAAACTGCCATTTTTTTCAGGGGTTCAAACCTTAGTTATTTAAGGGATAGACCTAGACAGTTTTTCCTCAATCTTATTCTAATCTTATCAGAGTTTTCACACAACCACCTCCCCTCTTTACATAGAATGGTCCAGAAGGTTGTCGTCCTCTGCTGATTTTCACATAGAAAACTGAATGCCATCACTCAAAGATTATCATACACAAAAGCTTCAGACTCTGTTATTTATCTGCCCCCATCTCTTGCACAATCCTTTTTTTTTTTTTTCCCCAGGATTACCTCCATCAAGAGTGCAATCACTTGTCTTCTCTCCAGTGTGATTGAGGCGGGGCAGATTAGTTTGCCATCTCTGTCACAAACCACACTGCATTGTCAATCCAAAACAGCAGGGACGAGTGTCAAAGATGTCAGCAAGTTTTCTGCCTGACTCGGAAGGATACGTTAGATCTTAGAGATGAACATAAAATTGAAGGAAATGGAACTTTAAAAATCAATGGCCATGTCATCTCTTTAAAAAATAAAAAATTTACATGCATACAAGAACACCAGCATTACAAATATGTGTCAAGCAGACGGGTTCCTGTTACAGCAGAGAGATGCGTAACTAAATATATGTGCATATCGTGCGTGTCCTTACCTGGAAAATAAAAGACAAGGAGCTGATTCCTGTATCGCTGGCAACAAGCCGACGGCATATTGAGAATGCAGTGAAAAGTTTTTGATAGCCAGTGACAGCCAAAACTTCTGCTTCCCCGAAGTGCTAATTTTACAGCTCCTTTAGATCTATTTGTGTCTCTGGAAATATTCCTACCAGCAGCTGAAATGTGAAAAACCACAGACTTGTTTTAGGTTTTTCTCACCGAGTCGTACCCCGCTGAATGTAAGCTGCACGCAGATGGCTGCTTGTTCAATATTCTCTGGCTATGAGCATCCGGTATAAGCTAATGATATCTGACAGATAATATCAAGACAGAGGAGCTGCTTTATATTATGTGCATTCAGAATCTCTGCCTGTTGCTCGCCTGCAGCAGGGATAAAGCCTTGTCATATTTCAGCACACAGCAAAATATGCTGATAAAGAAAACACACTGAATCAGAGCAAGCTGAGGAATCGTTTTATATATAATAAGAACACATTAAAAGCCATGAATACAAATGGAATATGGCTTCGGGAGAAACGGAGACAAAAAATTTACTCTTTAACTGATACTGTACTAAGGTGAATAATGAAGAAACTGCAGAGATATGCACCAGATATGATTCATAGCCATACCATGCTGATTCAGATGTTTTACATTCATAACTCAGGAGTTCCTTATTTTATCAGCATGCCATAACATTTTCTAATTTGATTTACAAGGAGTAAATAAAGTTCCCCTTTCCTCAAAGTGTGTTTTTTTTCTTGACATTTTAGGAAGCTGGTGGAGATATCTGAATCTTCAAGTGATGCTTTCCCTGACACTGCTTTATTTCTGTCTGTAAGGAATTTTATAAATGTGACACCAGTTTTCTGTTCCAAGCAAATATACAGCGTTTTCTTGATTTGTCTTAAAATGTAATAATCTTTTCATTTAGATTTGCTGCCCAGAATTTTGTATTTTTTTTAGCTTCTGTTTTCACTCAGTCATAAAGCTACGAAGTACATTATGCCATGTTTTGGTAATTTAATTCCAATTTGGTAATCTGCTGCTACACAAATGTCTCTACTAGGATTGCTGATGATATTGATTTAGAGAGATGGTTATAATCCCCTTTACTCCAATTATATATTGAGTTTTTAACTCTGATTCAACATGGCATCACGATACAGGATTTGCAACAAAACCAGTTCTTTGTCTTTGGAATAAAAAAAAAGACACTGGATTCTAGCAACACTTTCACATTCAGGAGTCTTAGGAGGTGTTCAGATGGTGACAATCAAAAACAACAACACACTAGTTCCTTACTGCGTGTGTGTAGTTTCAGCTACAAATAACCCACACCATTGTTGTACATATGGTTATTAGAGAAAAAAAAACATTGGTGTAGTTTCCCGCAGGTCAGCTCTAAACTCTGTTTGGACAAAGGCTTTGCTGCCCAGCATCAGCTTCCAATCATACTGCACTCTGTCCTCACTCGGTCAGCTCAGTCAATTGGCTGCCTATGAGAGTTGATACTGCAGACTTTATCCACTATGTTATTGTTAATCTCTGTCAAAAACTGGAAGACATGCACCTGCATTATGGTCCATGTAGCCTAAACATTTATTTTTTTTCTCCTAGAGTGATGAAGTAATACAGCAAGAGAAGGACTTCATCGTTAGGATGAAGTTAGGAATTAAAGCAATCCTTACACTCCAGCATGCTGCATTCATTATGTTTATGTGGTTGTTGGCTGCAGGGTGAAGTGTATTTATTCTGAATGTAGAAATGATCCAGGTTCATGCAGACCTTTTTTAATATTCCATAATAAAATTCATATGACACCGGAATGGCAGAGAAAACATAAATGGATTTTTCGCACACATGTGGAAGCCCACAATGGGAAATCAGAGGTGACAGAAAACCCCAAGTGGCTGACATGCTGCCAATCTAGAATGAAGAGTTGGTAAATGGCTGATGTATTTCTACACGTCTTTTCAGATGCTTTCCACATCCTTCTGTATGCAGAGGGATGTGCACAGGCTTGAATATTGTTATGATTTAAAAAAATATTATGCAGCGACTTGCAAAAGACAATGTCCTGTGGATCAAGCTTTTGCATAATTTAATGATCTGTCACTGTAATTGCCTTTTTAGGTGGCCAAATGCATTTCTAAAATACTCAACTTTTGTTGAGTATGTATTTTAGAAATCATTTTGGTATCCTGAGGATTTAGATAAAAACTGTATAATGGATCAGCCCACTTGTCCTTCTTATTCTTATAGACGTTATCTTAAAGTCCTGCTGTTTTTCTATGACTGTTTATGATAAAAACCGATGCAGAGCAACTCGGAGTTGCTCTGCATCCCATCCAACCTTTATTTCTTTGTGCCTACTTTTGTTGCTTTCCCTGTTTTACCGTTTCTCATTCTTTGCATCATTCTCCGGCTTACTCTTCCTTCAGTTCCATTTCTTTGCCAGCCACATGTGAAGTAATGCACTTTGACTGAAAAATCAGACATTTGTGGCCTGAAATTCTTTGAGGCAGCACATCTCATTCAGATTACTCAGGCTTTGTGTATGCACGCGTGTGTCTGCAGAGGTCGCACAAAGGATATGCTGGGGGATGCATGAATATGTATAAAATATCGTTTGCTTTGAAATAAGGGGTTGTCAGGCTAAATACCACCACTGAGTACAGATTATAGTGCAGGAAGTGTCAGAACTATCTTTCCATCTCAATGCGGCCTCTGAAATATATGCCGTGCATGCTCCAAAATATACACAAAAAAAATCTGCTTCTGCTGTTACCACTCGGAAATAGAAGGGCCAACGATGTTTGTACATAAGGGTGTGGAGCTGCCCCAAACTGTCGTGCAAGGTCATTCTTAAAGTTGTTACCCTTTTCTGGAGTGGGGGATGGGGGTGCAAAGGATTTTGTTCACATATATATGGTATGTAATATCAAAATATATTTTTTTATTATAACCTTAATGTTTGCAGGAATCCAACAGCAATTGTGCACGTCCATGGGTCGTTTCCTTGAAATGGACCCGCAGCCGAGTCACGATGATGACCTTACACAGCGTAGTCTGCGGTCCTGCTGTGAAGGCGAGAGGAGAATATGATACATCAGGGACATTATAGTCTCTGTGGCTGCAACTCTATCAACTTACAAGACCATTAAAGCAAGGACAAAGTGCACATCCTCCTCGCTAAAGTCCATTCACAGATCATATAAAAGGATATATGGTGCATGTAATGGCGTTTGATAAGCACCCCAAAATGATCATTGTTGGCCTACGGTGGCCCTGTTGGCATAATGCCGGTTTTGCATTTCAGGGAGGAATTAAGTCTCAACTCTGCAGTAATTACTCCTGTAAAAATCTTGTGCCTTACCCCCTGTACTGATGCATGAACAGCTGCAAAAAATAAAAAATAAAAATGCTGCAGAAAATTAGAAATTATTTAAAGAATGCCAAAACTTCAACTACACAATCGGGTCCCTTTCAATTGATTTTAGGGATTCCTCCAAGTGGTGATAATGACATATGAAACTCCTGCTTTGATGATCCAAAAACATTTCTAGATGATGTAATATTCGCCAGGCCATTGCCTTCCTTTGCAATTCTGCATAATTGAAATTTCTTTTCACAGCACAGTCTGGACTTTCTCCCATTGAGTTGGATTTCTCTGATAGAATTTCTACCAGTCGAATCAGTGAACAGAAGTTGTGAATGAGGATGTTTTTCTGCTCTGTTTATAATTGTAGTCTGCCTGTGGTTTTAGCAATGGAAGGGGAGAAAGTGAACAAAGCCACTCAGTCTGTGTTGGCCATGATTCTAAATATTTAACATTAACAGCTGCCTTATACAGCTCAGCTCTTCTGTCTTGACGGTGGAAGATGGTTGTTTACAGTGCAGGCAATTCCGGGTAAGCTTCATAACATGGAACTGGCACATTACATACGTCAAGGACAAACATTAGTGATTGGGTAATGTTTAAAACGTCAACAGTTTTTTTTTTTTATTAGGCTAATGTAACATACAATGCAATTCAGTTTTTTGAGAAAAGCCTCACTAAAGTCTCATATGTTGGTGGAAACATCTCAATTTATCTGGTAAGAAACCAGGTCTAAATAGAGGCTCAGGTGAGATATTCTATCCACCAAAAAGAAACAAATGTTTCTGACATAAAGTACAATGACAGCTGGGCCCAGTGCCTAATTCTAATGATTCTCTCACAGTAACTTAGTTTGATCTCCAGAATAGTGAATAAAATGTGTTAGTTTTACGTTGTTTAACAGAACATGTTTGCAAATCAAACAATTAATGTAGTTTGAAATGTTAGCAGGGCTCCGCACATGCTCCTAAGCAATTCAAAGTTAATTCAGATTGAGCTGTAAATCAATAGAATCATAATCTCTGTTTTCCTGGGACTGTTTTCTGGAGGGACAAATCAAAACACTAAGTCGTGTAGAAATGTGCATCTTTAATGGATTTAGAGTCGATGCATGTAAAGTACACTGTGTGGGTTTACTTTGGAGAGGCACCACTGACATTACAGCAGAGTCAGATGAATGAAACTTTCTAAAACTGTCAAAATTAAACACTGAGGTAAGACATTTGAAGGGCTCTTTGTGGCCTGACTCCTCTGGCACTTTTGCAAGGACGAATGTTACTGACTTAATTTGTCTAAATTTGCATTAGACCTCAGAGGATATGCAAAAGATTCAAAACTAAAATATTACTTAAAAAAACGAGTTCTGTAGGCTTTCTGTTCAAAAGGACCAGTTTCTAACATCCAGAAAATTAAGATTTACAAAAAATCTTCTACTTTATTACCTCCAAATTTTACTTAAAGATCGTCTATCGGTGCCATTTAATATAAGCTGATATTTCACCATCAAGTTGTTGCAGAAAAAGTATCGCATTATAGGTGAAAGGATACAACTTTATTATTTCAAGACCTACTGATGCTATTGGTTACAATTATATAGTTTTGGACTGAGGTGAGCACTGATGCATAATCGTTGCATGGAAGTAACATTTTACATTTAATTTTACAAATCATAGGAGTCAAAAGAATAATGGGAGGGACTGTCCAAGAGAGATTTGTCTGGAAAAATCAAGTGGGCATAGTTTTTCCATGAAAACAATAAGTGATTCAGAGAGTCTATTTTGTAGCATTTAAGATGTTTTGCAGCTGTTTCGACAGGTCAGTGAAGTAGTTGGACAATATAATCCAGTTGGGATTAAATTGTGGCATTTAAACAGTTCAGAGCAAATCCGAACTATTTAAATGCCAATTCATTCAACATGTTTGGAAGAGGAATGGCGTTGTACTTTACCCTGAAACCTTCACACCACCATTGCTGCGTTTCTAAAGCATATGGTAGTGGCAGACTTGATATCTTTAAAGCAAGGGTGACAAATATACAGGGACATTCTTGATAAGAACTTGCATTTAGTCCTGGCACAGCTACACTGTTGCACAGGTTTGATCAAGTTTCTTCTGGCCTGGAAGTCACCCTTCAATACCTATTAGAGACGAAAAGCTAACCCGGCTGGAGATTTTGAGCCTACAGTTGAGCAGGAAGGATAAACTTTGAGAATAATGGAGCAAGAGGTGTTAGAGGAAGAGTATATGAGCAATATTTGAAATTATAATTCAGTTTCCCCCAAACACTGAGCAATGCGAAGCCTAGAGCACAGAACTCAGTGCTGCACACAGTTGACTGTTTTTTACCCTCTGTCTGTCTCTCTCTTATTACCAAGCTCTTATGATAAATCCTGAAGGTAAATCCTCTTCTAAGCTTCTAGCGCTCCTCATGAAGCTGTGAGTTTGTATCCTGCTGATAGGGCTGCTTGTGTGTGTGCGCATCAGATTTACTCAATGTGTGCACATATCACATTTATAATGTGTGCGTTACCGCGATTTATACTTTCTTTGCCAAGTTTATTTTTCTACGCTATCACTAGAGGATATGCTATTTTGATACAGGGATTTATTTTATTTCTTCCTTTAATTTTAGATTATGTGCGTTGTTAGGGGGTTGAGTGAATGATGTCTGACAAGTTGGAAACTATCTTTATTTTTATTTTTATTTTTTTTAAACTAAGTGGATTAGGAGCTTGTTATCATGAAGGAGGAGAGAGCAGACAGGGAAAATTTGTACATCTAATATTCTGCTTGGGTTTGGCTTTCTTATGAAGTTAAGAAACAAAATTCTCTAACTTTTAAGCCCTCTTTGGCTGCGGCACTTCCTAAAAGAATATATGAGTTATGCAGAGGTGCTGCCCAGGGCAAAGCATTAACTGAAGCACATCTGTCAGAGAGTGAGAAATCACAGGCCTTTTTTCTGCGGAAAATGTGAAGAAAGTGTCAAAGATGAGACATAAGTAAAGAATGGAGGTAGGAAATGAAAGAAGATGCCTCACCTCCATTACATTCCATTATCTGTAACAGAGGTCCACTTCAGGAATTGTGCTCATTCACACTCCTGCCTATAGAAACCATTACTCCACTTCCTAGTGTTTCTGGACCTGAACATGGAGATTGATGGGCTCCTTTTAAAATGCAGGGGAGTTGCCAGGGGCATGTAGGGCGCACGTTCTTTTCCTGCAACTCTGTCACATGCGCAGTCGGACTTTGCTTTTGCTGTTCCATTTCCTGCATAAGGAGAGAGGAGAACAGAAGGGATGGGATAGGAGGGGAGGGTCAAGAAAAGAACAAAACAAAAAAAAGCAAGGCTTTCCCTGACCTTGCTTCAGGGAAAGCAAGGTCAGGGTTAACCATTTATTTTCATGAATTTTTTTTTGGTCACCTTTAAAGAGTTTAATGATCCTTCCAGATCTTTAGGTCATGGTTGACTTGCTTAACATGTAGCTAATGTGGCCCTTTATCCTTGTACATTTAAAATGAGAGTGCACCTCATGTTTAAGTTTCTATTCACTGACAGAATGACATTGCTTTCTTTCCACCTAATGATGAAAAAGCTACAGTCTCGCTTTAGTTTTTTTTTTTTTTGTCTTTTGTAAAGCAGGGGTCTCAAAGTTGCAGATTTCAGGCCATTCAACAAAGTTTCAATTTTGATGCAGATGGAGACTGGCTTTTCAACCAGATGTAGAGCGTTTTAAAAGTCTTAAAATGATAAATATGGGTACAACCAGAATCTTTTAATAACCATGTTTTTTTTTGTTTTTATTCATTCTTATTTTGAATAGAATAAATATAAGGTCAAACACCTTTCAACTTTTACTGAAATAACACTGTGAACTTGCTGCCAATTTATTTGTATTTTTTTAACCAAAAATATTTAGGGAATTTCTATGCATTTCCAAGCATCTGCAACACTTAACAAATCTCTTCAATGCAAAAATCAGACCACATTTTTTGTTTTGTAAAAAAATAACATGTTGAGTCAATAAAACTGCAGTAAGATGTCTTGCATTAACTTTACAATCTTGGCTTGCAGTTTTGCCGCCACTATTCTAAAATGACCTCTGTTCATTCACCTTTGATCCTATTTTTTTTCTTCTGCTGATTCTTATGGACTTAAAAACAGGATCAATGTTTGAAAAGAGCAAAAACACAGACTTGCAAAGGAACAAAAGTGCTGCAGGTACCACAATATATTCCAAACAGACAAATCCAAACTGACAGAATAAACAATAGTTAACAGAGAAGCAACAAGGTTCATTAGAGCTGCTGGGACTCGGAGCATTTTATTTTCTCAAAAGGATTGCTGTCATGAATACAAGCCTAGAGTTTATCCCTCATCTGTTGAATACTTGATCATTTGGCTGACATGCTGTGGAAATCTGGACTGAAATCAATTTATTGAGGATGAAACATTCGGTCTACCCTGCATGTTTTACAGTAGAAACGGATAAAAATAGAGATTTCAGCAATCCAGAAATGACAAAAGAATCAAGTGAGAAGGTTTCACACTATTCAGGGAAGAACAGCTTTGGCTTGTAGTACAGGAAGTTCATTACTGCCCCATCAGCCACAAGGCAGATCAATAGCTATCTGGAATCACATGTATCTGAGTGTGTGAGCCTGACAGAATGTGTTTCTGTTTGTATGTGCGTGATGAAATGAAACGGAAAGAGAATGCACATGTTCCAGTCTGATGCAACACCCTGATGGCTGCTCCCATTAGCTGGGGATGGACGTGTACAAGGATACATGAGAGCATTGCTGTTGAATGGGGAGAGTGGGATTTGGTTTTGTGTTCAGAACTCAAACATTGCTTAGTTTAATTAAAGCAGGTTGCGTGTGTGCGTGCATGTGCGTGTGTTTGGGTGTGCAGTGGAAAGCGGGTGAAGGCTATTTTTGTGTATACTACCATTTTTGGCTGCCTGCAGACATCAGGCTACAGTGCTGCCTATGTCAATAATTTGTCCTTCATCAGACAGTACAAGGTTGACCACTGAGCACATGGATAATTAATTTTCCACTTATTCCCACCATTATTCTCTTCTTTGTCTTAGTTTCTGTGACACTTTAAAGCACTCTTTCTCTTTGAATTTGACAGACTATATTAACGTTTTTACTTGAGCTGCAGACAGCAGCTCCCTTGATTAGAAGTTTACATGTCCTCATAATGATCCACTTTGTAGGTTCCCTGAATGTCTATGTTGGGACTTGTTTGCTCCATTTACAGCCAGAACCTGTCATTCAGACTTAGACATAATAAGTGTGCATTTTGAATTTGAATGTTTCCCGGAGTAGCCATTCTCACAATCTTTTGCTTATGATTGACTGATGATTATTTTAATGCCAGCATGAATCATGCCAAGGTCTTTTTGTTGTTAATGGGCTAAACTAATGGGCTGAAATAGGCTTGAATGTTTTTTTAAATTATACTCATTTTAGGTTTATTTGCAAGGGACTGGAAAAAGCCCAAATGTTTCAAACAACCTTTAGCAGACCTTTTTACAGCTATCCTGAATCATATAAACACCCATCTACAACGTAATTTTATGCTTGGACAATGTGAGTCACAGTTTTTATGTAAAACATCTCCGTAATCGTCCACCTGGGTCAAGATTGTATCCTTTCCCTGGAAATATTATTTAAATACTGTATTTTCCGCATGATAAGGCGCTCCTGATTATAAGGCGCACCTTCAATGAATGGCTTATTTTAAAACTTTTTTCATATATAAGGTGCACCGCATTGTAAGGCATAGAATAGACGCTACAGTAGAGGCAGGAGTTACGTTATGCATCCACTAGATGGCGCTGCACTAAATTTTGCACTGTTGCTGCACTGTTTTGTTTGGAATGTCAACAAAACAGAGGACAGCCTTCCGCGACTGGGCCGGGGCGTGGCCGGACGATGGTCACCCTTCTCCGTTCGCGCACAGCATGTTCGTGGAGTACGTGGTGCTAAATGACCTGCGGATGACCTGATTCTAGACGGTCGGTAGGTAGATAGGTCAGTCAAACTTTATTAACAAACCAGCGTTCTGACAACTATCCCAGCATGCACTGCGCGCTTCTTCTTCTACAGATGAAAATTAAGTCGGCTGCTGCTTACCTGCTTACCGTAGTTGCTAGATCTGTTGTGGCTCAATATTGGTCCATATAAAAGGCGCACCGGATTATAAGGCGCACTGTCGGCTTTTGAGGAAATTGAAGGTTTTTAGGTGCGCCTTATAGTGTGGAAAATACGGTACTACTTCTTCTCCAGATTCTCCCAGTGGTCCCTCATCATAAAGATTAGAATTCAATAAATAAATATATATATATATTTTTTTCCCTAAGGAAAATTAAATATAAATGTAGTTTATATTATTGCAAGCTCCTCAAAATGTTAAAGATCCTCAAAATGTTAAAGATGCTGATGTCTGTCAGGAAGGATCTCCTTTAGCAGTCTGTATTACATCTACCCTGAAGAGACCTCTGACTGACGGTCTTCTGTTCTTGCAAAGTTGTCCGTAATTATCATGATATTTATGGAAAATCAATCTTTGAAGGCTGGTTCTGTTCTGGGACCATTAGAGATGATGGCTCAAGGTGTTACCTGGAAAACCTTTAACGAGCAACTTTTAATGCGCTAACAGCGCTCAGAGTTCGGCAGAAACTGGGACATATTATAATCATATTTTCATGTTGGTTGGTGTTGAAAATAACTTGATTACATGCTGCATGGTTATGTATTATTTTTCTCGTGTTAATGCTGCCATGTTTTAAAATGATTTTATTCAAAGCAGAGTGTGAATAACGAGTTTAAGTAGCGCATGGCTTTCTTCTCTCCCTTCCTCTCCTTTTCCCTCTCGATTTTTCTTCCCCCCCCCCACACACTGATTCTGTTCCCATACACTGGAGCCATGTTTTCTTTATCTAGCTTCTAAAGCTAGGCTTAAACACATGTGTCTTGTGACCCATTGTCCCGCTAAGCTTAGACTTTTCCACGGAGACACACCATGATCCCCTCACACGTGGAACCCCCGTTTTGCTTCTGCATTCATGCTCGTCGATAATGAATTGTGATTTGCTGCATTGTTGCTTTCTGACTTTCTACTATTGCTTCCACTTTATGTTCTTCAGTGTCATAGTTGATTTCATTTTTAAACCATGTATTATCTTTGGGCCAGTAGATGGAGTTCATGATTTATAGCTTGTAAGTGTAGAAGTTTGACAGAATATTTTGACTGTAGGGTTAAGTTATTTTGTTAATAAATTCTTTGACTTTGTTGGAGTGTTGTCTGTGATGAGTCTAATGTTTTTGTGTAGTGTGTTTGCAGTTCAGTAATGCGGCATTAATTCTGCCATGAGAAACTGGCACATTGGGCTCATGATTCCAGGTAATCTTGTGGTTATAAGCTTCAACTACAGAAACTGCAGTTTCTGTAGTTGAAGGGAGCGGGAGATCGACAGGCGGATTGGGGCAGCGTCTACTGTGAAGCAGGCGCTGTACCGGTCCGTCGTAGTGAAGAGAGAGCTGAGCCAAAAAGCAAAGCTCTCGATTTACCGGTCGATCTACGTTCCCACCCTCATCTATGGTCATGAGCTTTGGGTCATGACCGAAAGAACGAGATCACGGGTACAAGCGGCCGAAATGGGTTTCCTCCGCAGGGTGGCTGGGCTCTCACTTAGAGATGGGGTGAGAAGCTCGGTCATCCGGGAGGGACTCAGAGTAGAGTCGCTGCTCCCAGTGGCGCAACTACACATTATTCAGGTGGATGCGAAACCATACATCCCCCCCCCCCCCCGAGGCCACGATACGTGAAGTGTAAAAAACTCGCTACATTTACCTCGTTATGTGCGCGAGGTGAAGGAGCGTGAGGCGCGCAAAAAAGTGTACGGGAAAACATCATCGGCGCGCCGCACCCTCCAGACGGGGTTTTGGCGCCCCCTCTGGTGCTGCGCCCCTATGCGTTGCATACCCTGCATACCCACTTTTTGCGCCACTGGCTGCTCCTCCACGTCGAGAGGAGCCAGTTGAGGTGGCTCGGGCATCTGGTCAGGATGCCTCCTGGACGCCTCCCTGTTGAGGTGTTCCGGGCACGTCGCACCGGGAGGAGGCCTCGGGGAAGACCCAGGACACCCTGGACGGACTATGTCTCTCGGCTGGCCTGGGAACGCCTTGGGATTCCCCCTGAGGAGCTGGAAGAAGTGGCTGGGGAGAGGGAAGTCTGGGCCTCCCTTCTGAAGCTGCTGCCCCCGCGACCCGACGCCGGATAAGCGGAAGAAAATGGATGGATGGATAAAGAAACTGTAACTCTACCGATCACTTAATTAAAAAAATATGAATCACTAATTAAAAAAGCCAAACATTGATTAAATTTCTATTGCCCAACAGCGTGAAGCCTATGATCTTCATCACTGAGAACAAATTTCTAGTATTGTTCCTTAGTAGGACCAATAAGCTTTTCAGCTAATTTTGTTATTTCTCCTTGCTGCGTCTAATTTTGACTTTGAACTGCTTCTGCATATTCCTCCACATAGCCCAAGATGATTCATCATTTTAAGGGACTATTTTTTAAAACATTTTATAACAAAAACAATTTAAGCATACTTTAGAAATAAATTTGATAAAATTGGGGTTGTGTAAACAAAGTGTTAATGTGTGTCTATATACATGTATGTTTTTGTTTGCTTTTCTTGTTTCATCTGACTTTCTCTGTCATATTTGTTTTGGGTATAAAAACGTACAAATAAAATTGCCAGTGACTCCTCAAAAAAAAACTAAACAAAGAACATAAACATTTCTGTTTGTAACTAGTGTGACTTAATCCCTGTAGTACTTAGCAATGCACAATAAAGTAGAGAAAGTGACTGTGCATGAGCATGGAAAAGTATAGGCATCTGGCATTTATGAGATGATTGCATGTTTCCAGCACAACATATTGGTGTGTCCTTCAGCAAAAACACTATTGTCCTTAATGTGCAAGTTGGAGAGTGAAAATGTCTATGAATGAGACTTGCATAGTACATCAAAATCCTATGATGCTATAGATCTATGTCAAGCACATAACGCTGGATGGTTGGTGCTACGTAGTGCGCTCTATACATATTTTCTGTCAAACTTTAAGATATCTGAGGTTGACATCAAGAAGCAGGGTGTGGAAATCATCAATCGTGGTGAAGCAGAATCCTGATTTAAATCACAGTTTTGGACTGAAGTAAAACCCATGGGGGGCTTGCAGGAGAGAGGTTTTGCTTGGCTTTCTTGGCTTTGATCGTGTGCATGAAAGTAGCTTCAGTAAAGTATTTGTCGGAGGAAAGTGTGAAATTCTTCATAGCTGGTGTGATCCTGAATTTCTTTGGTTGAAAACGAAGAATGTAGAACTGCAAAAACAGTTGGTTTTTTTTACTGTTATTTTGTTAATAACTCAATAGCTTATGCTTTTTACATTTAAAAAGTATAAAAAAGCAATGATAAAATGTATTTTTGGAATGAAATTCTCATGTAAACATGATTCCATTAGAACATTTTCATTGAAAGCAGTCAGAGAATTTCAGGATTTTTAGCATACGGATTTGTAATGGACTGCTGACCGTAGCGTGTCCCTGATAACTGAACATCGAAGAACAAGCGAGCATAGACAATTGATGTATGGACAGTTTTTGGACAAATCTGTGTTTTGTGAAAGATTTGATTAACTCTTATTTAATCCATTTCAAATTTTTGCCCTTTACAGTTTTGTTCTACTTACCACCAAGCAGCTGGTGGTGGTAATCGAACCAATTGTCATAAATGAACAACAGGCAGACAAGGTTAAAAACCATGACAGAACTGCAAGCTCTGTCCGTTGAGGGACCAGATGTTTTCTTGTGAAGTGGGTATTAAACAAACAAAAAAAAAAAGAACCAGAACATGGTTGAATATCAAATATCCAAGAGTTGGTTGACCAGAATGCAAACTGCTGCCTGAATACTAATGTTATTGCTGGATGTGGTCCCTCAGTTTGGCCCTTTTCCCTTTACAGCAGTTCTGTAGCTTACAGCTATCCAGGCCAGGTTATGGCTGTGACATGAGTGATAGTGTGGAAGTTGGATCTGTAAGGGAGTAGTTACCAATGCAGTAGGTGTCTTTGTTTTTGATCCACTGTGGTCTGGCATGGGCTGTCAACTACAGCCCCCTGTGGCCCTCAAGAGGCATAAATGTATTTTTAATAAGCGTGTTGTAAATTCAAACAGTAGGTCTGCAAAGATCAGTAGCAACTTACTGTCCTCAGAAGCAAAATAAAATGGCTTTTTTTTCACATTAAGCGATCTTGTTTTTTTTGTTTTTTTTAAAAAACATTGCTTTTAAAAATTCTCAATTCATTTCAAGCCATTTTACGTTACAAATAACTTAAACTAATTGAGTCAACACATGCGTGTTTGCTAGTGTGTCATCAGTTTATGTGCCCAGGTCTGACACTAATGCAAATGGCTACCTCAAGGGTAACGTACAATAAAAGGGTGTGGGCATGTCATCGCATATAAAAGGCACACACACACACGCACGCACACACACACACACACACACACACACACACACACACACACACACACACACACACACACCTACACACACACACACTTTATTGGTGATGCCACCCAGCAGCCAAGTGTCCAGATTAATTACTGCCATTCCACGTGAGAACAGAGCAGCTGGCTCAGGCCTTGACTGTTGCTCCTCCCCTCCACTCAGTATTTCATCTCTCCTCTGTCCATCTTGGCAAGCTTTTCACCTTCGGGCTGAAAACATTTTTTTTTAATCACTTCCTTTCTTCGCACTTTGGAAAATGACACTTCTTAGGTTTGAGTCTTCCACTTTTTTAGCTCTCAGACCTTCCACTAAGAGAGCAAAGCTGCAGCTTTTACTGCTGTTGATGTTTTGATTCTGACAAGTCTGTCAAAATTTCTTTTTTTTTTTTTTTTTGCTCCATTTTGGCCCGACATTATTCTGCCACGAAGTATAGCACATTATATGAAGTCGTGTTTTAAAACCAGGCACAGATGGATCCTAATGGTGTTCGGTACTTAACCTTAATTTATTTTGAAGTCTCTTTGAGAGCTGCTTGTGCAGATTCTGTCTGGTGCTAGGAGTGCACTCTTCTTCGTATGCTAATTTCATTGGTTTGAAGGGGGGAAAAACCCTCTAATTTCTTCATTATTTGATACCCTTCCCCTCTAGTCCATTCCTCTATTCTTACTTCTTTCCAATGACAGTTTGGCTACTGTAAACAACAGACTTTATGGAAGAAAAACAGTAAATAACATAAAAAAACCCTACTAATCCTTTTTCAAACTTTTTAAGAATTACCAAATTTGAATCCATCATAAACATAATGCCAAGGTTTTAGCATCTTCATTGAAATATTGGGATTTCTGTCATCATAATCATTCAGAAATATGCATTAACCTATTGTGAATATTTCATAGTCCAAATATTGTGTTGATGTTATGACTTGTAACCTCAACAGGTTTTCATCTGCTTTTCCAAAGTATGAAACAAAACTGTTCCATAAAAATACAACCCCATCTCGTCTCTGACTCCTCGCTGCTTATCTGATTCTTGGGGGAAAAAAAGCAAGAGAAGCAGGTTTTGAGTTTTCAAATTCTTTGCATATTTCCACTAATTAGTGATGGTGACAAATTACAGCAATCTCAGGAGATGAACTGACAGTCAGCACTTCAGCAGAAATGCAAATTATGTCGGACTGCTTCAGTTTTTTTTTTCCTTCATGATTTTGCTTCCTAACTTGCCTCTAAGTTTGAAAGTCTTTATTGGTTTCGCTGTGATTAGAAAGGTGTTGCACATTGTGTGTGATTTGTTTACGCTGAAAATCTTAGAGTTTTTGCTTAAGCTATGATAAAAATAATTTATTTTAAAAACATGTGCTTGGATGTAATGTTATGACAAACAAATCCGTGAGGCCTAAAACAGCAATCTGAAGCTAATGTATTGCGAATAACTATAATTTAAGATGAAATGAAGTGTGAATATTTTTGAGACAAGTGGTGGATAAATTCAGTCTCGACCACTTTCTCACAAGCTGAAACATTTAAATGTTTCACAGAAAAGGAAAGGAAAAAAAAACATGTAGACTAAAAAAATTTTTTTTTTTTCCCTCAGCATCACTTTACCAGTAGTAGAGCACTTTTTATTTTAAGGCTCTATTAAAGTGAGAATATCTTGGGAAACCTTTGGAGACGAAACGAGGTTCAGTGTCTTGAACATCAAAATTCAAACTAAGTTAGAGTATCATGGAGGTGAGATTTTCAAAAACTCCACATCTCTAGCAAAGGTTGTTACAAAAAAACACCATAATGAATCATAATAGAAACTGGAAACAGGAATGTGTCCTTCAAGGAATTATGCACAATCTAACAATTACAAACAAAATCTAAAACGGAATCAAATGTTATGGATCGACTCTTTTCAGGCCTAGTTATATATCGGTGTTGAAATAAAATACACAATCCATCAAAAAAAATAAATAATTTTTTTTTACTGCTTTCTACAACAGCAGTAACCTCCTTCTGCAGCATTTTGCTATATCCCCATGGGCCAGACCAACCTGGTGAAAAGTTAGGCATCTATTAAATAATTTAACCGTAAAATTTACTGTCTGATTTTCAGCTTTGGTTTTAACAGTATCCCTTATAAATTTGGAAAGTATCTGTGGATTTTAGTGTTCTTTGGTATTTTTTCTAAATATTTGGGAAGGAAAAGAACTGCTACACAGAAGGAACAATAATTTCTTTCCATTTGGAAGACTGGCTATCTTCTCCCCCATGAGTGTCCTCAGGCAGTGTACACTGTCCCCAAGCTGTTAATCGGTGTAAATAAGACTAAAACAGCATCACATTATCACAGCCTATTTACTGTGATTTGACTAGCATTTAGTTGGGAAAAGTATTAAACAAATTAATATGCACTGAACAATTTGAAAGCTAATGGGTTTCCAAACAGAGAGAAAATTAAATTTGATTGGATCAGAATACATTTTTTTAATTTTAGCTGTACTCCTCAAAATGCATGCAGCAGTCACAAAAACTGGTTAATAGGACAGTGTTTGTGCAAATAATTGGTTTTAGAAACCTCTGAAACCATTAAAATTTCCCAGGTCTTTGTCTGTTACAAAAATTGAGCTACAATAATTGAATGTCACTAGAAGGTCTTGTGTTTCCCAGACTAAGAACCAAAGCACCATTCAAATAATTTCAGTTTTTCTATACATGGTGAATTAATTAAACTGGCTGCAGACATTTTCTTCACGTAAATTACTCTATAAACAGATATAAAATTCTGCATTAACTATAGTCAAATTATCTGCTCTATCAGGCAGCGTCTGGCCTCAGTATTCATGTAATCTACAAAAAAAACCTGCTGCTTCATTCTCACTATGTGTTCCTGTGTTGAAGCTCCTCTTTATTCTGTCAAATAATATGCAAATCCTTCTGGAAATGAAGTCTGTGATTGCTACTCCACCACATGTGTGTCTGTCATTAGAGAAAGTGAGTTCATGTGTCATTATTGTCTGCTGAAGTCTCTGCATGATAAATGGAGGAAACTAATTGCTTGATAACAGAATAAAATGAAAAAGTCTCTGCAGTAAGTTTGTGGGATTGTTTTCTCCTATTGGTTTTCATGAATATATGTCTGAGATGAATCCCCTCTTTAGTTATATAAGAAAGTATTTTGCAATTTTGTGTTGATGTGAAAATATTTTCAAAGGACAACTTTTGAAAATGTTGTCCTCTTACGTTTATTCGTCTGCTTGTTTTTGAGTCAGTCACATGTTGGATTAGTTAGCACCCGTCACATCGGAAGCATCTACAAAGTTGCTCCTCCTCCTCTGTCAGGTTTCCTTCTATAATTGAAATTGCCACGTTTAGCTCTATCCGTCCTCCCATCAAGTTTAGCCGGCTTCTGTGTTGCTGTTGAAGAAAACCATGGACTCATGACTGACTCTATGGTTCACCATGGGGATGATCTGTCGGCATGTTTTCTAGCAAATCTTTGAGGTTTTCCCAGAACAGGTGTGTTTAGACTGACTTTAAATTACACACAGTAGGACTCTGTGTACTAATTAGGTGATTGTTGAAGTCAGTCGGATGCACTGGATTTCATTTAGGGGTGTCTGGTCAAAAGGGGTGTACACGCCACAGAAAACTAAACTTTTTCTTCTACTTCATCCACTTTGTCTGTTTATTCCACTTTTTTCTTTATCTTTTGCATAACATCCCACTTAAATACATAAAGGTCTGTGATTGATGACGAAATGTAAAAACACTTCAAGGGGTATAAATACTTTCGCAAGGAGTTCTACGTCTTTTTCTTTCAAAAGCCATCATGTGGAAGAAGAATGGGCAAGCTATACATCATTTACCCTCTTTTAGCTGCAAATACTTTTGAATAGCTGTTCTCTATA
The DNA here is from genome assembly GCF_904066995.2 of Poecilia reticulata. Classification (NCBI taxonomy): domain Eukaryota; kingdom Metazoa; phylum Chordata; class Actinopteri; order Cyprinodontiformes; family Poeciliidae; genus Poecilia; species Poecilia reticulata. Next base: position 15,277,026 of record NC_088846.1, on the reverse strand, counting down.
AATCTACCTCTCTATATTCATAACCTTTCAAGGATGGCATTGGTATTAACTCAATATTTGAAAATGGCAAACGGTATGGTATAACTAACGGGGAAAAAAGACAGCTTGATGGTGCTTCTGTCTGTCATTTTCCAGCTTTATGTATGTTTAGTCTGTTTACTAAACATACATAATTTCTGTTTTCCACTTTGCATCATTTATCATCTTTTTCTGATGATTTATTAGGAAAGCGCTTTCTTCCATGAGGTCATTTTCAGTTTTTTTTTTTGTTTGATTAGATGGCGCTTTTTAACTCGCTTTCTGTTTTTCAGCATCTCAAGGATACTTTTTTTTTTTTTTACTCTACCAAAAGTTGTTTTGAGCTCTCTAAACCTAATCTATCTTACGGGCCTCTTTTCCTCCAGCTGTTTCTGAAGCTATTTACATAAAATCGGCATTATTTATGGACACCTATTCCTCCTGCCTGGAAGTGTGCCCCAGGTACACGTCATGCCAATCGGAATACTACCAAATGAATAATGCATATTTTGTTACTTATCATGAGTAATGGCTCCATGGGGAGATGTTAGAGCCCAGAATAGTTGCCTGATGCTGATTCAAGGGGAGAAGCAATCTGCTACTGTTAGAGTGGGACTTTAGTATGATATACTGTCTAAAGATTGTGTCCAAATAAAACCTCTGACATACAGTAGATATACAAGTTTACCTCATCGGCTTTAGGTGCAAAGCAAAAGTAAGGACTGACTTACATGCAGCTCCACTAATGCTTTGACCCACATGTGATTTAACATTGTGGTGAGAAGTACCATGAATGTGAGCTCTAAAAAACACACACTCCCAATAAGGCAATAGCAAAAAACAAACAAACAAAAAAAAAAAACAAAGATTGGGGGAAATTTCAACCTGCGGGCAAAAATGGATTCATCCTGAGGAGAAAACATCCAAATAGGTCCCAGATAAACTGCATAATGCAACACCACACATGTAGTTCAGTGTAAAGATATGTACACAATTTTTATGGGGAAAAAAACTCAAATATATTTAAAAAAAAACACACAAATGGATGAGGCCGTGATGGAAAACGTCTTGCATACAAGCAGTCATAAGTATGGCAATTAAAGTAAAACTATTTTACAAATATGCATGAAACAAGTCAGTTTTTCAGCGTTTCATTTTGATGAAAAAAAGTTGGCAGGCAAACTTGTAAGCTTGCAAATTGACATCAAGCGATCAATGATGGACTGGAGAGTCCATAATTTTTGTGTCTCAAAATATTAGTAACAAGTACATTTTCTAAATGCTATGTGTATATCCAGAATTTTATTTTTTTATTTGATTGACTGTCACAATCTTTGGGTGGCTGCTTTTTAGAACATTTCAGTGATTTTCTTTCTTTTCTTTTTTTCCCTCCTAGACCTGTTGGTCTCTCTCCGTTGTCTTCTGCAAGTTTATCAGTTTTCATTATTAAATTCAACCTCCATCATTCATCTGCCTCTTTCCTATTATTGAAACATGAAATTCATGCAGTTCCCATAGTTGGGTAGGGGATTTAGACTTTGAGAAAATACAAGAACTCGCTAATATTTTGGCTGGTTATATGAACATCTAAAACTAATCTCAGTGAGTCACAAGTTGAACACTTCCTAATGTTGCTTGCTCTTACTTTTAGTTAAAGAAGTTTAAGTGAGAAACATCAAGAATAAAGGAAGGAGGGACCAATCAGCATTCGCAAAAGTATAGCGTTCATTACCTGGATGACTGAGAATTAACATTGACAGCCCATAATTAACCAACATCCCCAGGTAATAATGAAGCGCATCCAATCTCAGTAAAACATATGCAGAAGCTGCAGACTCTACGTCTCACATACTGACTTCCTGTCACTCTTCATTACATGAGATAAAAACTGTTAAGACTAAAGTCTCAGATTAAGAGTTCAAGGGAAGTTTTAAATTTGTTAGTACACGAGTTTAAGTCGAATTTGATCAATCAATCAATCAATCAAATTTTATTTGTATAGCACATTTCAGCAGCAAGGCATTTCAAAGTGCTTTACATAATTAAAATAAAAACAGAAATAATCAGTGAGAAAGAGAGAGATTTAAAAAATAAATAAATAAATAAATAAAAATAAAAATAAAAAAAAAAAAAAACATTACATCATTAAAACGTCAAAAAGAAAGAAGAAGAAATTAAAGACATAAAAAGATGGAAGACATCAAAACCGGCACTCTAACCCTAATTTAGCCATAAGCAACTCTAAACAGGTGAGTTTTAAGTTGAGATTTAAAGGCACCCAGTGTTTCAGCTGTTTTACAGTTTTCTGGAAGTTTGTTCCAAATCTGTGGTGCATAGAAGCTGAATGCTGCTTCTCCTCGTCTGGTTCTGGTTCTGGGGATGCAGAGCAGACCAGAACCAGAAGATCTAGACGGTTGGTACAACAATAACAGATCTTTAAGGTATCGTGGTGCTAAACCGTTCAGAGATTTATAAACTAACATCAGTATTTTAAAGTCTATTCTCTGAGCTACAGGGAGCCAGTGGAGGGACTTTAAAACTGGTGTTATGTGCTCTATCTTCCTGGTTTTAGTGAGAACCCGAGCAGCAGCATTCTGGATCAGCTGCAGCTGTTTGATTGATTTGTTAGTCAGACCTGTGAAGACGCTGTTGCAGTAATCAATGAGGCTAAAGCTAAACGCATGGATGAGTTTCTCTAGATCCTGCTGAGACATAATTCCTCTAATCCTAGAGATGTTCTTCAGGTGATAGAAGGCCGACTTTGTGACTGTCTTAATGTGGTTCTGAAGGTTCAGGTCAGAGTCCATCACTACTCCCAGGTTTCGGGCCTGATCGCTGGTTTTTAGTTGTAATAACTGAAGCTGTGGATTGATTCTAGTTTGCTCATCTTTAGGTCCAAAGATAATAACTTCAGTTTTGTTTCTGTTTAGCTGGAGAAGGTTTTGGCACATCCACATATTTATCTGTTCTAAGCATCTATTCAGTGATTGGATGGGTTCAGAGTCACCTGGTGACATTGTGATGTAGAGCTGTGTATCATCCGCATAATTGTGGTAGCTAATCCAAAGTCCTGTTATAATCTTTGCCAGTGGGAGCATATAAATATTGAAAAGAAGGGGTCCTAGGATTGAACCTTGGGGTACCCCACATGTGACCTTTGACCTCTCTGATGAGAAGTTTCCGATTGAAACAAAGAAATCCCTGTTCTTTATGTAAGATTCAGTTATTTAATTGTTTAAAAACAGCTTTTTCAATAATTTTGCTGATGAATGGGAGGTTGGAGATCGGCCTGTAATTCTGCAGTAGGGATTTGTCCAGATTGTTCTTTTTTATCAGTGGTTTGACAACTGCTGTTTTCAAAGCCTGGGGGAAAACACCTGAAGAGAGCGATAAGTTTACTATTTGGATCAGATCATTAGCAACAACAGGCCGGACTTTCTTAAAGAAATGTGTGGGTAGGACATCCAGACAGCAGGAACTGGAGCTTAATTGACTTATAATTTCTTCTAGGGTTTTATAATTTAGTAGTAGAAATTGGGTCATTTTTCCTGCATTTGTTTTGTTTGGGCACAGCATTAGTACTGTCTTTGGAGTGGATGTGCAGATTAATCCTCTGATCTTTTGAATTTTCTCTGAAAAGAAACTTGAAAACTTGTTGCAGGCAGCAATAGATTGAAGTTCAGGTGGCAACGTCATTGGAGGATTTGTGAGCCTGTCAACAGTGGCAAATAAAGCTCGAGCATTGTTAATGTTTTTGTTTATGACATCTTTGATGAAGGCTTTTATTGTAGGACTTAAGTGCGAGCCAGGTCTGAGTCTCAAACACAAGTCGCCCTCTCGGATCTAAAAAAGAACAATACAGACAAAATTATGTAACGGCTTTATAAATCTCCAATTAGGATCCAAGTAATAGCTCAAGAGAGGTCACCAGAGTCCTGGTTAGTTCCCTCCGGGTAATGCCTATTTTGATTTAGATATAGATGTTTCAGCCCTACTGAATATTTTTTATAAGAGCTGATATTTTAGCAATAATGTTTTGAAGTCATCTATAACATTTTATGACTTTACTGCAATTATATATACTAAATGTAAGACAAACTGGCTTAATCTGGTGACTGAAATGAGGTTAAGATCTAAAGTCTGATTAACTACATAAGACAAAAAGCTCTCAACTAGTCAAGTAATTAAGATCAAATATTTATTTCCTTTTATAGTGATTCTAATTGGCTTTCCATGAGTCGGTCTGCACTTCCAGCAGATCTTTTATCTCTTTTCAACGTTTCAACGGACAGGAGACTAATTATATGTAACTATTATATGTATATATATATATATATATATATATATATATATATATATATATACAAAATAGTTTCAAAGCAGCATGTCAGTGGGAAGGAGCTCCTGTTTCTTCCAACATCAAATACCTGTTGGTGTGGCAGAATATATATATATATATATTTTTTATCAGTAACAGTCTTTATACTGGCAGTATCTTGGCTCTAAATCCGTCATAGTTTGCTTGGCCTTTGATGAAATTGTAAACTATTTGTTTTTGTCATCTGCATGCAGACGCGCTTGTTTACTGTTGCTGGTGCTGGGAGAGACGCATTTCAAATCTCAAAGCAAGCAAAGCTGCAATAACAGCTGTTGTTTGGACATCTTTTCACTGCTCAGAAAACTGGAAAGGATCTGCGTATCCTCAGTCATCTCTCATCCTGATTGTGACAGAAATGATCGCAAAAGATTTCAATACTTTCCTGTGTAAACGTGAATGAAAGTCTCGTCTGCGTGAGGAAGTGAAACGGATAACTTGGTTCCTGTCACCGAGATCGGCAAGAGAAGGGAATGCTGAACACATTTATTATGCCTAATTAAACGCAGATATGAAGCACATTGCAGACTCTTTCTTGACCTATTTTGTTTCTGCAGTTTGTAAATTTAGTGCAGGTGTTCAGTGTTTTGGGCTCACAAGCTTCAGACAGCAGAAACTGCAGCATGCTCTATGTGGGCACTGCTAAACAAGTTACTGCCCTGAAAGACAAAGTGCTGTAATCTCCTCTGGGACAACGGAGAGGCTTTAATTATTCATAGATTAATAGACTGTAAAAATGTGTGCGTCCCTAGATGGCAACTTTATGTCTTATAACTCTAACCAGCCATTTTACTTTGGTTGTACAGTGGGAAAAAAGAGACCTTTACTGTCACATAAATATCTAAGGGAGTTTAACAAGCGAGATCTGAAACAATAGCAACTATATATAGAAATGGCTTTGATTTCAGAACTGTATCTTAAATCACAGTGATATGACATAAAACATTTAGCAACACAATGGCGCAATAATTGGGCTCTTCGAGAGTTATATACTGAGGGTTATTACGCCAACAACAGGTTGAACCAACCTGTTGGTATTGTACCTTGTGTTTATTTCTATAAATATATTCCTTAGTTACAAGGAACTAGATTCTGCTGAGTTGTTGCAACACACTTATGGAATAGACATATACTTAATTGTTCCACGGTGGGGACATCCAGATGCAACTGCAGCAAAATGACATGACATGGAAGCATGTATGTTAAAGACAAAGATATTAATATACATATTTAAAAAACTTACACAAACACAAGTCGCCCTCTCAGATCTAAATATAATATATATAATTCAGTCATCTTTATTTTGGATCAAAAGCTCCTGGACGCGGATCAAAAGCTCCTGATGCAGCAATGCTGCAAAGACGATGATTTTTTTCATCTTGGGTCATAGGGTCACCATGACGTCACAGAGATTCCATCTTGAAACTCTTCCTGTTGCTGGAACCAGATTGGTTTAAGGCAGTGCATTGTTGAATCAATAGGAATACCAGCCTCATGTATTCAGCCATTCATGGCTGGAAATATAAATCAGGTTTACATGCTCACTCAAACATTCACTGAACTTTTCTGCAGCTGCACAGAACAAATGACTGCAGTGTCAATGAATTCAGTAAACAGGAGCAAATGGGCAGAGAGAGCATTCAATGCACTAGACACCTCAACACCGGTGTGTTTATTTCCAATTTTCACTCCAAGATAAGTAGGAAGTGAAGATATAGCGGGACAAGCTTATTGTATCTGTCACCATCAGTGAGTCTGAAAACAGTCAATGGTTTTCCTAAAGCTAAAGTGAAGATGGAAACCATAAAACTCAGTAGCATGAAGGTGAAAGGAATGTTTATGTTGCCCACTATTTCTTCCCACTCTTGTCACAAATCATGGTGCTTTTTCTAATGTATGTTGCATATGGTATATTGGAGCTTTAAAGAAAGAAATGAGACTTCTACCTGATGCAGATGTGACTGACTCACTATCTTCATCACAGACATCATTATGGCAGCCTGTAAAGAAACTAGCTGCATACTAATTCACTGCCTCACCACATGGCCCAGCCTCAGAGTAAATAACAGGTGCTGATGAGAATATAATGCCTTACTCTGATGAATTGCTCATAAGATCTGTGGTTTTGACTTCAAACAAAACATCTCATCTGTTAAATAAAGATATATCTCTTGATTCTGGAGAGAGAAATTTCAGTTCATTTTTGGCAATTTCTTTAAGCAGCTCTGCCAGATCTCTGAATTTATACATTTTGTAGGAGGAGCTTTGAAGGATAAACCTTTTACTTTATTCAGTTAAAAATGGAATTCCATTATTTTTCCAAAGTCTATTCTTTGCCATGTCAATTCAACTCTGAGAGGTCTTCCCTTTGCTCTTGAGTATAGTGAGCTGTTTTTTTTTTCTTTTTTTTGTTGTTTTGTTTCAGTCACTTTCACCTACAAGAGAGATGCTTCCAAACAGCTTTACTGAACAAATTGATGTATTTTTTACGTTCTCTGTATCATTTAGGTCAGATGTTTATTTTCTGCACTTTATTATACTGTATTTTATTTTACATTTCATTTAGTTTTCATTTAATAACATTTTATTTAATTGTGTGCATTTGCTTATCCGTCTGTGTGATTAGGGCTGAAGTCATAAAAAAAAAAATACATATTTGAGGAAAAGCTTAATCATAAAAAAAAGACTTGCACAACACAAAAACAAATAATAAATTTTGCATACAAAAAGATATCTTGGACAAATCCCCACCTGAAAGTAAAATCCCATCAAAATGTATGCATGTCACAAAGCATTAGACATTCTGGTGTGAAACTTGGCCATAGCAGCTTTTACTTGTAGATTTTATTTTAGTTTTTATCTTCTTGCTCTAAGTTATTTTTTACTCTTTATGCTACTCTCTTATGCTCACAATTATTCTGCATTTTGTTCATCTGGCCTTTAACACATCATTCCTCCCATTTTTTTCAATTAGCTGATTTTTTATTTTTTTTGTTTTTCTCCATCTGTTCATTAGATTTCTCTGGTCACATCATACACTCCTATCATAATAAATTATAGCTCTCTTGTCTGTATGCAACATATGGTGGATTAAATGCTACAATAATATATCCCATGCTTAAATTATAAATTATAAGCACAAATAAAATCTTAATTTATTAGTAAATTTAACATGAATGAAATGATACAAAATCAAATCAAGTCTCATTGTACTGCACACTTCAGCTTTAACAATATTTTATTTTCGAACAATTAGCTTTAAACTACAGTTTGTCATAGAGACTTTAATTACCGTGCAGAACAGTAAAAAGTATTTCCCCTCAACTCTTTTTAGTTGTAGAGAAAACCCTTGACATCAGTATGATCACTGCTAAATGTTAGTGTACACAGACTGTCACGCACATTGGTGCCCTTTTGAGACAGTTTCTTTGTTGTAAGGAAAACATACTTTTCGCTTGCCAGAAAAAAAAAAATGCTTTTCAAAGGCAGTCATTGGTTTCACTTGGCAGAATTTCAGCCATTAGGGAGCAGCACACTGTATCTATTCACTGACTCAACTCTTCCTACTGAGAGCTTAAATAAATCAGACAAATGTTCAGTCTGTCCATGCTTTTGCATGATGCATAGAATAATCTAACATAACTACATTAAAGCTCGGCACAAAATATTCCAACAATAATTATTTTTTTATCCAAGTGTCATATTTTTTGGAATAATGCACTCAGGTCTAGCCACTGTGAGTTTTGACTAACCCTCCGTTTTTCAATGTGAACCCTGTGTGAATGGCTAATTGTGAAAAAAGTTTATTGGGATTCATACTGCACCCTGCCTGATATTGATCTGTGGAGATTCTTAAGGGATAAAAATGGTTTAAGGTCTCATGATTCGCTTCACCTCATCTGTTTCTCACCATTACTGAATGTGATGCCAGTATTTCAGAACCAATAATGCGCGATTAATGCAAGATCAAATTTCTCAGCTGCAGGAACAAAAAAAAGAAAAATTGTAAGTTAACATTGACTATTTTAATTCTATTCAGTTTAAATTTACTTTGTTGATCCCAAATGGAAATTAAATACTGAATTTGAAGTATAGTTTAGCTTTGGGGGGCATATAAAATTTTTTAGGGCTTGTAATGGACAAGAGAAATTCTTATTGATTTTTTTTTTTTTTTTTACCAATAAATTTTAAAGACAATTAGAGGTGAGGTGATGAAGTATTTTAATGTGGTTTGTCAAATAAACTATTGGTGAACCTCATTAATTATTTGTGACAGATTATCAATTGTTTTAATAATTAAAAACAACTAAAGCCACCCTTCTTAAGAGAAGAAGCAGCATAGCTGCAGAGTTTTTGTGACGATTAATTAGAAAATCAGACAGAAATTCTCAATTAGATTTAAATTTGGACTTTGACTAGGCCATTCCAAGACATGGATATGCTCTGCCAGGGTTATTGTTCTGTTGAACCTCCAATCAGCTCGTGGCCCTTTCCAGCCTCTAACGGTTTCAGTTTTGGCATCCAGAGCTGCCATATATTTTCGCTCTAATAATCTCCCCATCAATTCTAACCAGTCTAACCAACCCAGCTGAGGAAAGTCATCTTCACAGTATAATGCTGCCACCACCAGCTGCCACCATGCAGCGTCCATTTTTCCCCATGTATCATTTTGCACCTATAGCAAAAGTTCAGCTTGGTCTCATCTCACATGGATGCCTTCGTCCATGTTTGCTCTCATAAAACAACTGCAAGTTCTTTAACCAGTTGCTTTCATGCACTACTGTCCAACATAAAATCCCAATAAAATACACTGAGGTGCACAGCTGTAATGAAATAAAGTGGAAAAGGAAAAAAAAAAAATCTGTCTTGCGAATACAAATGCTTTTTCACGATCTGTTAAGTGCATGTAGTTCTGACACTGAAGCACAGAATATACAGATGAGTGTTGTAGGAAAGCATCCGAGCGAAACGGGTTTGGACCATTATTTTTACAAATGGCACTATGTATGCGAGTAAATAAATTACTGACTGACAAGATGACTCTGCCTTCTCAAGCTTGGCAGAGGACGACTAATCCAGGATGTTGAGGGCCCAAAGCACACTGCCAAAATGCCCCAAGTAGAAAAAGAGCAAAAACTACGATGATTTAGTTACCTGATCTGAATCCAAAGAGAAAAATGGAACAACAAGCCCCTGCAGCAAAAATAAGGTTTATATATATATAAACAGTGTTTCTAAAGGATGTTAAAACGTCTCAAGAGGAATTTCTGTGCTGCTTGTGTAAAAATGTGCAATAAATCTAGACTGCAGAATTAAGTGTTTGAGTACAATATTTAGATTTCGATATCGGAAGGCATATCTACGGAAATGTGTTGTTTCGAGCTCCCGTGAGGCAACATTTAATTTATTTTAAAAACTTTATTTGGTGCATTTTCACAGTTTACCGCTGCGAACATAATATGTAAACACGATGTGATCTGTGAATTTACACAGCAGAGTTTGTCTTACAGCTGTAGTCGATGTTCAGCATCAGATCAAAGTTCCGCAGTGTTCAATGATTTCATCTTATCCCTCTAAGGCACCTGTTTATTATTTGCCATCAGCACTCCAGTCATGCTTGGCACGGTTCACTGCTCCTCATATAGATGTCTCGAGCAACTCAATCCTGTGTGACCTCAGACTGGCTGATAAATTCACCCTCCATCCTCAATCACTCCAGTTTATCCAACTCTTAATTGGTTTCTCCATTTGTGTAATTTACTTTCTTATCCTCACTTCACTGAATAAGGAACGGAACGGGTGTGCGCGCAGGAATCACTTGTGAGGAGTTGCCAATTTGACTAAAATGAAACTTCAAAAACAACTCGCAGCAATGTGAGAAAACTGCATGGGAGAAGATTTTTTTTCTTGCTGCCATCAAGGTTGTGGACTTCAAGGATAAAACGGCAGGGGTGCAATGAGGGAGTGCTTCAATTAGACACAGACTGAGGTTTGCAATTTGCATTGGCACATGCATATGACGACAAACACAAACACATGCACTGCATTAGCATATGTTAAAAATTGTCACTTTACGGCAGCTCGTTATTTAAGTTTTGTAATTAAGCCAGAGTTACAGATCTGAATACATAGTTTTATAATCTTTCCCTAAAATGATCAAATTGTTGCACAAGATATAAAGTGCAACTTTATCAGAAGAAACATAAACATCTCAATCAGATATTGACACTGCTATTTCTGTAAATGTCATCTTAAGTTCAAGCAGAAATTAATATATACCAAAGTTTGGAAGCAGACTTTCATCCAATCGATGGCTCATTTGGAAGTAAACTTTGGGATAAACTTGGGAAATGGGTGCCTGAGGAAGATGAGCATTAAATCATTAGACCACAAAACGAAACGACATAACACTCTGTCATGAGCATGCAGATATTAGTAGGACTTGCTGTGTAAGACTAAGTGTGGTGGCTGTCATCATAAGGAGGCAGGAGTTGCAGTCTGGTGGGGGATCTTTTCCTCTAATAAAAGCTGACTGCAGTTCCTTTTAGCTTCATTCCCTCCACCCTACCACAGTGTTATCCCTTTTATCTAGTGCGCACTTTTCAGAGGACATTTAGTAAGAGTTTCACGATACAGAATCCTTTAAATTATTCCATAAATTAAAAAAGAGAGAAAAAATGGTAGAGGCATTATGTTACTATACAACAAGGAGGAAATTAATCACACATGCACTTACTGAAATGTATCTAACACTTGGTAGGAAACAAAAAATGGTAATGGAACTATTTTCCTCGACTGCTCAGTTTTGATTTTTGACTCGCTTTGTGTCGGAAATCTTGCAAGGAGCAGAAACTCATTGTTGGTTCATTATGGAATTATAATCTTTTCATTTCTGTATTATGGGTCCAATGGCACTTGTTGAAAGATTCAGAAATGTATGCAACCAGTGCCCCTTGTTGATTTATCAAATAGTCAGTAAAGGTTTTGAGATGGAGCTCTTTCCATTTACTTATCACAGCAACCTCATACGCTGGTAATGAGAAACATTTTAAAGGCCGTCCGTTTGGATAGAACCGGCTGATAACACTTTACACCGAGGGAGAAGGAATGCCTCCAGAGGCATTTAATCCGTTTTTGACTTTCAATTCATTTGTATTCCTGTATCATTTCAATGATAAAACATAAAACTGGGATAAAACGTAAAGAAATCATTTGCTATGATTTCTGCGTGTGAATTACTTGGACTGTTGCCAACATCTCATGTGATTTTTTATGTCAAAGGATCCTTCAGAAATATTTTAGTGAGAAATACGATGGCCTGTTCAATACTTAACACTTTTTAAGGTGGGGAAAAACTGAGTTGGAGAAAGTGTATGCCTATCATTCAGTATAAACCCATGATTTTAATCTTGACTAATTAAATACTTCTGTAATACTCCTGATGACCATATTAACAAAACCTTTTCAGATCAAAACTACCAAATAAATGAAAAAGCTTGCATTCAACGTGATATAATTTACAAAAACATATTTCCCTAGCTTCTTAACCCTAATATTAATTTGAGTCCTACATTTAAACTGATTAAACTTCAGCCATACCTCAGTGATGACATCAGGACTCATTAGATAATCTCTATTCTAGTGTCAATACAAGTGCAACTTTGGTCAATATTTGAGAAACAGAGAGTTCAGCAAATACTATCTATCTGTTGGTATTATTTATGGAGCTGCTGATATTTTTCTTCATTTCTCCTTTTCATTCTAGTTTGAAGAATCATACTTTTTAATCTTTTCCCTTTCAACAGAAGCAAAAAGGCTAATTTTAGTTATCATGACAGTTTACAGGGACAATTTATGTGCAGTTCCAATCCACGGGGAAAGGTGGTTAAAAAGTTCATATAAATACTGGTGCAGGTGAATCTGCTCTGGAAGAACACCTTCTAAATTGTCCAGCTTGAGTGAAAGGTGGCGCGCACCATCTGTGACGAGGTGCAAAACTTTTCAGGTGCATGACCCGACGACGTCCCGGCATGCAGGGCCAATGCGCAGGACCTTGGACAGTACGATTACGGTGTGTGCTCCTGACCTTGCGCCCAGTCCAATGCATCAACTATGTACCTGCTTTGCTATCAATGTTACCGGTGTATTTTAAAAAAGCCCCATTTAAAATAAATAAACAAGCGATGCATGGGAGGGCGGTGATGGGGGCAAATAAAGCCAGGTGACCCGTCATGCTTGTAATACACTGGGGGATTCCCTGAACACAGCAACACTTTCCCACATGTAGGAACCTGTATTTGTGAACATACTCTTCATTGTTAAATAGCATGGAGATACACATTGCTGTTAGCTTTTACTGCTTCCGTTAATTAGCATGGTCATTGGGTACATTGGGGGTGTGCATTTTTGTTGCTGTTTTTGAATTACACTTGACATTTTTTATTAATGCTTAATATGCAGAGACCTAAGGAGTCTAAAATATATCTCTAGGATCTTTTGCAGTTTTAGTCTGACCTTAATTAGAGGATAATTTAGTGGGACCTCTGCTCCTAAAAAGATTGGAATCTATCTTCAGTGTTTTCAGCTTCAAAATAACCTTTAATATTGTTTGATATTGCCCGTATGCCCCCTTCTCAGGTTTATAGGCAGAATGGTTTTATTCTATCATGTAAAAACTATATAGAATCGAAAGATGGAGTACCTTCTTATCCCTCAACAATCTTCTTTTCCAAGTAAAAGTTTGTGTGTTGCCCCCCTCTAAGCCTGACATGTCTCCCATGGCTCTTGTCCAATGAAATCATGTTGCATGAGGAAGAGTCAACTATTTTTCAGATGTAGATGATTATGACTTTTAAAGTAAAACAATTAGTTCAATTCAGCTCACTTCAGTACATGGGAAAAATAAAGATTTATTTTCTGGGATAATTACTACATGTTTTTTTTTAAAGTAGCTTAGGAAAAAGCAACTCAAATCATATAATTTAAGCAGCAGCTGTCAAACCACCAGAAAAAGAAAAACAAGGTTATGCAGGTAATCTTGTTGATACAATGTTTATCTCCCAGCTGAGAAACTTCAAAGGAGCCCTGTCTCGTTGCTGCGGTGAAAATAACTGTTTAAATATCTGTTAAAAATAGAAGTGGGGAATTGTTGTGAAGGTCGTTGCCTCTGCCACGCTGGTTTCCTTCGTTCACTAAGCTGGCAGAACATGAGCTGTTTCTGTGTCAGATGGATTCCTTTGTTTCCCTTGAATTGAAGGGAAACACTGTTACATTTTGTTAAAAATCAAAGCTGCCATGGGCATTGTTGAGAACATCTGTTAGTCTGTCTTATATCTCAGACTCAACAGCAGAATTATGTTTGCACATTGTACAAGAACAACCTGTTAAGTATACAAATGAAACTGTATGGCACGATATATCCGTATTAGTTATTTAAAAGTGCTTTTAGGTTCAGTCTGTAGATATTACGTTTCAACCTATTTGCTTTTTCTGGAGTTAAAACCAGTAAGTATGAATGTTTGTATTCATATCTTACAAAGAGGCAGTCGTGCGGAAGAAACAGTATGTGGTTTATTGTTATATTGCTGTTCCTGGCGCTGCATTCGCTGATTTCATTTTGCATGCAAATTGGTTTTGACATTGTGACCCCATGGAAAGTTAAATGACATTATTGTGCCATTACAATAATGTTCCATATTTATCTCCTCTTGCTGTTTTTCTCTCTGCAGCTTCTTCTGCTGACTGAAGCAACTTTGTGTGACGATAACCTCCCATAAAAAAATTTAAAAAAATAGTAAATTGACCTTCGCTTCTTTAATTCTTGAAAAAAAAATAAAATACAGAAACTTTACTGAACCTTTGTCTGAAGTGATCACATCCTTGGATATTTTGTTTTCACACCTTACTAATATACGTCTTATTTTTTTAATGAGGACCTATCATTGATATTTTATCAATAAGAAATTTCAAAATGTGGGCTTGTCTTAAAAATGTAATTATAGCATACCAATAATAAAATTAAAGGCACACTATTATAGTGCACCTAGAGATGTAATGATGCACTTTGAGAAGAGAATTCATCATGGACTTTAAAGGTCAAATGAAGACTACTTTAGTTTTTCAAATAACTGTGTAATTTGATAGTATGCAGTATTTGAATACCCATCAAATTTCTAAATATTATTGTAAACGGGGCCAAAACATGTCATTTTCTACAAACTGCATTAATATCATTGCTTGAATTACCCTTCTCAGCTCATGAAAGAGGTGGAGCACCAAATGATTTGCAGGATTTGAAATGGGATATTGCATGGCTATAGATGCACAAAGCTGTTTTAGTTTTTCAAAAGGTCCGAAAGATTTGAGTGGACGGTGCTGTGCGAACAAAAGGCTGGAAACAGACGAAGCATAGCAAGCTCTTCTCATAACAAGCGTCACAGTCTATGCAGCTCTATGGTTTTGCACCACAGGACTGCAGTTTTGCACTAAAAGGGCTCCAGCTGAAGGAGAACGCAAGGGCGTCAATGTTTCGCTGTGTTGAAAGCAAAATCTCTGCAGCCATACCGGGACCTTCTGCAGTGTATATGACCGGGACCTTTTTCTGCAACATCAGAGCTTGAGGACTAGACAAAATTTAATGGCAAAAAAGTCAAACGATAGATGTTAATTTCGTCCAATCAGGTGTAGATCTTGAGAAACTCCTATGATGACATGCCTGTCCAATCACGTTGAACTGGATTTTGTTCATACAGGCAGGAGTGGTCCATGAGAAACGCCTTAATTTGGAAACACCCATTTCATCAGCAGACATACGTACTTGGAAACTTCACTTTTATGAATGTCTCCGGTCGCGTAGATGGATATATATGCTCAATGACAGTGGTGTCAGTATAATGCTCATGCATAATGAGTTAAATTGTGATGGGCATGCATGTAGCTACCCACCATGTTGCATTTCCTGTTGTTGAGACGCTTTACCAAGGTCATGAAAGAGTTGCATGTTGTTAGACAAAGGGCCTATTGAAAAGAGTTTAATTTTTGATTCTGTTCTGTAATGTAAGGGCCATTCCTCAGAAAAACAGAAAGTTATCAGGCCACAGAGACATGGTGTGATTTCAGGGAGTGTCTTCAGTCCATATAATCAGCTAGCCTCCTTCTTCTCCTCAGACACTGCACAGACTTTTTTAGAAACTCTTCTCGAATGTAATGGTAAAAGTGTCTCCTTTCAGTGCTGAAAGGGAATAAAAATACGTACTGAATGCTTTTGTTGGCTGATTTTATGCTCCATATGTCGATACAAATTATGATTCATCGATTGGGATTTTCATTCTTAACACTGTCCTCCCAGCACTCCAGTCAAGGCCACTTTCCTTGTCATTTTCTTCAGAGCGTTCTGTCTGAGCAGCAGATTCTCCACTCTTTTTGACAGGTCCAATTTGGTGCATCTGGACAGTTTTTATATTTGGTTCTGTAGCAAAATCTGTTTCCGTTTCAGAGATGGACATACTGGCAGCTGGATAGTTTGTCCACAGTGATGTCACATAGCAACAGCTGTTTGCCTTGGAAACAAGAATTCTGAATTTTCAGTTCCGCTTTGTAGCTCTGTTTAGCTGGTGGAAATGTGTGATTTTCATTATTTTCCCAATACAGTTGAGAATAATTTCAGTCAGAATTTTGATTAAGATATATGAATGTAAAATATACTTTTATTTTTATTTTTTTAAATTTTACTTTAAGTTGACCTTTAACTAGAGGTGTGCCGATTGGCCACCGATCAGAATCGGCCGATTTCCGTGAAAAAGTGTATGATCGGTGATCGGCGATCACAGTCTCTTGTTGCCGATACCGATCACCTGCATCTCATTTCGCAACCTGCCTGTGCAGCTGGTCTCCTCTTTCCTTCACACTGCGCAAACGCGCAGCAACAAATCCTAAGCGATGTGTAACTATAACGCACTGAGTGATTGAGGACGTTTGCGTGTTGCTGCGGAAAATTGAAGCATATGAGGTGAAGCAGGTCAAAATGCATCAACACGACAAATCTAATATGGCATCAAAACAATGCCATACTTGACGGAGTTTGGCTACATCGAGGCTCAGTGCAGTAAAAATGACATATGGAAGATCAGACAGCAGGTAAAGCAGCGCGCAGCTACAAACACTCACCCGGATTAGCATGACGGTCAGAAAGCTAAACAAATACCCCGCAAAATTATTTAACCCTCCTGTTATGTTCGTTTCTGAGGTATAGCAATAATGTTCGTGGGTCAATTTGACCCGGGGAGAGTTTTTATCATGCAATAGTGTCAGGAACCAAAAAATTCCTCCAAAACATTTTTTTATCTGATTATTAACTCTAATACTAACCATCTCAATCAAAATTTGTGCAATTACGTTTTTTATTTCTCAGAAATTAAGGATTAATGACGACAACTTACTCAATTACTCATTTGGACATACTGAAAAAAACCTAGACACAAAAAATCAATAATTTCCTTGAAAGTGATCTTTGGTAAAAAATTTTATATTACATTTAATTTTTTTTTTCAAAGGGCGATCTTTATAATTGAATTTGAGACACACATACTGTTCCGGGTCAAATTGACCCGCCAATTAAAATCAAGATAAATGAGTCATGCAGAGAGTATTTATGTTCCCCTCCACTTGTACTGAGTGTCCACTCAGTGTGGGTGGAGTTTACCCACGGGAACAGAATAGGTTCCCATCAAAAGTTGTATGAACACCTGCTTTCTCGCAGTTCATCGTGAAGAAAAGAGAGTAGGGAGAAAGTGGGTTTGTGTGGTGTGTTGTGTTGTGTTTGTGTGTGTGTGGTGAAATAAGGTTCATAGCTGTAAGGACACAAACAGAATTGGACATTTTAAATCTTTTTTTGCACTTTAACTTGACTGCCGGGTCAAATTGACCCGAACAGTATCGATGTAACAAGTAGATGCAGGGGGGGCTGCAAATGTGTAAAATGAATAAATTTTCAATTTATATGTAGAGTTCACCTATTAAGACAAATAGAAAAAGTTTCATGCAATAAAAATACTTGCAACTATTTTAAAAATATTTTTAAACTTTGAAACGGGTCAATTTGACCCGCAACATAATAGGAGGGTTAAGTCTTCAAGCTGCGATTTAAGACGCTGGTTCTGCTCTCGCTGTTGAACCGCTGCTATGCTATATTTCACAGACGCTTCTGCTCCACCTGGTAGTGACTCTCACACCAAACCTCTATTCAAAGCTGCAGCATCTAACTTAAAAAAATAAATTTTACATGCGTATTAAAACTTTCGCTGTCCTCACATAAGACAAATAATCTCTGAAAAAATAATCGATCTCCTCTGCCTCCTCCCTGTTCTGCATAATTATTCCGCTCAGTCAGAAACAGCCAATCCGAACTAGCAGTAATCAGCTATCCGCAGTGTTATCAGGAAGGTTTCATTCAGTAACTCAGGTGGCTTAAGGTGGGTCTTTATTGTAATGGAACCTGTATTTGCCTTTGAATGTTAAGTTTTACATTTGAATTTCTTTGGCAATGTTGAGAGGTTTTATTTTGACTTTTTGCATTATTTAGCCCCTTCCGAGCCTTCAAATGTTTTCAGTCTGTTAAAGATAATATTACCGATAGCAGTACAATTTGCACAATGCCTGTTTTGTTTTTATCTTGGAAAAAGTTATTAAAAACAAGTTTTTGTCTAAATTAAGGTGAATTTATGGTTCCTTTGTCCACATACTGTAACTGGTAGTGCTTATGATTAAAAAAATAATAATTATGGGTGATCGGTATCGGCAGGAAAAAACCTGATCGGCACATCTCTACCTTTAACACAATATGATTAAGTGCCCGTTTCAAGGTTTACAAACATACCCCACTGCATGTATGCAGGCGATGCATACATCCAGTGATTATAGAAGCAGGCAAAGACGTAGATCAAGGTAAAACTCAAGAAGAGCGATGAGCAATGCTTACACAAGAGTGATTGACAGCGGTAATATCATCATCCTGGCTCTGATTGGTTGTTTCTAGTTAACACTGAGAAGGCAGAGAATGATTGAATTAATTTTTTTCACAGAATCTGTTTTACACTATGCTGTGACAGTTTAAAAAATTATGTAAACATATTTTTTATTATAAAAATTACATGCTGTAGGTTTTAAGAAGAACAATATTTGAGGATTCTTTTCATTTCTTGTTGTAATGCAAACACATTCTGTTTCAGAGCATATTCCTGTTGGGGTACAGATGGAATAGATTGCTGATTCATTACAGTGTGGAGACACATGGGGTTATAGTTAGCACTTAACTCAATGCTGGAAAGTGTTATTGATTAAAGTGGGCATCTAAAAAACCTTTATATCTTTGATCTCCAGAAGAGTGCCTGTAAAGCCTTATTTGAGGAGGAACACTACACACTGTTCCCTTTGTGTTTCCTCTGTGTCTGACTTGTGTGTGCTTTAAAGGTACTATACAGGCTCATGGTTCATCTCTGCAGGAACAGTTTTGTCCTGAATCATGAAGTAGCTCACAAAGGGGAAAAAAGTGTCTCAGAATACATCCATTCACACAACATACGCTCTAAACTGAAATTTCACTCAGAAGAGATTTTTACACCCCTAAGCATACAGTTCACCTTGCTATTGTTACTTTTATTTATTTATTTTTTTTCAGGTAAAAGATTGCAAGATTAATTGTGTGTTGCAACCAGTCTTCATTAAATACAAAGAACGTTGCCTAGGGCTTCAATTTTCAAGATAAAAAAAAGAATAAAAAACATTTGACTACATGGATGCTAGAAGAATATTGGAAGCAGCTGAGAGCACAGGGAAAATGGGTCGAGGTCGTACGAGTGATTGAAATCATTTCTTACTGTAAGATTTCTCAAATAGCCCCTTTCTGAGACCCATAAATGACAATAATGGGATGAATGGCTGGACAAAATGAGAAATGTGACTGGCATTGTAGCCAGGAATGCTTTGCGAGAGAGAGCTAAAGAAATGGGGAACTTGCTGGAGCAGCAGAGAGCACTGAACTCTGCACAGTACAGCTTGTTTTACTGTGTTTTGCATAGAAATAGCTATTTGGAATAATCAGGGTAGCTGTTTGGAAAAACATGGTATTCACATTCCGAGAGAGGGGAAACAATATATTGCTGCGCAAGTTTATTTTACATGAATGCATGCAAGTTTTATCCCCTGATCCAATTCAACAAATTGGGTGCGTCTTTGCGCTCATGAGTGTCTTTGTATATCCTCCAAAAGAAAGCTGATGATTTCATTCTTGGGCTTCACTGTAAATACTCTGATCTTTACCATAAGTATTAAAATGATGCAGGATAAATATAAGGCTTGAACCAAGATTAGGCTCTTGCTCAATGAATATCAAACATCATGAGGCGAAGTCACAAACCCTCACAGTGCTTTTATCACTGTGTTTAGAGGAGGGATCTGTAATGTGTGGCGAACCCACGCCAAAGGAAGCTACTGTAGGTACAATATCATTGTTAACTTAAACTTTTGAAGATATTTGTGACATATGATTTTGAATAGCTATGAATTGTATTTAATTTGGCGCGTTACATGGAGCGGGCACTCTGTGTACAGACTGCTGTGGACTTTGACACAATCGGTTCGGAAAAGTCCGAATAAAAACTACAACGTATTTCCAGAGTATGCAAATACAATAACTGCCCCTTCAATGAAACTTTAACTCTGCAGTTTTGGTCTCAAACAAAAGAGCTGAAAATATCTATTGAAGTTTGAATTCTAGTCTCTAATGTAGACATACTGAAAGTTATACGGAGACCATTACACTTAAACCTTGGGGAATGTAATAAACTTCAAACTTTGTTTCAACTTGCTTATTAATGAGGACACACAATAAGCCTCTGCATTTGCTGAAATGCTGCAGTGCCTCTGAATTGTACATATGGTGATGGAATCCAATGAAATCTTTCTAAATAGACATTGTCTTTCAGGGTAAATTATGCACTCTATTTGCCTTTGCAGCTGGTTCTGTCAGGTTTATGTTGGCTATATTATCAATGCAATTCATTTTATGGTTGCATGAATCTTGCCTGTGTAATTACACATGAACACACACAAAGTTTGTCATTGTAATTTGGAATATGGTATTCTATTGCTGACTGGCCAAATAAATTGCTGGATACAGGGAATTCTTAAAAGTCCAATGTACAGTACGTCCTGTATTTTATTTACATTCGCTTGTTCGTATTTTTTTTATTCCTTCGACATTTTGTTGTCAAGGATGAACAGAGTGCGCTGCTTACAAACAACAAATCTTCAGCTGTAATGTATATATTTTTGGGAGTGTTGTTTTGACAAGTGTAGCCACACTCTCAGGGCTTGATCGCACTTAATGTGTCTGAGTGTGTGGTTTTTCTATCTGTGCGCATCCTTTCCTACAGTTTCCTGACCGAGCTTTTCTAATTAGTTCGCCGTGATGACTCCTCCGTAAGCAGGCAAGTGATCTCCTCCAAAGGCGGTTCATCAGCTGTGACAGCTATAGCATCAGGTTCTCTTGCTATACCTGGCTAATGGCACCCTGTGGATCTCTTTCTAGGCCAGCTCCTTTTTATTCTGCCCACATATTCTGTTGTACACAAACTCTCTTATTATCCATCCTTGTTTGTTGAAAATACTTACTTACGTACTCTGGTACTTTGGTCGATTTCTACACTTTCTTCTGTGTTATTTCAGTGATTACAAAAAGGTGAACGGATGCAAACACACTGCTGTGACTTCCTGAGAAGAACTCAATACTAAACATTTATTTTATTTTATTTTATTTCAAGTAACAACATAACAAGAATTTTCAAGATATCGTTGCACTTCTGTTTTAAGGTTCATTCTTCTACAGCTACACGTCAACAGCGAACACAAACAAAATCTTACATCTCCAAAAAATTATATTTTAAACCATCATTTTTTTTCTTCCGTTGTAACACTTGAATAATTCATTAAAAATGCAAACCAAAATGTTGCATGCCATTAAGCATTCAGAGGAAGGACTCGGTTCCTGATTTGATGTTTAAATATTTGTATCTTTGCATTCATTCCTAATGAGGCTTTCAGCCCTTCTGGGCATGCTTGGCATCAGAGATATTCTGCCAGTATTTGTAAATAAAACCTTTCAGTGGCGCTTTGCAGAAAAGGTTTGATTTCTTCTCTGCTTTCCACAACATCACAAATCTGCTCAATTGAATTCAGGTCAGGAGACACGCTTGACCGAGCTTTATATTTTCACATTTTTTTAAATCAATTTGTATGATCGTTGCACTGTGTCATTGCCAAACTTCTTGAGGCCGGGAGCTGTCTTTTCATGCATTATTTGGTGCAGCGTTTGAGTGTGTCATTCTGCGACAACAACTTTTGTATTCGTTTGAGTCCAACCTACCCAACGTTATTTCTCAAGCTTTCTCCCATGTGTGTTTGTGAATTCATACCTTGCAGTTTTGCTACAGTACTTTTTATTCTGGGTTTCTCCAGAGTTGATTTTTACACAGACTGTTTCTTAGTAAAAGAATCCAGGAATGCATGAATAACCTATAGGTCAAAGTTAAATATTCAAGGATGACAACAAGGATTTCTTTTCTTTCTGTTGTGGTTTCGAGATGCTTTCCCATAGCCTACGCTCTGTTCTACCTTGCATTTGGATCCCTCCATGCTTCTGTGACCTCCCCCGTCTTTAATGTGACGCAATAATTACAAGGTGATGCGGTTTAAAATAATTTAAAGGTTTACTTAAATCAATAAAGAAACAAGCGGTGTGTAAACCTGAAGAGGATTTACCACCCATCCACGCCTAATGTGTGTTTGTGTGTTGAAATTTGTTCACAAATACCTAGAATGTTTCAGTGAGGTAAGAAGTATTTTGAATTCATTTCTTAAGCTGTGAAAACTGAATATTTGCATATTTATTGCCTCTGAATTTTTCAGTGAGAGATTAGGCACATTGCCGATGTTGTTTTAGGATTTTCCAGTCATATTACAAAGCTAAATATCAGCTCATCTGTAGGGGCTCTGTAGCATTTTAATGATACCAGAAGTACATTTATATGGACTCAACTGACTGGTGTACAGCACTACCGGAGATTTCCCTTGTGGCCTGGCGGGCTAGTGGGATGCTGGTTTAAGCCCGTGGAGAAGCTGCCGCGCTTGCGGCGTAGTTACGCAGAACCTTCTCATTTTGCAGTGCCAATAATGTCTCAAATATCTTATCAAATACCTTCTCCAGCTTCCCTCCACTTCTACCAGGCAGATCAGCTCAGTGAGCAGCCTGAGGGATCTGCAAACACATGAACGACCGCTACAGGGCCAGCCGCCTGACAACGAAGAACGAAGATCAGAGAAACTCATCCCAAATACCCTGGCCTTTGTGGCGCTTATTAAAAATTCAATGGTCACGAAACGAAAAAGGTTCAGCCCTACCAGTGCCACATAAATTAATCTCCCTGTTTGCCTCTTGCATCTAGCAAAAGGATACACAGTGCAGCGGTTTTAGCATGTCGTGCAGGGCTGGCCCACGGTGGTATAAGGTCTTAAGCAGAATATGATCTGGAGCCCCCTTTTCCTGTTAAGAGCCACACCAGAAAGAATGTTTCAATATAGATTTGGTGGAATTTAGGAGATGGGGACAAGTTTAATTGGCCAAGCTTAAAAGCAATCATTGGTAATTTATTATTTACTAAGGTGGATTTGTGAACAAACCAAGATAAAACACAAAGATTAAACTTGTAGCATCAAACTGCAGCTATGGTCACACAGCAGTCAAATAAATTCTGATGATTGTATTTTGCACTTTTACAGGCCGGGATTCCTCAAATATGCATGAAAGAACCAAAGCAACTCTCCAGATATGTTTATAATTGGGGAATAACATGATAACATTGTATGAAGCTCAAAAGAGTTGATTTTACATAACAAGTCACCTTTAACAATCATAAATATAAATGAATTACCTTTTTTCTTAAACTTAAAATGATGCTTCATCTGATCTGACCAATGATCCTTTTTTAAAAAATATTTTCTCTGGTGATCTGCCAAAGATCTTCCTCTATTGGTTTTGTTTGATAGCGTAAATATTCAGGGTTTTAAGTGGTTGGTTCAAATTTAGCTGAATTTCTCTCATTTTCTTTTAAAACCAATCTCATTTAGGGTAAATTTTCAACACACACATGCTGAAAACATAAGTTGAGATGTGTCTCAATTGTATAATTTACAAACGGCACAACAAGCTGTTGACATGTCCCTTCAAACATACGATCTGTTACACACAATTGGTCATAACAATCTGATTCACTACAACTATACTGATTTTTAGCACATTAGCGTTACAGTTTTCTAAAGTTTGCTGAGATGTAGATTCTAAAAGCAGTGAAGACATCCAAGTTTTTCTGAGACTACTAATTAATATCGTCCCTGAAGGCACCAAGGACTGGCTAGACCATGAGTTCTAAAACGTAAGGCATCGCTGGCACAAAGTAAATGTGATTTCAGCAATGAAGCAACTCTCTTGACTATAATTAGAGGTACTTCATTAAATAGTGGAATAGCACTGTAACCGGTCTCTCTCCTGCTCTTTGTCTATCCACGTCGAAATAGAACCGTCAACTTTACTAATTCAACGCTTATGGCTTTACAATGGGAGACATCTGCTCACCGTATATACAGTTAGTGTTTTTCACTTTTGTTGAATATCATCCTCATTGTTTTTGATTTTTTTTTTTTTAGATGGAAAAATAATAAAATGCAAATGGAAAATAATGAATTGACTACAAGTATGACATTTAAAATGAAAACAAAAGCCAACATCAACAAAAAAAGTGTCAGTCATAAAAACATAATTAATATGCATCTGAAGCTACCACAGCTAATCATATTAAATTAATCTTAAAAGGATTAAAACTTAATCAGATATGACATACATGTTAAAAAGGATAAATTACGAAAGATTTTAGGTCTAAGATATCGCTTTT
This sequence comes from Poecilia reticulata, assembly GCF_904066995.2. Lineage (NCBI taxonomy): Eukaryota > Metazoa > Chordata > Actinopteri > Cyprinodontiformes > Poeciliidae > Poecilia > Poecilia reticulata. Next base: position 15,252,633 of record NC_088846.1, on the reverse strand, counting down.
GTCCAGGGAGGATAAATCTGCTCCAATCGCCTGTTTATTTTCAAGAATGCCACAAACATTTCCTGAAACTGTGTTTGGTTACATCGCATCATCAGCATTAATATATGTAGTAAAGATGATTCTGTTTTAGCGGCTGCAGCTCCAAAAACTCTTTGGTGACAGAAAAGTCTGCTTTAAAATGACTCATGTTTAAAAAAAAAAAAAAAAAAAACTGACCAGATGTTTCATACTTTCAAGATCTTTAGGTTCCCTTCATTTAAAATATATTGGCGTATTAAGAGAATAAGAAACCTACAAATTGCAACATTTATCACCACCCTAGATGAAACAATACTTTCCTGATGGTAGCGCTCTGTTTGATGAGAAGAATGCCCTCAGCTTCCGAGTAAAAGCAGCTGCTTAAAGTCTAGATGGGAAGAAAATGATGTGGATCAGGGTTGTCAAACTAAACATCTACATCTCCTCACAGTTAGAGGGACATTATTAAAATAAAAAAATAACACTCACAATGAAACGTTAATTTAGTCTTCTCTTAGATTTTCTCTTTAACATCAACAATTATCAATGGTTCATTTTAACAAGTAACAGGAGGAAACTGGGGGAAAAAAAAAGAATATCTACCTAGATGCGTTTCTCAGCAATGCATGGTGTTTCTAATGGTTTTCCCTCTCCCCTTTCTAGCTGATGCAAGCTGAAATCCTAGAGCAACCTTCATGTTCTCTCTCTTTTTTTAAAAAGAAAAATATAAAAATAAAATATATAAATATATAAATTCGGACCCTCCGAGCAGCACGGCCACTAGAGGCTGCACAAGCAAAGATACATCGATCAGTTCTGAGAGAGGTGAAAGCCAGAGGAATCAATTGAGAGAGCAAGAGAGAGAAAAAAAAGGCAGATGGTGAGATCGCATGCAGTTCAACTCAGCAAAAAAAAAAAAAAAAAAAAAAAGAGTGACAGAGTGAGGGGATAGCTGGAGGGGGTGTCAGGGGCAGAAACCGGCAGCCAGGGTGAGAGCATCTTCAGCTCGCTGGAGAGAGCGCGCGCGCGAGGGAGAGAGAGAGGGAGCGGAACGCCAGGCTGCCCATCCTCATATTTCCTTGTGCGTCTGTGTGAGGCTGTGTGAGCGGCAGAGAGGGCTGAGCACATCTGACTCTCGTGGAGGCAGCAGGGACTCATTCCACTTGGCCAAGAGAGATCGATGCTTTTACGTGGAGCCGCACAGGACGGCTGAGCGCCCTCCTGCAGAAAGTCTGCGCAGCGCCACCAAGAAATTAAAGAGAACAAGACTGAGTCCATCACAAAGCTCCGAGCGGGTGAGTTAACTTGAGCTTTTTTTTTATTCTTTTCTTTTTTTATTTTATTTAAATGGAGCAGAGTCTGATCTGCATGTGCGAGCTACTTTGTGGTAAGTGCATGTCTACCTGTCTCGGATCCTCACTCACGCACAGCTTTTTGCACATTTGTCAGCCTTTTGAAGTTGCTGCATCATCTCAGTTTTTAATTTTGTGCCAGAGCGTTACAGTCGTCGTCTAGGGCAGGTGATTAACTGGGGAGGCTCGGCATCAATCAAGGCGTTATCGCGCCGAGCAGAGGAAATCACAACAATAGTTGCCTAACGACCCTTTATTGTTGGGTTGTTGAGAGGATATTTTGTTTGCAGTGTGGTTCAAGTGTGCTGCAGGAGCTTTGTGTCAAAAGCCTGGGAAAACGTGTCTGCAAAGCAAGTCCCGCTTAAACAATTTAATAAGGGTCACTAAATAAGCTTGCTTTGAGGAAAAGAATGGACTGGTTGATGCTTCTGTCAGATTGTCACTGTCTTAATTGAAGTTGATGTTTGTTGAAAGTGACTGGTTATTACGCTCTGTAGTTTCAAATAGTTTTTTGTCTGGAAAACAATTAATAGACAACTGTAGCTCTGAATAAAACCTCCCATATACAGATAAATCTTAACATTCTGTGTTGATGTGACTTGGTGTTTTTGGGGGGGGAGGTTGTAAATAAAGTGCAGTTAAGCCCCAAATTTTTCATAGCCTCTTAGTAGATTTGCAGATTTGGATTTAATCTATTTTTATCCACCCAAAGAGTTTTTTTCTTACTCTGATAGTAAGACAGACGTTATCACGAAAGATGATTCAGGAATGTAAAAGTAGTGTCAAGTTGAAAAAGAAATATCTATTTTTTATTAGAATTTTACTAGAAAATAGCATGTTAAAATTCATCCCTTTTTAAATGATTAATGGAAAATCTCTATTGACATAGCTGTCAAATTCTTCCTATAAATCTGATGACCAGCTTTTTGAATGTTTCCACTGGACTTTGAGTCAAAATGTGTCGGGATGAGCCCCAGGTCTTTCATGTTAGGTTTTTTCTTGTCATCACCTTAATCGTTTGCTCCATTCACTGATTCTCTATCAGATTTACGTCAGGACTCTGAATTAAACACTCCAAAATGTTACTACTTTTAATCAAAAGAAACATGTGGATAAAATTAAAAGATCACCATAAACTTGAATCCACTACTTATATAAAGACTTTTAGTCTTAACTGCAGTATGATTTCATTTTGCAACCCAAAAATGACCTTTTTCCAAGCATGGTTGATGTTGTTCTTAAATTTTTATGCGCTGTACTTCTTTTGACAGTAATTATAAAGCTTTCAGACTGTTGGAGAAATTAATTAACTTGTCATTTTATCTCAGATAATTTAGCATGTTTCAGCTACTCTCTCTTGTTGGCATTTAAAGTTGATGTACATACATTCAATTGTGGTTTGAAATAGCGAGTCCTGCTTGAATGATCAACTCATCCATCTGAACGTGTCTCCATTCCTCTTTCAGTCTCTGCTCCTCTGCCTTTGTAACACCCCAAGTCCCCTCACCACACACCTCCACCCAGTGTTTTGCTGTGAAGGTTATTGCCATATATCGAGCTGGTTTAATTTGTCAAAGTCCGACAGACATATTGTCCATGGTCAGAACAGGAGAACAGGTTGGGGTTGGGGATTCGATTCAGTTAGATAATAGCACAATATTGAAAGCAGAGGTGATGTATTCAGCTCTGGACCTGTCTGGAGGAGGACAGACTGAGAGGGGGGAAAAAAGGCAGATGTGGTGAAAAATAGGAAGACAAGCAGAGAGAAAACCATCATTTCATGTAAACGCAGAGACTGATCGGTTGATTTCCAAGGCTTTTTTTTTTCCAACCAAGGTGATATGATGCTTGCGAATGGGAGGGCTTGAGGTTATCATTCCTCACACAAAGCTTGGCTTTCCCTTTCTCCCATGTGAGACCACTACCATTAAGCTGAGACACAAAATGTGAGGGATCGCTCACTCTTTTTTTCCAATCGTTCTCATTGTGATTGCAGTGGACCATTTTTTCTTAGGTTTCTTCACCTCACCGGCTATTTACCTGTTCAAGTCTTTGCACTGGCTTTTATTGTCTCATATCTTTATTTGAAATCACATCGATTTGGTCGCATGCTTAAAATCTTGACCTGATTAAATAACGATGATGTCAAAGTTTAGATTAGCATCTAAATATTAGTTTTTCCAGTGTATTTTACCTTCTTTGTTTTTAAAAATTTGTTTTCATGTCTGGATTTCTGATTCTATGTTTAACACGTCATTAATTACATCTTGCAGAGTCGAACAAATCCAAATCTACACAAATACTTGCTCAAGTCTTTCCCACATTCTAGTTTGCATTTTTAGAGAGTCAGTTTAGATAAGAGCCTGCGCTTTAGTCTTTGAATTGCAAATGGTTTCAGTAAATTACTCGAGGAGCAGGTGGTATTAGTGAAATATTTCTCACACTCCCTCCTTTTCAGGGCTATCGCCACCGTTCTCTCTCCTTTCTGACTTTTTTTTCCCATTTGTTTCAGTGCCAATGGGCAGCTGAACAAGATTGCAATTGTCTGCGTTATAATTAATAATTTACATAATGCTTTATTTTGATGGGAGTTTTATTCCCCCACCGCAGCCCCCCTCGCATTAATGTTAATTGTGTTAGCTAAGCTATACGGTCATTACTTATTGTTAGGAAGACAGTTAAACGCGCGCATAACCAGCTGTAATTATCGACCGCGGCGTCCATCAGATAATGTGCAGATTTAAACACAGAGGAAGAGAAAAAACAGAGATAGAAATCTTTAACCATTGGTTCTAATATCCATCACACTAGTGTATTATCAATTAGATTAGTGCGACTCTACTACAGAAACGGCCGTCTGCCGGTTGTTACACAAACATGAAAACAAATGCTTGTAATTGAGCATAGAATTTGAATTAGGGAGATTGTTTGTTTTTTTGTTTTTTTTTCATATTTTTAAGGACCATGTCTGTAGCTTTTTTTAACATTGTCAGTCTGTGTGCTGAATCCTGAACAGGCTGCTTTGATTTATGTGTTCGAGGTGAAGGAGCAAGACACGGGCATTTGTCTGAACAAATGCCAACTTTTTCCTCTGTCACTTTCCTTCCATCTTTTTGTTTACTTGTTCTGTGCTGCTTATCTGCTTTCCTTCACTTACGGTTCTCTCCATGAGATGTCACGCGTATAATAATCTGGCTTGTGCAGCGTATGAGTGTGCAAGATGTGGATGTCGAGTAAATTTCATGCCAATTTATTGTGTATTCATCACCATACTGTCGTTGTATATTGTGAAATAATTAAATCAACTTTGCCTTAAATGTAATTTTGGTTAACAGTATTGCGCTCTTTTATACGTTTGTTTATTTAAGGAACGTGTCGTTAAATCTGAGTTGAAAACTGGTTCAAATTAAGATCTAAGAGTAATTAGATTAATAGATAATTGATTTATTAAGTATGCTCCTGTAAAAATGTTAAAATGTGATGGCACATTGAACTGCAATACAAACTTTTTATAGCTTAAATGTGACTTAAATCATGTCATTTCAAGTTAAGACAAATTTATCTTTTTAGGGTAAAAAAGATATGTTTTTTACATATCTGTTTTACCTTTTAGGTTCAGTTTAAGTAATCATTCTTCTTTAGCAGGATTCTAACGCCACACCTCGACTGGCCGATTTTCGCTTACACCCACTTTTTACTACTTTATTTCCAAATGTGTGAGGAAAACTATTGTATACACTCCTTTTCAGGCCATTGGACTGACTTGAGAATTAAGAAGAATCTAGATAATTCTTTTTTGTTTTGCGCATGTATAATTGCAGCTTGGCCATATTCAACAAAACTCACTTTTTTTAGTTTGAATAGAAAGTTGCACATCAACATACTTGTTAATATCCACAAAGACGCTTTTCATAAGTGGTGAAAACACTTTCTACAAATGAGATGCTGCTGTCCAAATGTTTGGTTCATTGCTCATTGCAAATAACGGATTTAATGGAGCCAAGATGTTCGTATTTTGCCAAACTGACAATTTGAACAGCTTTACTTCAGCCAATTCATTACAGATGAGTTTTTTTTCCGTCATTACACAGATATGATTCAGTCTTGTATCTTTAGCAAAGCACTTTGATTTGTTGGCAGCACTTACTGCTATTTGCATAACTTTATACATTTGTGTGGTGAAGGCTGCAGAATCTGGGAGAATGTTTTTAAATCTTATATTTAGGATTATGACTCTGCAGGAGTAGCATTGATGTTGACAGTAGCAACATGCCAAAATACAAAGGAAAGCAATTCTGAAACGTGTTAATGATACTGCAAAAACAACTCTAAACATACGACCAAAGCTACGATGTAATAGTTTGAATCAAATGATGTGTCAGAATGGTTCAACCATGTTTCCAAGGTAAATCCAATTGACCTGTGGTTTAGCTAGAAAACTGCTGTTCACAGCTACTTTATACAATGCAACTGTGAAGTAGTTTCAGTTTTTATAAGTTTAGACTGCTGCTGCAACTGCTGCAAATTGTAGCTTGACAAAGTTGAATACAAACGCGTACGTCACTTTTCATATTTTTACATTCTACTTTGTGTTATTCCATCATGTAAAAATACTAGTTGGTAACAAAATCTAAAAAAAAAAAAAAAATTATGAATAGTTTTGCATGACACTATATGGGTGTTAGATTTGCTTATGTCAAAACGATGTTCTAACGATGTATTAAGATCTTGAAGGAGTTTCTTTTCTGTAGAGCAAATTTGATTCAAATTAAGAGTGAGGGGCATCAGTATAAGTGAATATGGGATTCAATCCAAATAATTTTATCCGACCAACGCCACCAACATGCCTAACATATCCATGGATACCACTCACACCATAACTTGCAGATGATTTTACTTGCCGTCCTTCGCTGAAAACCATTGACGTGGTTTGATGATCCTGATCGTAATAATTATGCGCATGGTGCGCTCTAATTAATGAAGGTTAAGACTGCTCAAATAAATCCTTGAGACAATAAAACATTCAGCTTCACTTTTCTCCTCTTGCATTAATCGTTCAACCACACAGCGCTTCACAGGGGTCCAATTCACCAACAGGAGACGGGATGATTGTACCAATTATGTTCATCTTATCAAGAAGCTCGTCTGTTTGACGGCGCTGCTTCAGAAAGAAGGCAGTGTGTGCGGGCTTCTCTTCAATTTCGGGGGGGGAGGGACACAGACAGAAGGGTTGATGGAACAACAAGTTTGCAGTATTCGCTGAGAATGGGATGTCTGATCGAGTGAGGTGCTGTAAATTTCCCATATGTAGTTTGCGAACGGTGTAGAGTGACAGTGCTGAGTGTGGGTAAAACAAGAATCAATGAGGATGTCCAAGACGCCCGCTCTCTGCTACATGCAGGAACACCAATAAAAGACATTTATGTTTTCAAACTGTTTTGATGCCATCTGCTTTGACCTCACAATCGACTGAGCCGTTAAAGTTGTCGGAAGTGTATTAAAATAATTGCGCTGCCTAGCACAGAGGATTTATGGTGGTGGGACAGGGAGCGAGTATTGGGGTTTTTAAGGCCTTGTGGTAGTTTTTGTTTTACTGTGTGTTAAACAGTGAACGAAGAGGGCGAAAATGGAAAAGCTGATAGGATCATAAAACGCAGGGAGAAATGTGAACTGCCCACTTGAAATAATGTGGGCAAGATGGAGGGCTTTACAGTCGAGAGGAGTGGAGATCTTTCTTCTGTTCTCTCCATCCTGTACCTGAAAGTCGTGTTTTCCACACGGGACGACACAGGGGAACTGATAAGCCTCTGATTTATATTACAGTGTGCCTTAGAGATGTGTTCACCTTGGTCTTTATTTTCAATCTGTTAAATCACAGACGTATAAATTTCTTATTTTGCCAGAATGCTTCAAGCAGAATAGAGAGAGTTCAGAGTTCAGCCGAAGCTCCTTGTTGGTAGTGTTGCTGCTCGGTTTATGGTTTTTATTATGAAGTACTTTACTAGAACGGTTTCATTTTTATCCTTGCATCTTCCTATGCTCTCTATGATTTACAGTTGCTGGGGGAGGCCACGTTAATGTTCCTCATTAGCTAAACTGCGTGTATCTAAACTGGAATTCTTCCACTTCAGCAGCTACTTAGCATCTGGTGTTATCTCTCCCCTTGTCCATCTTTCTCGCTCTCTCATTTCCTTGTCACTTTCCTTCCTCATATGTCTCTCTAGCCTTCAGTTTTTTGTTTGTTCCCGCTCTCATATGGCTTCACTTTCAATTCCAGAAATAATCCTTAAGGGTTTCCCATCTTTTTTCACAATCTTTTCTTCAAACGACATTTACCGCTCCAGTCACGTGTCGGTGTTTGTGCATAGACTTTATATCAGTGCCAGTGCATGCGTCTTGTGATATCTATAAGAACATTGCTGCATGTATGTCCTTCTGGGAGAAGGGAGTGTTTCAGATGACCTCTGTGCTACTTGCTTTTAGTCCCTTACTGTAAAGTAAAAGCCTCAAGTTCAGGCGGGAGCCCCCTCCAGGCAGCCTGTGAAGAATGTTCATATATACAAACACGGCGACTCAAGAGACACCTTTAGCTGGAGGGTAAAACAGCAATGGTTCACCTCGTGTAACAGCTGTGCTGCAAAAGGACAGAAAAAAAAGCTGATTTTTGAGATTGTGGCTTGATACGGTTTAAACTAGATATGCAAATGGGCAGTGTTATTTGTCTTCCCGGCACATAGTGATAATTCAATGCACACTAAAAAAACCTTTAGCTGTTTTAAAAATGTGGTATACATCAGACGAAATTTGACTTTGCAATTTGATGCCTTGAAATTGGCCTGTGTCTCTTTAAGAAGCTGTTACTTTTTCTGACATTCCCCATCATCATGTCGTCATGACGATGCTTCTCGTTACGCCATTAAACCAATGACAAATTGTCATTGGTTTAAACAAACTGTAGATTTAATTTAGCTTCAAATTGCTGTAGTCCAATTTCATGTTTAGCTCGTTTTTATGCATTTAATTTTATTTTTTGACATTCATTTCAGATGGATATTTTTATGTATTGTTGTTTAAAAGCCTCATCTGGGATTTTTTTTTTTTTTACATATTGACTTCTGTACATTTAGGTTGTGCTTTGTCCATGCTTTACCCAAGATCTTCCCTATGTTATATGCTTTAGTTTGGAGGAAAACGTGTTCATTTCTGGAACACAGAACTGAAAAATGACTGGACTTTGCACATACTTGTTTGAACACCTTCAGGCATCTATAAATTCTACCCAAGAATAAAGCAGACAGTTGATGGTCTATGGTTTTCTTCCATGTATCCAAGCTGATTATTTTATAAATTTTATTTTGTGATTTTCACATTGTTTCAACATGCGGAATCTGAGCCTTTGGGGTGTGTTAAAATATACCAAATGTGCTTTCAAATAAGTGAATAATACATCAGTAGCTTAAGTAGCAAAAAAGAAAATATATAGTCTGAGCTTTCCCCAAAACAGACTAGAGTCATAGTAAAGTTATCTATGAAAATAATTGGTAAATAAAAATATTTTGGGTAATAGTAATTGATCTCATGCAGGGGTTTGTGTGTGCAAAGCAAGGCTATAGGAATCCAACATATTGGAACATATTTGAACGTCTCCCTCTTGTAAAACCTTGACTGATAAGGTGAAGACAAACTATTCGCTGAAGGGAAATTGGGCCCTAAAATCTGGCCTGAATACATTAATTATTCTACAGTGCAGGTTCATTGTGATTTGAATTTGCATTTACAGTTGTTTTTCCAATGGCACAGTCTTCTTGAAGACAAAGAGAAATAGTTTAAAATATAATGTTTTGCTGAATAAAAATATGTCAACCACATCTGCATGCTACCATTATAAAGGGATCTGGACACAGAGATAAAGGGCCGGAATCAGTTCAGTTATTTGCTGTATAGGCTGCAAACTGATTTTTACCCTGAAATATTCTATATTTGCAAATGTTTTCGCTGACACGGTGTACATGACATGTCTCCTCTCCTCCCCTAATTACTGTGTCAAACTGGCAGCCTGAAAACAAAACTGTCAAGTCGGAATAAAAATATCTTCCCCAAGTTATCGTGGAAGAAAACCTGGCTGCTTTTATTCTCGGAGAGTGAGGAAGACGCAACGTCTGGATGGAGTGAGTAAAAAAAAAATGTTTTTTTGATGTTTAAGTACATCATCCAGTGTGTCAGTGTGGAACGAGAAGTGAAGAGCATCCACAGTGTGGAAAGCTTTTGCAACCAAAGGTGTTTTTAAAATCTGTTGGGGGGGAAAGTCCAGATTTGGTCTAAAAGTCTAAGTTTTGCCACGCAAAATCTATTCCACTCGAGCAAACAGCACATCACCCAAATGTTTCTCTGTTTTAGAAACTGGGCTGCATGGAGAGAAAATTAGTTTTCTGTTGTCCTTTAAAACCATTGACATCCCAAATGGACAAATTTATCTAATCTCAAATTGACGAATCAACTTCATAATAGATTCGTGTATATATAAATTCATAAGGCAAGCATTTTTGCAAAGAAATCAGCTTTTTCCTAGACTACTACTTTAAATGCACAAAAATCTTGGAAATCCAATATATAATCACATAATTTTCAAGCCACCCTTTAGAAAACAGTGTTTATGCTGCATTGGAACAGTTTCTGCTATAGGCTATAAAAGCTTGTAGCTGGAGCTATAAGCTTTTGAAAATATGATTGCCGATATCCACTTTCAATATTTTGCAAGGAACCAAACTTCTTTCACAGTTAAAAATATTACACAAGAAGGCACCAATTTTCAGAAGTTTTTGTTCTTTGAGTTCTGACTAAAAAAATCACTGCTCTGGAGCTACTCAGACTTCACTGCCAACTACTTTAGAGTTATTTTTTTTATTCAAGCAATTCAGAGCAGTTGTAATGGTTGAATTTGTGTGGCTTTGTCTGCTGTGAATTTCTAAAACACTCTTCCAAACCCAATGAAAATGACACAAGTTAAGAGTTTATACAGCTTTATTTTAGTCTTAGAATGTCTTTATTATTTATTATTATTTCTATTGAAATTATTTTTTTTTTAATACACGAGTGAGTGCTGTGCCAAAGTGTGCCAGTAGATTTAATTTAACAGAAGTTGACCCTTGAGTCTGAAATTACATTTGCTGTTTGGTTAGGAAATTTAACATTCTTTTTTGCTGAATTTGTAATCTCATTATATTAATCATTTTACAAACAAGTAATACAATATTTTCTGTTGGACTTGACCGAAGACGTTACAACCAAAAACTAAAATGAAAAGCTACGTAACACAAGAGTTGTTTTTCCTACAATATTATGTTCTTTTATTCAATTTGATCAGATTTCTGCATCAGCAAAGAAAGTGCAAGGAGCACGTACAAATACACCTACATAAAAACATTGTGTAATGGAGTAGATTTTAGAAAATATTTATATTATGTTCTAATCCAATCTCATATACGGGATCGGGATTGTCATCAAGTTTTGTTTTGTTTTTTTGTTCTTTGATGGATTGGGGCCATCAGTCGATGCAGCACATAGCTAATAATGCATCAATGAAAACTCCCCATTACCAAACCCATTTCTAAGCCTCTGCTGCTTTTATGATGATTTATATCATACACACTGGACATATTTTCTTAAAATTAATCAAGCAATTGCAACTCAATATTTCGGAGTCAGAGGGAGACGGTCGTAATGAAGAAGGATGAAATGCAGCACTGTTTCTATAGCTAGTCCTAATGCCATTTTCAGTCTTTATAGAACAATTACATGAGAATACTTTATTACGTAACTTTATGCTACTAATTTTTGAAAATTAGAATAGCTAGGGAAAGTCCAGAAATAAATATCCTCTCTATCATGAAGAAATGCTGAGGTATCATGAATTGATTTATATCCTTAAACTATTTAAGTGAGACTCTGAATCAGTCAATATTTTTACTCGGATTGATCAAGGGGAAAAAATATCTTGATCAGAGGAGGCTTTGTTTCTATTGCCAGCATTTTACCAGCTGTATATATGGTTTCCATGTAAGCAAAATGTCAAATTAGAGATAATAAGATGGTAGTCTGGGATTTTCTATAAATTGAATCACAATCACTATGGAGTCCCATAATGATGACCAATGGGAGCTGTGGCTGTTGTTCATGCCTGCAAAACGTCTCTGTAATACAAAAAAGTCAATATCACTTTCGAGCCCTATTTTATATCTATGAATTTACTCGTGTTATGGTACTATACTGTGAAAAAACAGTTATAATTGCTTATTATTCTTATAATGTTATTCTTATAATATAAAACAGAGAAATTGCATCCAACAAATAAAATGAGTAGATTTAATGTTTTGAGGACACAATTTAACGCATGTCTTTTTTTAAATTGAGAAACTAGACATCTACTCCTTCTTCTATCATCCCTTTTGGTGAAAAAATATCGTTTGTTTTCTTTAGATTTTTACTTTAATAATTTTTATAAAATGTGCAATGAGGGCGTTTCTTTTCTTTTGGCTTTTCTCTTCAGTACATCATCACATCAATTCATCTATTTATTTAGTCTAGTGCTTCTCAGTTCTGGTTCTCAGGCCCCTCTGCCCTGCATGTTTTGGGAGTTTTTGTTCTGCCGCACACCTGACTTGAATAAGTGGGTGATTAACAAGCTTCTCCAGTAGTTGATGGCATGCAGAGGAGGTGATTCAATTATTTGGATCAGGTGCGCTGGAACAGAGATGGATCTAAAATATGCAGGGGCAAAGGAGCCTGGGGATCGTAATTGAGAAACACTGATTTAGTCTCATCTTCTGCATCTTCTACTTTTGCATTAACTAACTTTGTCCTTTTTCACCACATCCATAAATCTTGTTTTTGGTCTTTTGGGATCCTGCCCTGCAGCTTCTTTCAACTGATATAATCATCATCTCCCCCTGAATATGTCCAAACCATCTCAGTTCAGCATCTTTGACTTCTTCTGCAAAATATCTAATATGAGCTGTGCTTCGTGATGCACTCATTCCTGATCCTATCCATCCTCATTACTCCCAGATAGATCCTCAACATCACAACCTCCAGTACTGCCTCCTGTCTTTTCTTTACTGGCACAGTCTCTAAACCACATTTCTCTCACTGATGTCTTGTACAACTTTCCTTTCATTCTTACTGATGCCCTTTGATCACAGCTGACACCTTTCTCCACCCAACATCCAACACGCTTGTGCAGCCTTCTTCACTTCTTTCCCACATTCTCCATCGCTGATCTGGACTTTTGAGCCTAAGAATTTAAAGTCCCCTACCTTCTTCATTTGTGAAGTACACAGATGTTTTGTCTTTCTCGGCCTAATCTTGAATCCTTTCTTCACCACCACATACCTCTACCTCTGTGGCCTTTCTTCTATCTGCATCCTATTCTCATTGCAGATCACAGTGTCATCTGCAAACATGAGTATGTACAGACTCCTGTTATCTGTCAGCTTGTCCATCACCAAAGCAAACATGAAAGGGCTTAGAGCCGAGTCTCACCTTCACTTTGAATACCTCTGTGGTCCCCACAGCACACCTCACTGCTGTATCACAGCTCTCCTACACCACTCTAACATACGTCTCTGCCACTCCCGTCCTCATTCAATGAATCTCCCTTTGTACTTTATCAGCATCCCTAAAGCAAAAACATAAAATAAAAATGCATCCATAGCTATAAAAAACAAATATATTGCGTGATCAAGCAATATCCGTACTTATTTTTGTACTTATACATTTCTTTCTGTGAAATAAATTTCAACCTCAGATAACTGGTGGTGGATTAAAATGTGCTGCATGACTGATGTAAATTCAGTAGATCCTGAAGCAAATAATTAAAGCTTTCCAAATGTGTTTTGTAACTTTTGTAATGTAATAAACAAATCACAGCCACAACTAAGCTTTGTCCCTTTTATGTGAGAAAAACATTCAAAAATAGTCCAAAGCAAACAAAAAAATAATGTATTGCTACTTAGACTAGTTTTAAAGTTACCTAAGCTCTAAATTAGTAATTAGAAACATACCATACTACACAGTAAGCAATCTTTTGACAAGTTATACACAATGTATACAAGTGTGTATGTTGGCTCTGGTATGAACTAATTTTAAGTGCATAATGATGACAGTATGCATCCACATATACTTCTATCTAGGTCAAAGGGATTCTGTGCTATTTGTTACAAAAACAATTAACATGAGCAGTGGTTCTCTAATGCCTGTCCATGAATAGCTGAGAACAGAGCGTCAACAATGCGGCGGCAGTTTTTTGCTACTTCTACACCTTTGTAGCAATTAAATTGGTGTACCTTTAATTATTGTGGTGGTATTCAGTCACTAACTGCTTGAAACCAAATGACTTCCTGACAGCTACAGGGTCACAAGCCAGTATGTACTGCTGGGCCGCTGATTAAATTCACCCAATAATTAAGCAGACATCATTGATTCCCTGCGGAGAAATGGAGAAACGGAGAGAGCATGTGTGTGAGAGAGACCCTTTCTCTGTGTCCCCGTACTTCCTGTAGCCCCTGCAGCGTTGGGCCAGTCAGATATGCGTAATTTGGGAAATGAGCAAAAGTCGATTCCACTTAAATAGACAGTGGTGGTTGGACACATCGATGTTCCATGTGTTGTTGACTCCTGTCATTTTCCTCCTCTCTGACTTCCTCTGTGTAATCAACAGAGAGATCGAAGCGCATCAAAAGCTGTGTCCCAGATTGTGACTGTTTGAGCTTAACATGACGCGCAAGACTTTAAAAATAAATGTTCAAATAGTAGCACACAATGAGCGAGGTACGTCTTTGTGTGAGACTCTGAACACCTTACCAATTCAGTCTTTTACAGTCATTAGGATACCGGTTTCCTCATTGCCTAACATGTGTTTTGAGGGTGATGAATAAGGGGTTTGCACATGCTAATAAGAGTGAGTCTACCGATTAGTGAATAAATCTAGAACTAAATTATGTGGATTCAGTACTGCTATTGTCCATGGCTTTTTTTTTTTTTTTGTCTGCCAGTGTTGTTCGCCTGCACATTTCTGTTGACAGGCATTGTGCACACCACTCATTACTGTCACCCACATTAGATTGCCACAAAAGCTGCAAGCTATTTTCACTTACTGTAACTACTCTAGTCATGCAGCTTGGGGTTTCAGAGTTTGCAAATGTCACTTTTTCTGTAAAAAGTTAAAACTGGTGAATATTCTAATAACCCTTGCCATAAAAAGCTACGAAGGAAACAAAGACAATTAAGCTTAAATTTTGGGGGAAAATACTGTTGACTTTTTTTGCTGAAGTGGGATAAACCATTCTATGTGTTTAATCATCAGTCATAATAAAAGCTCACACTTGCTTCACCAAATGAAGTGTCATGTTGGGAGGAGCTGGATATCGCTGTGTGAAACTGTTTCTGTATTCAGAAACATTTTAATAACAGGGGATCTCATAACATGATGTACAAGCTGCTTTTGCTGACTGACTATTCAGAAGAGAAGAAGAAAACAAGTGAAAGAAAACACTTTTTTCTTTCTTCTTTACCTTGATATCAGTGCAATTATTTTGTGCTCTTGTCCCACAGAGAGCAATTATCTAAATGAGGAAAACGGCAGATTTCTGCACACTATTTCTTTTAGAACTTCATCTTGAGATATGATTCATGGTTTTCTTTTTCTGTTGTATGACTGGTGTTACTGTTTGAATGGGAGTATTATCGTCGGTGTTGGCACACACAGTTATTGCGGTCACAAGAAATTGTGGTGCATGAGTATTATGACAGTCAAGAGTCCTGGCAGATCTGAGTGGCCAGGAGCAGATGATGATACTTAAGTCTCAACATTTGCAGTTTAATAGATGGTAGAGCACACTTTGCCTTTGGGGCTTTCATTGTGCAACATTGTGCATGGTGCTTTTCCACAACAGATGATAACCAACATCAAGATTTGTGTTTGGTTCTACATATACTTTGTGTGAGATTTGCTTAGTAGCTGTGGTAGCATGCAAAAGGTGACAAATCATAGAGTCATCAGGTGAAGGTGTCAAAAACAGTATCTCCTTAGCAGCTAACTAACCTAAGCATGTGAAAGTCTAACACTTTATCAATTGTATGATTTGATTTCACAGTTTCTTAATTGGTTTCAAATTCATGCATACGAGTAATAACCACAATCACAGATTAAAAGATTGTGATGTGATTATGTTTTTGCATTCAACACAAACTCAAAACAATACATAATCATGACTCTTTATTTGTGTGCAAGTTGATTATGATGAAAATGTTATTGCTTTTTCTTAATCATATTAACTTTCAGTGACATTGTGGTTTAGTTCTCCACACACACATGTACACACACCACTCAAGCTTAGCTTCGCTTAAACACCTTAAGTCAAAACTGCATCCTCAGTGTGTCATTAGAGATTTGGTTCAAGCTAATTTCCTGTTTTTCTCAAATGTAATCTTAGCATAAACACTTAACAGACCATCTTGCACCAGAGGTTGTCACTAATACAAAGCCATTCAATAAATTACAATATTACTGAAATCATTTCATTTTAGGAACTTTATAGTTAAGTGAAACACATAATATAGATTAATTACACACAGATGGATGCTTGAATGCCTTTCTTTCTGTTTCTTATTGTAATTTTCCACTTACAGCTAATAAAAGCAAGAAATTTATAATTTCAATATTACATCAGACCAATAAAAAGTATTTTTAATAGAGTTTAATTACATTTTAATACCTGTTTTTAGGATGTTATTTCAAAAGGGTACTTTTAATCTGATTTGAACATATATTCTAATTGAGTCTAACCACAGAGAAACATAGCTAACACTTGACTCTAAACTGGGGACATGATTCATTTTTTTAAGCTGATATGTGCTTGAAAGTT
Organism: Poecilia reticulata; assembly: GCF_904066995.2. NCBI lineage: Eukaryota > Metazoa > Chordata > Actinopteri > Cyprinodontiformes > Poeciliidae > Poecilia > Poecilia reticulata. The sequence goes on along the minus strand of NC_088846.1, from coordinate 15,236,342 downwards.
ACATTTTTGTGTTTGCCGTCAATAAGCGAGGTCATAATTTTTAAAGTTTTTAAATATCAGCTTTAGATGTCTTGCCAATGGCACCTCCAGTCTTAGAAAGTGTTGACTTTGCTTAAGATCAAACATGGGGAGTCTAATGTTTTGCACACATACCAGGAATGGCCACACAGCCCAGCTAAAGTTACTCGCTGTTCAGGCAGACATCTGAGAGTTGTTTAGGGTGCAAACTTTTGTTGGAGAGTTCTGTGTTTGATTTGCATGAGGTCAAAAATAATGACAATATATTTCCACAAATTATTTTAGCTGGGTAACCCACACAGATGCAACCCTAAAGAAAATAAAATAAAAAACCTTTTTGGAATAGGACAGATGGAGCTTTACAATTTCTTGTTCAGAAACCACACTCCCACTCACAAGAAGATGATTTCCCGTTGAAGCAAATTATTTTTCAGGTACGGGGATCCATCTATTTTCCAGTGCCATTCAGTAAAGAGTATGAACACATTTATTCTGTGTTCTGCCATCCTTATAAAGGACATTGATTGGTAGGACGGATTGTAGGCACACTCTTTTGTGTGAGCATAATGATTTTTTTTAATAAGACAGAAAAAAAAAGTCTGGCAATGTTAACATTTCTCATTACGAAGACTGTCCACCCAGAGAGATTTTGCACAATGAGCTATTCTGTTCTCATCCTCCCTCACTCTCTGTTTGTTGGTCCCTCTCATACTCATAAATTTTCTCCCTTTTTCTCTTCCTTTGTGACATTTAGCAGTTAGTTTTCAAGGGGGCTTTATTCAAAATGCCAAACCTGGAAAAGAACATAACTCTAATCATCCCTGCTGGACACAGATCAGAGCAACTCGTTGGAAAACAAACTGTTATGTGGTTTGTTAGTTGTGGATAGCACGCGCAATAGAATTACGGAAAAAGTGCTTTTCCTTTCATTTGGACTTTGGAGTAAATTATAGTTGGGTTTTCCTTAGGTGAACCATGATTTCACTTGAAATCTACTAGTCGATAATTTAGAAATGTATTCTTGTAAAGTTTTCTATTACCACAGGGTTTATCTGTAAGTTGATTTACAGATAGGAAGTCTGTAAGTCAACAGACCCAACAGTTTTGCAAAAGGTAGATTTGTCTTCTTATTCAATTACAGATGCAACAATACTTCCAGCTCACAAGATGAAACAACACATCTTCTTTTCACAAACATGCAAGTGAGTGAGATTGTGTGTGGGAAGGGGCCTGAGGACGGGGGAGGGGCTCTGTGTTTAGAAGAATAATTGTCTTGACAATGATCAGGTTGTGCATGGTGATGTGCTACTTCCCCATCTGGATAATTTATCTCCGAAGGACCATTAGTAAATTCACTTTGAGTGGTTAGTATGGCTGGAATAGCTTAAGTTTGACCAAACTGTTTTATATTTTAAACCAGAGATTGTTAAAGGTTGCCCATAATGTCCAACAAAAAACAGAGATAGAACTTGCAATGCATAGTGGTCTTTTTTTGTTGTTTTGTTTTAGTCTCTTTCTCTTTCTCACTGTTTATTTCTGTTTTTATTTTAATTATGTAAAGCACTTTGAAATGCCTTGCTGCTGAAATGTGCTATACAAATAAAATTTGATTGATTGATTGATTGATTGATTGATAGCTGCAGGTTGACTTGAACTTGTCTTGCTGCCTTGGTCCCTAGACAAAGAAAGCTCAAAGTATTTTGTTGAAGGGGCTTGGGATTGGTACAAAACCTTACTGGCACTCTGTGAGACACTGGCATGTTTGAATATTTCATACTACATTACTAGTGTATAACCTGGAAAAAAAAATCATGCACTGTGACACTTGCGAAGTAAAGGCATGAAGTCTAAAAATTTTGTTTCTGAAATTTTTATTCAGCCACATCAGAGTTCACAGTGGTAGCCTTGTTAATAAAATATGGGTAGGGACATCTTGAAAAAAGGAGGTGTATCCTGTAGACTTTAAGTTTATTTGGTAAAGCTCCCCACTCAGTGTTATTTGAGCTACCAGGTATTGTCCTGGATTACACCTGGCTTTCTTTCAGCCATTTATATGGAACCATTATCTAACCTGCCGACAAACACATCTTAGACCCATTTTTAAGCCTATTTCCTACCTTTTTGGGCACAATATATAAATACTCACTGACAACTGTGAGTGTCAAAAGATAATTACTTTTGCTTATCTGGGTTTTGTTTTTTTGTTTTGTTTTATTTTTCTCATGCACTAAGTGAAAAATGTGACATTTTTCTCTCAGTGGATGCAATAAGTAGTCAAAGTAAAGCTGGGCACTGAGATAAGACTAAGAACCATCACAAGTATCACAAGCTGCCTTTTTTCCTTGCTCCTTTTTTATTACGAGTGTGAAAGGATGCATGCAAAACTGCACAAACGCACACACACACACACCCCTACACGCACACACACGCAGACACACAAATACTGTCATTGCAGGCTCAGTACCAAACCATTGTTTAATGGGAAAGAGAAATATTCCCTTTTACACATTGGGACAAGGTCTCATTATCTAGTTCATTTCCAATTAGCAACACGACCAGTATAGAGAATGTAGCAGATTATAGAGAGGTGCTATTGTTGGCTGGATGGATTTTGTGTTTCGCTGCATGTTGCTGCTCAGATAGGCAGTGTGCCTAGAAACAGCAGTGGTTTTTACAGAAGCGGCACAGTCTTTGGTCTGAGGAAAGTAATGCCAGGAAAAATGGTGAATAAATGGCTGTTTTGTTGGCACAGCAAAGTATTTCTCCAAGAGAGGCATGAACAACTCACTGACGGGGCCTAAAAGCTTTGCCATAACCGTAACCAGTTAGATACATTAATAAAGTGAAATGAGCAAGTTTTTGAGAGTGATGCAAATTTAAATTAAACCTCAGAAGCTATTGTATAACTTTTTCAACGACAAATCATACAATTCTGTGCAAGATTGTAAGACAAAACACCAAATTTCTTACATTAGGTAAACGTGTCATGCTGGATTACCCTAAAAAGATCTTGTCCAAAGTACAAATATTTCTTTTTTCTCACTGCCAGGCTTCACATTTGAAATTCAGTCTACTTTAGCTGGTTGCCACAAGCAAGTGTGAGATGGAGGTATGGAGGCAAAAAGCCACGAGACAAATTGGATAAATGTTATTTCAGGAGAAATATTTAAATGGATGCAGGAATCTTATTGAGCTAGTCATGCTTGAAATTGGGTGAAATCTCAGACTATCAGAAAATGAAAGATTCTTTTGTGAACTCAGGGACTTCTGCCTTTGTCTTTTATGAAATTCTTAACCCATGAGACTCTTTTATTTTGGTCGATTTAGATCATATCTGACCTGGATAAGGTTATTTTAATCAAAAGCAGTGTGCAGTAACTGATACCCAACACCGTGTTTTGTCATTTAAGCTATTATCAATAGTGAAAAGTATGCAATCAAAGCTTATTTAAGCCTACAGCAATATAATGGTCTTTGCTCTATAGAGACAATGAAACGAAACCAAGGAGGAGGCATTCAGGAGACAATAAGCTTGAGTGAGTGGGAACCGGCACATTGTGTGTTTATTGGTAGCAATTCCTTATCCGAGCAAATCACCTGCGTGGGGGTATTGTGTTTGAGTCGTCCTTTCGGGATAATTTAGACACATTTGTTTGATGCAATAGAGTCGAGTCGAGTACTCAATGAGAAGTCAGCCAATTAAACGTTTATTGTCTTGAGGGTGTTTTAAACTTGATTTTAGACCTTATTCCACAATGAACATTCATATTAAGGGGATAGAAAAGAGGCATTTAGTTTGTTTTAGTGTTAAAATATGGACCAACTGTGATAAGGTAGAAATATTTAAGAAATGTCTTATTTTACAAAACAGTTCAGCAGTTTAAGTGAGTGATGCAACATGTATATTTTGATTCAGTCTTTTTTTTTTTTTTTGACTGTGCGGTATAATTTGTGTTTATATTTTTAACAGACACTTTTATCCAGAGCAACTTAGTTATTGTAAGATGGCTGCGGATAAAGATTCTTGATGCTCCATCTTCTTCAACGTGTGTGTACTCCATCTCAAAACCCTTTCATCCAAAGCTTTCTTATCACATCCCTTTTCCCTGTTTTGCTGTTCAGATGACATTTGAAAGCAGTCAAGGTTATATATTGGCTGCAAAGAAAAAAAAAATACGATTGAGATGTAGACTTTTAGAAATGTTGAAATTAAACATGTCAGGAATCTCACAGACTATAATAGATCTGTTTTGGTGACTGGGTGTAGAAATGGCGGTTCGTGTCATTTGAACCACTGTCTGCATCTCTTGAATATTTTTACATTCTCTCAGGTTATACCAACAATCTGTACTGTATATTATTAGGATTTAATGTGAAATACTGATACAGAGCAAAGCATGAATTTAAAGTGAAGGTAGAAGTATTTGTGATTTTTTAAATTTATTTTGCAAATTCATCTCCGTTACGTCTGGTACATTTGTATCCAGTCCTAAGATCTAATGCAGCCAGCCTTTATGAAGGCTTTAGAGGTTTCTTGGAGAACATTTCATGAGCAAACGACATCATGAAGTTAAGAGAGGAGAGAAGTCAAAAGCAGAGTTGGATATGAAAACAACCTCCCAAGATTTGGGCTTCTCACCGAGTGCTGTCCGGTCCGTCATGGACAAATGGAAAGAGTATGGCACAAGTACGAACCTACCAAGACATTGTTCTACTCCTGAACTGACAGGTGGGGATAGGTACATCATTAATTAGAGAAGCAGCCAATAGGCCCTTGGTAGCAGCAGAGGAATTCCAGAGATCCATATAAAAAATGGACGAGCCGTGCATTTGTTGTGCATTAGTTGTGCATTCCCCAAATCTGAGCTATAAGGAAGAAAGGCAAAAGTAACAGCAACATGTGGAAGAAGGTCAGACGAGACTAAAATTCTACTTGCATTATTCCTGTCTTAGACAGACAGGTTGTGAATAAAAATAAAAACGCACACCATCATTTTCAAACTTTTATTTTCCATCCACTAAACATTTAACATTTTAATAACATCACAATGAAATACATTGCAGCATGTGGTTGTAATGTAGAAAAAATGTAAAGAAGTCCAAGTAGTACGTTCTGCAAAACATTTTCCTTTTTTATCTGTTGATTATTAAGCCTTCAGTAGCTTTTTTAAGTTTTAGTTATTGCCTTTATCAGTGGTTGTGTACTTTGAGTAGTGAAGTACTTTTGCAATGGGAAAAAAAAAATTGGATTCATCACTTACATCGTGAAGCTGTATTTATAGCATGTGAATGTGAGCATGGATGACTGGATGTAGTGTAAAGTGCTTTGGAGTCCTCTGGACTAGATGAAGCGCTGCACAAGTGCGGGCCATTTAGTTAAAAGCGGTATGAAGGAATATAATAAATAAATGTAATGACTACATGAGCATAGATCCATCCATCCATTTTCTTTCACCCTTGTCCCTCAGTGGGGTCGGGAGGGTTGCTGGTGCCTATCTCCAGCTAGCGTGCCGGGCGAGAGGCGGGGTACACCCTGGACAGGTCGCCAGTCTGTCACAGGGCAACACAGAGACACACAGGACACACAACCATGCACACACACACTCACACCTAGGGGCAATTTGGAGAGGCCAATTAACCTGACAGTCATGTTTTTGGACTGTGGAAGGAAATCGGAGTACCCGGAGAAAACCCACGCATGCACAGGGAGAACATGCAAACTCCATGCAGAAAGACCGGGGCCAGGAATCAAACCCAGAACCTTCTTGCTGCAAGGCAACAGCTCTACCAACTGCGCCACTGTGCAGCCCAAGCTTGAACATGTTTTTCCTTAATATTAAAATACTTGAACTGAAGTTTAACCTGTTGAAACCGATGACTATAAACACTGCACTCTTGATCTCCTAGGAGATCTGCGTCAGTCTCAGAGTCAGCATTTTGTCCTCGTTTTATGCCTTTTCCCCCCCCCCCATTCAATCCTTAACTCCTTGCCTTCCGTTTTTGTCTCCCTTTGTCTGATGTCTTTCGTCACACTAACACAATTAATGTCCTTCGAAGTCTGCCAGGCAGGCCCATCCACCTACCACCCCAGAAAAATCTGGATGTCTCGTCCAGGCAACTGTAGTGCCTTTGGTTCCACTTTGGCTTAGACCAGTTGCGTCGCTGAGCAATTGTACGTTCTTATTTTATGGTTTGTTTGACCAGTTTGGCTCCTGTGTTGTCTGTGGGCAAACCTGGGGATGGAGTTCACACAGTTCACTCCTTTCTGCCCGAGTCTTTTTGAGTTGCTATGCTTCACTCTTTCTTCCCATTGTGTGTCTTTTTCCCTCAGACACTCGCACTGTATTTCTCACCAGAGACTCTGTTGTTCGGCACCAGACATAATTCAAAAAGCAGACAAGAACTCCTTGTTCACTGTTCCATATCAGTCAATTACTCAGTCTGTATTTGTGTGTTTGGAGGGTATTGGTGATCTGTGTGGAAGTGTGTAAATGTGCCAAAATGAGGCACAGAGCGGTGAATGTCTGTGTGGCCGGGTGTCGTTCCTGACTGTGCTAACGAACAGACTATCAGTGTCCTAATTTTCATGTTGCTTAGAGGCTTGTTTCCAGTCTATAGATGAATCTGACAGTGATCAATAAGCTACTGTTTCTGCGCGCGGTACAGGGGCTTTTGTTTTGCTGCGTTTGCCTGTGTGGATGCATCCGCATTCTTGTGGATCGTTAAGCTCCTCTGGGGGTGACACGGCTCTGTTTTCGTTCGGCATCCGTCAGGGAACGAGGTAGTCATGTCATCGAAACATTTGAGTCTTCACATGATAGATAATCAACACGTACTACAGAACGTCGTTTGATAGCATGACTTTACATGACGGGCTTCTGAAGTGGGTTGACGGGTTTCTCTTTCTGCTTCCATAAGAACCTGAAATGGCTGCGATGAGTCATTAATTAATGTGCCTCTTTCAGAAATAACTTTATCCCAGCCCTCAGAATGTCTTTATTTTAAATTATTTTGTGGCATTTTGCCAAAAAAAATTGTCTCAAGATAAATCTGAATGGATTTTACACATATATGCATTTTAAAAGATTTTAGTCCGATTTTGGTTCACTTTAGGGGGGCATTTAAACTTTATTGATATTGTTCCATTTAATTGTTGCAATTATTCCCCCCAAAAATAAGACAAATTAATAAAAAAAAACAAAAAATATGAAATCATTTTTGATATCTAATCTCACTTGATGTCAAATCAGAAACACATTTCCAGATATTTAATGAATAGACCTGCTATCACATTTCAATTTTCTAGAAAAATGTTCAATCGTGATAACTAATAGACTTACTATACAAGATTAAATTCTGATTAAAGATTAAAAAATGTAAAACGAAATGCAACCCTAAAAATATTAAATCCTTTTCTAGCAATAATAAACATGGAAGAACAGGATATAGCAAAAACCGTCAAACAAACATACAAGAATGAAAATATCAAAACGGAATAGAAAACCAAAACTCAAACGGTTGTTGATCGAGACAAGTATTCCTCTAAAAGAGGCTAAACGGTGTGAAAGCAATATTGATTTATGTTAAAACCAAGTGACTACGATGTAAAAATGTATATTTTTTTCCAGCTATAAACAGCTTTGATAAAACTTAAGTTACATAAAGGATCTAAAAAAAATCCCTTTATTTACTGTTAAAAAAATAATTTGTAGTATTTCATCAACATATTTGCATGTCTTATTATTGTAAATAAAAGCTAAATAAATTGCTTATTTAAAAGGGAAAAACATATGTTCTTCTCCATCCATTGCTTAATAAACACTGTTTTGGCTTTTTAGAAAAGGATGAGAACAGCTTTGACCTTTTACAGTTGCTTCACATACGTATAAATGTAGATTAAGGTTGTATTTCTTACACTTTAGGTGTCGATTTGAAGAAATGTGTTTCATCAGGAAGTGAAGATAAGAGGAAGCAAAGAAGATGATTTTCTGCTAAATTCAAGTCTTAGTAGCAGCACCAGCCCCCTCTTTAAGAGCTGAAATATTGTGAAATTGTAGAGACAGTCAGACTCAGAAATATCCTAATCAGCAGGGTTTGGCCATGCAAGCAGGTGTCTGTCTGACAGTCATTGGCATTCTCTCCAGCAAATTGTGCGACTCAGATCAAGTCAGCAGTCTACCTCTGGGAGCTGGAATAGGCTTAGAATAGTGAAGGACCTTTTTTTTGTTTTTTTTTTGAGAGAGGAAGTCACTCTATTATTGACACATGCCTAACCAACTCGCGATTTATGTTGCATGTTTTGCATATCACAAAAGATGGAACTGGCTCCTGAGTCCTGGTTGTCATTGCATGATTGGGATTGATGCTCTCTCTTGTAGTAGTTGGGGTGAGCAGCCCAAACAACACTTTGCATTTTTCTATCATAGTTTGTTACTTTGAAACGATAAGAAAAATGTCCGTCCTTGTGTTTAGTTTCTAAAATCAACTACAGTTGTCCATGCTAGGGAAATGTAAATATTATATATGCATATGTTTTTTTTTTTGTTTTTTTCATATTTGACACAAACTTAACAGAAAATAAAATAAATGACAAAGCTTAAGAAATGCCCGGAACAAGCTAGGTGTTGATTTGGGGATGGTGAGGGATAAACGGGTATCCTGTGAGACGGCAACACAAATGCTAGGACTTGTTCAAAGAGAAGACAGAGGCAGCCATAGAGACGCTCTCTGACCCTGGTCAGTCTCCTATTGATGGTGTTACCATGGGAACGGGTGTCAGAGCTCAGATGAAGGGTGCTGGAGGTTGAAATGTGTGTGTGCATATGTGTGTGTGTGTTGGAAACAGACCGAGTGACGGGGACTGGTTAGCCTGGATACAACCTACTTGAAAGGTATAAACCAAACTCACAAATGGATAATTGCAAAAGTCCGAAAGGAAAACTTTTGGAAATAACAAGTGTTGATAAAAAAAGTTTTCTTTGTGATGCTGTGCATATGCAGTGCATTAAAATCCAGTTTGTGCTAGGGAGAGGGGAAAACGCAAGCCAAGAGCAAGATTCATAATCGCGTTGGAAACTAAAGCAAGACAGCATTGATTTAAGTGGTGAGGCTACATTACGCTGCACTAATTACTGTCAAGGCTCACACAACACCATTACATAAAAGTTCTCTTGCCTTAAATGACTCTGCTGGCATTGTGCTAGTCCAGATGAAAGTATTTATGCAAATAATTGTTTATTTAAAAAAAAATAAATTAAACGGGGCATTTTTTTTAATTTTTTACCAAAACTCCTAACAAAGCAGGTTCAAGTCTGTATAACAAATTCATTTGAAGTTGAAATGTATTGACCTTAAAAACATGAACAAATAACAAACAAACTTATCATCTCATGTCTGTCTGCAGTTTTTGTTGTGGTTACATAAAAAAGACAATCATACAACTTTAAAATTCAACTAGGTAACTAACATGCTGTTTAATAATCATCTAGAAATGATCTAATAATAACATGAATAATGCCTTTTGTGACATAGTGTAAATTTACTAAGCATTTTACGTGGTAGTTGGTAGCTACGAAACAGGCACCTTGTTATTGCCTGACCATTATCATCTTTGTAGCTCATTAACTAAAATATTCATTCTCAGTGTCAATATGAACAAATTAATTGCACACAATCTAATTTCAGATAACATGAAAACAGGACATGTAAATGGCAGCAACAACAACAAAACAATTATTCTGTACTTGCAACATGGTAATTTATTTTTCCTGCTAGACTGTTGTGTAGTAACTAGTACATGCCATGTAAATTTAAAACGACTAGCCACCAGTACACTGAACTGGCCTTTTCCTGGCAGACATCAACCCATTAAACACACCTATAACCTACCTGCAAGAAAGATGATTAAAAAACAGTCCTGAATTTCAATAAGGCAGTGTTTAAGAAATGACAGCCAAATCATGTAATATCTCAACCCCAGCCAAGTCATCTGAACAGATCCAGCTGGCTTTTTCCTACAGCTCAGCTCTGTGACACCAACTGTGTCCCCGATCCTCTCGCCTCTGCTTCCTGTCTCTTCCTGAGGCTGAGACTGAAGTTAGAAAGAGAGTTCACCACCTACCCGTGCTGTTGCTGCATGGTCAGGGGAGAGGCAATTTAGTTCACCCTGTGGTCATAAACCGAATCACAAGTGGAGGGTTAAGTGGAGAGGCTGATGCACAGGGAGAGAAAGCAGAGTTGAATACAGCTGAGTGAGCTTGGCTGCATTTTGGAGTTAGGTGTGCGTGTTGCTGTTTAAAGTTGAAATTACCTGAGCCATTCTATTTTTAAGTTTTCTGGCTGGCTTCCATAAATATGAAAAAAGTGTAAATATTTTTATATTTTTTTATGCTTGTGTTCAGTTGTGAGTGTTTCTGCAGCCTTTTATCATATTTTAGCAATGGAAAGACTTTGACTCTGGAGCTTTGTGACACTGAGTTCAGTTGGCATTAGATACAAAAAAAAAGAAGTATATTTGTTTGGCTCTAGAAGGGGAGAAGTGAATCACAATAATGTGCAAGCAACATTTAATAAGATGCTTTATTGTAATGTCTGTAAAATCTATTATACAGCCACACCAGCTGGCTATTTTTGTTACCTGCTGTTTGCCTGATATGAGAAATAAGTTGGACGTGAACCATCTATCTAGGTTTTATGAGCTCAGCAGCTCTGCACCTTCAAATAAGTCAAAAACCGGAAAGTACTTGGATAACGTCGCTGCGAAAAGACATTTACGTTGATATCGTAATTGGAGAACAGTCGTCGTTGTTTATTCCCCCTCCTGTTTTATTGCCTCCGTTCTATGAATTTGTTAGTGTTACAAAGAATCCGTCATTCTGCTGTGTTTGAAAATATATCAGTGCACTGCTTTGAGGCATCGCAGATGAGATGGTGCAAGAGGGCAGAAAATGAGCTCATTCAGTGGGCTACAGTTCTCATTTTGGAAAGCTACGTTTATTTATTTATTTATTTTTTTATTCTTCGTTTCCTGCGCCGGCCAAAGCCTTCTGTGCTGCCAAGCAGCTGAATGTTTCGTGGAGTCATGGGCAGCATGGAAGGGCTACATCAGAGCAAGAAGCCAAATTGATCAGTCTTTTCAACTGCAGCCAAAAGCTGCCACCATAATAAAGTTAGGCCTTGATCATGCTGTTGTGATCTACAAAGCATACAACAGAGAGATGGAGGAAAGTACATGGGCGAGCTACTCATCCCTCCACCTCTACATCTCCACCTCCTTTTTTTTGTTTCCTTTGGCTTTATGTCTCACTGCCTCTCTGCTTTCTATTGTATCGCTGCTCTTGTAGCATCCCTCAGCGGGCCAGCTTGGAAACACTAACAGGCGCAGGTTTTTCAGCCTCTACTCCTGGTTGACCACTCAGAGATTTTCCCTCAAGTTCAAATAAACACTTTCACTTTCTTAGAAGCACATTCATTGCCTGACGGGTCGGAAATTCTGGCCTATGTGTCTGGAACGCTGCCTCGACGGAGGCACCAACAAATTTGCACGCGTGAACTGAAACAGGTGTGTGAATATATGCACAGATATTTTGTCAGTGCGTGTCTTGGTGTAAATTATTTACATGTGCTTACATGCAGGGAAAAAGGGGCTTGGATCTCATCTTGCTGTATCAAATAAAGCTACATACATGATGAACTGTGAGGAAATGTACCCCAGGCTGTGCTGAAAATGAACTGAGCCATGCAGTCCGAGCTAATTTTATCTGCGCTGCTTACCGTTTCACTGTGTGGAGTTTCGTGTCCGACTCACACTTCAGTGAATTGTAAATTGCCTAGATATGGCAAAATGCTCGACAGTTTGTCAATATGTGAAGCTTTTATTTTTGTAGTTTGCCATATTAGGAAGGTTTGAGACCTTAGGGCAAGTAAGAGGTGTTGTTACGATGGTCTGCTTAAAGAAAGCAAAAAAGATTTTCAGTTTTCAGAGTCAGCTCTTTGGTGTTGAAGAAAAAGCATATTTTTAATGAAGTTTTGAAATGTTGATCTTCCAGAAGGATAGGAAAAATCAACATTCAGAACAGATGGCAAATGGGATGATTTTGATGTAAACGCATTTAAGAGTATATTCATTATTAATTGCTTACTTAAATCCACTATAAAATATATGACAAGACTTGAAAACTGACATTCAGAGAGGGTTTACATCCAGATGGTCTAAGAGTGATCTATTTTGTCAAGAAAGAGACAAATATCGAGTTCCTAGATGTACGAAGCTGGTGGAGACGCACTCCGAAAGACCTGCAGCTGTAATTCCAGTGAATGTGGTTTTGAAAAGTGATGAAACAGTGGGGCAGAATACAAATGCACACCCCCTTTTTTTCCCAAATGATTATTTACAAAACAGTTTTAAAACCATTCATCACGGTCCTTCGGTTTCAGTGGTTAGCAATACTTCACTCATATCCTACGAATTTTGCTGTTGTAAAGTGACAAAACGTGACTGTTTATTTTTGCAAGATGTAGTATATCCATGCAGGAAAGGACAAACTGAGGGAATAGACTCAGAATTTGTCATTTCAGACCATTTTTATTTTGGGAATGATCAAACTTGGTCATTTAGCTTCGTGAGCATTACTGTTCATTAAATCTGAATGCTGAATTGAAGCCTCACTCAGATTGCTAAATATTTATCAGCGACTGCTACTGCTTCACTCATTATACATTTCTCTAATGCATTAAATTGTGGATGAATGCATTGTCTCATTGTTGAAGAACAGCTCTGTTATAAAGCTGTCTCATACTTCCATATTTGCGATGCTAAAATAAATTGTTTGCTCAATAAACCAGTATGAATGATGGGTAACTATCAAACGAAAAGCATGAATAGCAGAATCGGAAAGTTTCTTGTGTTTTCCATTTTTATACGCCTCTCTTCGAGTGCTGTGATAAAACTGTTCCATTAATTGCCATGTTTATAATTTCAAATGCAAATGATTCCCAGCTTCTATTTACTCTACTTTACCTTGGAAGTTTGCAGTAAAAATCCCTGAGGGTTTGTTTTTCATAGTTTGTTTCTCCTTGTTTATTTAAGCCATGATTTTAAATATTAACGTCCATATGCCTCTGAGTCGCATAAATAGCCAAGCTGGAGCTTTGTTAGTATATTTTGGTTTTACTGAGATGGTATGAAGCCTGATGAAAATTAAATTTCAAGAAAGTCTAGGAGATTAAATTGCTTATGGATGCTACTTGGTGCTTCTTGTGCTTTGGTGAACCACAACGCAAGCAGCAGAAGTAGCTATGAGCTGCAGTTGAGTTAAACTCTTTAGCTATGTGGATGTAATATTTTTTTTGTTGATGTTGCTCTGTTAGTTCAGTGCGTACCTTCTTTGAATTAAAAAAAAAAAAATATGTTAAAGAATTTTCTTTTTTTATTTCAAAAACCCATTTACTGACACAAAAGAAGAGACATTGTCTGAATAATGTTGGGCTACCCAAACCCTTCCAAAAATCAGTGAACCAGAAAGTATTATTTATAGACCGGGCACTGTGGGCTAAATGCAGACTATAGATGTCAGAGCAAGTGTGTTATGTCCCCTTTCATATGTGCAGAGATTTTAATTAATCAAATGGCAACTGAGCATGTGTGGTTCATGTGTGAATTGCCTTCCCCCTATCATCTTCCTCCAGTCCCTACAAACGGACAAGTTTAAACACGTCAAGATTTATTCGACAATAAATTGCTTGTAACACAGAACTGATGTATTCGTTTAACAAACAGACAGAGTTTGGGTGTATTAATCATCTGATCAAAGACATGCGTATCACTTACCTTCTTCACAATTTCGCCTGTAATGTTCCATGTCACACCTCCTCATTAGGTTTTCTCAGCTTCTTAATGTGAAGAACGAGAGAAAAAAACCCAATAAAGTTTGTTCTTCAGTTTACTTAATGTCTGAGTTTAGATTAATACTGCTTTCAGCTACTTATATCTACTACTACTCCTAGTCCCAGCAACCTTTTTTGCTTTTACACATTGCATTTCCATATACACTGTTTTTGAATCATACATTTTCAATAGTGTTAAAGTTTCAGTTGGTGGCCCTAAATTACATTCAGATACATTTTTACCTTTGTTTATTCACTGCTGAATTTTACTTTGTATAGCCAATTACTTAGTGGAATATTTCCCTGCTCCTATGTTGTGTTGAATAATGTGTAATGAATAATGGGTGAAAAGACCCTGTAAATGAAAAACTTATTACAATGATACTTTTGCACAATATTTGTCTTGATTATAAATAATACGTATGTATCAAAATAAATTGGCTTGTTATAGATCTATCTATTCTTAAGTGTGTGAAATGTACTTTAAAATGTCACATGTGCTACATATATATATATATTTTTTTTTTGCTTCTGAAATTCTTCTTTCTTTCTTTATTTATCCTTTCATTTATTCATCAAAAAAATACTTTTATCTCAACTGTTTTTGCGTTCAGGCAAATAATAAATAAATGACAAAACAATTTAATATAAAACAAATGCAATCAGGTTAATTGAATCTATTTCAGCTATTTAAAATGTACATATATATCAAGTATTTTTGTCACAGTCAGACTTTTTATGGTTGGTTCAGTCCAACAACCTTAACAAAGCATCCACACATTTCATTAGCATCACAAATCTGTGTTTTTTTTTTAAATCGGGGACCAAGCTTTGGTTCCCTGCAGTGTTTCCATGGGATCTCCTCCGACGCCAAGAAAATGTGTTTTAGAAGTTTGCTATAATGTTCTAACACTTTGACTAAAATGAAAGCCATTGTAATTCATTATTTAAGAACTACAGTGACAAAAAAAAAAACCTTCAGTAAATGTGCATCTTCATTTTAACAAGCATCTTTACCAAGGAAAGAGTTTGCAAAAGTGGTAGGCTGAGATTTACTTTGACAAGCTAACACTAGCTTTCCGCCTGTATTTTAATATGACTGGTTGGCAATTTGTGTGAATCCACCCAGTAAAAATCTTCTACCATGTCCTTTGTCAAGGGAAATGGCACATTTCCTTAGACCTTACCTGAAAACAGACATTTCGTAATTGTTTAAAATAAATGTTAATAACTCCATCCATCCATCCATCCATCCATCCATCCATCCATCCATCCATCCATCCATCCATCCATCCATCCATCCATCCATCCATCCATCCATCCATCCATCCATCCATCCATCCATCCATCCATCCATCCATCCATCCATCCATCCATTTTCTTCCGCTTATCCGGGGTCAGGTCGCGGGGGCAGTAGCTTCAGAAGGGAGGCAAAGACTTCCCTCTCCCCAGCCACTTCTTCCAGCTCCTCCGGGGGAATCCCAAGGCGTTCCCAGGCCAGCCGAGAGACATAATCCCTCCAGCGTGTCCTGGGTCTTCCCCGAGGCCTCCTCCCAGTGGGACCTGCCTGGAACACCTCACCAGGAGCGTCCAAGAGGCATCCTGACCAGATGCCCGAGCCACCTCAACTGGCTCCTCTCGACGTGGAGGAGCAGTGGCTCTACTCTGAGTCCCTCCCAGATGACCGAGTTTCTCACCCTATCTCTAAGGGAGAGCCCAGCCTCCCTGCGGAGGAAACCCATTTCGGCCGCTTGTACCCGTGATCTCGTTCTTTCGGTCATGACCCAAAGCTCATGACCATAGATGAGGGTGGGAACGTAGATGGACCGGTAAATCGAGAGCTTGGCTTTTTGACTCAGCTCTCTCTTCACCACAACGGATCGGTACAACGCCCGCTTCACGGCAGACGCTGCCCCAATCCGCCTGTCGATCTCCCGCTCCCTTCTTCCCTCATTCGTGAACAAGATCCCCAGATACTTAAACTCCTCCACTTGAGGCAGGACGACCCCCTGACCTAGAGAAGGCACTCTACCCTTTTCCGGCTCAAGACCATGGCCTCAGATTTGGAGACACTGAGCCTCATCCCGGCTGCTTCATACTCGGCTGCAAACCGCTCCAGTGAGAGCTGCAGATCACGTTCCGATATATTGGGCTAGCAGTTTTGTAATTATGATGTAAAAATACAGAAGTTACATCTATTTGTATTTAACTTACTTACATTTTCAGCTAAGCTAACTTTCTCCAAGTATTTTTTGTCATTATGTTGGTCTTAAATTTGATTATTTGTGCTTTGTGATTTTAAGAATCTCATAGCAAAATTGGGAGACGATTGTAAATGCATGCTGAAAGAAAATACACAAACAAGTTTAAGCATGAAAAGAATAAGCCACTTTCATTCACCACAACTACGCATAGCTGAAATGGGAGAATAATGTATGAAAAAAACATAGCTGTAGTGTAACCTACATTTGGAACAAATACCTGTTTAATGTCAATGTCACCATAACTCCATTTATTGTCTGGGAACAACTGCTGGCAGAGTCAGCTGCTGAACTCAGCTTTATAGCGAAGGGAATCCTGTGATGGCTACATCCATCTTTCACTTACAGTCGATGGAGTGAACTTATGATCAGCTGTGTGTGTAGTTTTTCCATAACCATCACAGGCAACATTTTTGCATGCAAGACAGCGATGATGAACTGACAGTTGGAGTGTAAAATGACTTTATCACCTTATTAATTGGTACTACATCATGCTGTCGCCTTGTTCATCTTCTATTTCGGTCTCCCCAGTGGACTTTAGACCGTTTTGCTCCGGGGCACATACTCGGCACATCTGCTTGTTCTCATGACTATATGCAAACAATAAAGCGATATAAGTAAGTTTATTTACATTATTTTTTGTGTGTGTGTGTGTTTTATTGTGGAGTCTGTACATCATTATAAAAGTGTGTCAGCTAACTTACTATGGTGCATTTGTGACTAAAAATTAAACATTTAAGTTTGGCGATGTCTGATAATATGTTGATCTCTGATAATTTTTCCAAAGGCATGCTGGAACAATAGCTGCTCGGCGAAACATCAAACTCACACCATCAACCTTTATTTTGCAGATATTATGTTCTTTGGTTTAAAAATATGCAACTAAGCGTGGTTGCTTATTTTTAAACTAGTCTTTTCCTAGTTATTTTGTATTTGCAACGCTCCTTTACAATGATGTGCCTCCTGTTCAGTTCTGTATAATTTGATTATCTCAAACAATTATTTTGCAATCTCATAGGTAAATATGAACACAGAAAATAAGTCTTTTGATTCTTGCTCAATAAGATAAGAATGCAAAGCAAAAATGTGCATAAGACCCGGTCATGATCCTTGGTTCATTTTGAGCCACATGTAGGCACTAGCTTGATTATTAGTGTGAAAATGCTATATGTTATGTAAAAATAGATCTTAACTCTCAGACGTATTTTCAAGAATATTATATTTTATAATATTAGCTCAGGAAAATTATTTTATTCTATAACACTACTTTAATAATATAGTTAAGGTATCTAAGTTCATGGATGCACTGGATTATAAGAACAAGTCAACCAACCATGAACTAAAAACAGGAAAGATCCATGTGTGTTTGAAAGATTTACGCGCCAACAAGTCGTTAAGGCAGTATGTCATCATTTGACGCTCAACTGTGGGAACAAAGATCTCTAATCACTGAGTCGGTTGTACCTCCATTTTAAAGCGATTAAACCCTGGATCTTTTTTATCAATATCATCTCAAAAATGCAGTGGCATGTTGCTTTGTTGCTTGGGATTTCCCAGTGCGGTGATTTCTTAAGGAGCTTAAACTGTTCTTCTGCTCTTCCATTTCCCTCTTTTCTTTCCACTTTGTCCTTTTACTATACTTTTCCAACATTGTTACACCCTACTGATTAATTACAAGGTCAGTGTAAACAAAAGAGAGCAGTTGTTCCCATGTTCTGCCGTATCATTGGCCAAGGCTGCATTCGTAGTATGGCCTTCCATTTATCACCACTCGACCCGAGTGCGACTTGAGCCATAGCATGCCCCGGTGAGGGCAAGTCCAATTAAAATAATGGACTCGTGGGTTGATGCTTTTCTTAGCTCTCTCAATAATGCGGTCATTTATATGCTGATTTATCATTTTTCAGTGTTGCAGGCAGTTTGGATCCAACGCATAAATCCAAAAAGTGCCTCTGCAGGGGATTTCTCATTAAGGACATGTTTTGTCTAAAATCAAAACAACACCAAGGGTTTTGTGCATTAAAGATTCAGACGAATTGAACCATGGTGGCCTTGTGCATAATGATGGCTTCAGCTTCAGATGGGGGAAGGAATTGCTTGTCTCAGCAGTATCATTAGCCAAATCCCCAAATTATTATCATGATATATCAACAGGAGTCAGTGGAAGGAGATGGAGTGGGGACAGCTTGGATGATTGATACCTTGTGTTCTTTAACGAGCCGAAGCAATCTAGCCAAAGCCCTGCATTACTGCTATTAGTGGTCATGAACCAAAAGAGAACGTAAAGTTATTGAAATTCAGGACTGAATGACACTGAATTTAGTAAAAATTGGTTTACAATGCTTGTGTTGAGTTAAATTTTGAAATATTGATTTTTCTTTACTTAAAAATATTTACAGTGCAGGTTTTCAATGGAATCTATAATATCTACCATAAATGAGTCAGGAGGCTGTAGACTCACTATTCTCACTTCCATTTTTATAGTCTTGGGGCAGTAAGTCCTTCTTCTGCGTACAATTAGCCCAGTAATTAGTTACCCTGCACAGTTTCACTCGATAATGATCGCGCTTCACACAGTCTGCACTTTCTCCCACTGATCACGATTCCTCCGGTGGACATTCAACCAGGCCAATCAGCGAACAACAGAAGAAGCTGTGAACGATGACATCAATTTTCTGAGCTGTTTTAACACACAAGCTGTCCTCATAAGATCATTATGAAAATTATTTTGACTCTTTCAAGTTACACAACTATTGCTACATCCATTATTAGTGATATCCTTTGATCAGGCGCCAGCAATAGGAGTAATGTAAAAATACAACCATTTGATTTTAGGTAAACAATTAGTTTTCTTTGTTGCAGACATTCACTTACAAAGCATTGGTCTGCTATAGAGAAATACAGCTGCAAGAGCTGCGATCCCAGACGTATACTTTTCTGGGACTGTTTACCTGAACCAATGTCACTCGTGAGAATTGTGCGGATTTGTGTGCAAAACTGTTTTTACATGCGTCGAGGGGTAGAAAAGAACATGTTTTCTTGTGTATTGTTAGCCTTCAGTAATCAAGCGTGTAGACACAATGAAAAGTAACGCACTCATGGGCATAGAAAGATGGAAGGATGTGAGACCTGCACAAGGTCAGTGTCACTGAGCCATGACAAAGATCCGGTGTCATAAATAATGAAAGCTCTGACCTTTTACAAGAGCAAGACAAGCCATTTATTAGCTTCGTCGACCCGATGTTCTCTGTCTTCACCGAGGCTTTCTAATAGTAGGTACAAGCAATGAATGGACAATTGCTTTAGTCATTTTGTTTTTTTGTCAACAGTGACACTTGTTATTGAATGATAGTACAACTAACAGTCTTTGTGCAAAGTGAACTTTCTTCAAATTAATTTTTAAAAGCTTCTGTCAGTTTTAGCTATATATTACTTTGTGATGCAGCTAGGAGAAAATTATGCTTAAAATGTTGCCTTTACTTTAGCTTTAATATGCTTCAACTTATGTTGGTATGCAACATCTGACAGTAATTGGGGCTTATCAGGATACAATGAAAAATACAAGCTATCAATTTATTTTAAAATGTGGAAATAGTAAAGTATAGCTAGGAATCATATAACATCTCAATACTATAATAATCATTCTCACCTACTTACTCACTTGTACTACATTAATAATAGCCACCAAGTTTATTGAACAATGTTGCCTTTAACAATGTTGCCACATTGTTGTTAAAGGCAACAATGTGCTGTATGGAAGAACATGCTGAAACATTTTGGTCATTGATGGTTTGAAAGTGTCTCCTTTTGAAAATTTTAACCTTTTCAAACTCTCTTCTTGAAATAACTGTTGTATTGAAGCATATTAATTAAATATCCAATAAACTCTCTGTGGAAAAATGAATTTATTTATCAAGGCCAAAGGTTTAGAGATCAAATACCTTGTGCTTTTTTAAAAAAAATGTCTGTAACAATAATATAAGAACTTTAAGTAATCTTTTGATCTCTACCATATTTGTAAAGCTTTTGACCAACTTATCCAACTATAATTTCTCTTTTAGTTCTATAAGGAAATAATACTTTAACAGTAAGTTGTGATGACTGTTTTACAGCAATAGGGGATGTGTTGCTGTAAAACAGTAACTTTATATTTTTAAACAAAAATACAGTTGTTATCAAGTGGACATCTTGTCTTTTACATCTTTTATTTGTAATTTTTACAGGAAATGAGGCTGGGATTATCCACTCTTAGTTTTTCATAGAGAATCCACATCATTACTCTGAGATGCCTTCCAGCATTTCCAAATGTACAGTATAAATTTGATGACACATGGCATTGAAAGCTCAGATGGTTAAATCAGAGCTACTGTGCTCTTCATCTTCCAGCCTTACTATTATCTTTGAAGCTCTGTTCTCTTCTCACACACAACCAAAATGAACTGCAGACATGTCTCGACATATCCTGAACACTATAGCTGTGTTTTCGTCTAGGTGTCTTTATGCACATTTTGAAGCGTCACATTGGAAATAGTTGGAAAAAACCCCCCAAAAAAACCTTGGTTTCGCAAAAAAGTTTCTAATTGTCACTTGATGGGAAATGGAGACACATTTCCCGAGTTCCCGGGGGGGGGGGGGGGTGCGTGTGTGTGTGTACGCCATCAAAATGGTGCATTTTGTCAAAGGAGAAAATGTTACAATAAGGTTTTGATGCTCTGGCCTAAAAATTGTGGGAGTGGAGCAAAACATTGACAGTTTCTTTTGATTAAGAACCACTTGGAGCATCACATTAACCAGCATGGCTGAGTCCATGTTGGCTCCTTCAAAGGTTTGTGCATCTCTTAAAGCCATTTAGAAAATTTGAAGTCCTAACTACTTCAGCATATGCTCTTAAAATCTCACCAAGCACTTAGTTTTTCTTTTTTTTGTAGCTCAAGTCTTTTGATGCATTTTTTTATGTTAAATAAAAGGAAAAGAAAAGATGAATGGTGAGACAGGGATCTTTATGCAACAAAGCTGGGACCTGCACTCATTTCACAGCATCAGAAATATGATGGCGTGTGTTTGTGGCAGGAAAACACTATGTTATGTCCCCATAGGCCTTCCATTATATTGAAGGGTAAGACGTATCGCTCCCATATCACTCGTCAATAAAGACATTGCCCCCTGGGAAACTGACACGGGAATGGCTTAATAAAAATACACTACAAGTAAAGTTTACAACCTCTCAATAGATCACCATAACTCTCGGTAACAAACATTATAAATGTCTTCATGGAATCAGAGTGGTTTGATTGCATTGCACATATGTCTTTACATTGAACAGGGTGAAGGAATGACAGCTCAAAATAAAACTGAAAAGAAAAATTGGCATTTATAATTGTGACTAGAAATATTAAAATTGATGCCGAAACAAAACTATGTATTGAAAGTGAAACTAAAATTAATTGATAAGTAACTCAACCAAGGTTCATGTTGACCTTTTTTTTTGTTGTTGTTTTGCTTTCACTGTGTTTCAGTTTAATTTCCTTGGTGTCCGCAGGTGCAGGTGTCGGGCCTACGGCTTCAGAGCCACATATCATTTGGATATATTATGGAGACCAACACTAGTGCTGACCAAGCTATCAACCATTCAGTCCAGTGAAATAACAGAGAAAGATAATGTGGTAACTGTGGTTGGAGGTCCAGCTTGACTTGAAGTAGCCATCGCATATGTTTTAGACGGACAAAGATGAGCTGGTAAGCACTAATGTGCAATTTCTTACCTGAAACATTATTTGATTGACAAAGTAGTTGCATCAACAAGCCATTTTAAATAATATTACTTAAACAATCTCGACCATGAGGGGTTTTAGTCTGAACCCCTCATGGTTCAGACTAAACCATGAGGGTTTAGTCTTTTTCTTTTAAGTTTTCTTTTACTTTTGACCAACCATTTTATTCTTGTTGCATATAAAAACATGTATGCGTTGTGTCCCTCTTAAATTCTATATGGAGAGACATCCTTTTGTGATCTGTTCTCAGAACAAACGAGCAGACTGAGTTTTTCAAACACAACATCTTTCAGCTGTCCTCTTTCTTCAACTGTATTATATTCAGAGTGCAGTGAGAACTGTACACATTATGTGCCTCCCTTATAATGCGTTTGAACAAGACCTTTTCTGTTGAACCTTGACATTTACTCTGGAGTTAATTAGCTCTGCTTCGTCTCAGACACAGGATGAGAGCTGTTCGGAGCAGAGTGGAAGAAGTGTTTTCAATACCAATATTTTTAACCATTGTTAATTTCCTCCCAAAAAAAACCCTAAATCTTTTAAAATAATCAATATAGTATGAGGTACACTAGTGTTCATTAAATTCATTTTTACAAGATCTAGCAAGAAAACACCATATGAATGAAACCCGATATGCACAAAACTACCTATCAAACATTAAATGCATCATCCGAAACATACACATTTATACACACATACACAGCCATTTATATTGAAAAGAAGCAAAAAAAAAAAAAAAAAAAAACGTTTTCTCATTTGAAACAATAATTTCAGTATATCCTTGCGTGACAAACTCGTAAAAAGTCAGTTTTTTCATTTTAATAGTACCATGACGTTTTCTGTCAGATTTAGGACATTCCTTTTAGACTGAAGTGGCTTTTGTCTAAATTTATTTGATTTGATGATCAACTGAAAGGTTACAGTGGCTATATCTAATATTAAACATTCAATAAATTACTTGTTAACATTAGTTTTCTGGCATTAAACCTTTTCAGTTTCTTCAAAAGAGGGAGTTGTCTTGACTCTTTATATGGTGTAAAACTATGTGGGATTTTATAGAGCGTCTGTTATCCATAGTTTTACCAAATAATTTAAAATTCAATCTGCTTTATTATATTTGGTGATTATTCATCTAACATGATTTATATGTGTAACTTTGAAATTGCAGTATTAAAAATGAATTTGACAACTCAGCATGCACTTGTGTTGTAAATGGATTGGACAGCGGGATCTCCTGATTAATAATGGAAAGTCAGTGATATACAAAAATATTCCCTGATGCAAATATTTGCATTTGTTCAAAGCATTAAAATGCAGTGGCTTTTATTGATGCTCCCACCATCCATGCCTCCTTCATTTATGCATTTTGTCGTTTAGTCATCTCTTCTGGCATTTTGGTCCCTCAATCTACCATCTGTCCTCTGATTTCTGGTGTTTTTCTGTCCATCTTCCATCGGTTTTTGCCCTTTTGCTTTTTTCTTTCTTTCATTTGTGGCACCTCTTTCTTTGTACTTATTTTGTCACCACTTTCTGTTAAAAAAGTGTTATTGCAAAATGAAATTGGAATAATTTTCATTTTCATTTTTTTACTGCAGAGTTCACTTTAAATGTTAAATGCACAAAGACAAGCAGTTCATGAATAATCTTTTTTTTTTCCCACATTCTCCATCCTTGTCTCTCCTCCTTTCTTGTGATCAGCCTTTGTCCACATTTCTCTGAATACACTGCACTCACTCATGAATACACACGCACACGAACGCACACCCCCACGCACACGCACACACACACACACGCACACACCCCCACACACACACACACGCACACGCGCACTTTCTAAATGTTGAATTAATTCCTTCATTGTCCTTGCTCACTGCTGGTGGTCCTTTATCTCTGGGGTTTGTGGAAAGGTGACTTGATGGCTTCCCGTCATTAAAACCTCATCATCTAAGATGACACAGTCTACTGTTATTGACTTTCACGTTTTCCCTGCAAGGCTTGCACCCATAAAATCCCATTGGCAGATGACTGTTCATCTGTGATTTCATTAAAAGTCTCTTATACACATAAGAACATTTGAATACAGACAGAATTCTGTTATACAGTCTGAATTATGGATTTCCCTGCATGAGATATCCGAGTGCACATAGTGATTTTAATGCATATTCTTTATATTCATTGGAAAGGGGTAGCACATTACTGTGTAATGGGTTTCCTGAAAAGCATTAAAGACAGGGGAACACAGCAGACATGAAGACTTTAGAGGAAGTCATGGACATATCTGATTGGATAATTTCAACAGAAGTCAAGTCGTTTTGTCCACTTCTGAGCAGAGGCATTTCTAAAGGTCACATCAATAATTTTCCTGCTTCTTTGGCTGGTCATTAATCATTTGGTCTTACGTCTGTCATCATATGGGGCTAATGAGATCTACATAGATCCGTTTTCCTCTGTTGGTTTGGCAACTTGCCTAATTTCTGAAATAAAAAGAGAGAGAGAGAAAAAAAAACACCCATTGAGCTTGTATTGCTCTCAGAGGATTCATGTTTGACCTGCGACTGTGTTGTCCTGAAGTTTTTCACCTGTCATTTGGTTGAGTGGTTTAGCCCCACACATTTGGGTGGTTTATGGGGATTTTTAAATATACCATGAATCATTGAAGGTCATAAAAGCTTAAAGAGCGTCCACGGTTGTCGCTACTTTCAACTTGTTCAATAAAATCTTATTTTAAAAAACATAAATCTTGTACTCCGCAGTAAAAGAAAATGAGTAAATAATTAAATGTTACCAGCACACAGCAGAAGAATGCATAACTAATTTAACCAATTAATGATGAGCTGTGTTACTTTTTACATTTTCCAGCTGGTAAGTCACAGTTTAACATAGTTGTAGTTTCAGATAAATGAAAATAAAATTCTACCCCTAAAGACCATAAAATATTTTGGTTCAGGTGTGGGAATGTATTTCTATAGTAGTTCTTGTTTAATTTCTTTAAAGAAGATCTCTAGTTGGTTAAACATCAGACCGCAATGAAGTTCTTCATCAATAATACTAACTTTATGCAGATTAAAGACATAAAACTTACATTTAATGTATGGTGTCGCACATAAAGTTGAAATCAAATATTTTATACCTCATGAAATTGTTGTGATAATTACATTAATTCTTGATGGATGTTGATGTGCACATTGTCTGAAAACATCTCTTCCAAAAATATCACAGTGTAAATTAAACCACAATAACAAATAGAACGCATCTTAGAAATGTGTTTCCAACTTTGTGGGTGTTCTTGTGGGATTATTCTAAACATATTGATCTGTCCTTGCATCCATTCATCATCGTCTTCATCGTAGCTGATATCAACTACGTGGAGGTAACAGTTCATGGACAGAAAAACATGCAACAAACATCAATCTCTCCACACACACATGCACACACATGCATTTTTGGGGTTCCCAAGGTGTTCCCAGGACATAAAGTATATATAGACTCTCCTGTGAGTTATCGGTCTGCCCCCTGGTTTTCTCTCATTGGCACAGAAAAAAAGCAACCTAGGGAGGCACCTGGGAAAAATCCCCATCAGATGACAAAACCACCTTGGAAAAAAACACCTCTGCAATGTCTAAAAGAAACCCATACGTTAGGGTTGGAACATAGACAGTAAAGTGAGAGCTTTTTTTAAAACTTGGTTTTGTTTTACTACAACAGACAATCTAGCCATCTTCCACTTCATCCCACCTACACTTGTGAAAAAGACACCTAAATACTTGATATTTTCAGCTCTAGGCAAAGACTAACCCCCATGCATTATTTTGGTTGTAAAACAAGTTCACAGACTGGTGAACTGCTCCAGTGCAGGTGGAAGGCCATGGTTTGAAGACGGCAAAATAACTACAACATCTCCAAATGCAAAAAAACGATATTTACGTTCCCAAACCACACACCCTCCCATATGGCAAAGATGTGTAAAATGAATTGGAATTTATTATATTAGCTGTTTTCATGGAGGAAGTCTTGAAAAAGCATTCACACCTCAGAAGTGAACAACTATTCTACATGTAATCTCCGGACTATATTTATATTACATCTCGTATAGAAACTGTTAATTCATTGGTGTAATAAAAACCAATTTCTTAATTTGACTACACATATATGCTATGCTGCCCACAAAGCGTTTCATTAATTCCATTTGATCTGCCTCTCTTTATTCACACGGACACCTTTTGCAAGTGAGTTGTTTTTGTGACTTAATGTTTTTCTTTATTATGGAGATTTAAAAGCTCCTTTTATTATTCACACACAGTTCTTCTTTGTGAGGGGGACAAATCAAAAGGCTTCGACTCAAGCTGCTCCAAGAAAGCCAGTGGCTTTGCTTTATTAAGCTACGGCATAACGCAGAAGCGTGAGTCATCGTTCATCCATAAACAATAATTCAGTAAAATCAAAGCAACTAATCTTTGAGTTTGAAAACAGGGTTCTTTAAGAAGTCATGAAACGGTAATGGAAATTGCTGCCTGTATGTTTATTGGATGATTGAGAAGCTGTTGTTTTGCCTTCACTTCTTTCTTTTCAGTTATAAAAATATGAAAATATTTGTGCTTCATATCTCTATTGCTCATTCTTTGTTATTGAATAGTACATAAAATGAGCAGGTGTATTTATTTAGGATTGTGACTAATATATCAATGGTTCAACTTTAGCGTTGCGATTAAACAGCCTACTTGTTTAATACCAACCAGGGTTTTACTGACTGTTTTGGTTTTCTTCAAGCTTGATGGGCCTTTTCGGGTTTGGACCCATTCAACACTTTTTTTTTTTTTCTCTCAAGATTTACAATATAAAATCCTGTTTGCATAAATTTATTTTAGAAACTGCATTGAACAAACACTGACCATATAAGATTTTGATGGAGTTCATTTATATTATGTAGCTCCAATTAACAACCATTCATTATCATCCATCGAAATGCACTTTACAAGAAAATCATGTCCAGTTTTGAAAAAAAATTCAGATGTTTCAAACCACAGCTTCACAAGAATATCCTCATTAAAGCCTTCTGTACTGCATTTAATAAATGTGAAAATTGTTGGCTTTGATGGGTTTAATAAACAGGGGTAAAAAAATAAAAAAAATTTACTTTTTGACTTGTAGATCACTGATCAATTAAAAATGTATGTTTTGATCACTGGCTTATATACAATAGAGCATCGTAATCTTTAATCAGCTCATAATATTTCTTGTCAGAGTGTAGCATCACTGAGTGATGCAAGATGCGACACTGATTTTGTAAGCCTCTCTATGCTAATTTGTGTCATTGAGACAACTGGGCAACATATGGAACTGATATTTAAAATGCTCATTTATTTCATCTTTGTGTAACTTGTATTTCCTAAGGGGACAAATTGCCTGATTATGCTAAAGCATAATTACATTTTTTTTTTCCTTTCAGTTGTTTAAAAATGGTCAAGTCGATGTTTATTTAATCACTACTCTGACCACAACATCTCATACAGCTGGAGAAAGTGTGAAAAAAAAAAAACATGTTCTTGAAATTCATCTTCTCCAGCTCTCTGGGTGATGCCATAAAGTCACAACCTGATTTATTCTTCTTCCTTTAGACATATCTAAGAATTATGCCTCATTTTAAGAAATCCCTAGAGGTACTTATTCATATTCTCCATATGATTGGACCATCAATACTGGGGGTAAGTGAAGGTCATTCTGACAGCTTAATGGATTGGCAGGCCTGCCTTTCTTACTGCTGCTCTCTAAAGCTGATTTTTTCAACATCTCCGGTCACATTGTATCAAGACAGATGGTCAGTTTAAAAGACAGCAAATACAATCAAAGAGGCATCAGTCAGAATGCGACCACCATTTTTTTTCCCCAGTCGGCTGTTGATTATGCAAACTAGCTGTTATTGACCACAGAGCCCTTCTTCTAGAAAGATATGTTCAAGTGTGGGGAACAAGGAAGTGATGCAAAAATTACTCTCGTCATTCAAGTTGTTGACAGATGCCTAGTGTGACCTGCATGTCATTGCATGTAAATAGACGATAAAAGCTGGGACTGGGCTGGCAGCATACTACATCTCCACTTGACAGATCTTTTTTATTTTTATTTTTTACACTGTCTAGGGCATTAGCTCTAAAAAGTATTATGTTTTACAAAGGCTGCCACTTCTTTTAAGTACTGGAAACATCTACTAACTAATTCATAGCCTGAAAAACAAAACACATCTCTGGGCTGTGATTTCTGTACTATTAGATTAATATTTTATATATTTCCACAGCCATCTTTGATATTAATGGACTTTCAGTGGGTGCCTACGCTGCTTGCCTGCTAAGATGACATATCTGCCTGCCCACCTGTTATGAATATTTATAACATGCGAGTGGGCAAAGGTTAAAGAGATACATTTTGCTGTTGGCTCATGTTCTGCTCCTTGACTGGTACTCAGAGGAAAGTCAATGTCCGTGGTATTGAAGTTGGCATCCAGGGTTTTTCTTGGGTTTTGGTGATCTCTTTGTGCTTCCCTTTTGCTTTTTTGTGACTTGTTCAGTTCTAGAGATTCTATTAATGTCAGTATGACTAAGTAGTTGAGAAGATAATTGTGATTGCTACTGTGATGGCTTGTTCATAGGATGCATGACCCTCACCTTTCCCAAACAAAAGGGACAAGTGGAGAAGTCGGATAGAACGAGAGAATATGAAAGCCTTATTGACCTTGACCTGCAAACAAAGTTTGCAACAAATCTTTTTTTTTTTTTTTTTTTTTGATGTCTAGAAAAATAGTTTGTCACAAAATATGCTTTGGTTTGGGTTTTTTTTACCCTGTTTGTCTTGTTCAGGATTTTCTTTTCTTTCAAACTCTACTCATACTAAATACTGTCATAAGTAAAAAATTACTTTAACAAGTGCCTGAGAAAAAGTAACATTTGTTAAAACCCCATAGGATGAGAACAAAAATGCAGAGTCAAAAGAGTCTATTAAATTTGATCTTGCTAACAGCTCATTATAACCGTCTGTTATAAGTTCTTGTCTGTAGATGTTGCTACAGCAGGTTGTCACTACTTGTGACCGTTTCCTGACAAAGACAAGAAAGGGTTGATTGAACTATAGGTGTGAAGTTGTGTGGATTGTTATGCATCAAGGATTTAATAGAACTCTAACTTAACGCTTTTGTTAAGACGAGGTGGCTATATTTGATGTTAAAGAGGACGGCTTTGATCTTGATAAGTTCTGGGTCGGGAAAGTAACATAAGGATTAGTTCCAAGCATTAACCCCTGCTGTTTCATGACAATGTAATGATATGTCTGTGTGAGATCAGCTGACCAATCTTTTGATAACAGTATTTGTGTAATCTAAAAAAAGAACGGTAAGGATAAAATTCCTTTTTTTATTTTCTATTACAATGCATGGGGTTATGATTATGTTTTTGGCTTGTATATATGAGTACAGAATCTTACCAAAGTACTTATACCCTCTTAACTCTTTTATCCTGCTTTTTCAACTTGGTCTTGGTTTTGCAAAGGACTTCACATTTGCAAAAATGTGAAAAAAAGAGTGACTACTTTAACTATTGTTATTATTATTATAAACTTTTTTGTTAGATTTAAGTGAATGTGCAAATTTAAAACCATGGAATTTTTCATAACCAGAGCAGAATTGTAACTCTTTCTTTAGACAGAAGAATGGGCAGTAGTTTTTTTTCTTTTTTTCCTTTCTAAACATTTTGTCTTCCTTTTTGGCTTCTCTTCTCCTTTAATCAGCAGCTGTCCATTCACTGTAAGCCTTTGAAGATGTAAGTTATAAATCAACTAATCAATGGTACCGAAGCTGGTCCCTGAACAATATTGGAGGAAAATAGCCTGGATAATCCTCATTGATTTGGCTTTACAAATCGTTTTTTTTGTTGTTTTTTTTTGGACGACTGACCTTGAGAGACAAGAAGGTTTTTATTTGTCGCTGGGCACAAAACTGTTATTCTGCTTCTTTTTTTGTTCTTTTCTGCTCACGTACTTTTATAGCACCTTTGAGGTTTATACAGTGTCTTTTTTTTAGCATTTTAACTTCCACCTATGACCTTTTACTCCTTTTGTCAGTCAGAAAGTAGAAGAGATAAAGCTTATTTCTTGCTACCTCATAATGAAGTAACATTAAGCACGTCCGTTATCCTGGGGGCGAGTTCCCTTTAAATCAGCTTTGCAAAAGGAAGTTCCTGGCACTGATATCTCATCAGGGACAAGACGATGAAAAGATTGAAAGTGTTAAAAAAGAACCTATTTTAATTAACGCTGCAGATTTACTTGCCTATCTGGGTTTAAAGCCAGGGCTGGGACCAGAGGGAGCTAAAGTGTTGGTTGTAAAAATAAGTCATGCCAGGCAGGGGTAGAAAAGAGCCTCATGAGGGACAGACAGGGCAATTAAGGTGGACACTCTCTGACTTTTCTGTAATTAGGATAAATGGCAACAAAAAACTGTAGTTGGGAAAATACACACATAGTATTATCTGCTACAGCTTCACCATGTCAACTCATATACTTAATTAGGTCACTGTCAGTTTGCTCGTGTTTTCAGAGATCAGAGTATTTGATATTTTCATATTTTGAAACCTCAAACCTCTTATAAATAGTTGAAGTTATGCTCTCCTGTACATGGATATGTGATTGATTAGATGAACAGAGATGACTCGACCCTTCAGTGAGCTTTGACTTTTGCGGCATTTCCAAAATGTTACTGGTACAATTTAGATTTAACTGGATATTTCACTGATATCAAATTAAAAATATATAGTCAAAAACACATGATTTTAGTTTATTCTTCCATATACAATCTATGAAATTTCAGAAAAATAAAAGAAAGCATTAGATATGGTTTTTCTTTTTTTCCGTATTATGTACATGCAAGGACATGAGCGTGAGATAAAAGCTGGACAATGCTTTGCAAAGTTTTTTGCACTTATCAGACGCACGGCACACATGTAAACAATGCAACCCAAAGGATCTGCTGTGACAGATTTGAATGCTGATGAAAAGCCAAAGGAGGTCTATTCTCTGGTTGTAGATGCAAGCGTGTCGCTGTTCTTTCCATTTCCAGCCGCTTCAATGGTGTGAATATCAACATCCTGTTCTTTTCTTTTCCCCTTACATTTGTGATTGTTATTTTTGTTCCCTCCCATCTCATTTTCTTGCTGTTGTTTGTTCCCTAAAGCCGTCGGATTTCTTCAGGTAACCAGAGAAGAGAAGTGATGGCGCACTCACATTTTTTGGAGTCGACTGAGAAAAGAGTACAATGTCTTAATTAATTTGCTTGATTTTTATTCTACACTTAATCATACTGACTATCTATAACTATGTTTTCCTTTTACCATAATTCAACCTCAGTTAAAGTTTAATCATATTTCAGCTTCTTCCACTTCTGTGTATATTTAGTTGTTTGTGGCTTGCTTACCCTGATTATGTCACAAGATGGCGCTGCCGTTTGACCCAGTTACTTAAGACAAAAAAAGCAGCGATACTCTGCATTTATAGTATTCTGTGAGAAACATTTATTATTAAAAGCTTTTGTGTACACAGTAGGAAAGCACAGTAGTTCGTTTTAAGTCATGTGAGTATTTTTATTGTGTCAGTGACACTTTAAGGCTTCTCCACTACTGCAACTCCCATGGTGCATTTTTTATCTGCAGTGTCCAGGACTCACTGGACTATGGCTGTTTGCTTACTTTGCTGCAGATAAAATGTACCGAATGGCCACTATTCAGTATTAGGTACAACTGTTAAATTTCTTGTTAACACAATAACAAATCGACAAATGTTATCGCTACCTCTTAATGTAATTAGGCACCTATACTAGCGGCAGAATATTAGAAACTTGTGGTTAGCTGTCAGTATTATATCCCGTTGACTATCATGTATGTGTGTATTACCTGCTAAAGGAAAGCATTCGACCTAGATGCCAAAACTGCAAAGTAGCAGTAGGAAAGTAAGCTTGAAACCCATGTTCAACTTGGAAGCAATAAGTTCATCATCGATGAGATCTACTAATCTTACAAGATGGGTGGTCATAACCTTGTGGTAGATTTTTTTTTATGCTCTAACATCAGCCACCGTACCCAATTCCCTCATGGCCTTCCTCTCATCGAAGGTATAATCTGTTGTGACAGAAATGTGACTGAATGTAGGGAGTGTTTGCACTGTCAGATCCTTTACACTGCTTGTGTAAAGGAATTTATAATTTATGATCACCATCTGTAAGTTCCAGTGTTTGTCTTTGTCTCCCCTAAAGCTCTGGTGGGCACTCTACAGTTTTTGAACTCGGCTGAAAAAAAAATGAGGGCACTTAGTTTGATAAATTTAAGAGAACAGTTATATAAAAGCTATACACTAGCGTGCACACACACATGGCAAAAGTAAAGTGAATTTTCTAATTACAGCTGCACAGAATCCCTTTGCAAAGCAAACAAGGACCTAGTCAGTGCATATTATCTCCTCTGGCTCTTATTTTTGATAACTTCTGTGGCTTTGTACCACTGATTCACTGAGCTAGGTTGTTTTCCATTTCTCATATCTTAGCTTACCAAATGGACTGCCTCTGTTGACTGCAAAAATGCGTCATTCATTGAGACACCTTTATGCTGCAGCGATTGCATCGTTTTCAAAAAGCCAATGCCTTTCCTGATTCATTTAGTTATTGTAATAAATCTTCAGTTATTGGACAAGCTGGAGTGTCCATTGACAGAACATTGTTATAGGTGCCTTTGTATCATATGGACACCTATTGACTATGGAAATGTCAGTACTTATATTTTCAAAACCCAGAGATACAGTACTGCAAAACAGTATTTGCCCCTTACTGTTTTGGCTTTTTATGACTTTATTTCTTGTCATCAGGAAAATTACATATTCATTTCTTAAACTAGAAAGATACCCAAACCTCCCTCCCTAAAGGGTAAAAGTCATTGCTCCTCTTGCTACAAGATTTAACTGAACCACAATAATTTTGAGTTCAGTTTCATTTTAGTTCAGTTTCATTTGCCAATCTCAGGCCTTATCACTCCCAAATTTACATAGTTAGAAATTTACTTAAATAGCCCCTGAATGACACCAGGAAGTAGGCTGCAAGATCTCAAAACATACCACATCATTATCTGATCTCAAGAAATTTAAAACTAATTTACATTTATTATTATTACTAAGGCTTTGGGACTCCAGCAAATCATAGTGACAGCCATTATCCACAAACAAACAAAACTGGAAAAGTTGTGAAACCTCCTACCTCACAAAGGAATGTTGGAAAAAAAATCTAAAAAACTAGTTAAGCCTCAGTTAAGCTCAATGTTCCGGATTGGTCAATAATGACATTTGTGGCAGATTTTTAAGGTAAAACCCAGCTCTCACTGAGAAGAAGAGTTGATAATTCCCAAAACTTCTGTGAAAGTATCCTCTCAACTGATGAGACAACAGTGGGACTTCTTGGAAGGTGTGTGTAGTGTCGGTTAACACTAAGTCTCCTTGTTGTTTCTGATTATCTCTCAAAGAATGGTCGAAAGGGAAAAAGATCAATTCCACACCTTCTCTCTTATGGCTAGGAAATTCTGCCCCAGTGCTGTGATTGTTTCACAGCATTCTCTTTCTCTCTTGCAGACACTTAGAGGTTTATGTCTGCAACATCCAAGTGTTCTAGAGTGAACGATTCACTCGAGTCCTTCACTTCACTTCACAGCTCTGACTGGACCCTGGCATGATTCTAGATATTCAACCAGAGGGTGATAATTCAGCATTGTTTTCAGTTTGTTTTTGCACATGTTGTGAACAGTAAATCCGTGCATAAAGCTCTGAGCAATAGTAAATCATTGCTTAAGGGTCAGAGTAATAGGACAATGCAATTAGCATTATGTCAAGAGGAGTGCTACAAATAACCAGGAATAAATGGCTGGTGCTTCATCTCCAGCACTTAAAGCACACCTACACTTTCTGTTTCTGTCAAAAATCTTCCAGTCTTTGTTTCACTCTAGAATCCTTCACATTTTCTAAATGCTAATTCACTTTTTTTGCATTCCAAGTTTCTGTGTTTGGAAGTTTACTAAGCAGAGTTCTCTTTCAGCAATCTGTATTAAACATTTGATTTACAATTATACATTTGTGTGTGTGTTATCCAATTGTGCCAAACTGATTGAAAAACAAAATAATGAAAAATGGAAAAGGAAAAACAGTGTTTAAATAATATGAAATCTTCCTTTTTCTCTTGTCAGCAAAAACCCAGGGACCAACACTTCTCAACTTCATAGTTTACATCCAAGGTGAGCCTACAAGCTGTCTCATATGTTTATACATGTGCATGTGTTTGTAAACTTTTGTCATTCCTGTGTAAAAGAGCATAATTCTTAACTATGTATTACTTGATTAATAGCAAGAATAACAATCTCAAGAAAAACGATAAAAACATTAGGACATCTTTCTTAAGGGTGACCTATTATGCTTCATTGAACATATTTGGATAGGATTATGGACCATGGACCTATGGAAAACATATTAGTAACATTTTTTGTTTACACAAAATCATTCTTGGATAATGAGATTTTAGTCTGGTCAGTTCTACCTATTTTGAGCTTTTTTCAGAAGGAGCTGTTTTAGGGTCTCTTGTCATTTTCAATCCAAATAAGCTGCTGCTGTCCAGATAAAACACTTATCTTTTCTAGCAGCCATTGTACAGAGCTTTCAGTGGTAAAACCAGCTGACCAAATGTACTCAAGCTCCACTTGGGTTGCTAGGTGACGAGTCGATCCCGTCAATTGTGACTTAACAGTCGGGAGGTTTTTGAAACGGCCCATTTTTTAGATGGCAAAAACATTAACTTTTTGCCTAGATAAGCAATCCATTACGTTTTGGTTTTCTGTACAAAGGTCTCAAAAATTATGTACGAGTTCTGCATTTACGCTAAAAGAAAACAATCAAAAAACTCATGAGTGTTCATAAATGTTTAAAACAAATCATTTGAGGCCTTGTTGTTTTTGTTCATAGGCAATTGTTGTTGTTGACTTCCAAATTATTTTTTACTAACATGTATAGTCTATATTTAAATAGGATGTGTGTTTTCCTTTTCCATACATTTATGCTCAGTGATGGAGGTTTTTTTATACTTGTACTCAGACATTATAAACACTGCCAGATGGCATTAATAAAGCTCGTCATTGTTTCATTATGGTACATGATTGTTGGTGGGGTTTATTATGTTTTTTATCATCAAAGTGTGTGTGCTACAAGAAAGAGAAATGGGTAAGTTTAGGGATTTGAGTGACTTTGACTGAGTAAAATTTCAATGGCTAGAGAGCATCTTGGAATCCACAGCTCCTACGGCATACCCTCTGTCTATATTGGTCTTACCTACTTAAACATGATCAGGAATGAACAGAAGTAAATTGGTGATAGGGTAACACGCCCAAGGCTCTTTCATGCATGTTGGGTGTAAGGCTGGCCTGTGGGCCTTGATCTGACATAAAGCAGCTCTTGCTTAAGCTGCTAAAGGAATGATTCCTGGTTCTAAGAAAATGGCTCAGTGTAGTGCAATGTGATGCTTTGAGAATATTTTACTGGGTAACCATGTGTCCTGCGTCAGAAGTGGATGTTATTTTGACACATGGTGCCAACTTAAGCATTGTTACAGACCTTGTTTAAGGCATTAATACAAATGAAATTCCCTTATTGATGTGGTCTCAATCAGTAGGATAAATGTGACCAGCAACAAAGCAGAAAATAGGAATGGAAATGGAGTTGTGTAATGAATGCAGACTTAATTTAATAAGCCTTTTGTTGCATTGTCCCGACTTCCCTAATTAAATTACGGTCTTTATTTTTGTAGAGGTATGAGAAATTCAAATATGAAAAACGGTCTGGGAAATAGTGGGCAATGTCAGAATTTTAAAAAAAATTGCATTGTTGCAGCTCGGATCCCACATTAAAGTTTCACTTAAGGTTCCTGCGTAGCTTCATTCAGCTTTGGGTTTCTGTTTAAACTTCCATCTTGTGGTACTATTTTTTTTTCTTTCTCTCAGGTAAGTGGAGTCCATTTGTTTCCAGTCTTTGTCCCTGTATACCCTCCCCTTTAGCCACACTGGCAGTGAAGCACACATTTAATGAGCAGTTAGATTCACAGTGTGCAATATGTCTTACTAATTTACAACACCATAGGTCTGCATTAGGCTAACTGTATAGCTGACTCCAGTGAGGTTATATTTTAACTTTCAACATTTACTGCAGTGTACGTAATTGAATTATGGGATCCTTTCATGATTTCTATGCAGCTCAGTTTTCACTTGTCCTGAGCTCTGGCTTCCAGTTTTCATCAAGCCAATTTTTTTTCACACAACATTAGTAATGTGATACTTCTCTATTCTTTCTTTTAAAGTAATTTGAAATGTACAGCTCCCTACTTAGCAGCGAAGATGGCCTGGGGCAGAAGAGCCTTTTGAATTTCAAGGAATTGTCAAATAAAATGTAGCTGATGACTTTGTACTGTTCAATTATTCGTTTTTGACAGTCTTATCTTCGCATAGAAAATGGTGAGTTTCAAGTAATGGATCTATAGCCAAAATGAATTTGCTGGATTTTGTAAAATATGTATTGTCTGTTTTATCATTATTGCAATAAATACAACAAAATGTAGCAATGAAATTTTAAACTCACCTCCCTGTTTTCTGACAAGTGCGTTACTTCAGACGTTTGAGTTTGGGCTGTGCGTGGAGGTAATTTGGGAGGAGGTTCTCGTGGAGGGATATGTCCCCAGCACTTTTTTAAAAGGCCAGCCTGGTCCACGGCAGTTTTTACTGTCCAAAAGCATCCATCCATTATTCTACACACTAATCCCTAGTGGAGTCATGAGGAGTGATGGTGCCCATCTCCAGCGGCCA
This sequence comes from Poecilia reticulata, assembly GCF_904066995.2. Lineage (NCBI taxonomy): Eukaryota > Metazoa > Chordata > Actinopteri > Cyprinodontiformes > Poeciliidae > Poecilia > Poecilia reticulata. The sequence goes on along the minus strand of NC_088846.1, from coordinate 15,199,502 downwards.
ATGGGCGAGAGGTGAGGGTACACCCTGGACAGGCTGACAGTCCATTGCAGGGCAACACAGAGACAGACAAGACAAACAATGATACACACACACACTCACACCTAAGGTGTATTTAGAGAGATCAGTCAACCTGTCACTTCATGGCGTCCCGGTACTCCGTGAAGGCATAGTACCTGGAGATGGAACCCATGCATTCACAGGGAGAACATGCAAAATTTATGCAGAAAGACCTCCGGCCGGGATTTGAACCCAAGATCTTCATGCTGCAAGGCAACAATGCCACCATCTGTGCCACTGTGCAACGCACAGTCCAAAAGCAATGGTACACCATCTTAAATAGATACCGGTCCCAGTGATAAATAGCCTCTCAAGGTGAAGCCTGTGTCCCTTTAGACAGCCAACAAGTTCATTGATTGGCTCTGCTGTCTCTTATGAACAGTTGATGTGACATCTGCCACTTCATCTGGTTGTCAACAGTGCCTGAACTTATGCCAACACTGATGTGCAACTTGTGACCATTTTTTTTTCTAGCTAGCTGTTTTCATTTACCTGTAAGTTGTTAACATGCTGGACATTTATTCTGCCTGGGTCATGTCAGCCACATGGATTTTGATATCAAAGTTTTCATTTACATTAACATTTGAATTTATGTTCATATGAGTGAGTGTATGGTTGCATGCAAGTGTGGTAATTAGTTGGACTGCACCCCAGTACTCAAGTTAGAGACTGCGATTGCTAGCATCCTCTCCATTGTTCTTAGCAACTAGTTTTGTTGACATTGAGAGGTGCTTGGTGAGATTCAAATAGCACTGTGTTCCAGGGCAAAAATTACATTTTACATATAGATGAATGCCATTTGTGTCTTTTGGAGAAGAATAATGTCTATACTTTCACAAATGTGACCACTGAATTATCTGGGCTCTCCATAACTCTGTCTGCCTTTTCAAAGTCAAGTTTATTTGTATAGCATATTTTAGTGCTTTACATCACAAAAACACAAAACGGTAACATATAGCGAAACAAGCAATAAACATTAACAAAATCATCAAGCTTAATCACCATCAAATGTATATGAAATATATTAATATATGTACCAGTTATTATTAACCAAAGCGATTCTAAATAGGTGGGGTTTTAGCCCTGATTGAAGGAACTTGGTGCATCAAAGGTTGTTCAGTTTTATTTAAGTTTGTTCCAAATTAGAGGAGCATTTAAAAAAACCTGCTTCTCCAGATTTGGTTCTGGTTCTGGGAATGCAGTGTAGACCAGAACCAGAAGACCTGAGTGGTCTGAAAGTCTGTTTTCTGAGCTACAGGGAGACAGAGTAAGGACTTCAGAACTGGAGCGTGATCATGCTGTGCATGTGTTTCTATGTGAACACTCGCCTATATGAGGGGCCGTTTAGGACAAAATCTATGTTTTGTCTCTCACACACTACAAGAAACTCACGCGCACTCAAAATAACATCATGCACACTCAAAATAACATCACGCACACTCTGAAAAACATCACGCACAATCAAAATAACATCACGGACACTCTGAAAAAACATCACGCACATTCTAAAAAACATCACGCACACTGAAAAATACTCAAATTGCGTATACATACTATTAAAATGTCTCACGCACACACATTTTATCTTTCTCGCACACATACACTGTACTAACAACTCGCACACGCACACAAATGCTATCTTTCTCGCACACACACACAAACGCTATCTTTCTCGCACACATACACGGTACTAACTCGCACACACACACAAACGCTCTTTCTCGCACACATACATGGTACTAACTCGCACACACACACAAACGCTGTCTTTCTCGCACACATACATGGTACTAACTCGCACACACACACAAACGCTCTTTCTCGCACACATACACAAACGCTGTCTTTCTCGCACACATACGCGGTACTAACTCGCACACACACACAAACGCTCTTTCTCGCACACATACACAAACGCTGTCTTTCTCGCACACATACACTACTAACTTGCACCCACATGCATTTCTCGCACACATAATGCTACTTCTCGCCACATACACTGCACACGCACACAAATGCTATCTTTCTCGCACACATACACGGTACTAACTCGCACACACACACAAATGCTATCTTTCTCGCACACATACACGGTACTAACTCGCACACACACACAAACGCTCTTTCTCGCACACATACACAAACGCTGTCTTTCTCGCACACATACACTACTAACTTGCACACGCACACAAATGCTATCTTTCTCGCACACGCACATAAATGCTACCTTTCTCGCACACATACACTGTACTAACAACTCGCACACAAATGTTTCTCTCACATACACAAGACTAAAGTTGCGCGCACACACTCACACACTCGTTTTATGTATGTGTGAGAGCGAGACTCTTTTTTTGAATGTGAGAGCGAGACTCTTTTTTTGAATGTGTGAGAATTGTCACGGAAGAGGCGGGGCATAATTTTTTTGATCAACTGCGCATGCGTTGATCCTAAACTATAAGCTTCGATTGTTGACTCACTGTATGTTCTATTACTTAGTATATTTGTGCTTTTAAATATATATAGAACTTTAAACTTTCTTGTAACTTAAATGTACTATAGAAATAAATAAATCTGATTGATTGATTAGAAATAGCAAAATTGCTGTAGTACAATCTGTCCACTGGGTGCCAGCGTTACAGGAATTATTAACCGGCGCCAACTAGTGCCGAAGAAGAAAGAGTCTGCAATACCGAACATGGCTAACTCTAATTCAAAACGAGGCGGTATTGGACCGCAGTGAAGTTAGTTTCAAGTTGGATATTCGATATTCGAGCTCCGGGGAGTAGGGGCGTTTAGCACAAGGTTGATCCGATTTATGAACGCTAATGTCGGCCGGGGGTTCTCCACAACTCCCGGCCGCAGCGCACCAAGGTTTACTCTTTCTTCTTCGGCACTAGTTGGCGCCGGTTAATAATTCCTGTAACGCTGGCACCCAGTGGACAGATTGTACTACAGCAATTTTGCTATTTCTAATCAATCAATCAGATTTATTTATTTCTATAGTACATTTAAGTTACAAGAAAGTTTAAAGTTCTATATATATTTAAAAGCACAAATATACTAAGTAATAGAACATACAGTGAGTCAACAATCGAAGCTTATAGTTTAGGATCAACGCATGCGCAGTTGATCAAAAAAAGTATGCCCCGCCTCTTCCGTGACAATTCTCACACATTCAAAAAGAGTCTCGCTCTCACATTCAAAAAAAGAGTCTCGCTCTCACATTCAAAAAAAGAGTCTCGCTCTCACATTCAAAAAAAAGAGTCTCGCTCTCACATTCAAAAAAAGAGTCTCGCTCTCACACATACATAAAACGAGTCTTAGCACTGTGTGTGTGTGTGCGCGCGCAACTTTAGTTTTGTGTATGTGAAACATTTGTGTGCGTGTGCGAGTTGTTAGTACAGTGTATGTGTGCGAGAAAGGTAGCATTTATGTGCGTGTGCGAGAAAGATAGCATTTGTGTGTGTGTGTGCGAGTTAGTACCGTGTATGTGTGCGAAAGATAGCGTTTGTGTGTGTGTGTGCGAGTTAGTACCGTGTATGTGTGCGAGAAAGAAAGCGTTTGTGTGTGTGCGAGTCAGTACCGTGTATGTGTGCGAGAAAGATAGCGTTTGTGTGTGTGCGAGTCAGTACCGTGTATGTGTGCGAGAAAGATAGCGTTTGTGTGTGTGCGAGTTAGTACCGTGTATGTGTGCGAGAAAGAAAGTGTTTGTGTGTGTGTGCAAGTTAGTACCATGTATGTGTGCGAGAAAGATGGCGTTTGTGTATGTGTGCGAGAAATAGAGCTTTTGTGTGTGTGTGCGACATGTTAGTAGTGTGTATGTGAGCGACAAAGATAGCATTTGTGTGCGTGTGCGAGTTGTTAGTACAGTGTATGTGTGCAAGAAAGATAAAATGTGTGTGCGTGAGACATTTTAGTAGTATGTATACGCAATTTGAGAATTTTTTGAGTGTGCGTGATGTTTTTTAGAGTGTGCGTGATGTTTTTTTGAGTGTGCGTGATGTTTTTTAGAGTGTGCGTGATGTTTTTTTGAGTGTGCGTGATGTTTTTTTGAGTGTGCGTGATGTTTTTTTGAGTGTGCGTGATGTTTTTTTGAGTGTGCGTGATGTTTTTTTGGAGTGTGCGTGATGTTTTTTTGAGTGTGCGTGATGTTTTTTTGAGTGTGCGTGATGTTTTTTAGAGTGTGCGTGATGTTTTTTAGAGTGTGCGTGATGTTTTTTTGGAGTGTGCGTGATGTTTTTTTGAGTGTGCGTGAGTTTCTTGTAGTGTGTGAGAGCTAAACATAGATTTTGTCCTAAACGGCCCCTCATACGCCTAAGTCTGTCTGTACTTGGTTTTCAATGACTACTTTAATTTTTCTAAGCATTTATATGATTGTTTTTGTCTCCCCATCTTCCAGTCAGAAAAAACAGCTTTAACCTTCTGTGTGCTGAATTATTTTAACATCCCTGCACTGTATTTTATTGTCAGTAAATATAACAACATCATAATGATGGAAGAGTATTTAGATCACCTATTACTGAAAGGGGTAACGTCATTAGTAATACTGTTAATTAGAACACCATAATTCCCATCATTGTATACAGTTCACAATGAACCAGAACATATTTTGGTTACCAAGGTGACGGTCATATGAAATGGTGTCTGAAATATACCATCAGTGATAAAAAAAAATGGGCCCTATCAGGGGGGCATTTATTTAAAAATATAAGTACTTTTTCCACAACATAAAAAAAAAATCCTATCAAATTATATAGAATATCATCAAAAAGATGACAGCGCTCACAGCAGACAGCTACTTGAAAGCCCAATCTTATTGTAGACCTTTTTTTAACAAGGAACAAACTCTGAAAACTGTCAAGATTAAATAATGATTAATTTTGTAATTAACTATATAACAGTAACTGGGACCAATACTTAAGAGGGTGAAAGCCAACATTTATCTTAATTTGTTCTTACTGTTGACGTAAAAATGCAAGCAGAGTGAACAATTGATATGAAGTGATTAGGAGAAACTATACAAATTTCTCCGAGTTGCTGCTTAGGAAAAAAAAAAAATCCTTGAAAGCCAGAGCTCATTCTAGACATTAGCTGTCTTTTGACTCCTTTGGTTTTTATATTCAACAACAATAACTTATGTTCTTTGATGTTTCTCCTCAAACAGATTTTCTAGCAGTGTTAAGTGGTGTTTTGACCCCACAATAGAGAAGATGAGGCAGAACGCACTACACGGTTTGCCTTTCTAATTGCTTCTCATAGGAACCCAGGTATTGATTGTTGCAAATGCCCATTGATTTTTAAGTGGGACTCTGCACTATCTGACGTTTGTGCTAAATACCATAAGGCGGATGCTTTCTGTCTGTCTGTGAACACAATTTATCTTTTCGTGTAGCGGTATGACTTTGACTCCATTCATATTTGTATTTACGTGTATTGTTTTGTTGAATATGAATTGGAAAAGCAGAAAAGAGGAAAATAGCTTATGCTTTTGTAGTGGGGTGGGCGGGCAGCCTTAATCGAGAGCCATTGATCTGACCATGGGAAACAGTGTGCTTACTCGCACAACAAGATGGCCAAAGGCTATTGGCAAGCTGTTTGTTCCCATTGGATGAAATCACATGAATTTCCTCCCTATGGTCTAAACAGATCACTACATCAAAAGGGCAGAAAGAGTGCCATAATTAATCAGTTGCTTTTGTTCAATATTTCCGATAACAAAATGACTATGTGATTTCATGAGTTAATAAATTAAGCTTATGCATAATGCACAAAGATATAAATATATTCAGTGGGAAAAGTGTGCAAAATAAGGACGAGAAAAAATTTACCTGTCTGTAAAACCTAGTGTAAAAGCTGTACTGGCATCTTTAGTAAAGACAGTTCAAACCATATCTTGAATTGGCCTTTGTGATCTCTGTTTGTTAATGATAATCTGCATGGCTATTCCCTTGTAGGATATGGAGTTATGTAGCTAACTAACAGGTTTTAAACCTCCAGACCTGCAAACTTAGAAAAGCTCAATAGTCTTAAAAAAAAAAAAGAAAAAAAAAAGTGAGTCAAATTTAGACATGGAACATGGTTCCATTTCCTACACCTGTACCGAATGTGAATCTCAGTGTTTGGACCTGAGGGCAGTGTGACAGTCGGTTGTGTGTTCTGCTTTGAACTGTACAGGATTTTGGTTTCATTTGTTAGATTCTCCACGAGAACATGTGGAATGAGTAATTTCTGCTAAAGTTCTCTGTGGACTCAGTAACTGACTCCTAACTGACCTCTTTTGCCTTTCGATCACAGTGCAATGTGGTGCCAAGTTGTGTGCATGGCAAACTGTCATGTCAGTCTTCATTTAACATACTAATCTAATTGTATATAAACTGCTTCAATCCTGTTGGGCCAAACTTTGCTGCATGCGTTTTATTTAACTCCTTTCAGAGATGCTGCAGGTTTTTTCCGTGGTGGTGTTCGTTGGATTGCTTGGCACAGGAAACGACCTGCTTTAATAGGTATTTGCCTGTCATTGTTCCTTGCTTCGTCTGTCGTTGAGGGGTTTGAATAATGCAATATGCTGTCCTTAACTTCCATTTGAATACACTGAATCTGTCTTGTCAGCAGAGAGAAAGTGACACAAAGACAAGTAGACGTTGAAAGACCAAAAGAGACAGAAAATCTGGAGAGGCAAAGGTGACAAAGAATACGGTATGTGAGGAAAGTTTGTTGAAGGACAGAACAAAGTCCAACACCATCACCTTAGAGGGAAATGGATGTAGATTTTGTTAGAGCACTGTGGAGCAAACAATGGAGACGCACAACGCAGACACAGGATTTTTCAGGATATTTGATGCATTCTTCTTAACTTAAAGCAATGAGACACTTGTAAGTTTATGTGTAAGTTTATTTTGCTGGGCTGTGTTCCTGCAACTACAAACTAAATGCTTAGAAGGAGAAACCAGTTTGCACTGGAGCAGCAACAGGATCACCTCCTGGACTGACTTTAATTTTAGGGATAATGTCATGACTACATAAAACTTTTCAAAAGCTTAACTTTGTTCTGGCTTACATCTAAATGAAGTGCGAATAAAATCCCTATCTAACTGTAAGCTGTCTTGCATTAATTTTCTGTTAAACTCTTATTTGTCTAAATGTACTTTGCTGAGAAAGTTTATTTATCCATTTATTGATTTATTATTTTCAAAATATCAGCATTTTGAAATACTGATACCGAATTGTTATAATTCAAACAGTAAAACATGTCTTGATACGGTCGATTTGTTTTATCTTACTGAATCAGTGATCCCTGTGACATTTTTCTTGCGTAGCCCATTATGTTAATCTTCATCCGGCTTTTCTTTGGTTACACAATGCGAGTTCATTTATAACTTCTTACTTCTGATCATTTGTCAGTTCAGCTTTCATTTGGAAAACCCCACCTTGAATAATAGTCTACTTGTTCCCAATCTTCCTTCTCGATATTTTTTATTTTTACATTGAGATTTTGACTGCAGTGACAGGTTGGAAGGTGAAACCCTTCAGACATTATGAGGAGCTTTTTTATTCTTAGCCATCAACTTCTTTTTCCTCTTTTGGCCAGGCTGCTTTCCAGTGAGGCACAAAATAACAATTAACGTTCTTGTTATCCTCTGGTTCTTCCTGACCTGCCTTACTCATTATATGATGTTATGAAATATTTTCCCCCTTACAGATTTTTTTTTTTTTTTTTTTTGCATTTCCCTCTCATCTGTTTTTCATTTTAATCCTATATGTAAAATAGGAAAATTCTGATTGGGAAAAAGTAAGTATAGGCCTAATCCTTTTTTTTTTTCTTTTTTTTGAACATTTTATGTATAATTGAATAATAACTTAATGTATTCATTTTGGAATTATTTCCCTTTTTTAATAATTATTTCAAGAAATATTTAGTGAGGAGCATCTGGACAGGAAGTGTCGATTTTCATCTGGTTTCGTGAGTTGAACAGAAAACAATCGATAATTTAGCTCAGAGATCGATATCAATCCTCTGACTTCAAAAATTCATATAACTGAGCTGCAACTTTTTTTTTATAATTTCCTGTTAAAGGTAATTTCTTCAGTTGCATTTATAAAACACAGCTGGAGAATGAGCAACATCATAAATTTTAATTAATGAAAACTTCCTTCATATTAGCACCTCTGGTTTTCTGTTATCGAATCCTGTAAAAAGACCAGGGCCAGTTACAACAATGGACACATATTTCTGTACTTGAGTCTTCCATCTTTTAAGCAAGTTCCTCTCGATGGAATGCAGAATTTCAAATGAAATGCTCTGAAATAAAGATCACATAAAATTGTAATGATGATCTCTCCCATACGAATAGGTGGATCAATGATTTGCACAAAAGATATACTCATAAATATTCTGCCAAAATCAGATAAGAAGTTAAAGCTCGAGACTTTAGTGGCCCCTGCTCTTTGTACTTTAAATTGCCTCTATGTTAGAGCTCTTTGTGAACATATCATCTATAAACTCTGTCTTTTTCACACTTTGTTATTCCTCAGCCTTTATCTAAAATGCCTAACATAGAGGTCTTTTCGCTGTTAAGCCTCATCAGTTCAGGTTTCATTTTTTTTTCAGGATCATGTGCTTCTCTTCTTTCTTCTCATGCTACTCCGCTGTTTTTTTTTTTTCCTCCTAAGAAGACAAAGTCGAATGGCCCAATAGCTTTTAATTGCTATGGTTTTTATGTGGTCTGCTGAGAAATAAAAGCCACTCAGCACTTCTGTCCACAAGATAGATGCTGCCGATACTTCTCAGCGAGTTGCAGCATGGGAGCACACCCCGTGGCTCAAGGAAGTGCAGGTGAAGTAATAAAAGAAAATGGTTCGCTGCGAGGGGGTAAAAAAGAAAAAAAAAATCCCCTGCAATGGATTTCATTTTTTATTGGAAACAAGTCACTCAGGGTCACGCACACAGTAAGAGAAATTTAAATCCGCATGGACATACAACCACTACTACACATATGCGAAACAAAGAGCGGTGTGAAAGGAGCAGCAGCTTGTTAGCAGCAACCAGTTCAGTAATAAAATCTGCTCTTGCTGTTGGACAAGCAGGCATATGGTAGCCATTGCACAGTGACTCAGACTTGTATTAAAAATGGAGACTGCAGGAAATCAAAAGCATTGCTTGGATCCCTCCTGTGCTTGACTCAGTTCTGGTGTTATAAGGCTGAATGCAAGCCCTTTATCTCTGAAAGGCAGAAAGATTAGATGAACACGGCCCTCTCTACCTCTGGGTATGGATTTAAAATACTTTGTCACACCTATTAACACTGAGATATATCACAGTGTGTTACAAGCTGAAGCTCTGAATGAACTTTATATGAGCATATTGCAGAGACATAAATGGCATACAAATATAAAACAATAGTTTGTTTTTTTTTACCCACAGTGAGTGTTTTACAAATTCTGCAATGTCAAGAAATCATGAAATCTTTTATACCAGTTTCTGAAGATTGCAGTTTTTCATTTGAGGCATAGTTGAAGTTATCTTGACCAAGCCTTGGAAAGTTAAGGGATCACTAAAAATGATCAGTTTCTCTGGTTTTACATTACATTTCTTTCATTCTATGAACTATTCACAGCATGTCTCCAAAATTCCAAGCAAAAATGTAGTATCTATTTGCTGAAAATGAGAAATGGTCAAATAACCAAAAATGCAATAATGCAAAGAAAACAAGTTCATATTCATTTAGAAACAACAATACTAATGTTTTAACTCGGGGAGAGTTCAGAAGTCATTATTTGGTGGAATAACGTGGGTTTGTGTATGTGTGGGAAAAAATGAAATCTAGATAAGTAATTACAGACATCAAGAAGAAAAACTGGTGCATGCTTTATTTTTAGTAGGTTAGATTACTCCAAAGGTGCATTTAGCGGACTTTTTCAAAAATCAAACAGGCAGCTGCAGTTCGTCCAAAATGCTAAAGTCCTAAGTAACCTTATGAAAGTGGATCATAATGCACACCAGCTCTTAGTTCTCTTCCACTGAACTAGCTCTCTGTTTTTCAAAGAGTAGATTGTTAAATTTTGCTATTTGTGTTGAAGCACAAAGGCTCTTGCTTTTAAGGTTTTCTCAGGTTTTGAGAGACCTGCTTACTCAGTGTTCCCAACACCACAACTAAATTAGGTGAGGCAGCATTTATTTTCTATGCTCCTCAGCTCTGGAACAAATGCCCCAAAAACTGTTGGCTATTGCTACTGTAAATGAGGACTGAAATCATTTTTATTTACTGCAGCTTTTGATCATTAATCTGACTAATAAACTGTTTAAACCATATTTTTAATCTGTATTTTCACACACGTTCCTGTTATGCAATGTTTTCTATACATATAGCTCACTATTTTCTTCTTTTTTTCTCCTGGGAGTTCTGTAAAGCACTTTGGATCATAATAATAATTCAATACTTTATTTTTGGCTTTAAATCTAACTGCATGAAGACATAGCTTGAAAAAAAAAAGTATATATTATCAAAAGTTTGTCCTAACAGGAATAGTTAGGTTTAGCTATGCAACTGTGCACAGCACGCAATAAATGCATTCAGTCATATTTTGAGACATTAATGCATCATCTATCGATGCTTTAGACATCCAACATTGAGAAAGAGTAGCTGAAACAGAAACGGGAAACAAACCATAGAGCCAGATTCTGGTTTGCAAACATTAGTTGGTTAATAAATGTTATGATGAGAGGATAATTGCTATATTTTACCCAATGCAATAAATTGTGTGTAAATGATCAATTCCAGCTTGTTTATATATATATATTTAAAAAACAAAACACAAATAGAATACACAACATTTTTAAGCACTGCAGTCAGCTGAAAATTATGCAAAGACTAATTATAATTTTGGATTTGAATCTTTTAAGGCTTTTCAAAATGCATGTCACAGCATTAACATGCATGTTTCCTTTACAGAGAGTGTGTGAAGAAGCAAAGAGTTTCAGTGGCATAGAGAATTCAAACTTACTTGAAGCACCTGATTTCAATTCTATACAAATTTAGTTGCTGGAAATGTTGAAATCAGTTGGAAACAGAAGATTAATTTTTTGGGAAATGTATTTAAGAGAATAGTTACAGAAAAAAAGTGTTGGGAATGCAACAATATTTATCATGTTTGTTAAATCTGTGAATCAACAGATTTGTATCATCTTGAAATTGCAAATAACACACTTTCAAGAAAACAAATATGAAATTATTTCACTTTGGTTTGCCACTATCGTATTTTCTGATCTAAATTTCCAGAGAGGGCGGAAAAGGCAACCAAATTGCAAACATATTTTCTTGGTGTACTCGCACGTCACTGCAAATGAGTCGTCTTCATAACTGCCGACACCGAACATGACAGCAGGACATGCCTTTAACAGAACGCAGGCTATTCTACACACTGAAGACATTCCTGACATCCTGAAGGGAAATTAAGTATGGATCACAGTAAGTTATGCGATTACACTGGAACTGAACCATGTCAGAAGTTCACTGAAGAGTTTAATTGCTATCCGTGAGATTGGATTTTGTTAGTCTCACCACATGATGGAAATTCAAAATATGAGTCCATGAAAAAGCAATTACTTGCTTTACTGCTTAAGTGTTAAGAGGCTCTCATTATCTAGTTAAAACCCTTCACAATTCTAATTCAAAGGAAGCTCTAATTTGCTTTATTTACTGTCAAACTGCAGAGCTTATTTATTTATTTTTCCCTCTGTGGGTGAGACACAGTTGAGTGGAGTGTTTGACTCTTATTTTCTTTACAATAAAACGGCCAACAATAATTATGATGAACGGCTTCTTTGTTAATAAGACACAGAAAACTTCGAAGGTTTCACAAATATTTGCAAAAACCAGTTGAATGTTTAACTGAAATCCCAGTTTGGTGATAAGATCTCATTATTCATTAAAAGCATAATGACTTGGGTAGTAGGAAGATTTCCTTTGAGTTGAAATACAATTACCAAGGCTGATTTTATTGTTACGTAAGTGACAGAAAAATGAAGATGGTGCCCTAAAGTAAGTCAGGTCTTGTTTTTTTCATATAAAACACATTGCATACGAATAGAATAGAATTTAATAGCTCAAAGGCAGAACACACATTTTCCAGTTATATTGTGTTTTAAAAAGGTAAGAAAAATGTACAACTGCATAGTCCCGCTTGCTGTCTGAAAAGTGCAACTAAATGTATGCAAATTGCGTTTACAGCTCGCAAATGTCTGTCATTATTCAAGCCACAGCTTGTAGACAGTACTGTAGTGGTCAAGGGAAACATTTAGACATCCAAACCTCTCTGAGGCTGCTTACTTAATTAGTCTAGGTTACTGTAGTGATTCAGGCTGCAGAGAGCCATTTTTCCAAGTCGAGCTGGCAGCATACCAACTCGACTTGGAATCGGCCCCTGGTGAGAATGACTTTTTGTAGAATTTCCTACTGATTGAATAATGTACTGCTTTGTTTATCAGCAGGATGCTTTATTTATTTTTTTTCTTTTCTTTTTTCGACAGCATGGCTGACATAGTGAATCCACTGTCATGTTTCTTTCTCGTTTCTCCGTGTTGCTCCAGATCACAAACACGCATTTCGGTCTATTCAGCATCTTAGACGACATACAAAGCGTCTCGTTTTGTTTGAATGAGCACAGAAGTGTGAGGTTGAAGGCTGTGGAAATGCTCCTGAATAAGACTTGTTTCGCCGCGTTACACACAAATCAATAGAGCCACAATAACAAATTATCAAGTATCACGTTATGTGGTCATAGCGATCTGTCACTGAGGGGCGTGCGTGAACTCACAAATGTTTGCTGGAGCTGATTCAGTTAGGAAGATGGCACCAAAAGCAGCAGAGTTTTTTCATGACAAACCCCCCAAAAAACCAATCAATACAGCAACCTTGATCTTTGTTCTCTGAAGAACAGATATTATTGGATTAGGATCACCGAACAGGGAATGCAACTCGTGAAAGTGTACAAAGGAATGATAAAATAACTGATGAAAGAATCTGCTATAGATTTTGTCGCTTTATATTACTCTATCAAATAATTTAATTTTCTCCAGGCTGGCTGCCATCAAAGTGTCTCATGATGGTAATATATTTTACATTTAAAAGGAAATCTACTCATATTTTAGTGGCTTAACTGAAAATATAGATCAAGACGGGAGGTGATTTGATGTTGACTCTTAAATCAAATATGATTCCTACGAAAATCATATTTGTAGGAAATGTGTTTCCTGATCTCTGACAGGAACCCAAACAGTTTTGTATTTTGTTCAGCTTCGTCCGTCTCTTGTAGATTTGGCTGTATGATTGGACACGGTGTCCCTCATTTAGTAAAACTCTGAAATGCACCTGGGTGCAAAAATGATGACAGGTCAGGTTCCATGTCTAATTTATCAAACTAAAAGCTTCAGTCAGTGGCCACCTTCACAGAGTTTCCTACATGAAGGAATTCAAAATGACAAACACTAGAGATCAGTTTCAGATTGACTGCAGCACAACACAGGATTATTAGCAGGCTAAAAGACATGAGTTTTTGTATATTTTCCCAAACATATGTATTTAAATGTCCTGTCTCTAACGGCATCCAGAACCATTTTACATTAACACACCCTGGAGAACTAATTCAAATTCAAGTTTTTGGAGAACGGCATACATTAAAACAATGTCCCAAATTGTATTCCTTCAGCTGATTCAGGGCCAGCCCATCTCTATTTTAGTATCTTGATGCAACGTTTTACACTGACCTGTGTATGAATGTGTGCATCCTAGATCTCCTACTGAAAGTACATGCAGTCCAAATGCCCAGCGTTGGACAGCACTTGCTTTAGAGAACTAGGTTTCCTTTTAGGTTTTGGCATCACTCCATAATGGAAAATAAATAGCCACTGATCAATCTAAAAGATAAAAGATTTGCTTCAGAAACCCCTGGCCTCCTATGCACAGTTATAAACAAAGAGATGTACAGTGCAGACTGTTTAAATCTCCTTACTGCTTATGATCTTGTGTTAGGGCTATTAAATGTTCTTCAACTGGTCAGTAATTAATCACCCAGACAGTTCATGTACCACAGCCATCCTCCTGAGATATTCTGAGCTTAGCCAAAGCTTGCTAAAAATATTTCCTGTTTTAGAGGCTGAAGGTTTTTTTTTTTCTGAAATTTCTGAAATTGTGCTTCTTAATATCTTTTTTCATCCAAACCTAGTGGCAATTTCCACTCTTAACATTATAAGTTATTTATTTCTAGATTTCTCTGACTTATACTTTTTATTTCTATGTAAGGCAAAAATATGCAGATAATTTCTTCCTATGTTTCCAGTCCAGAAAAAAAAAGAGAATGTGGAAAAGAGATGGATGGATTGTGTGCGAGATCACGTGTTGATTAATCACGCTGTCTTGTTTATTTGCAATCCAAATTGTAAAAAAGCAAATTTTTTACAATTTTACTATTCTTGCGTCTTTAGAAATACAGTCTCTGCGATATCGTGCACCTGTGCAAGTCTATTGTTTGCATTTCTTCCATTCTTATTTCCATCCATTGTTGCATAAAAATTATTTTATCTTTTACTTTGTCTGCCCAGCCTTGCTGATCTCCTGGTACACATGATTACTGTGTGAGTAGACTAATGAGTTTTGTATTGATTGTGACTTCCTTCGCGCAGTCGGACCAAGATTCTTTAATTTAATCACAACCCCACAACATAACTGCATCACTACATCTTTAATATATGAAACACCAGCTGCAATATCACTTCAGCTTTTTTTTTGTTGTGTATTAAATTCAGCAGTGGGAAGCACAGATATTTGCCTCATTCTCCTAGTTTGACTAAATCCTACTTCCTATGGAAAACCTCACTGGTTTACAGGCAACAACATAGCAAACTGTTTTCAAGGAGATGATTTTTAAACGTCTGAAAAGGCTCCCAGAAATCAATGAAACATGCACAGTTCATGCACTGGATTTGCTTGAATAACCAAGGTAATAGAAAAACTTTTATCAAAGCTCCCTCTCACTCTGCAAATGCAGCTTTGCTCATTGGCAAGCAGGGCCATCTTTTGAGATTATCGGGAAGTGTATTGCTCAGAAGAAAAGATTTATTTCATACGCAGCTGTAACAATTAAGCAAGCATCTTTGTTTCTCTAATGCAGTGTGTGACTGATATTTCAAATAAGTATTGATGTGTGTTATTGAACTAATTTCACCAAAAAAAAGTGTGCTTAGGAAAATGAATTTCAACGTTAACTGTTTGTGCTTAAAACATGACTGCAAGGTAGTTTTTAGTTGACAGCTTCAATCAAATGAATGAACCAAAGCTAAAGTCAACATGTTTTTTGTTTTTTTTTAACGTACATGAGAACTCGTCTTTGTCAACACATTTTTTGTGATGACATTAACATATAAATCATATGCTTCACTGATTGTTTCTGTGGTATTTTCTGTTCCAGAAGTGTGAATAACAACGCTGTTGAAATGACAATCCAGCCTTTGCTAACATTTATGCCATGCTGTTATTTTAAAGCTTGTTTAAAAATCTACAAAAAACACAATTGATAAAGAACTTGGACTTTGTCTCTTATGCATCTTAATAGAGAAGACTAGCTAATTTATTTCAGTAATTTTGTTGAAAATTGAAACTCGGATATTTTAAACACATAGTGATATCAGTCATTTATCTGTGGCAAATGAAATTGTTTGGCTTTCAAGTAGCGGCAATATAAAATTTAATTTCTTCAAAAAATGTAATATTGTATAAAAACAACAAAATCAAGACTTTTAATGCAGATTTGTTCTATTGCAGCCCACTGAAGAGTAAAGTGTACCCATTGTTACACAGTAAATACAATCAGTATTTGGCGACCAGGACTCATTTTGTATGACTGACTACATGAACGTGGCATGGAGCCAGTCAGCTTGTGGGGCTGCTGGGGTATGAAGGAAGCACACTTTGTTGGATCTACTTTCTCACATCTTCCTCTGGATAGCCCTTCATGTGCTTTAACATTTCATGGTAGATGACTGCACTGATTTTCGAATTGACTATCAGATGAGGAAGTCTCCAAACCATCTCTGATTGTGGATTTTTTTTTTGCAGTGACTCTCAAAGTTTTTACCCCAGCCACACATTATGTCTTTTGAATCTCCACCAAACTCTGCATCTGGCTTTGACTCACGTCTCTCTTATAATGGTGGTTATTCTTGTGGCTTTACACCTTTTCTAACTCAACTTTCTGTGAGCTTGGTTGGATACAACACTCTGTGAAAAGCCTGCCACTGTTGTTGTTTTTCAATCTTTTTTTTGGCAAGCAGTGTACCTGGAAACCTGAAAATGGCGTTCAGTTTTTTTTTAGCATCCAATTTTTACATTCACTTCAAATTCAACCGCTACTACATATATAGTATATAATACATCCCCTGTGGTTATTTGTATATTTTCCCAAACATACGTAAGGGTTTTACTTATTATTTATTATTAATTATTTTTTAATTTTTACGTCAATCTTCATTGTCAGTCATTTTTTGTAATACTTAACCGAGGGAGGAAAAATATTTCACTATAACAAGTGGAGCACAGGTCAAAGCTCATTAATTTTGCTTTCAGCGTACACAAGTGGATGTGATCTGATATTTATATTTCTGTCTTAAAGCATAATTTCTGCCTCAGGTGAATATTTTTTAGATAGAGAGGCGTACATGCTCACATCTGTTTATCTAGAATTATCACCACAGTGTTTATACATGCTCTTTATAAAGTGCACAGCCAGGTTTATGTATTTCATTAAATTTTAAGGGATTAGTACTCCCTTCTTATCCTGCTTCTCTTGAAGTTTATCACTTCAGAGCTTCTAATTATCTCCTTAATTTTCAATCAGAACATTTGCAGTTGATACACTATCTAATTATTACAGCACATATCATCATGTTCTTGCTTTAATGTCCTCTGTTAACTGGATTTTTAAGCGGATTCCTCTGGAGGACCAGAGAACGGTTCCTCTTGAAGTTCAGGGAGATGCCCAGGCTTATACTCCCTAAGGTCTGCAATGCTGATAATGTTCTCTCTGCAATGAGAGTCAATAGGAAGCGGATTGAGAACTGCTGCGTTTGTCTCTCTCACGCTCCTTTCGCAATCCCAATCATCCACCTGGATTTTCCACTGCCAGACCTTCAGCCCTCACCTCAGTGCATCCTTCAGACAAAGACTTAGCTGTCTTTGTGAACTACTGAGGTAGATGTGGGGAGCTTATTAATTGGCGGATGAATGAAATTACTTCAGACGTACACAGCACTTTCCAGGACCCTCAAAGACGCTTTACAATGAAATTAGCCATTCCCATTCATGCACATATTCACACACTGATGATAGTGTAACACTGCGTAGTGATCTAAATCAGTGTCACCATAATATAGGAGGTCGTGGGTAGAGAAAGAGCATACACTGAGAGGGAATAGCGTAGCTGTGTAGACTTTTATTCAACCGTGTAACCGAACAGTCTAACGTCTCAGCCCCTCATTAGAAGTTCCCCCGCAAGACCAAAAAAACCCTCGAAGAAGAAAGAAACATATTCTCCCAAAGACACAGCGCCCCCAGTCATCCACGGAACATTCCCAGCAAACAACCAATTTCACATGAAACCATATTAATTGACAAGGAAAAATAAATCAGCTTACAATAGCAAGCTATTGGATTGTAGCCACAGCTGCCCTAGGGCCGTCTGACTGAAGGGAGGCTCCCATATCATGCCATCGGTTGTGGATTTTGTTAAGATACTCAGACCTGATGATCATTATGTATGGATCTGTCTTTCAAACATGTTAAAAATGATGCTTGCTTCAAAGGGCATTCGGCTGTGAATGCACTGTACCAGTTATAGATATAGACATAGGAAATGCTAAAACTGTAAAAACCAAGTTAACGTGAATGATAGCTTATTGGATGATGCTAGAGATGTAAGAAGGGTGGGTGTAAAAATAAGTTCATACTACTACCCACTCCTATCAACGTGTAAATATTACTTTACTGTCATTTTTCTTTTGTTTATTTTTGTTTTACATTTATTTTGTTTGTATATTACTTACTTTTATTCTTTTATTACACTACGTTCAATAAAGTCAAACTCAAACCAGAAGTCAGGTTTGAGAGACGGATCTCCAGCAGGCGGAGCGTATTCTGTACAAGTCCGTCATCAGCACACACACAGTCACACTTAAAGACAATTTAGAGAGACCAATAAACCTTGCAGACATGTTTTTGAACTGTGAAAGGAAGTCGAAGTACCCGATGAGAAGCCTTATATGCACAGGAAGAACATCGTATTGTTTTATATAGATTTTTTTTAAGTTTAGGAAATTCTTTGAATCATTAACTGGCTTCAGGTCTCGGTATTTAATCTGAAGACATTTTTTGAACTCTTGTAACCATTTTGCTGTGTGACAAATTGTGTTTGAAGCATCTACAACTCCAGTTGATGGGATTATAGGAAACTAAGGAAGCTTTTCTATTGTGTTCACTTTACACCGGTGATCACAGCAAGTTTCTGTTTTCTTCCTGCCTCTTGCCATCCGCACCTCCTCACTTGAAACAGACAATGAAATAAAACCCTTTTCTGCTCAATCGCTCCAGTGGACGATGCATTGAGACCCATTTGAAGACACACTAAATGACTTTTATTTTCTGGTGGAGAAAGAGGGTCTGGAACCAATTTTTCACTGGCGCAAAGAGGGCAAAGGCAGGTTTTGGTATGGCAGTTGATAAATGACTGGTGGGAGGTAATTCATCTGCTGCATCAACAAGGAATAGGATCGTCTACTGTAAAAAAAAAAAAAAAAAAAATCACAGTTAGAGGCGGATTCCTATAAAGTCCAAACATGCTGTGGAGTACAGTAACATGTTTGTGTCTGCGTGTTTGAGCGAGCGATAGTGTCTTTCAATCTCTTTCTCACTTTTTTTGCTTCGTTTCTCTAGTTCACGCACACACACACACACACGCAGACACACACACACACACGCACAGACAAGAATGGCCATGTGCCATCTTGCCTAAATACCAACTATCTATCATCCGTGATATTTCATATATTTTAAATTCAATAAGCCAATATGATTTATGTAGTGGCTCGGGTGGCTTTGGTACTTTGAGATTTAAGGCTAGAGACAGTAAAATGCATTAAGTAGTTCTTTGTTCTCTGTGTGTTTTCACTGACCAGGAACAGCATCTGAAGACTTTAGGTCTTTTGTGTTTGATCCTGTACAGAAGTGCAAAATCACATTTACATGGCATCCAACTCTTTAATATTAAATTCAGTATCCTGCAAAATGACCCCAAGGTGTACTCTGATACATCCAGTTGCATTTGCTGTGAATTCTATTTACCACTAGTGAACTTTGAACCTTAATGTTTTCAGTTTCTTCTTCTCAGTAAGGAATCACTATCATGTTTAAATGTCAATATAGTTTGAAAACAAAACAAATTATGTAGAACCATCAAAATCTTAGAGATATTTTAAATATTAGTTAATTTTTCAAAAATATTTTATCATAGTTCTATACATAAATAATGAAAAGTGTAATTTTCAGATAAAACCTATGTTTTAATTTTATAGCAATCCATATAACTGTTTGTCCATCCATCTCTCCATGACCCAATGGTTATGTAAACATGGCAGTTTTACCATGTGGCCATTTACACAAATGAGTTTCAGATTTATATTGAATGTATCTCATTTCTTTGTGAGAAATAACTGTCAATTTGTGATTTTTTTTCAGATTCTAACCATAGTTTTTTATTTCAAGTTTTGCTTCATGATATCTCCGCCTCAGTCAAGAACACATTCAGTCCACCTGTCTGCATTCAGATTGGTGCTATTGCTTGGTTGTACTCAAGACACAGGGAAAAAAAATATGTGCATTTCTTTGTTTATATTTTTTATTCATGCACCTACCTTTTGCAATAACGGCGTTCTTCAGCTGCTCCTGGTCCAGCAAATAAACAGCAGAAGAATAATAAGATTCAGATTCAAACGTCTCCCTCTGAGTTGCTTCCAAAGCTACAAAGCACTCAGAGGAAGAAGTGGTCCACATGTAACTGTGTATTCTCACAGTAGGACTGCAAATACAGTAAAAGTGGCTGTGTGTGCGTGACGCTCTGAAATGTACTTAGACTCATTATAGGCTTGAATTTGGTGCTTTAAAAAATTATTTGAGCCTTTTTTCAATTGGAATGAAAACCTGCAACTGCAATAATTATTTTAATAAATGTCTAATAAGGTTGAGTTTATTGCAATCTATACGGTGCACTAACAATAAAACCATCATCAAGCTTGATAACTGTTATTTTTTTATAAAGTCTGAAACACCGCAGACCCTTTGACTTGCCTGACTTGTCTGTTCCAAGCATGTCTCTACCTTTGTGGCTTAATAGCGCAATTTTTTTTTTCCTGATCTAAACATTTCGCCAGGAGGCATTTGACTTGTCAGTGCGACCCACTGCCTAAACGATTTAGCTTCTTTCTTAGTCTGTCCTCTCTCATTCAGTTCTCTGTTGCTGGTGTTTTAGCAGCTTGACGGGTTCAAGATTTCAAACCAATGTTTGAATGTCCAAACCAATTTCCTTTCATTTCATGGTGACAGTTTGTGTCACACGGTTGAAAACTGGACACAAATGGGTGCTCCAACACAAATTGAAACTGGTTTTGGAAGGGCTACAACTGGCTAACATTAAGTTTCTAAAAGGACCACGATCTCAACACTGGGAAATTAGAGGATTTTACACAAAAAATGTGGTCAAGGCCAGCAAAACCAATTAACTTTAACAACTGTGACAAGAAAAGAGGTGCCTATTATTGGACTAGAGGCAGGGTCATATTTAAAGGCTCTAGGAAGAACCCAGAGTACAAGAAAGACAGACCATAGGCCGGGATTCGAACCCAGAACCTTCTTGTGGCAAGGCAGCAGTGCTACCAGCTGCACCTCTCTGCAGCCTTCTTATTACAGACAATGCTTTCTGAAAGTACATTTCTCTTAATAATCTCAGAGCAATTTGAAGTTTTTGTAACATCGCACACATTTGAATTAGTATGTGGCATCTTTCAGCTTTTCTTCAACAACTGACTTATGTCAAAGCTTTTAAAATATATACTTACAGCTGTTCCTGCGCACCACATTGCTATTCCTTTTGAAACCTTTTCAGTTTTAATGACGCTTTCAAATAAGTGATCTAAACTATTAAACAGTGTGTTGTTCAGTTGTAGTTGTAAGCCAATTCTATGACTAGACTGAAGAAACATTACATTGTCATTTGTTCAAGTTCCTTTGGAGGGTTTTTAATCTCTGATTCTATAAATCTAAACCGATTTAAGTACGCAGTCCCCACAGGCTTTATGAGTTGGATATTTGATTCTGCTTTTTTGTTACCCGTTACCTCCAAGCTACTTTCATAATTTTTTACAGTATTGTTGATTTTGACTTGCTTGCTTTGTTTCTTTGTTATTCTCAGAGAAATCCAACACTCTGTACTTGGCGTTTGAAGCACTAAGTACAGATCTTACCTTTTTGTTGATTCAATCAGATTTCTTTCTTGGAAGAAATCAAATGAATTTGGTAATTAAATTTATTTTCTTTTTAGAGCATTAACCTCAGAGCTCGTAAGAGCAAAGCATGTCTCCGTATCTTACTGGACATGAGTGGAACGGCAGTGAGCAGACAGGCTTTCTTTTGTATTTGCGTGGGCACTATTTATTTATTTATTTTTTTTGGTTGTTTTTCAGTGAGAGCACCTCGAGAGGCGTGTTGCAACACAAATCCCCAGCAGTACATGAGATGAAGAAAACAAATGAGCACTTTTCCTGTTTTCTGTGCTGAAAGTGGAGCCTCTGTGTGCTCTTTTTCTATCTCAGCAGGGGAAGGTGTAGATGTGTAGGCCTCTGTGAACTCTATTTTTTTTTTTCCTGTTTGTGAGCCTTTTCAATGTATTTGCCTTTAAAAGGGAGGGAATGGTATGAGGGGCCGTTTAGGACAAAATCTATGTTTTGTCTCTCACACACTACAAGAAACTCACGCACACTCAAAAAAACATCACGCACACTCAAAAAACATCACGCACACTCAGAAAAACATCACGCACACTCCAAAAAAACATCACGCACACTCTAAAAAACATCACGCACACTCTAAAAAACATCACGCACACTCCAAAAAAACATCACGCACACTCCAAAAAAGCATCACGCACACTCTAAAAATACTCAAATTGCGTATACATACTACTAAAATGTCTCACGCACACACATTTTATCTTTCTTGCACACATACACTGTATTAACAACTCGCACACACACACAAATGCTATCTTTCTCGCTCACATACACACTACTAACATGTCGCACACACACACAAAAGCTATCTCGCTCACATACACTACTAACATATCGCACACACACACAAAAGCTATCTTTCTCGCTCACATACACTACTAACATGTCGCACACACACAAAAGCTATCTTTCTCGCACACACACACAAATGCTATCTTTCTCGCACACATACACACTACTAACATGTCGCACACACACACAAATGCTATCTTTCTCGCTCACATACACACTACTAACATGTCGCACACACACACAAAAGCTATCTTTCTCGCTCACATACACTACTAACATATCGCACACACACACAAAAGCTATCTTTCTCGCACACATACATAAATGCTACCTTTCTCGCACACATACACTGTACTAACAACTCGCACACAAATGTTTCTCTCACATACACAAGACTAAAGTTGCGCGCACACACTCACACACTCGTTTTATGTATGTGTGAGAGCGAGACTCTTTTTTTGAATGTGAGAGCGAGACTCTTTTTTTGAATGTGTGAGAGCGAGACTCGTTTTTTGAATGTGTGAGAGCGAGACTCGTTTTTTGAATGTGAGAGCGAGACTTTTTTTGAATGTGAGAGCGAGACTCTTTTTGAATGTGTGAGAATTGTCACGGAAGAGGCGGGGCATCATTTTTTGATCAACTGCGCATGCGTTGATCCTAAACTATAAGCTTCGATTGTTGACTCACTGTATGTTCTATTACTTAGTATATTTGTGCTTTTAAATATATATAGAACTTTAAACTTTCTTGTAACTTAAATGTACTATAGAAATAAATAAATCTGATTGATTGATTAGAAATAGCAAAATTGCTGTAGTACAATCTGTCCACTGGGTGCCAGCATTACAGGAATTATTAACCGGCGCCAACTAGTGCCGAAGAAGAAAGAGTAAACCTTGGTGCGCTGCGGCCGGGAGTTGTGGAGAACCCCCGGCCGACATTAGCGTTCATAAATCGGATCAACCTTGTGCTAAACGCCCCTACTCCCCGGAGCTCGAATATCGAATATCCAACTTGAAACTAACTTCACTGCGGTCCAATACCGCCTCGGTTTGAACTAGAGTTAGCCATGTTCGGTATAGCAGACTCTTTCTTCTTCGGCACTAGTTGGCTGTAATGCTGGCACCCAGTGGACAGATTGTACTACAGCAATTTTGCTATTTCTAATCAATCAATCAGATTTATTTATTTCTATAGTACATTTAAGTTACAAGAAAGTTTAAAGTTCTATATATATTTAAAAGCACAAATATACTAAGTAATAGAACATACAGTGAGTCAACAATCGAAGCTTATAGTTTAGGATCAACGCATGCGCAGTTGATCAAAAAATTATGCCCCGCCTCTTCCGTGACAATTCTCACACATTCAAAAAAAGTCTCGCTCTCACATTCGAAAAACGAGTCTCGCTCTCACACATTCAAAAAGAGTCTCGCTCTCACACATACATAAAACGAGTGTGTGAGTGTGTGCGCGCAACTTTAGTCTTGTGTATGTGAGAGAAACATTTGTGTGCGAGTTGTTAGTACAGTGTATGTGTGCGAGAAAGATAGCATTTATGTACGTGTGCGAGAAAGATAGCGTTTGTGTGTGTGTGCGAGTTAGTACCGTGTATGTGTGCGAAAAAGATAGCGTTTGTGTGTGTGTGCGACATGTTAGTAGTGTATGTGAGCGAGAAAGATAGCGTTTGTGTGTGTGTGCGACATGTTAGTAGTGTATGTGAGCGAGAAAGATAGCTTTTGTGTGTGTGTGCGACATGTTAGTAGTGTATGTGAGCGAGAAAGATAGCTTTTGTGTGTGTGTGCGAGATGTTAGTAGTGTGTATGTGAGCGAGAAATATAGCTTTTGTGTGTGTGTGCGAGTTGTTAGTACAGTGTATGTGTGCAAGAAAGATAAAATGTGTGTGCGTGAGACATTTTAGTAGTATGTATACGCAATTTGAGTATTTTTAGAGTGTGCGTGATGCTTTTTTGGAGTGTGCGTGATGTTTTTTTGGAGTGTGCGTGATGTTTTTTAGAGTGTGCGTGATGTTTTTTAGAGTGTGCGTGATGTTTTTTTGGAGTGTGCGTGATGTTTTTCTGAGTGTGCGTGATGTTTTTCTGAGTGTGCGTGATGTTTTTTGAGTGTGCGTGATGTTTTTTAGAGTGTGCGTGATGTTTTTTCAGAGTGTGCGTGATGTTTTTTGAGTGTGCGTGATGTTTTTTAGAGTGTGCGTGATGTTTTTTAGAGTGTGCGTGATGTTTTTTTGGAGTGTGCGTGAGTTTCTTGTAGTGTGTGAGAGACAAAACATAGATTTTGTCCTAAACGGCCCCTCATAGTATGGAGGCAGAGCTTGTATTGTAACCTTAACCTTAATATTTAAATTTACATCATTTCTATTATGTGTTTTACTTTTAAATCAGGCAGAGAGCAGTACAAATGTATAATTCCTATGGTTCTAATGTAATATCCCTTTGTCTTGGAAAGGTGCAGTCACAGAAGGATCTTAGTCACAAGATAACAAGGTTCCTACCGAAATAAAGGTATTTTGCACACATACACACACCTACATGTATACACACAGTAGCAGGGTCGGTCTCTTTTAGTGCTAGACCCAACCTGTAACCCCAATAGGAGCAGTGGGTCCCCACAATATAATATGTGTTATGAAACTGGTCCTTAACATGTATAAGACCATACACACATAATATTGCTGATTTGGATATATTAGATTGTTATTAAGCACACTTACAAAATATATATTTATTGAATCAAATGGGGGGTGAGGGGGAAATAAATTCCCTAATGGGGTGAAGTGTTTAAAGCACTGTTGTGTGAAAATCTCTAGACCATGTCACCTTCATTTTAACATCAGAAAACCCTCAAAACCAATCCAGCAGTTCCCCTGGTACAGGAGAATTTTATTTTCCCAGCTAAATCCTTTAATGAAGAATGATTTTTTTAAATTAAATCTTGCTTTTATCCCCTTCAGTTGCAAATTACTTTATTACTTCTCTTATGTGACTTGATAACAGTGTTTTAGAAGGACCCACTTTCACAGTCATTGAGGACGAGGCAACTAAAACGTTTCTGCACAACAGTTTTTTAGCGGCTGTGAGTAGCAACCCTTTTGTTTGACCAAATAAGAATCTACAATACAGAATGAATATCAGATTTTGCATTTGTGACTAGTTTATTTCGATTATTACACGCGCTCCTAAAAAAAACACTTGGAGAGAAATGCCAAAGAGAGAGTCACTTTCTCACTACTTCCTCTCCATTTGTTACTGATCACAGATAATAAACCAGTTATCATTCTGATCACAAATTCAATCACTCTTTTTCTCTCTCTTGGTGTTTGAAATTCCTTAACTATAACGCAGAATACTCAATTGTCGGTTTAGAAGGAGACAAAAGGGGGCATCTATGCTCCTGTAAAAATGATACAAAAACATTTCTCATTGTTTTATTAACAAAAAAGAAATATATTGTTACTTTTGCCTGACCTAAAACAAAAAAAAAGGTTTAACCCTATTTAATGTCATACAGTGAGAATGTCTTTTTATGACTTGCATATCTGGTTTCATTACATACATTCTGGATTGTATGCATATTTTTAATTTTGTTTAGGTGGTTGAACAAAACGAGAAGGCAGATGGGGGTGTAGGGTTATACATAAAGGCTTTCCTTATTTGTGACTGACGAATAAAGAAAGCCTACATCCTCAGCCCACATTATTTTGTGACAAACAATTAAAACTCCACCTACTTAAAGAATCTGCAGAATCCCAACAGCAGCTGCTTTAGGGTTAATGATTTATGCTAATTTTCAGGAGAGTTAGCTAACTTGTTTTAGCATAGTTAGCCGACTCCCTCGTTAAAGAAATCTCTGAGCTGTTTTCGCTTGTCACATGATACTACTTGTAGAAATCAATCACTGTGTTTCATTTGCTCTTTCTGCACTGGGAGTGTGTTTCATTACCTTTCTTAATTACTCATGGGTGAAGCAGCTTGGTAATCTTAATCTGTTAATTAAATTTTCAGCTCATGGATCTGACAAAATAGAACTGAAACCTGTTATGATTGCATGCTGGATGAGAGAGATCATTCAAACAGATTTCAAGTTCTAATCAGAGATTATCAGGAGTCCCTGGCACGAAAGTTCAAAGCATGTGTTTTTTTTATTAGTAATTTTATGGATAATGAGATTAAATATGTTATTTTTTTTCTATTAAGAGGATTAACATCAGATGCCTATGGTGTAGAGCCTCTGACTGTTTATCATACAGTCAGACAGGACAAATGGCATTGCCATGAGAATATTAATCACCTCTCTGTTTAATGTAGTAATTTAATTTATAGCTCAGTGGCTAATACCAGAGTGCAATGATTTGTTTTACTGGCATGTTGCACATTTTATAGAAAAATGGTCCACTTTAGAAACCTCTTTAAGGTTTATTTAAAGTTTGTTTGCCTCTCTGTAGTGCTGATCTAACAGTTTTGTGGCATCGAAGCTTCTGTAAACCGTTCCTATTAAACTGGCACATTCATCAGATAGAGGCGTTTTCACTAGAAGTTTTAGATTTATTTCTGTGTCTGTAAAATAAGTTGGTTTTTTTGTCGTTTTTTTTTATAGAAACCAAGCACAGTTTGAGTGTTTTGATCTTTAACTTAAAAGGCTAGAAAACAGTAATCACATTTTAATTTGACTTCTGATTTGATTAGAGATTTGTTTTCTGGAGATATAAATGACAGTAAAGCAGGTTAACAGTTTAGGGAATAAACTTCTCCGCTGTTGTAATGGAATAATTAGAGGTTGTCAATAGCAGCAGAGTGAGGGATGGTAATTAAAGATAATGGTGAGTCAAGAGGAAGGACAGAAAACAAAATAGCTGTTGAATCAGTGTCAGCCTTTCTTCTGGTTAAACTGTTTTCTTGCTCCTCTTGTTTGATTAACAGACGGAAACAATCCACTAACAGAATAAATCCTCGTCTTAAATCCGTTAGTCTTCCACAATTAAGTGAATGTTGTTTTCTGTTTCTGATTATCAGTAGATTTTGATTTAATTTTAAATAAATTGATCTAGTTAAAAGCAGATACATTATATTTTCACTTATTTTAAATGTAAAAATTGTAATTTTTTTTTTTTTAAATACCTTAAATCAACCATGCCTTACAGGTTACAATGCTCTGAAGCTCTGAATTGTGGGTCATACATCAAACAAAAAGCTTCCTTTAACTGCAAAACTGTCTACAAAAGTATCTTGGCTGTGTGAAATGAATTTGTACTGAACCATTTTAAATTAAAAATCAGTACATAATTCCCTGCCCTAGTCTAAAAATAACCTCACACTCACACTGTTTGAACACCAGATGGCACTTGTTTATTTATTGTGTAATGTATTAAATATCTTGTGGCGTACTTAATTGCATTTATTTAATGTCACAGTTGGCTGAAAACCACAGTAATTGCACACCTTTGAACTTGTCATATGTTTACTGCTTACTTATACCTGTAACTAAAGGAGAATGTGAAAAATTTTCACACAACTGATTAAGTACAAGCGAATGAAATATTCAAGCTCTTGCCCGTCATCATTACCAGCCATTCTTGCATTGATTTGGTGTAGAGTACTTTAGATGGTATCGACATGTACACTCTTTCTTCCATGACAGCGCAAAACATACGAGTGTTCTCCTGGATCAGCTTGTTGCAAGTACATCATTAGACTAATGGCTTAAATTTGTCTCTCACTTTGCTTCTGGTACTCCTGAATTTAACCCACTGAGGGGCAAGAAAGGATATTTCTATTATACTCTGTTAAAACCCCCCAAAAACATTTGTGGAAAAAATGACCACCTTGTCAAATGTGTTTTTTCTTTAAACAGTTCAGTTGGGTTTTTTTATTTAAAGGTTATTTATAAACTCGTTTTCGAAAAGTGAGCAAAGACCAACACAGATGGAGAGAGGGAGACTATGGAAAGAGACTATGGAAAGAGACAAGTCTGCGCCTAACTGAGAGAAGAGGTGAGAGCGACAGCAGTGGAAGCCTTTGATCTTAGGTTTCTAATCAATGGGGATTATAGTCTGCTTGCCTGTGTCGGTGCTGATTATTGCAGCAGGATCAGGGGATGGTAGACATCTAAAACTGCAGCACAAAAATACACAACTGCGCCGTCATGTCAGCTGTATTTGACTACATGTTTGCACTTTTTATTGGTACTATTAATTCAATTTGAACAAATATTTGGAAAGATTATGCAAACATGCATCACTGCTAAGCATAGTTTTTAGATGTTGTGTTGTGGAAATAATACTGTGGCCGACGTGATTATGTGGCTCATGTCCCAGCGATTTGACTCGTGTCGGATGGAAAAACAGAATAAAGCAGTGCTACGGAAAATAAGTCTCCAAAATATAGACGGATAAACTTTACTGTCCTTAAATCTAAATAGTTTCGAGATCTGCTGGAAGCAGCCAAATATTTCTGTTTGTCTGTGAGGTGAAGGATTTGTTTTTTTTTTGTTTTTTCTTTTGTTTAGAATTATGTGTAACACTTTGTCTTGCAAAGGATTAGCCACACATTGTACACAGAATTGTAAAGCATGATGCAAACAATGCATGACAGTATTACTGTGGCAGAAAGAGCACTAAAACATGATTGGAAACAACTATTCTTTAAGGGACCTTCGTTTTATTTATAGCTGCAGCCTTAGCAGCGGTTGGATTTTATTATATTTCTGCTTTTTTTTCTCTCTCTGTTACATCTCTGCAGTGGAAAACAGTCAGAGCTGTCTTTCACTGTGGCAGGCTCTCTCCTAATGAAGAGGACCTTTTGTATCATCTCCTGACCAGGCTATTCTTGGAACTGATAGCATCAAAATCAGATGTCCTGGAACAGAGATGTAGCAAAGATAACGCCTTCGGTCTGACCTCCCATTTCCCAGCGTCTAAAGGTTTTCCATTTGACCTAAAGTTAGCGCGATCAATAGAGGATGTCTTAACTGGCTCGTCCTTTTTCTTAAGTACCTGATATTTCCTTAAAACATTACTGCTTGAATGATTCAAGCAGTAATGTTTCTCTACAAATCCGGTACAAGATCATTTCCATCGCCAGTTTTCACAGGGTTTTTTTAAACTTCCTGTAAATTACTCTCTCGTATTCTATTTCTAAATGTCCTATTCGTAAAAGTATGTTACAATAAATAAATACAGATATAGCACAATGTATTTGTCTATTTTTCATAAATATTTGTTTTGCCATGATCAGTCTCACTTGATCATAAAGTCTCCGGGTTCTGAAGATTTCAAGATGTCCAAAGCAGGGCTGCCTTTGTGTCTCAAGCCTTAACTCATAAAAGCTTAAAATGTTCATGTGTAACTGGGCACTCGTCCAACAAATCCCTTAAAGGTAATGAACAATATTTACAAGCGACGCACTCATTTCATGGCTGCCAGTAAAGTAATGCGCAAAGGCCAGCTGGTGTAAGAGCAAACTGCTTTGACAGTTATAGGTCAGATCCACCCTAAAGCATAACATGCTAATAGTGTATGTTTATTGGGAAGTAAAAGTGTTAACACAACACGGTTAACACAACTTAATTTCAAGGAACTCAGTACATTTATTACATGGGGGGATAAAATGCTTCACAGATTAAGAGTTTCAGATGTAGAGTTTTTTTTCTTTTATCAAAAACCAAAGTGAAACCAAAAGCAAACTTTACCTTTTTTTTATTTTTATTGATGTGATTTGCTTGTGTGTGAAGATCATTGCTCTAGTGTGTGAATACACTCAAGTGAAACCTGGTGCAGACCAAACAACCACACCAAATGGTGCAGTTCAGACTGGCCTCGATCCAAACCAACCACAGAAAATCAGCCTTTTTGGACTTCACATGCCACCGTTTTCGGGGCATCTTAGTGAAAACGAGCCCTCCAGTGTTGCTTACGCTAGTGCAGCATGTATTGGTTTTACTGAAATCTGATCTGTTTCCTGCTTATTGATGCCGTTGCCAGCGTGATGCGGGTAAGGGCACGCAGAGCATCTTTCTCATTCAGCTCACAGCGTGTGTTTCCAAAATTAGAAATTCCACTGCAAAACAAGCATGGTATGATATGCTCTTGACATTTGAAACGGTATTGCAGTTGTAGTAAAAGCACAAATGTGCACAACAGAAAAGACGTTAGTAGGACTTCCAAGTTTGTTGTCCTCCAGAGTCTGACCAAAGGAATACACCTTAATAAAGATGAATCGACTAAGATCTATACAGGTGTGTTTGGTGAATATGTTCTCCAGCGCAAATGTAACATTTTGAGTGCATCTCAAGTCGATCGACTTTTTTCAGTTTTCCGAAGGACATTTACAAATGAACAAAAATTTAATATTTTGTAGTTATCGGTTTCCAACTAAACAGTAGTTTTAGAAATGTTATTCAAGGAGAAAGGAATCACTGGTACTTTCTGTCAATAGTCATAAAATAAAACATCACTACTTGCGCTTCAAAGTAACCCTGTTTTCTGTTCTTGTTTTTTTTTTTTTGCCATTGAGTTGTTTGTTTGGTAATTAAATACAATTACTGCTGAGTCCAGGGAGCACTTCTTCACTTGCTTTCCTGGTATCGTTTCGACAGCCTTAACACAAGCACATGTCAATGGTTTGATCCCTTGTAGTTTCTTTATCATCAGTGAACAACTTATGGTATTTGATTGTCATAGCATTTCTGTGTCACTTCAGCTCGCCTTTTAAATCGCATAAAGAGAGGCGACAGACAGACGGCAGATACCAAAGGTGGAATAAGGATTATGTATTTCTTCCTTCCCCATTTATTGCATATGAAAGATACTGGAGAATGTGTTGTCATTTTAGTCTCACAAGAGACAAAAGCCTTTGAAAGTGGAAGATGAAAGGAGAGGCTCATGAGAAAGATTTGGAGAGGGACCAACACACAACAGCTCACAAGGTGACAGAGAGAAGGTTTTTGATGTATTTTTTTTAAGGTCATGCCTGAACAAAAAGATATAGGGGAAGAGAACTGGGTGA
Source organism: Poecilia reticulata (assembly GCF_904066995.2). Classification (NCBI taxonomy): domain Eukaryota; kingdom Metazoa; phylum Chordata; class Actinopteri; order Cyprinodontiformes; family Poeciliidae; genus Poecilia; species Poecilia reticulata. The sequence goes on along the minus strand of NC_088846.1, from coordinate 15,168,026 downwards.
AGCTGGAGAAAATTGGCAGAGCTCTACAAATGGTGGCAAAAGTTACGCACTATTTGATTGTACGCAGGTTTGAATGCAGAAAATAAAAAAAGAGTAACATTTCTAAGGAAATTTCTCACATAAGGTATAGTAGAAAAATCAGCATCTCTTATAAATTCCTCTGACTAACTTAAGGTTGATAAAGATTTCACGTGCTTCTTGGTTGATTCTAATTACTACACAGGTTCCTAAAAATAAGACAAATGGAGAAAAGAAGGAAACTGGTACCTACCACTACAAACTACCTCAGGATTAATGCGAAGGATGTTCTTAAAAAACTGATAGTAATTTTTGTAATCCCCTACAGCATTGTGTATCTGCCTTGTGTTGTATTGTACAACCCTCATAGATGTGACATTTTTTAACCCTTTATTTTCTCCTTACATGCAATAATCTCCATTTCAAGTAGAAAAGAGAATGCTAATGTTATCATGCAGTGTGAGCAGAGCTGAGACCTTGAGTCTGATGAGTAGTGCTGTTAAAATTCATGTTATTCAGACAGATTTTTTTTGTAAATGAGAAAACTGGATAGTTAAACCATTTTGTGATTGCTTTTGTACCTTTGATTATTATTCATGATTGTGTTAAACTTTTAAATAAGTATTCTGTTTTGTGCAGTGATTATAAATTTGATTCTCACAAGGTCGATATAGTTACAGTGACAATGTTTTTGTTTTAAGTATCATAAAATTCTTTTTTTTTTTATAAGGACCTTGGAGGATTTTGTGTTGATGTGTCTGCTTCTAGGTTTGAGTTAATTCAAAGGTTTTCACCCAACAGTTAACTATCCTTTGCCATCTCATCAACCTGAGTGGATCCTGATTCTTACTGCCTTCCAATTTCTCCATTAACAAAATATTCTAGAGTGAAATATTAAAAGTTATTTATGGTTTAAGATGCTTTAATTTCTTCTGCACATGTGAGCATCCAATCTGTTATCTGTTCTGTTTTTTTATCTACTGATGACTGGATGGTGGGCAGTCATCACCTGACCTTTAGAAGATGTTAAATATGTCCACAACATGCATCTAATGGCTGTAATCAATGTAACTTGTGCTCTTTTACATCACCAATCAGCTGATCATACACTTGATCGATTGATTCTTTCTTAAATATTATATTTTTGTGGGTGTTGCAGAGGATATATATTTATCTTGGACTATTATCTTTCTATATGAGCTTCTAGGTAGGATTTCGTCTTTTCATCCATTTTCCTCAATAGCAGTCACTAAATACTGAAAAATAAATGCAGATATCACCATATTCTAATTTCAGTTTTGTCTAACAGGTTACTTCAGATCTTCTCATATGTGTTTGTTTCCATTTTCATAAGTAGATGGATCAGAGAGAAGAGTGTGAAATGGTGTCTGGTTGTCAGTGACCATAGGTTTCGCCTTATGCTGTTAAACTGAATCCATTTTTTGGTCCTTTCTTTGTGCAGCAATAGCCCAAAGATGGAGGGAAACAAAGACTTATACAGCCCTCAGGTTGAGGGAGCAGCCAATGAACAGAGCCCAATGGTCCTGAAAGACAAGGCAATTTGGCCAGAGTGATGAGAATAATGAGAAAGGCATCGTAATGTTGCCAGAGTCCAATTTACAAGGTGCAGAGGGTAGAAAGAGATTGAGAGAAAGAAACTGAGATGCGGGGATGGAGAAGGAATAAAGGGGCATGTGAGATGTGAATGAGAGAGAGAGAAAGAGTGTGAGCAATCACCCCTGCAAGAAGGCTTGGTATTGGTTTTACGTTCATGCTGAGGTGGCTGCTCATTAACCTGTGCAAATGAAGGTTAGGGCTTTTCCTTCATAGGGCAAGGAAGAAGGGGATAACAAGGCCTCTGCTGAAGAAAGAAAAGGGATACTGTAACTAGATGTGGAAAAGACAAAATACTTTTTTTTTGCCCACCCTCCACAGTGGATGACTCTGAGCTTAAAAATCAGCGTCTCTGAGTGAACAGATTTACTGTGCAAAGTGACAAAAAGACTTTAGAGACGGGGATCAAGACAATCCTCTGTCAAAGAAAGAAAATGAAAACCTTGTCAAAAAGATAAGAAGAGATGGTGAAAATGACAAGAACAGATAATGAAAAATGAGAGTGGCAAATATATATATATATGATATAAAGGACAAGACCAGGATGGACCAAAGGTGATTTTTTTTTTTTTTTTTCCAGAGAAAGGTGACTAAAATCCTGAGGAAGCAAAAGTGCGAGTTCTGCAGAAAATCCTCCTCCTCTTTGCCGAGTGCAAAGCTGCTGAGGAGAGACAACATTTCAGCAGATGGAGGTTTTGTGCCCTCTGGTAACCATCCAGGCCGGGGATCGACATCAGCCTGCAGCATCTTAAACCACAAGCAGCACTTGATGCCGTCTTTTGCGCTGACTGCTCATGATCACAGTGCCTCTCTCAGCAACTGCATCTCGGCAGCTGGGGATATACTTGCGGCGACACCGCTGCAGCAGGACCTTAGTGGAGCTTGCCTCATGAGCACTTTCGTTGTCCTAATCGTGAGTCTCGTAAAGGGATAGTGACAGTCAATTGCTCCCGAGGCTGATTTATCCATTCTCGCAGAGTCCCGAGAGGGACCCAAGTAGGAGAAAGACCATGTACACAGATTGAGACATATGTCTACTGGGCAGACAGCGAACACTTAATCAGAAGGCAGCAGTCTTAAAAAGCCTTGCAGCCATGGAATGAAAGCAGCACAATGTAAGAATGAGAGTTAATGAAGCATTCCAGTGTGTTTCTCTTCTGTAATCCAACTGGGATGTTAATCTCCTGTGGGCCCCACGCTGCCTAAACAAAGATACACACACCTACACACGAAAAGTCTATGATCAAGAGGTCTCTCTCTGTGTGTGTGTGGGAAGAGATGAATTCAGGGTCTGCCTTTGTTTATACTGCTAGTTGTAAAAGAAAAAAGAAACGTTGAAATTCTCATGCCATTTTCTCTTCTATTGTGCAGTACTTACGGTTAACAGGTGAAATGAATAACACTTACTTGGCCCTCATGACACCTGTTAGTGGGAGTGAACATTGTGTCCACACCACAAAGTTGATGCGCCAGATAAAGAGAAAATGAGCCAGGATAAAAAAATGTGAGCAAGTCTGACGAATGCGACCAGATCAGCTCATCCAACAAAATCAGTAGGATGGAGATGTTTCCATCTGCAGTGGTCAGTATTTCTCAAAAGTGGTGAAAGGTGGTGAGTTGACTGCAGGATCATGAGCGGCCAAACTTCACCGATGCACCGAAGCCTTGGCGGTTCATTAATATTAAAAGGTACTGTAGTTCATACTGCTGAAAAACTTTGCTGATTCTGGTAGAGAAATATAACAAAACACAAGTTGTATTGAAGTTGGAGGAGGTTGGGTCTACAGAGATGCAGACCAGTCAGGATGCCCATACTGAGTGCTGTCTATTCCTCAAAATGACAATGAAACCATCTTCCGCCAAAAAGATATGGCTCTTGAATGTTTTGAGGAACTGAACAAATTCTGAGTTTTGAAGAATTTGCTATATTTCAAATAAATCAAACATCTCAGGGTTCTACTGGCCACTTCTATTTAATTATGTTAAACTTTTATATCAAAACATATCCATTTTTGATATACATTTCATAACAAAAGTGACAAACTTTCCCTTACTTGCTTTACTTGCACTTTACTTGCTTTTATTTTCATTTACACAAAACTCTTAATTAAGACCAGAGAATGTTGGATGGTTTCTGTAGACATGCGTCTGTGAAACATACCGAGATGCACTGAGATTAATTCGCAGATCGTCCAGTGATCTGATTGAGGCCCTGAAGACGGAACAAAGAAGCAACTTTTCCTCTTTTCCGCAGTTCTCTCTTGTCTAAATAAATCTTTCTATCCTCATCTCTATGTACTTTATGTGCACCTTTGCATAGCATCCACTGATTTCTCAAGGGACTTAAACTGTTGTTCTGGTTGCCATGCAACTGTGAAGCTGTTGAAGGGAACAGGCAAAGCAAATCTCAAGAAACACGATCAGATGTCTTGATCCAAACGTCTCCAAAACAGTAACAAGTCTCAAAGTCGGCTGCAAAACTTGAATAGTGATGATGTGACAAAAAATTTATTGGATTTTGAATGCATGGCCTTTTGAGACAGAAAGGCATACTCTTTCAAAAAGCTTTAATCTTTCTTTGAACTTTTAAATTCTGGATATTTGTGATATTTCTTTTGGAAATGCTGTATAATTGAACTTATAAAAATATGCTAGTGCATCATATGGACTCATTACCGAGCATTTGCATCACCTCTGTCTCCATTTGCTTGGAAAAGAGCACCACTCCTTGAACATTAGAAAATGTGAAAACCAAATATAATTTAAAATGTCAAAAAGATGTTCCACAAATAAAAACTTAAAATAAGGTTAGCAGAAAGTCAGCTGCTCAGACGTCAGTGACTAGTGACAAGTGTTCAGATTACGGTTGAGTGTGCCATCTACATTTTTGCTATTTTGTGTTTATTTTATGATTTATTTTAAATCAAATTATTTCTCATAATAACTAATCCTATAAAGTTATGTCTATTTCTGTGATATTCTATCTAAATGGAACCACAGTTTGACTTTCAGCGACATGTTCCAGCACAGAAAGTATGAGTAAAAAGCTCAATATGAAGCAGTATTCCAGATTAGTATTTTTTTTTTAGGTTTTGTTGGCTCTAGTGGCCTTTATTTGAAAGTAGTTTGAGAGGAAAGAAAGTTATGAGAGAGGAGGAAGACATGCAGCAAATGTTGCCAGGCCGGGAATTGAACCCGTGACCACCAGCATGAGGACTAAGGCCTTGGTACATGGGTTGTGCTTTGCCCCTGCACCACCAGATTATGCTTTATACTATAATTACTTTCAGCTACATTGTTTGCTAAATATAAACATAAAAAACAGAATTTTCAGAAATATGCAAGGTTCATGCATAAATTATGAATTTATTTGGAACTTTGAAGGCCTTGCCGTTTGTCTCTTTAGGGATAGTCTGTGGGCTGTACCTGGAATATTTTTTCAGAGTAAAAGGTGTAGAAGCATCACGGTATGTGACTTTTACATATGCAAATCTAACCGAGCATGAATAACAAAACCAAGCCTGTATTTAACAAATGACTCGCAAACCATCTGTGACTCCCGTGAGACTGCAATGAGGCATATAAATTTTATAATGTAGCAAAATAGAAATGTAATGTTATTCATTGCATTTAAAATTTCAGTAAAAAATGAGAAAGTTAGCATGTAGACGACAGGCACTGTTGCCAATTAAAATTAGCATAAAATGAAGCTCTTCATACAACATGTTTGTAAGTGTGGCCTTATTAGAAACTTCAGTGCTATGTGATATATTCTGCAAGCTTGACTAAACAGTTAACAACGTGTCTAAATGTGATGATTATAAAAAGAAACATAAGGCACCGCTGATGCTTGACTGAACGCGGGCATCAAATTGGTGATCTAAGCAAAGTTACCAGATGGGAAAATCTTGCTGGCTGCTTAAGTTTTTGTCTTTAAAAGATGGTCAGTGATAGATGGAGAAGCATGAGGGGGAAAAAAAAGTTTCCCTCAATCATGATTAAAACATGTTCATGTTTAAGAAACTCAACAGTGATATAAAAGGTGTGATCATTTCTCATGTCGTATTACCTTATTTTTGTCCCACATCAAATTTTGAATTTTTCCAAATAAAGTAATAAAATGGTTCTTTTATCAGTTGTTCTTACCTTAGGCTGTCTGAAACTCTTTCCAGATTATAGCAACTCAAATTTGCCATGAAGTGGCTGGTGGGGGGTGTGGAAGAAGCATTTAGCCTTTTGTGCGAAATGTAGTAATTTGGAACTTTGTTACTAATTTTGCCAGCCACCTTTTCGTTTCATCCTCTTTTGATAGGTTGTTATGCTAAGTGGTAGGACAACTTGTATCATCACTATGGTTATTTGGGATTCACCATTTATTTTTATGTTATTCTGCTCTGCTGTCTACCATGAACAACTGATGTTTTTTTAGTTTAGTTTTTTTTTTTTTCTGTGTACCTGGTGACAGAAAATTGGATTACTGTCACTTTGTAATTGCACTCTGAGATATAATTCTTTATTCATATCTCCTCTCTTGCCCCTTAATCACATTAAAGATGAAAGATTTTGCCATACCAAGACAGCTCAGGGATAAATGTCATTTAACATAGAAGAATAAGTAAAAAAAAAGACAAGATCAAAGTTTTTTCTACCTGACTTTTAAGCCTTTGGGTTTTTTGTGATTCATTATACAGTCTGCGTTATTTTTTAAAGGAGGTTCTTTAATGCAGGCAGAATAATTTTCACCTTCCTTTGTGACATTACAGAGAAGCACTGATGGTTTTTGTTCTAATATGAACAAGCACTTTTATTTTAGCCTTGGAGGGAGGCGAAGCCATTCAGTTTCTCCCAAGAAATCACCCGTGATTGATGTGACAGCAAACTTTCAACAGGATCTTGAACACCCTGACTTTATATCTCCCCAGGTAATAAAAATGTAGTTGTGAATAAACTAAAAGAGCCATCAGTATCTTACATAAGCCTTCTTTTTGTTCTTTTGTACTTATGACTGAACCCCCCACCCCCGCTGTTCACCTCCAGTTTTGACGAATAGCACAGTCATGCACGCATCAAATCTCTTCATTCATACAATTATTTTTCCATTTAATTATTTTCCATATCTCATGCATTTTTAAATGTATTTTTAAATGTAAAACAAAATGACGTGACGGGGCTTTGAGGCTGCGTAAATCGGAGCATTTGGCTTTATGCTGGCTTGTGTTCTTTTCTGAGGGCATGTGCACTTACTGCTGCAAAAATAAGTATTCAAAGCCAGCTTTTAATGCCTGGAGCATGTTGATTCTCTTGAGCTGAAATGAGTGGGTCTCTTCCTAATTGAGCCTCCATGAAAAACCTCATCTAGCTGTTGGCGATAATGCTTGTGGGCATCAGCCTCTTCCATTATCCAGTTTCATGAGCTTGTGACTTTCAACCTCTTTTAAACTTTTTAGCACTGCCTTCGCAAAAATATGTTTAAGTTGAAAATGAATTTCATGTTTGTTTGTTTTTTATTTGGTCTAATTTAATTTTGTTTATTTAGTTATTTATTAGCATTTTTATAAATGAAAAAACAATCCGTTGTGTGATGATGTGACCATCTAATTTCCCTCCGGACTGTTTGCTTTAACATCTATGTAAATAAATGACCAGTTTGGATTTTAGTCAGATGTTAGATTGCCTATTAGAATAACAAGGTAATCAAAATGTACCAAAACAGGTATGTGAAAGCAAGAGTTGCTGACGAATCAGCTTTCACTTGCTGCTTGTGTCAGGCTTTTTGGTAATATGAGTGATGGGAAAATGCAGGTCACTGGGTTGCATATAACGACCAGTTTTAAAAATGTATGGTGTCGGGTTTTTGTATTAGTAGATAGAATCTCTTAGCAGTCAAATAACAGGTGGGAGAAGAAAACAGATCACAATATCTTGACTGTTATTTTTATTGTTTACATTTTTAACCAATTTTGTTTTGTGTATGCAAGCATGGATTTTCTTATATGAAATGTGAGAAAATATGCCAGATAGTTATACAATTTAGAACAACTAATGATTACTGTAATTTTCAAACTATAAGTCGCTACTTTTTTCCCACGCTTTGAACCATGCTGCTTATATCCCGGTGCGGCTTTTATGTGGATTTTTCTTCAACCACCAGGGGGCTGATTAGCAGGAAGTGAATCGTTGGAAGTCAAAATTGTAAATCAACAGTGGTGGAGAAAGTACTCAAAAAATGTACTTAAGTAAAAGTACAAATACACAGACAAAAATGTACTCAAGTAAAAGTAAAACTACCACATTAGCATTTGTACTTAAGTAAAAGTAAAAAAGTACTGGCTTTTAAAAATACTTAAGTATTAAAAGTAAAAGTGCTTGCTGAATGGATTACCTAATTGCTAATATCATTAAGTGTCCCGATCATATTTAATTTTAATACATTAGAAAACAACCTGCTGAATACTATTAATCAATCATTAATCATTTTGTCTAGATTAATGTCAAGTTGTCAAAACAAAGACATTTTCAATAATGTCAACTTTGTATTAAAAGTGTCATGATTTACTGAATGACGCTTTATGACAACAGTCATAAATATTTATGAAGACTTATTCATGTCCATGACAGATGTTCATGACGGTGTCATGTCAGTCTTATTCACCCGCCTTCAGTAAAGTGTTACCGGCTGGGTTTATGTAGCATTTGATTTTTAACAAAATATTGAATATATATATATACCTGTATTTCATAAAAATAATGGTTGACTTTCGGCATTTATTTTGAAGTATGTTGATCCTGTTTACAACTATAATTTTCATGTTCAAAAGCAATTTTTTTATGTTCCATCTTATAGTAATAACTTAACAAAACTGTTTATTTGACTTCAAAGACTAGAGTCGAGATTGCTTTACATTTAATTTATACATTGAAAATTTGTATAGTAAAATGCAATAAATTAGTTGTGATGTACAGAAGATAAACAATAGCAAGCTCAAGAATATGTTTAGCTCTTAATACATAATAGTAAATGTTAGTTATAAAGACTAGATGACGTCAATTTATGGTCTTAAATTGCAAAATAAAGTCTGCAAATTGATTGTAGAATGGTTTCATTTTTACATCACTTTGCATGAGATACTTTCAAACTAAGTGTTTTGTGTTCTACAACTACATTTCCTGTGGACTTAGAATTTAATTTTGTTTCAAAATTATGTTAATAATATATTAAATACATTAACTGTAATATATTTTACACTATAATTAACATATGGTATAGAATACAGACTTGAATGGTATTTGGAAATGTCCAAGGTTTTTTAAAAAGTTTGTGAATGCATCACAAAAAACAGAGTAAAAAGAGAGAATTTCAGTTTTGGGTTAACAAAATATTGGTAAATTTGACATAAAAAAACTGTTAAAATAAGGAAAATATTTTGATGGAAATTCTGAAAAAAAAAATACAGAAAATGTCCTGTTAATTCTCTGCCATGATATTTTCAGTGTTTTTTACAGAATTTCCATCAGAAGTTTCCCGTAATTTAACAGTATTTTATTTCAAAGTTTTCCATGAAAAAATAGGGAAATATCCTGGTAATTTCTGCCAGTACACTTTCTTGTTTTTTATGGAATTTCAGCAGAATTTTTCCATAATTTAACAGTTTTTTCCCCAATAATTTTACATGAACAAACTGTTAAATTATGGCCCACCACCACTTCAGGTGACATTTCCCATATTCTCAAACTCAAAGCTTGACATGTATGGGGCAACGTGATAGTTCATCTACTGACTGACTACATAAACTAAAAGCTGAATCATAGATATTTTTAATAAGCGTATTTGTGAGCCTCCCTCTTTTTATTAAATTGAAATTAATTTTAGATTTTTGTATGACTTTTTCTCAGATTAACTTAGAAAACGAGTTGTTATTATTACAGGTTAGTTTTCTAAACAACAAAAAAGTATCTGTTAGGGAAGCTCAAAAATGAAAAATTGGACTGATATTGATATCCGATAGTAACACTGCTGTTATGCCAGATTAACCAAAACTTTATTTTGTCAATTTTTTTTATATGATTACTCGATTAATCGTAAGAATAATCGATAGATTACGCGATTACTAAAATATTTGTTTACAATAGCCCTAATTATATAAATAAAATAGGATTTATAGGTGGATCGGGGGGATTAATTCTCTCCTTCGCCCCCTCCTTCTACAGCCAGACCTCCTCCCCCTTCTTGCAATTTGCTGTCCGGCCGCCCCCCCACCCAGCACTCAACGGTACGCTTGACCGGCCCCACCCTCTTTGACCCCTCACATCTACCTCTACATTGAAGGGGGCTAGTGCACCTCTCATGGTACACTAGCCCCCCAATGTCTCTCCTTCACCCCCCCTTCTACAGCCAGACCTCCTCCCCCTTCTTGCAATTCGCCGTCCGGCCCCCCCCCCACCCCCCTCCCCCCCAGCACTAGATGGTATGCTTGACGGGCCCCACCCTCTTCGACTCCTCACATCTACCTCTGCATTGAGGGGGGGGTAGTGCACCTCTCATGGTACACTAGCCCCCCAATGTCTCTCCTTCGCCCCCTCCTTCTGCAGCCAAACCTCCTCCCCCTTCTTGCAATTCTCCGTCCGGCCGCCGCCCCCAGCACTCAATGGTATGATAGACTGGCCCCACCCTCTACGACCCCTCACATCTACCTGTACATTGAAGGGGGGCTAGTGCACCTCTCATGGTACACTAGCCCCCCAATGTCTCTCCTTCGCCCCCTCCTTCTGCAGCCAAACCTCCTACCCCTTCTTGCAATTCGCCGTCCATCCGCCCCCCCAGCACTCAACGGTACGCTAGACCGGCACCACCCTCTTTGACCACTCACATCTACCTCTACATTGAGGGGGGGGCTAGTGTACCTCTCATGTGTCTCTCCTTCGTTCAATCCTTCGCTTCCCCCTCCTCTCTAACGATACGTCAGCCCCCCACCTTCTCTCCTTCTTCTTCGAACCCCTTCTAGCCTCCCAGTGGGCCATCGTTCCCTCGGCCTCCAATTCTGATTCTTCGGGTTAATCTACCCGTCTTTCTCTCACTGTAACAACAGATGACTAATGGTTTCCGGTATTCTCAGGTTGAAAACTTGTAAGCAATCTTTAAGGCCATAATCATCCGCTCTGGTAAGATGCGAAGTTCTTCTGAGGAACAGTTTTGATACTTCTGACAAGGTGTCACTAGGTTGGTGAGATTAGGCATGAGGACTCAGAGGTCTGTCGTGAGTCGGAGACAGGTCCTGACTCAGAGACAGGTCATAACTCTGTGGCAGGTCCCGTCTCAGAGGCAGGTCCCGTCTCAGAGGCAGGTCCCGTCTCAGAGGTAGGTCCCGTCTCAGAGGTCGGTCCCGTCTCAGAGGTCGGTCCTGTCTCAGAGGCAGGTCCCGTCTCAGAGGTCTGTCCCGTCTCAGAGGTCTGTCCAGACGCTGAGGCGGGTCCTGACTCTGAGGCGGATCCTGACTCGGAGACGGGTCCAGGGACGGGTCCTGACTCGGAGACGGGTCCCATCTCAGAGGCAGGTCCCATCTCAGAGGCAGGTCCTGTCTCAGAGGTCGGTCCCGTCTCAGAGGTCGGTCCCGTCTCAGAGGTCGGTCCTGTCTCAGAGGTCGGTCCCGTCTCAGAGTTCTGTCCTGACTCGGTGACAGGCCACGACTCTGAGGCGGGTCCAGACTCTGAGGCGGGTCCAGACGCTGAGGCGGGTCCAGACTCTGAGGCGGGTCCAGACGCTGAGGCGGGTCCAGACTCTGAGGCGGGTCCAGACTCTGGGGCGGGTCCTGACTCTGGGGCGGGTCCTAACTCTGAGGCAGGTCCTGACGCTGAGGCGGGTCCAGACGCTGAGGCGGGTCCAGACTCTGAGACAGATCCTAACTCGGAGATGGGGACGGGTCCTGACTCGGGGATGGGTCCTGACTCTGAGACGGGTCCCGTCTCAGACGTCTGTCCTGACTCGGTGACGGGATCTGACTCTGAGGCGGGTCCTGACTCTGAGTTCGGCCCTGACTCCTCCAAGTCAGTACCAACCTCTGAGTTGACCAAATTTAGAGGCCCAGCTAAGTGTGGACTAAACACAACATTTGATCCATTCTTGGTGGGCTCTTGCCTCTCTTCAGCTGGATTGTCTCCACAACCCGCAGCCTCTTTGATGAGGTCCCATGCCTTTTGGAGAAAGGTGTCTTTGAGATTGATTTTTCTCGGTCGTGCAAGGGTTCTTTTAAAGCATTCCACAACCTTGTGAATCACTATTGGGTTGTTGCTTTTAATCATTTTGAAGAGCAGTTCTCTAACTGCGTCTTCATTGCCCCACAGAAGTTGCAGGATGTCTCGGCAGGCTTTTTTTTCCATTTTGTCATAAAAGACAAAATCTATGTCCTTGACTTCTTTCCATATTTTTGGAGCAAGCTTTCTCTGGACCGGTTCGGTGTCCTTCCTTTTGTAATGCCCATAGCTAGATCTGTAACTGGACTTATAAATCAATCTCCATAGAATATTTTGAACCATAATTCTCCTTTCATCTTCTGTTCCACGTCTGAATCCCATCCTGTTTGCGTCCCTCAAAAATTGTTCAGGGTCCATGGTTGCCTGAGTATAATCTTCACTCAGGCAGTTTTCATCTGCGTACAAGTCTTCAGTTGGAAAAAAGTCTTTCGGATCTTTCTTTTGGTAGACGTGAACATTTTCTCTTTAGGAACAGGATTCTCCAGATGCTTTTTGAATTTTTCCACGATGACTTGGTGTCCTTCTGGGTGTTCCACTAGTGCGATTAAATGCAGTCCACTGGCAAAGTGGAATGCATCTCTCGCAAGACTCTGGAAAATCCTTTCACCAAGTTCTTCTGAAATCTCCGAGAGTACGTTCACATTTATATCTCCAGTTTTTCTCAAAAGCAATTTCAAAATTTTGCTATGTTGTTCCTCAAAGACTTGTCGGACAAGATGCAGAGTTGGTCCATCTGCAGCCTTTTCTATCACTTCCCACAGAAGTTCACTGAGAAAGTTTCTCTTTTTGTAATCTGGGCTTCTTTGACCAGGATGAACTTTGCTGGACAATGTCTTTTTCACTTTCGTCCAACAAGAAACCTTAGGTTTCACATCCATTTCTCTCTCTGGGCTTTCGTCGTTCATCTTTATTGTGCTGAGCTAAAACGTCCAAATGAATCTCGAGTTGACTGACTTGTTAACCGATTTGTGGTAACTGATCAGAGAATTAACTGATCAGTTGGTGATGTCATGGACTCTATGACATCATAAAGTCATCCTCAGAAGGGCCTCATGACACAGACATCATTTGAAGTCATGCTGATGACGTCATTGTAAGCAGCATGGCAACTGTTGCTAAGGGTAAAAATAGCACGCAGTGAGCATGCGCTGTGAAAAAAAAACTTAATCTGTGGGCACTAGATGCATTATTCCCGCAAGTCTGAACTGGCAGTGATTTGTGCAGCTTAACAGGAGGGGCCAGGGAACCATTGGCCCCTCCACTTACCGCCCACCCATTTTTATTTGTTATTTGGGTTCCATCTCCTAACAGGCATAGAGCAAATGTCAGGGGAACCACAACATGACCTGGGCCGGTCTATGAGTCAAACAAACCTCTTGTGATGCCCACTGGTGTGTGAAAAAAAAGTGAAAAAGGAGCATTTAAATGTCTATGGGATAATAATAATAATAATAATAATAATAATAATAATAATAATAATAATAATTTACTTGTTACGATGGGTGCAGTAACGGTGTTTCACCGGTATGTGGTGCATGGGAACTCTGAGCTGCCAGTTGCTCTTAATACATTAGAAATGTGCCATTTTAATGAACAATGCCACAGATAAAGCATATTTTTATTATGTTTACTCTCTGTAACATGGTTTAGACTTAGATATGTGATTCTATGCATCATAATTTCAGGGACGGAAACATCTTGTCTCCTGTCCTAACATAACATGAACTTCACTTTTTTTTTTGCTACTAGTGGCTTTTATTTTTAAAGAAATCCAACAGAAAGGGGATGGAAAGAAGGTGGGTGGGAGAGGACAGGCAACCAAGGAGCCAGTAGCAGAGTTGTAGTCAAGGTCACCGACCCAAGACCAAGTCAAGACCAGCACCCCGCGCTACGTGACACAAAAAAATTAACTTTTACTTATCAAAATTGCTTCTCAAATTGATCTGAAAGATCCACTTTCCCATAAAAAACTAGTTATTAAATACGTAGAGCTTAAATAAATGCAATCAGTAAAGATCTGTCCAGAAGAATCGGATCGTTCCTGAATGTACCAGCGTTGTCCCATATGTGCGACACCTCAGTCAAAACCTCCACACAATAATTCAGCGCATGAGTGACAACTTTTTTTCATCGCAGATGCAACATGTGTGTCTACGTCAGTACAGCTAGCTTTGCTAGCATCACCTCCACAGATCTTACCTTTCTTTAAGCTTTCCTTCCAAATGACGCTAAAAGTTGGATGAAGTCCCCACCGTCTGTGAAAGCGAAGCGCTGCTGATTTTACATGTCGCCATATCTTATGATTTATGCAGCGCTATTATATTACTGATGATTAGACTCGCTCAGAGGAAACCACTGCGCATGTCTGGAGCTTCGCGTGCGAGTAAAGGTGGAGGCGATGGGTGACAACAGACACGTAAGTTACGATATTGCTCGGATTTTAAGGCGCCACCTTAAATCCCTGAACTTCACATTTTAACAGAAAAAAAGAGCAACGCGACTTGGATGTAACGAGTAACGGGACAGTTTTGTAGAAATGTAGTGAAGTAGAAAGTACAGATACTTACTGTAAAATGTAGTGGAGTAAAAGTAGAAAGTACCCATTATTAAATCTACTTAAGTAAAGTACAGATACACAAAAACTCTACTTAAGTACAGTAACAAAGTACTTGTACTTCGTTACTTCCCACCACTGTCAATGAAGAAAGCGCTAAACTTCATTTCGAACAAGCACATGCTGTGGAGAACAGCAAGATGGAGAAATGCTTTCAAACTCATACCCCCTCATCATGGAAACCACATGAAGAAGTTCATATGATACCGCTTTTAAGTTGAAGGCTATTGATCTGGCAGAACAGATCGGCGTGAATGAATCCATGGTTCGGCATTGGCAGATTTATTAAGGGTGGAAAACCGAGAGCGGCGGAGATACCAGCGCCTATAGTGATGTGCGCTCTATAGTCCGGGAAATACGGTAGATTTTTCAAATGAATATGTGCATTAATGTAGTCTGACTTTAATAATTAAAAAATAATAATTCAGTCATAATGACAAGTATTGTGAAAACTTGGCCTGCCTTTATGCTTATTTGGGATTTTGTTATCTTGCCACGTGAAGTTGCCCACCTTGTCATGGATGAATGGATGAATTAAAGATGTAACAAGATGTTCATTCATCTTAACGATCAAAAGAGAAGAACGATAAAATGATATAATTCACAAGTATCAAACACCTTGGTTGCACTTGGTCTTAAAATTCTGTCTTTTGTTTTATACTTCTCAGAGAAAATTTATGATGAACCATTTATTATCTCAGCCTCTCCCAAAGACTGTCTAAAGTAGCTTTTCTGTTAACAGGATGGTTGTAGTTGGTCTTGCTCACCTCATTCCATCATTTACATCCCTGGTGTTTTGCTTGGTGCATTTGACAGATAAATGACTCTTGGGTAGTGAAACATTTCCCATCTCGTGGGCACAGACTATTGGGGCGAAGTCCTTTTCAGCAAGGCCAAAGTCATCTGTAAAACCAGCGGTGTGGTAACATATCAGCTAGATCAGTTATATGTGATTCCTTTGTTTATTTTATTTTTTGCTTGTTTTTATGGAACAAAATATTTAATATTGAGAAAAAAATGTAACAGTTCCTTTGCTGAAATGTAAAGTATGTAGATAGGAAAGCTGAGGCATTACATATGCAATAATGACAAAGAAATTCTTTGAATGACACAATCTTATAAGGATACCTGGCTCTAGCACTGTAAACCTGGCTGTTTCTTATTTATGTGCAAATACATTGAGTCCCGAGCCTGTAAGGCGGGATAAGATGCCTTCCATCTTGCTCTCTCAAAAGGTTCCAGCTGAGAGAAGCAGGCTGCTTTACCAACATGAGTTGCACTGTTGAGATAATAAAAAAGGTTTCTAGAATTCAAATCACAGATCCTCTTATCCACCATTCACACACAGTCATGGCTAATCTGAAGGGAACTGGGAATGAAATTACTTCAAATCTCATTCAAAAACACGATCAAATGTCCTCAATATAAATATTCTGTTTAGTTTGATTGATGCATTTATACTCTAGCGACACAAACCAATCAACTCAAAATGATCACCTTTAAAGTTGTATTCCTGATGGAGGCCCTGAACATGTTTCGTGTTTCTAATTTGCATGTATCTCACTACACCTGGGTAGTAAAACCGAAGTCTATGTCTAATTTGGAGCTTCAGATTTGGCCCTCAAATTACCCAATTTAGGCTTAAGGTAATTTCAAGACTACCTCAAACCTGTTCTAATCCAATTATAGACACCCTGTTAACAATAGCAATATCAATACAATTATAGATGTATCTGAGTAGAAAAACGGTGTAGTTACTACTTTGTAAAGTTATGCCAATGTACATAACTGCATTTATGAATATTGTATATGTTTTATTCAAATAAGTGAGCGCTAAACAAAGATACAAGTTATTAAAAAAAGTGAAATAAAGTCAGGCAAGACTAAAGGTCTATTTTGAGGTTTATGAGTTACGGCCACATTTCACAATCTCTTGCTTAAAATCTATTTACACTGGTTAAAGCTGAAATGAATGATTTTATTCTGAACAGACACTTGTTCAAATTCTACTTAAAATGTATTTGTGAAATGTTAACTTACTTAATTTTTTTTTTAAATGTCATAATTCAATAGACTTGTCAAACTTGGTCGGAAATATTGTACACTCCAAAACTGACAAAAATGTAGGGAAAAGCTGTCATTTTTAGTTTTTAACTTTGCTGCTAAAAGCTACTTATTTCTGACTCCAGAATTTTGCTGTGAACAGAAACTGGATTATAGCGGCATCCTTAAAATGTCATTGGAAATTCAACCACTAGCTTCATCCCATGTCATTCCTAAGTGAAATGATCAAATATTGCTCTGTGAAATATCTTTACAAATTTCTTAGCTGAGTGCTTAATATATATGTTTCATTTTAGTTTTACTTGTAATGTCTTTTTTTTATATAGGACCACGGGCATTTGTTTTTATATTTACAAAGAATAAGCTTTCAGCTCTGCACTTGCACAAAGTTATGAATTTATGTTTCATGGTCTGTACAGTAACAAGTGTATTTATGTACAGACACATAAAGGCCATTGTACTAATTGCTTTCTTTGGAAATGTCATTGAAAATAACGGTTTTTCTTTTTTCTCTTCCTCTGCTCCTTAATATAATAGGTGTGAGTGGAGGACAGCGGTGAAGTGTGTTGCAAGGATGCCAGAATCAAAGCAACTTCATTGGACCACAGAGCTCACAACAATGTTGGCTCTTGCTCTCCTTTTTGCACTACAGGTAAAATTGACTTAGCAGTGTTAAAATGTAAGTGTTACTTTATAATTATTTGTTTTGTATAGATTAAATATATAGTTGGCATAGAAATTCAAACTTTTGACAGCATGTATATTTGCTGGGATTTAAATGTGTTTTTTTTTCATCGCTCCTTTGAAAAGCAGGCATTTCTCAGTTGTTGAACCAGATTTTAGCAATTGGTTTTAACACCATTATATCTGGATAATATGTACCAATTTTAGAGCAACACTTGCGTTCACCCAAATGTCTGCATTTTTTTATGAAGTGTAAACCACATTCCGCATTTATTGTTACAGCCAGGCTACAAAAAAGGGTTCTGTGTTAAATTGGTCTGTGTGCAGCCCAGATCTGTCAAAATTGTTAAATACAGTCCTTAAATGTGCTGCTAAAATGGTTTGCATGCGATTACCGAGAAAATTTCTACATGTTTCCACAACTGATGGTGTAAATAAGTCAATAGGATTCAAGAACCGCATTACTGCTTTGCTCGATGGTTATAAAGCTACAATTCAAGCACAGTGTGTCAAGTAGGAACATCTTTTAGTGCAGAGGATGTTTCGTATGAATTTACTTTTATCGAGGCAAACAAAAATATGTAGTTGGCAACTGCAGTGCATATAAGTGGGGGAAGCTCACAAGTAAATTGTTTGGATTGCTCTTTGGTTGGCAATACATTTTCAGCTTCAAATGCACTTCAGTTTGAAAAGACATGAAAGGGTTTATGTTTTGTTCATTTGGACCACAAATAATAAAAAATCTTTTCATTCATAGGTGGAAAAAAAAGGGAAAAAAGCTTTTGATTCGAGCTTCAAAGCTTTCAAATGGCTATCATTCTGAAATCAAGCTGCAACGACATGTGGAGTTATTCAAATCTTGACATATCTGTCATTAGCTGCTAATGCTGCATGTTGGTGTACTGAATATGCTCAGTTCTCTGACAGAAAAAATGGAGCAATTCTTCAATCTTTTATATATATATTGTATTGTATTGTATTTCCGGCTCTATCAATACAGGATTGCCAGCCCAATTAAGGTGTTTAAAGCCGCAGTTGTCAGTTTTGTCTGCCGTATGGCACTTCCCAGCCTCCATGAGACACTGAGAGAGCTCTCACAGACGAGTGGGGGTCCAAGCTTTTAATACTGGCCTAAACAGATAGTCGAGAAGCAGCCAAGGGGACCATAATAACTCTGGAGAAACAGCTGAGATCCACAGCTTAGGTGGAAAAATTTGATGACAGACCGGTTAGTCATGCAGTCCAGAAATATGACCCTTTTGGTAGAGTGTCATGGAGAGAACCAATTCTTCTTGCCATCTTTCATTTATCATAAAAGTTCAGCTATCAAACATGTGGAATTTGTTTTTGATAAGGTGCAACCAAAACACATTATCAACAGGCTGAAGCTGAGGACAGAGGCTTAGCATCTGGCACACTGTAATCCCCCCCCCCCCCCCCACCCCCCGCAAAAAAACCCACAAAAACAAAGAAACTCAGCTATGGTCACTTTTACAGTAAAAATCTTTCGACCACAGCTGCCAAGCGTCTAAATTAGAGACACTTCTTTTTTTACATTGCAGGGTTGCAACCAAAAACATGCAACCTGATCTCCGATCACGGTATTTAAAATCAGACTTTAATCTAATTTGTAATTGATGGTAAGATTTAAGATTTGTTGTTCATATGTGTTATTCATCCACGAGCCTAAAAAAAGGTTGGACAAAAATCTCAGTCTCCTTAAAGTTGGTGAAGTTGGTGAAGAAGACGTATGTACCCCAAGTGACTCTCAGCTGTAGTTTCTTGAAAATATGGTTCTACAAAGAGTTGATCCCCAGATGTCCTTAATGAACATTACCATCACATTTTTCAGAGATTAAATACTTTTTAACGCCAATTAATTTAAATCGCAATATGGAAAGGTTAAATGGGATACTAAGTTACTTTTGCAGATATATATGATTACTTCTATATGATGGGATCTTGCTTCTTATGTAATGCATTTTACTTTGACAGTCAGAAAACCTAGCTTTTAAATGCAGAGCTGTCACCACTGCTTTTTGGAGATTACCGTTTCTCTATTTGAAAATAGTTTTGTCAGTGTTACAGCCAGAAAACACCATTTTTCAGATTTTGCGTTTTATTGCCGCCTTGTTTGTTATACCCCTGGGCTCTTTTCTTTGTCGTTACTCCATCATTTTGTAAATGCACTGTCATATGAAGGACAAAAAAAAAAAAGAGAGAGAGAACAAACCTGAATCCCCTGAGTCCACAAAACGTGTAATGTTTTTTTGTTTCATGTTGTCTCTCGCTCCAGGGTGCTGCACACGCTGCTCCATCAGGAGACAACAAGCTGGTTCGAACCACCAGAGTGAGGAGGCAGATCCCAGAGGGGGATCAGTTTCCCTCTGCTTCCTCAGTCAACCAGACACTACGAGAGCAGCCTCTTGTCTTTAACCACGTGTACAACATTAACGTGCCGATGGAGTCTCTGTGCTCCATCGACCTGGATGCATCTGTGGCCCCAGGTGACCCTCTCATCCTTCTGATCAGCTGGATATTGTGAAGGGTCAATTTGGAGAAATCGTCTAGACATTTTAGAAGCATGCACAGCATAGTTTTTTGTTTTTTTTTATTTAAAACTTTTAAGACGTGTTCTTTGAATTGTGCAGATTCTCACGCTGAGTTGGGATCCAGACCTCCAGCTGAGGGTCCAGGGGAGCCAGCGGGGCCAACAGAATACACGGAGCAGACGCTTGATGCAGAGAGTCAGGTGGCTTTTCTGAACATTATTTTGCACTATTACTTTCAGTAATTTCACATGATGAGTTATTTAGAGACGAGTGTTGTTTTCACCCAAATTAAAATCAATCACTTTTTATAGCCTTTGCTGTTCAATTGGGTTCAGTGCAGGGAGTCTGTTTGGATTTCTCATGTCTGTTTGCTCTTATTACACAACAATAAAAAAACAATGTGTGTATTACTGACAGAAATTCAAGCAATCTTTCTAAAATTATAAAAATAAAACAGCCTCTTGTCTGGAGCCTGGGCGGTTTGAACAATCAGTGTCCTGCCTTAGCTAGCATTTAAGTTACAGATATCTTCTGCCACTTTCCTTCCTGACCTGTCCCCTCCTCTTGTCCTAAGTGGAATTAACAAAATGCAACTGCATAGCATTTTTTTTTATTAGTCTGCATTGCTTCATGTATATTTTGCACCTTGTCTGAAAGTATTGATGGTGGGGAGAAACCTTACAGTTAGCTAAAACTAAAAAAAAATACATTGTAAAACTGTATGTGGACTGTTGCATATAAAATTCACTCACAGTAAACATTGTGCTTGACCAAAGAAAGCAGGGCAGTTGCAGGTCTTTCACTTTATGTATGTGTGTCTGATGGGTAAGATAAGACTCAAGAAATAGTCTGCAACAGGGAGCCCAACATTTCTCGTATGCTGATCATAATCTTATACTTAACCAGGAGTCTAAAACCTTAATTCTTCAAACATGAACAAACTCAAGAGGACATTCAAAATAGATGATTTTATTGCCTTGTCCAATGCTGTGAAATTCAAACCAAACTGTTGCTCCTTGCCTAGGTGACGTTTACACACCGCATCAACATACCAAAAGCAGCGTGCAGTTGTCCAGCGATAACCACAATCCAGCAACTGGCCACCAGAGTGGAGATGCTGGAGAGAGAGGTGTCCATGCTCAGAGCTCAGTGTGGATCTGGATGCTGTGGGGAAGGCTCTGCCATGGGTGAGTTCTGTCGCTTCCTGACGACAACGTATTTAAATAAAGATTCCGGTTTTTTTTAGTGTTCTTTATGTAGAAAGAAAGAAAAATTGAACAGATTAACAAAAACAGACAGACAGACAAACAAGTATGCCAAGCAGAAAACACAAGGCACAGACAACACGACGTTATTGATTCTGATTGGCATTTTCTTTTTACCTGCTCCGTGGAGAAAGGGTGTAGAGAAACCTCTGATAATTCTCCCATCCATGTTACGAGAAGACCAGCGTGGACAGAGCCACGGAATAAATGACGGTTAAAGTATCTGCTCCAATGACACCATCACCCATTTCAAATACTCTCTGAAAACGCTCCATCTCCATGGTGAGAAAATGATTTTCTCTAGCAGTCATGATCAGAATCAGAAAGAGGATGACACACGCAGCCGAGGAGGATGGCTGCTGGAATAATCTAATTGAAGCAACTGTACATTTATATGTCCTGACAACAGTTTTCTAGTCTGTTTGCAGTTGTCTTATTAAACACAAAGTCTTTGACTTTGAAAGGAATTTAACAAATTTCATTCAACATGTAATGTTTTCTTTCTTGCTTGAAGACGGTATCAAACTGGAGCCATTGTGTAAAGCAGACTGTGTCCACTTTTCATCTTAGGTCGTCTGGACTTTGTCCCAGGTTGCAGCGGCCACGGGAGCTTCAGCTTTGATCTGTGTGGCTGCATCTGTGAGGAAGGCTGGGGCGGCAAAAACTGCTCCGAGCCTCGTTGCCCAAATGACTGCTCCGGTCAGGGGGTGTGCATCGAAGGGGAGTGTGTGTGTGATCGGGACTTTGGAGGCGACAACTGTTCAGAGCCACGATGCCCCTCCGACTGCTCAGGCAGAGGCCTGTGTATCGATGGTGAATGCGTGTGCGAGGAGTCCTTCACAGGCGAAGACTGCATGGTCGGACGGTGTCTCAACGACTGCTCAGATCAGGGGTTGTGTGTCAACGGGACGTGCCAGTGCCGCCCCGGCTATGTGGGAGAAGACTGTTCATTGGTCTACTGCGCCAACAACTGCAGCAAGAAGGGAGTCTGCAAGGAGGGTTTCTGTGTCTGCCAGGATGGCTTTGCTGGAGATGATTGTAACTCAGGTAAGCTAATTTTTTATTTATGTTTTTACCCTAAGAAGTATTTTGGCATATGTGATTAAACCATGTGAAGCAAAAAAATTCCCTCAAAAAAGTTGTTCTTCATTAATGAAGATCTGAAAGATTAAATGCTTGAGGACAGAAACACTATTTAAAAAAACACACACACACAAGCTTACATCACACAAGAGCTGCAGGAAACCAGATATCTGTGTTTCTGACATTTTTATTTAATTGTTTTGACTATGATTTTCTGACACTGTGAGAACAGGGCGTGGTTGTAATCCTGAGAGCTGTGATCGTGAAAGCGGATTCAAAGTGCAACAGAATCCCCCATGGTTTTTTGTTGCAGTTATCCCTTTCAGTATAATCATTTGAAGATTCTGGTGAAAATCTCAGCACTCTGATTAAATCAGTGTTAGATTTGTTGTTGAATGCTTTACAGATGATTATTTGTAAAAAATTATTGAAAAGATGAAAAATTTTTTTACAGAAACAAACACTTCTATGGTTGTTGAGGAGTCCAAACCTTTTCAGCCCTAGTTTTTTAAAACATTTTCTATGTGCACAAAGTATTAAGACTTTATATGCCTAAATATACCAGGTTTTACCATGAGTGTTTAGTTTTTCTTTAGTTGGAGTTGTCAAGAAGGCAAAAGAAGCAATATAAAACTACTTCTTTTGTTATACGTGAAGTCAGTGACTGAAGCTAACAGGTGTTTAAGCTAGCTTTCCTTACTGACGTGGCTTCACTAATCATTTGTCATTTTAAATATAACTGGCTAGAAAACCAGTAGATATCATACTAGAGTTGGTGACCAATGAAAAAAGGAAAACTAACTTGAAAAGTCTCACAATTTAAAGAGATTAATTTAACATAAAAAATGTTTTGAATTGATACCATGTGTATCGATTTGGACAGCAGTCAAGAATAGTTTTTAAAGATCTGAGTCCAGGGGCCATGATTTTTAGTCATGTAATACGAGAGTCTTCTCAAGGTTCCAGTGTTCTGAATAATGCAGCTTTTGTTCTTTTAAATGAGCTCTTACATTTAGCCTCACTATTACTGCACAAAGTAACATCTATTCAGATCACGTTGCACTGGAAAAAATAGCAGTTTCAATTACCTTGAATGAATGAATGAATTTGGCTTTTTCTCATGTTGTTATTTAAATTTACAGTGTAAGTAGAATTTTATTTCTTAAACTCTAATCGTTTTTGTGACTATAAGAGATTTGAAGCTCTTAACATGCCTCTAGTTAAAAAAACAACAAAAAAACAAATATGTGCATGAACATCTATTGAATTAATTTCTCAGAAAAACGGAGAAAAAAAAACCCTTGCTGTGTTTTGTGTTCAACACAGATTCCGCAAGCTTGAGGTGGAAAAATTACAGGCTTCAGCTCCACCATTGTTAGCATACATGCAGGGCTGTAAAATAAACCTTTTTGTGCTGCAAATGCAAGTAGTGGGGGTGCATGACTTGCTGGACAGCAGAAGGTCTAACGATGTTCATTTGTCAAAAGTCACATTCATCTGGGGAGCCAACTGTCACATTAACTGCAGCTGAGACAGTTTCTGAGCTGTGCTTGCCTTTGTTCAAAGCTGGGCCTCAGTGCCAAAATATCACATCCTCCTCTGCCATTTGAGTTACCTGTCAACAACATGATGGATGGGGACAGATAGGGGAGCAAGCGATAAAAAAATCAGGAAGGGAAAATGGTATTTCTAAGGCTGATTCATCCATTCCATTTCCCCTTATTTAATATCTATACCAAGTGAGAGGGACAGATTGCTTATTTATTTATTTTTTTTTGTAATTAGCCACTGCTTGTAGGGGTGAGTTTGTTGAATACAAAACGTGGCAGTTCAATAACCAGAGGAGCACAGGGTGACAGGCTTAAGTGTTTCATGTTATCAGGAACCGAAGAGAAACGGCAGGCATTTTTTCTTCCTTCAATTATGGTGGCCTATATTCTCTCAGTATGTGAAATAATGGAGACTGTTGAATTTAAATTGGATCTTTTTAGTCATGGGGTCAGAAACTGCACATATATTTTTATGTGAAAATTCTGTGGCACTGGGTAGCTAGACAAAAGGTAATCCCCAGGTTTTCAATGACATCTTGTAAAAAAAGGCACAGACATGTAATAGTTTTATTTATTTATTTTTTAATCACAAGCCCCTCATCACACCTGTAAATACCTATTAAAAAATTAAGCCGTGTTTATTTGTGTTTCTCTATAAAAAATGGACTCAAACACTGAGGGAAAAAAAACGAGTTGTGCTCAAGCTAATTATTCTGGGTAAACATGAGGGAGAAATGATTTGAGAGAGTAGTTATCAATTTATTTACTAATGGGATCAGCAGATTTGTACTAATATGTGGCACAGATTAAAAATCTAGCAATCTATTGGTTGAAATAATAATAATAAAACAATGTCTTTAGCTGCTTCTGTTCTACTCGGCTAAGAATCCATGTAAGTAGATTTTAACAGGCACATCATGCAAAGAATGACTAGAATCACAGCATATTGTGAAACGAAGAGAGGGAGGGGAAGCTTCTCCAATCCAATGAGTGCAGAGGGGTGTGAAACCAGATTTAAGTGAAATGCATACAGAAAAAGTAAAGAAATTAGCAAAAAGTGAAAGAGAAGCATAATCTGGCTGTATTTTAGCAATATTGGAGATTGCAGAGTGCAGAATTTGAAAAAATGAAGATATTCATCAGAGCTCTACAGCTACAACTTATTCTAGAAATGTGTTTCCATCTCTCCTTCAGCTCTGCATCTCTTTTTTGGAAAAGCAAAAAAACACTTCAACCGAGAGTAAAAAGATTTTTGCAAAACTGAGGAAAGAATTTCAAGCTTTGAGATTTCCATTAACTTGAACATGATACTTCAAAATGCGCATAAACAACGTTTATAGAAACATAAAAATTGTATTAAACCACACAGCTCTGTTTTTCCTGACTGGGAGAATGGATATGAACGCTAGTGCATTTCAGCTGACAGCAAAACACTTGTCTATTCCAGAAGCATTATACAGCACAGACAGCGGTAAAACCAGAAGACATTATTAGTTTGCCTAAGTGGGCGGAGCTCTGCTCGGGTTGCTAGGTGAGGAGCTGGGCTCTATTGGGGTTGCTAGGTGAGGGGCAGTGCCTGTCAATTGTGTTTTTTTTTTTTAAATGCTCATTTTCGTGACACTGACTACACATGAAGATATTGCTAAAAAACATCTGAGTGTTTTTATTGTTTTAGTACTAGGACTGTTTCAGCAGCAGACCTGAATGGAAACACAAAAACTTGAAGGGCCCCCTCTGAATGAAATATATTTAATTTAGATTACATAAACGATAAACTATAAAGGAGGGTAAACTGGGAAATTACTTAAAAGAAAAAAACTTGGCAAACAGTAGAAAATGTTTTATATAATTGTGTTATGAATCTCATCCTTTAGTTGAGATCCCGTTCAAAAAGTCTTATTTCAATTTATTTATGTTTTACACTGTTATTTTTATTTTTTTTTACTTTTTTTCTGTAAGTTGTTATGATATCTGGTCTTTAAACCACATTTTACTAAATGTGAACCAGTAAAGGAGCCCATGCAACATCAGACCTCTCCTCTGGATCTGCTTCTTGTGTAACTGTGTGTGTCTCTCTATGCTCATAAACTGTAGGCTTAACCTGCTGCTCTCTTTAATCAGTAAGGAGAGGTTGAGACGAGGGAAGGATGTGGATGTTACTGGGGCAGGAAGGAGATGAGCTGAGAGCCGGGGCTAATTTGTGTATTCGCAGATGGCAGCATACTAAATGAAGCAAAAATGGAAGAGTATCATCTAAGCTGTTTCGAGACATGAAAATATTAATATATCATACGAATGAAGACAGATTTTTTGGGGGGGTTTAATCAGAGTGGGAAGACAGAATTAAGCAGCAGCAACAAAAAAAAAATAAAAATTACATATGAGCTGACATTCATGCAGACAACCCGTCTGAGAACATATTATTCACCAGTCATTTTATTAGATTCACCTCGATAGGGTTGGAGCCACATTTTGCCTGCAAGTCCGTGATGCAAATCTCCTGTTCCACAACATCCCAAAGGTGCTCTACTGGATTTCCATCCAGTAGAGCACTGTGTGTGTGGAGGTTTTTGAAATCATTGTTGTTATTGTTTACTGTTCAACAACCACATCTGAGATTACAAAGAAGACACACTGCATTTGTTTATCAGTTTGTTTACTCTACCGTATCCCACAGTGCAATGCAAACCTTGTTGCAGATAGATTTTTGACTCAAGCTTTGTGCATTGACCTGGTAGGTGTGTTGCCTCAGGGTCAGATTGCATTCACACCCAATACGAACTGATCCAGAGTTTTTTTTTGCAACTGTCCCGAGACAGAGGAGGCGGTCTGGGGATCCCCGTCTTGGTGTGATTGTTCTGTTCACAGCTACAAAAACGCACCAAAGTCAGAATGAACCAGAATTTGTTTTAAACAGACTAAACACGTTAATTGTGAAAACACCTTGAATGTATTTGGTTTAGACTGAAACTATACTTTCTGGCAGAAGGATACCCTTAGAAAGCTTTTGCTCTTGTGATAAACTCTTTAGTAGTTTTGTGTAGCAATCTACCAAAACTGACATGCATGTATTGATTCTGAAATTGCCTGTTTTTGTATCTCAGCTTTAATAGTATTTAGTTAAAATGCCCTTTGCTAAGTCATACTGTTTTTGATCTCCAAGCACTGTCTATACTTGGAATGGCCGATGGTGGCTCAGAAAGTTGGAGTTTGTCCTGTAATTTGTGAGTTGTTGGTTCCAGTCCCTGCTCTGTTTATCTCAGTCGTTGTGTCCTTGAGAAAGATGATTCATTCACCTTGGCTGCTGGTGGTGGTCAGCAGCGCTGATGGCTTGGCAGCCTCGCTTCTGTCAAACTGCCCCAAACCAGCTGTGGCGACAATCCAGAAGCTTACCACATTCAACATGTGAATGTGAATGGGAGAATATAGTGTGAAGCGCTTTGTAGTCCTCTGACTTGTTAAAATACAAGTCATTTTTACAGGCCTGCGTGACTGTGCTTAATCATCAGAACCTTATTCATGTTGATAGAGAATTTTATTCTATCAAGACGTTAGCTTCACCTACCTGTATTTTGTTGGCGTGAAAGACTTACTGCCCACTGAGTTGTGACAGGGTCAAGTCTCTGCAGAGTGGTGGGGACAATAGCTGCTGATTTCTTGTTCCTGCAGCGAAAGTTTCACCTCATCCACTCCATTTTCTCAGGACTGGACAAGAGCCAAAATTAGGGTGGTCTAAAGAATAGCTGTAGTTCCAGGCTTGATTCTTATCCCGATTTTCTTTTCCTCCTTGGAATCAGTGCCTCTGCTTGTGTTGACATCATTTGTGCTGGTTAACTAAAAAACAAGTCTATTTAAATGTTTCATGCAATGAAGTTGTTGATGAAACTAGGGATTAGTGATTTTAAAAACCCTTTTTATTTTTTTTAAGTATTGCATTTTTATCTTCACACATGGACCAGCTGAAAAGGACTGAATGTCGGTGCATTTTACACTACATTCATTTTTGCCATTTACTTATACAGTACTGATTGTTAAAAGTAAAAAAAAAAATGTTTCTCTAAGTTGCAATAATGTTATTATGAGAAGATGAATTTTAAACTTATCTGAGAGAAATAAATTAACATTAGTCATGTGCATCGTAACAACAGCTACTGCTAAAAAATGTTTTATAATTTAAGACTACTTCCTACTTTTATATGCGGGTGGCAAAAATATTTTTCACACTTTCTGAAACATTTGTTGTTGTACTTTAGTGTTTCAGATAATCAAATTGATATTATTATTGGATAAAGATATAAAAAATAGTTTATAAGTGATGATGGTGCAAAACAGCTTTAGAAAGACACTAACTTTCTTACTCAGGTTATGTTTGTCTGGTATTGAAATTTATTTGATAATTGTGCATGACAAACATGCAAAAATAAGAGAAATCTGTAAGGCGGCAAAACCTTCTCAGACCACTGCGTAAAGGTCTTAACTCAATCAGGTAATAGAAGTTAATTACACAATGGAGCATCTGATGGTGGAGTGACCTTTGTTGTTAGGTTCAGTCTTTCCGCTGATTACGCCTAATGAGACTTAGAGTTATCACAAGAGGCTGAAATGACCTTCAGTCTGTCGCCCTTTTGAATTAAACCACAAAAGATGCAATTTGGATAAATGGTGCCGATTTCTTTTTATACTAAAGTATAACATTAAGAACTGTAATAAGTTAAAAGGCATAATATCGTGTAACTTCATCTTCATATAACATATAATTGATCAACTGTTTCTGGTTTCTTTCCATTACACTGCTTGTGGTGTATTTATTTACCGTCTTTGAAGAAAATGTATCCTGAAAAAAATGCTGGTATGTTGAAACCTTTCTTGCAGCTGTATCATATTCAAATATTAATACAAGCTCAACGATGATCGTGAATATTGCATTACTCTTTATAGAAAACGTACACACTTTAGCTTCCGGACAAATTTTACATTCACAGGAACTCTGCTCCTGTCTTTCATCTTGATTTATGTCTCTATTTTTGAGTGAATGACTCACTTCGCCTGCAGGCTGTCCTTATTTCATCACTGTTCGTCTTTCCTCTGGACTTCTGTTGCTTCCCCTTGGATTTTTATTTTCTTCCTGTACCCAACCAAGTTGAGTTGGGCTGCTGAAATAAATCTCGCTGCAAAATGTTGGAGAAGTTGTTCGCACTGCTTTAAAATAAACAAGCTGCTGCACAGCATGTTGCCCGTCTGTCAGGCACGCGGGAAAGTAGTTGAAATAGCTTCTGAAATGTCCCAAAAGTTCCCAGAGGAGGCCTCGTTGTATGGCCTCCTGTGTTGCGGAGGTGAGAGGTTGTTTATCACACCATTGCACTCATTGGCCCTTTACCTGTGTCCGCTTCACGCTTCTCGTCTTTATCGCTCACTTGATCATCTTTCAGGATTAATTATTTACTCCTCTCACGCACGCGCTCCATCCACTTTTCCCACTCTACTCTGTCCTCTGTGTGTCTCTGACTTAAACCGTTCGTGTCCACAGCTTCATCTTCCTGTGTACGTCCTTCACTTGTCTCCCCAGCCCCGCTTTTGTTCTTTGCGGCAGGGGAAGCTGTAAACACTCCTGCATATGCCTCCACATTTACATTCATAGCCGTCGGTCTGGTTTGCGGCTAGAAAATCTCGCCTCTCACTACAAGAGCAGAGTTCTTTTACTTGTGGGAATGTTCAGTATCAGTGAAGTGGTGAAATGAAAGGTATTTAGCAAGCCGTGCGAAGTGTCTTTAATTACGACAATGTTTATGCTCTCTTTTATCGGAGGCTTCTGAACGTGTGCCGAGTCTGGCGCAGAGATGTAGCCAAATGAATATGGCACTTGATTTCATTTTGTTTTATGAGTGATTGAAACTGAGCCTGTGAGCTGCTACAGCCGAGTGTTTTATCAGGCACCGCTAATGTTTTTGTTTGCTAATTTAAAGTGTGGAGACCTGCTTTGGGCTAAGCCATTAATGCACACAGCATTTACATGTATTGTATTCACAAGTCTTATTTGCTACAGGAACTGATGCGATTGAAAGCTTTACAACCCTCATTTACAGCCATTTGTTTATTTATTTATGTCTCCTAGTCAGATGTATTGAGAGTGGTATGATCAATCATCATATGTATACTGTTCATAAAGGCTATTGCACAAAAGTACATTTAGAAAAATGAGCTTGCTCTTTTTCCATCATCAGCTGTTATGACAAAAATAACTAGAGTGTGGAAGGAGAAGAATTTTATCTATGAGTGGTTTTAATATTTCAGCATAGTGTCAGATGTACTCATTGCTCACTTATTTTAATACTGAAACGAGTTGAGAGGGGAGAAAAACTGTCTATATTTGAAAACACTCAGTGAATATTTAAATAGATTACATCGTGTTCAATGATTCTGAGTAACATTGCTTTTGTTGTTTGACAGACGAACGCCTTCAGGTGAAGCTTTCAGAATGAATTAGCTCATTATTTTTACTGACAAAAAATGATTGTTTACATGGTAAATAGAGGCAAATTGGAAATGGTGAGATATGATGGATATTACTGTGTAAAACATGTGCTACTGAGTGTAACTGTATGAAATAAAAGGAAAAGTTTTTTTTTTTTTTTTTTTTACATATTTCATTATCACTACACGTTTCAGTCAGGACCTTTACTGATGGAACATCAATCATGTGTGGACAAAAAAAACAAAAAATAAAAAAATGGTCTTAAAGACTACTCAATGCAAGCATTTTAATAGTTCATAAAATAAACCATCCATTAACTGCAATGACATTGTTGACACTGAGGTTCTTTAATGAAGGTTCTTTCTTCGTTTTGAAGAAAAGTTTTTAATTGGCTAAAACGTTAGAAAAGATTCTCAGATATCCAAATAGAATAGACCTCGACTTTTCGAACATTGGTTGGGAAAATCAAGTTTTTAAAATGTCACACTAATGGGTCAATTAAGGTCGTTCTGACTTGTTCTGAATGCCTTTAAGAAGCAGGAAACATCCAGATTTCTTTCATCCAAGCACTTAGAACAGCGTTTAGCTGTCATTTAACTCTTTTTCAACTTCCAGTGTTCCCTGGTCAGTTTTTCTACTTTTAAGATAGTCACATCATAAAAAAAAATAAAATAAAATCAGGCAGCCAATTTTCACCCACTTTGTTAAATTCCTGCAGTTGCCAGCAGTTATGTTATTTATGTATTTCATTACTTAATCCCAACATTCTTCTCTATTTTCCTTATTTTTGGACGACGTGTTTTTATTCAACATGACCTCTGCTTTTTATGCGGAGCCCATAGAGCGGAGAGTAGTAGTGTGTGAATTTTTGTGGCCTAGCTTTAAACATGCCTTATGCATGCGATGGTCAGTTTTTTAAACTGACCATCGCATGGTCAGTTTAAAGCTAGGCAAACAATTTGCAGATTGTGAAAGTGTTAAAAAGAAAGTAATCTAATGACATTCTTGCGCATATTGGCCTGCTTATGCCATACATTTATTTTTCGTAGACTAACTTACTCAAAAAACAAGCATGTGACTGAGTCTGGTTTTGTTGTTAATTACAAAGAAAACTGATTTAAAATTAAAATGTTTTTTTTGTTTTCTTACACTTGCTGTCTTTATTTATTTTTTTTTACTTTATGGACTGTTATAAATTGAAGGTTTAATCTTTAGCAAAGCACAAGAATATATATATTTTTGTGTTTGTTTCAACAGTGGCACCTGCCATGAATTTAAATGCACGTGGAGTTACAGATCGTACTATCGAGCTGGAGTGGGAAGGGTCCATTATGGTGACAGATTTCTTGGTGACCTACACTCCAAGCAGCCCTGGAGGTAAGGAGAGATCTCTATTTAATCTAGAAAAAAAAACAAAAAACATTTCAAACATTGGTCGTGTCATAATGCCGTGCAAAAGCAACAGCGGGATAAAAGTGCATCCTCTTGTCATTTTATTTTTTTTGTTTCTGTCAGGTGTGCAGCTAGAAGTGAGGCTCCCAGGAAACACATCATCTTGGATTATCACAGGTCTTGAAGCCGGCATAGAGTACAACATCAATGTGTTTGCTGTCATCAACAACTCAATCAGCGTTCCCTCCAGTATCACTGTGTGGACGTGTAAGTTTCGTTCTGTACTTTGTTTATATCTTCTTTTCAAAAGACTCACTTGTCAGTTGCTGGAGTTCGCGCGTTTAGTCCCAGACCTAATGTACTTTTCCTTTTTTTATAGAGGTTTTCCATTAATACATTCTGACAGTCTCATGTCGATTATATAAATGCATTTACACCTCCCCTTAAAAAAAAGAAAATACTTCCAATTTGTTTAAGATCACGACCTGCTTGTTTACGCTGTCTGGCTGTGATATAACCTGTAAAAACTGCTCAGTGTCACACACACGCTGGCAGGTGTTAATGGCAAGCCAGCAGATCTGCTGGGGAGGCATGCCAGTTGTTTTCATGCCTACTAAGAGCGCAGACTTATCAACCCCCTAAGTAAGTAATAGCCTATTCATTATTGCAGCTGATGTGTGGCTGCACAAACATATTTCCATTAGTCCCATCAAGGCTGCTAAAATCATCCTCAATTTCACACATAATTGAATTTTATTTCAGTTATGGTAAAAATTTTGAGTAATAAAGTCAATTTAGAATAATTAAACTTGATGGAGCCATTTTTCAGTGAGGATGTGATATATTGGGTTGTCTTCTTGAAATAACATTATAAAACAGAGAATCTGATTATCCATCGAGATGTTTAGAACGTAGCTGCTGGTGAACAAGGCATTTTAATATCTTCCAGAAATACTGTGTGCTGGTGAGTAATGATTATATTTTTTGTTTACTGAAGTGATAGTGCAGATTAT
This sequence comes from Poecilia reticulata, assembly GCF_904066995.2. Lineage (NCBI taxonomy): Eukaryota > Metazoa > Chordata > Actinopteri > Cyprinodontiformes > Poeciliidae > Poecilia > Poecilia reticulata. The sequence goes on along the minus strand of NC_088846.1, from coordinate 15,135,457 downwards.
ATATTTATACAACAAAATGATCATAGATTATTGTGTAGGAAGTACAGAACTTTCTTAAGGTATTCATGCCCTGGAACACTTTCAAATTCTGTCACATTAAATACCATAAGATTTAATGTGTTTTACAGGTATTTCATAAGTCAAACCAATAAAAAACATTCCAAAATGTTTAAGAGATAATTATAATTCAGAAATGTGTAGTATGCAGTCAGCTCCTTTACCAGTGAAACCTTGGAAAAAAATTAAGCTCAACCAGTGGCCTTCAGAAATCACCAAGTCACTTAGTAGTCATTTTGTGCATAATTTAAACTCGATATAAAAATCTAAATTTGGTTGTTTGGTGAAAACTCTAAAAGTTAGGTTAGATTCTAAAACAATATTACAAGATTTGAACATCTCACAGAACACCAATCAATTAGTTGTCTGAAAGCATATAGTATGACTGAAAACTTAACCTAAACTGAAAGTTAAGGTAAGGAGATCACTGCTAAACACTGCCCCACTACTGCAGGGGTGCTTTTGTTTTGAAGGACAGGAACGTCAGTTAAAGTTTAGGAAATAATGAATACAAAACAACAAGCAAGTCCAATAGTGGACTGATTTTGATTTTAGCAATTTAATGTGCAAGAAATTGTAGTTCATGTATGGACCTAAATCCAATCCAGTACCTAAAAGCACTTAATTAAATTTGACCAAATGTGAACTATTTTGTAATAAAAAAAATAATTTAAAAATGTTATACTCTAGATGTTTAAAGCTTCTGGAGACATACAGTGGCTCACTGTCTTTTTGCGGTTCAGTATTTGCAGATTAGCCTGTTTGTTGATTTTTCTATGGATTGTGACTCCGAGTTATCCGCGGAAAGTCGCCTATCAAAGGAATATTTTGTGTACTATTCAAAAGAAAATGTGAAGCTGGAATAACTAGGCAGAATGTTACTTAACATGTCATTGGTTACCATGTCTGCAACGACAAACCATATCAGCTGTATTCGGATCCAGACCATGTAAAACTTTGACATTTAATTTTAGTGACATAAATCTGGATTGGAATGAACAAAAAACAATTGCATCTTAACAATAAAGAAAAGCGAAAGTTAACGTAGCCTTATTGATAATCAGTCAGTCTAAAATGTAGTAAAGTACAAGAATGAAACAGAGTGTTACTAAACAAATGCTTTTTCTATGAATCCAGATCTTTCCAATCCAGATGGATTAGTCTTCAAATCTATCACAGAGACATCAGTGGAAGTCCAATGGCAACCGTTTTACTATTCCTTTGATGGATGGGAGATCAGCTTCATCCCCAAGGTAGAACACAATGTTTAATACTAGGGTTGCATGATATTTAGAAAAAATATGTGATTTGAAATCATGTTTGAGAATGTTTTGATGACTCTTTGGATGATTCAATACATACACAGGACTGCCTTCTACAAGTGTGTTTATGCCATCTATCACAAAAAAACCCTAATAGACTTTATATGAACTGTAATTATTGCAATGAAACCAAAAAGTCGACACATCGCCCTGAATAAAATAGTACAGATAACCTGAATGATGAACATTCTGAAAGCAGCAAGGTGCAATGGTTCTTTACACACCATTTTGCAATGTTCTTGAGGAACAGAAGCTCAGTTTAGCCAAACTTTACACATAATTTTCAATATAGCTTTAAGTTTAAGTGCCTGCACAACATGAAGCTTGAATGTAATTAAACAAGTGGCTTGTGTTAAGGTCATTGGCTGTTAGATGGATAAACAAGCTTACTCCCTTTCCCCTTTTCTTTGTGAAATCATATCAAGGACAGGTTTTGAGCTAAAATGCGAGAAGTACTGTAACCTTATATAGACTCCAAATTCTAATCTCCCCTCTCACAGTAATTGGTTTTCTTCTTTAAGGTATTCTCAAGAGAGATACCCTCTGTTACGGCCTGGCACTAAGTCCTAAATCTGATGCTGAGAGATTTTTTGTTTTGTTTTGCTTGTTTTTACTGTATTAAAGAAAAGGAGCATCATTTCACTGGTTTTAACCATTCTCCCCTTTTCTGTCTTTCCATAACTCGATACCTCATTGGTGTCCATCCCCTCTCAAACAGTTTCCCAGATCTGATTGTTATACCTTCCATGCACCACTTCTTGCTTGATATCTGTAACTCTTTTCTCTCTAACTACCTTTCATTCTACTGTGCATTCCTTTCACTCAATCTTCCCTCACTGTCTCTTTCTACCACCACAGGGGAAATCATATTAAGGGTTGGCAGTCCCACCCCCCGTGGATTTAATCCAGCAGCGGGGATTGTGAATTTTGACAATCTCGTAATGGAAGTAGGCATTAATGCTTTGGCCTGTGTAACACAAAATTCTCGAAAGGGGAAACAGAGAAAGGGGGACGGGGGAGAGAAGAGGGAGCTTTGAGACCACTGTTGTTAGGAAAAGCAACACTGCAGTGCATGTGAGGAAAACTAAAAACTGTTTTGTTGCAGTTTTTTTAGCACAGAACATAAATAAACAGTACATGTTGTATGTTGGAGTTAAGGTATAATGATAAGGATCATGTACAGTGTGTAAAAACATCCAACAGTAAGAATGTCGGTTTTATAACTTTCCTTTTGTAAAAGTATATTATAGCTTTTAGTTTATTATTCTGTAATTGTGTGTATTGGGTTTATAAAACTGAAACATAACATGGTCCCATGTATTTCTTGCTAAAGCATCTGTTGACACTGGATCATTTTCAAGTCAAATTTAAACGGAAAGTGCGTTTATTTTGCATCTTTAATTGCATAAAATATATACATCTTTTTTAAAATCTGTTAAGATTACTGATTTTATCTCTGCGTACGTAAAGCATTTTTTATGTGTGCGTGCACAAAAAGTTTGCCTTTAACCTCAGTCTTTCAGAAGCCTTTTGATGGAGGAAGACAGTGGGGGTGGATGGTTTCTCCATTATTTGGCTCACAGCAATACCAAGTGACATTTAAAACATGAGGAGCACTCAGAGCATTAAGTGCTCCGCCACAGCAATGACTCTGTCTCACAATCAAAGTGAAAGTCACTGGGTTCTTCTTTTATCCACGCTACTGCTCCCCTGATAGGTTTCATGATATTCATGCAGCCTGGTAGCGACACACACAAACCAGCAGCACTGCAAACAAAAAGAGACAAAATACAGCTACTGTGAAGGGGAAAAAAAGAGACTGCTGTTAACCGCTTTTTGGTGCAACTTTTCTACATGAAAAATATTGCGTATGAGTGGGATTTAGATGGTTTGAACTTAGCACTTGGACTCTTTTTTGTAGTTTTTCTCCATGTTTTCTCCATGCTTCTACTTGAAGCTTACATTTTGCCATCACAAGAAATGAAAATGAAAAATCCATCAATTTTTCATACATTTTCTGCAATTAAACATCTGATCAGGAAGCAGTTTGAAAATTGTAGACATAATGTATAGAAAATAATTTATTTTGTTGCATTTTCAAACAACGTACTACATTTAAAGTCAAGTCAAGCTGTAGAGCATATCTCAGCATCAGCACAGTTCTAAGTGCTCTACATCATAAAAACATCATACAGTCACCAATTGTGAAACAAACGTTACATTTTATCAAATGCCATCATCAATATCACCAGTGCACATCAAATATGTTGATCAATTTTACATGTTCTTAGTGTTTCTCCAAACAAAGGTTTCAGCCTTGATTTAAAGAAACTCTGTGTTTGCAATGTTTTGCAGTTTTCTGGAAGTTTGTTCCAGATTTGTGGAGCGTATAAGTTGAATGTTGCTTCTCCTTGTTTGGTCCTGGTTCTGGGTAAGCACTTTTAGTCTAGAACTAGACTAAAAGTGAACAAGACAGACATCGATATCGTCACTGAGAGAAACGGCCACTTTGCACATAACTAAGAAAAACGGGATATCTAAAAACGAGGAAGGGTAGGAACAAGCTTACACAGGTTTGCCCTGAACATTACGGCGGTGGAAGAGCATTTTAGCAGTTCTTAGCAAGTTTAAGATCCCAGGAAATGAGAGCCTCCTATCAAAGCAAAAGCTCCTGATATCACACCTTTAGGCTTATACTGAGCAGCAAATACCAGAACAAAGAAACTTTTTTTCCTGAAGAAATATTTATAGCCACTTTTAAAGAATCTGGCTGTTTTTGTTGTTATGATGTTAGGTGCAGGCTTTGGGCTGTTTTCTTGCCTGTGAAAATGTTTAATTTTCAGCGTGATAGTTAAAAAAAGAACTTGCTCTGACATTCTGTGTGACATCAGATTGATCTTTATTACTACTGGATAAAAATGAAATTTCTGAGACGTGTCTAATCTCTAAGGAAAAACTTTACATTGACTTTAGGGGTGAGGTTTTTGAGTAGGTTTTTATAAGTTTTATAAAGTTTTATAAAGGTTTTATAGGTTTTTATAAAAACTACCTTGAGTAGGTTTTATATGGGATTAAAGTCCCACCCTCACAGATGGGACTTTAATCACTTTTCTGCTATCAGGTAGCTGCTTGGTGTGGAGGTGCGTAATTATGAGCACTGCCGGGAGCACACGCATCAATTTTTGAAGTAGAATGATCATGATTTTGCAGCCCTGCAAGCAGCACATCTCTCGGAAGAACAGGCACCGAAAGAGCAAGAAACAGTGCAGCTCTGGCCAACATTTCTGAAAAAAATCAAGCTCCTCTGACTTCTTGAAATGCTAACTGCAGAAATGCATCCCTGTGTACCAATGATGGGGGATAAACAGTTTTTTTTTCCCCTGGAGTGGAAAGTTGTTCCTCTGCTCATTTAGCAGCATGTTCATGAGGATGATTGACACGCCCAAAATAGTGAGGAACAAACTGCAAAGGAGATGCTCCAGAATAAGACAGACATTAACCAGCTACAGTAAGACTTGACAGTGGAGAAGGGACTTGAGAAAATAGACAAAAAGAAATCAAATAATACCAAAAAAATCAAACACTCCTCCGCTCTGTGATATGGACAATGATTCTGTTTACATTTTTTGACTTTTATTGTTATTCTGACTGATTAAAATGTATTTATTCCAGTTTGATTATGTGTTACTGACAAACCTAGATTACATTTCATATTAGAAATGTATTTAAAGAAAGTTACTATATCCTTTATGTTCTGCTGCGATGACAGTCGTCAAAGTGCATGTGGTTGGGGTTCTCAGATCAGCAGTAGGTAAAACATCTGTCAGCAGGAAGTGCATTTGCAACATTGACTCTTTGAGAACAGCTGGATGTAGCTGGGGCCTCTGTACTGATGAGTGACAGGCCTTTGGAATTGCACAGACTGCTGCCTCTGCAGAACACGACCTGGGAAAAAAAAAAAAATCACTGTTGCACATTGTTTTTTTGCTTTGTAATATGGTTTGGGAATTTAATGTGCTAAACCATCCAAAAGTTTACAGGTAGAAAAAAATAGACTGCAGTACATTTCTCTGTATATTTACAAGACGTGTAAATTGTTTTTAAAAAGTTAGTTTTATGTGGACTTCTTCGTCTTCTGTAGTGTCACTGTTAAAATATCATTAACTTACCACTACAGACTACTTACCACTCTTATCACTTTTGTCTGTTATTGTAAAGGACAATGATGGCGGCATGACAGCCCAGCTGCCCAGCACCATCACCTCATTTATTCAGAGCGGTCTGAGGCCTGGGGAGGAATATACAGTCAACCTGGTGGCGCTCAGAGAGCAGGGTCGGAGCCAGCCCGTCACTGCTACCTTCACAACCTGTAAGTATGACAAAAGCATGAATTGGAAATTGAAGTGATTTATGATAGATTATTACACTGAAAGTTGCAAAGAGCTGGACGCTGACCATCATTGAGCATGACATTTTTCATAAATATCCTCCCAATCAAAAGGACGAAATAAAACGTTTAGAGTCTGACGTGTACCTAACCTGGCAGTGTTACCATAGAGAAGAAATGTGACATCTGGGCATATGCATTCAAATATGCAACTGTCAGCCATTGTCTTTAAAACTTTAATATATGAACTATCATGATTACATTTACCTCACCATTCAGATTAATTGGAAGGAAAAGAAAAGTATATGTTTTGTTGTTAAACATTCCTATTCCTTTTTTTTTGTTTTTCGTGTCCTGCTGTTAAATTTAAGGTATATCCTATGAAATAGCTCATTGCATACACAAGTAAGGGCAGCTTTGATTTAGAAACAAAAAGATAGTTGGAGAAGACATCTTAATTGCTTGCTTAACTTTATTATATTAGGATTTCATATATCGTCAAAATTGACACGTTGCATTAACAAAAAATCTATTGAAATCTGTTTTTATTACCGTCAAGTCTTTCAGATTATATATATGGGTGCATGAGTTTGAATATCTGTAGGATAGGCTTGTGTGTTAGTTTGTCACCTGAAATTGCAAAGACAATACACTGGTGAGAAGAGTAGAAAATTTTAGCACTCATCATTCAAGAGCAGCAAGAGGCAGGTAGCCCCAGCTCCCAGAGGCCACGGCAGCCTCAGGCAGACAGACACCAGGCACCCCCCACCTGCTAGCTTTACCCCCACCACGGAGGCAGCTTGACAGTGAAGCACAGGAGAAGTTGCCCTCAGGGCAGAAAGGCGCTGGGAGAGACACGTTAAACCAAACTCCCTTATCGCCCATTGCTATCACACCTGATTCGACAAAGGACTAAGAACCCCAGCAGGACCCAGCTGAGTCCATACATCATGTGAGCCATAGGCCACCACACAGAGAACAAATGACCCCCAACACAAACACCATCACAGCAACAAAGCATCCAACCCACTTGTCCTCCTCATGTAATGCTGCCAGAGCCCCCATGGCTGTCCCCACACCGACAGTCCCCACTGAGACAGAACCGGTGCAGACCCAAGAACTGCCACTCCACTGTTTCCTGTTTCCCCCCCCCTGGAGTATGCATGTGTAACGGTGTTTAGGTGAAATGTTGTTATGAATGCAGGTGTGCATGCTCAAAATGCATTAAAATTGGTGCTGGAGGTGGTGCCTTGAAGACCTCACTGCTTTCTGACAGATGATTTAATCTCCACAACCCTGTGTGTCTCGGATGCAGTAAAATTGAGGTGTAGGATGGATCTTAGCACAGTAAGGAATATATTTTCCTTATTTGAAAATAAGGACATTTAACAACTATTAAACATGCTTTTCATTATGCCCAGATTTCTTCATGAAAAATGTTTTTATGAGCAGAAAATAAAACAATAAAGACTTGGAAAAACATCAGTCTTACATTTAGTAAATTCAGTTACTGAAACAAATGAACTTTTAAGTAATATTCTAAGTTATTGAATATGACTGTACGTTATACTGGGCATATTGCAATGCAACATGCTCCTGATACTATAGAAGGAAAATTGTTCAGGTTCTATTATTGGTGATATAAGCAAATTAGATGCATGTTAAAGACTAACTATACAGTTATGTAACTGTACATTAACCGTACAGGCATACAAAAGTATTGTTATCTTATTCCTTATAGTTTTGTTCCCAGTGCAAAGTAGCTAATGTATGGCTCCCACTCCTCACCCAGCAGACACTATTTAGGTGTAATAGGTCCAATTCAAAACTCATCCATAACAATTCAGATGCCGACGTCTGCAGTCAAAACACCATCAATTTCCTGTCAAGTCTTCGTTCAGTTTTTTGGGGGTTGTAATTAGATATCGATTAATAATTCACGTCATCTGCTCATTAATTTTTCACGGCGGCTCGCTGTATGACACCTTATTGGATAAAAAAAAGCGGAAAAGACAAATTTGAAGTTAGTAAATTATTCATAACAAAGATTTATCCCTCCTTGGAGATGGAGGGAGTCGGGAAGAAAACCCAGAGGGAGAGCAGAGCCGGTGTGGGAGCTGGTTCCCAGGAAGTGGCTTCCTTGGATTGTTTTCTGGGACAAGACTCAAGGGACCAATTTCTAATACATCAAGGATCAGAATGGACCTGCAATATGTCAAGTCTGAAATTGAGACTTATTTAGATCTCAGAAGCTCACTTCCTGTAAGAATGAGATCACTGTGAGAAATGTCTGCGAGAAGTCAAACCTGTAACAAGCGTTGGTGAGTAACTATGCTGTCACGGTATAGAGTGCTGCTCAAGTTTTAAATTCTGAGATATGTCTTGTGGAATAAATTATTGTGACATAAAAGTAGTAACGAGAAATCTCAGCTTGGTTCTTTTTGAGTTGAGTTAAATAAAATTGACTTACAATTTAATTTAAATTTAATAGAAATCATAAAATAGAGAATAATGTAATTGTTGTGTTTTTTTTTCTTTTACACAAATGCACACGGACATATAGTGGTTTGCAGAAACATTTGTTCATTTTCTCATTTAGTCATGCCGCAACTACAAACTTCAATGTATTTTATTCATGCTTTATGTGTTTCAAATAATAATGAAGGAGCCAAAGTCAAATTCTAAATCCATCAAAGAATCAGCTGCAAGACTTGAAAATATGTATATATACAGTAGGTACCTGTAACTCATTCTGACAAAGCCTGCTTTTGCAAAGCATAGGTGGTTGAGAAATACCCCAATAAATATTTGCTTATGTTCATTAATGGCATTTTACTTTAACAACGAGCCTCATTTTGTAACGGTTAATCAAGAAAGGTGTCAATTTGAGTTCTTAGCACCTTTGCTACTTCTGTTATCTGCTAAAACCAGCAGCTGTCAAATTATAGCTTTCTCTGAATTAAGCCATCAGTTTAAAGCGTTAATTGTAAACATATCTAATATGGCTTTATTTTGACATAAATCTCATAATATTTGATAAAGACACTATGCTGAGAAGTGATCAGTGAATCCCTCATCTGTCAGGCAGTTGGGTTTTCCCTTATTATCCAGGATATGTGTGCAGCTTCTTACATCTTGTAAATATCTTTTCCTGACTTGTATCCCGCTTCATGTTTTACACCTTTCACAGATAAAGTTTGTTGTCGGAGTGTGTGTCAGCTCTGATAGGTTTAACTGTCAGACCAGGTTTCACTGAGGATAAATCCGCATCGACCACTGTCAAACCCTGAGGCACTGAGTGCTAACACAATGAGTGTGGGGGTTTTATTTTAATGTTCCAATGTGGAATTCAGATCCCCAGCTGAGATTGAAACTGAATAAGTTTCGATCTCAAAAACTTACTCAGTTTCTATCTGAGAAACTCACTCAGAAATGTACTATGTTTCTGAGATTTGAATTAAGAGATTTGGAGAATTCTCACCAAGCCCAACATCAAAATTCAACATGGCTGCTGCACATTTTGAATCTGTAATAACAGCAGAAATATATATATATTTTTTTGTGTTTCCCACAGTTGATAACAGACAGCAAAAAACCATTGTTCAGGTTGACAACATGATGCCTGTTTTTTCTTTTTTTTTGTTGTTGCTTTTTTGCAGTGATTGATGGTCCGACTCAGCTGATTGTGCGTGACGTGTCGGACACCGTAGCCTTTGTGGAGTGGACACCACCGAAAGCAAAGATCGATCAGATTGTGTTGCGTTACGGCCTTGTGAGAGGAGAGGGCCCGCGGACCACCTTTAGACTCCAGCCCACACTTACCCAGTACTCATTACAGGTGCGCATTTGTGTGTTGTATGAATCATCACAGATCTGATCTTATTCTAACATATGAGGGGACTCAGCTGTCATTTATATCACTTATGGAAAGAAGTAAGTTCTCAAGCGGTGTCTCTTTATCTTTGTTTCATGCTCAGAGTTATTGTTTCCTGTGATATGCATAAATGATCAAATAAAAGGGTTGCTTTGCCACCTGTGTCAGGAGATAAAGCAATGGCAAGAAAGAAATATTATACCAGTCTAAATAGCTGTTTTTTTTTCTCCTGTGCAGGTTCTGCGTCCTGGTTCACGGTACGAGGTGTCTGTAAGCGGAGTTAGGAAAGGAAATGAAAGTGGCTCTATCTCTACTGAATTTACAACCGGTGAGGTCTGACAGCAACCAGATGTAGTGATGGTTTCCCTGCATGTGTGAATCCAGGAGTAATGGTATAATGGGCTATAATGCATGCCGTATTATTTATCTGCGTTACACAAAGGCGCTTTTATTTTGCTAAAGGTTGCATAGAAAAGCATAACCTTCAACAGAAAAATCTATTGAAATCCCTTGAGTGTATTATGTTCAGCTACAGTTTAACATTCAATCTGCATTGATCAGGAAATGTGAGAAGAGCTAAAGTAGCAGCCTGAGATAAAGACTACATGTGATAAATTTACCCTTTCTTTTAGTGGTTTCTGGTGCTTTATTTTTTTTTTCTTTAAACTGCTGATATATTTGCTTGCTCACAATTTCTGAGAATTGGTCTTTGTGTCCCCAACATTGTCAGCTTTATCATTCTTCTCAGAGATCGATGCCCCCAAGAACTTACGGCTCGTGTCCAAGACCTCCACTACCCTCGAGCTTGAATGGGATAACAGTGAGGCTGAGGTAAAGAGACGTGAGACAGATTTAATCCATTTGTCTCAATTTGCTTTCAACCACTTTAAAAGATTGATGGCTGTGGGATTCGTCTCAAGATAAGAGGTTTTAGTTATTTTGAATGTCAGTTTTGTAATCTCTGTTTTGCTTATGAAATTATGCTGATTAGAGCTCTCGACTGAAAGGTTATTATTAGATTTCAGGGGGAAAAAAACAAGTTGAACTCAGCAGTGAGCATTTGAGCTGTCAAACACCCTGTCACTCAAGAAAAATGCTGTTTGTACAGTTGCATTTAAAGTAGAGACACCACAGATTATCTGAACTAGATGTAGTCATGTAGACTGTAGAATTATATGCTTGAGTCACACAAATCCAGGGTTTCCCCCAAAAAACTTGCTAAGCCCGGTGGTCGGGGCGCCGAGGTGGTCCACCGGCGGTCCACCGGCGGTCCACCGTGTTTTTGTATTAAAGATGCTAAGTACACAGAAAAAGTACAAATATTACTGGGTAATAATATGTTACGGAAAAATAGCATCAATGAAATGCTATTTAAATCCACAACTAGCCTTAAAAACAACTAATCAAAAAATGCAATTAAAATGAATATCAATTATTCGCACTTCTGTTTAAACCAAAATAAGTCAGTGGCTCAATAAGGCTCCCAGACCTTCAGGGGCCCCATAAATGCTGATATTTTAACACAGACCACAGATATATAAATGTAGCATTTTTTTAAACTGATATTATCAATGCTGCTAAATTTGATTTAATGGTTTCAGCATATATAAATTGTACGTGAATTGTAAGTAAGTAAATAAACTTTATTTATATAGCACCTTTCACAGACATGAAAATAAAGTGCTTTACAAAAATGGTAACACAACAATAATAAAAGAATCTCTTTCGTGTCTGAAACAGAAACTGTTGTGGTAGCTCAATTTTGAGGGACTAGTTTCTCAGATCTCCGCGCGTAGCCGCACGGAATAACTCTGGCTGACTAAGTAGACAAAGCATTTGATATGGTTTGGTGGACCGTTTAACTGGAAAAATAATACTAAAATTAATAATAAAAGAATATAAAACCAGCGTGATGCGTTACCACGAGGCGAGCGCGAAAGCTCCTCACCGGGCTGAAGCTGCATGATGAATAGCGCTGCATCGTTAACCACCAACGCTCCGGCCAACCGGGACAATAGACATAAACTTTACAGGGAAGACAGGGCCACACGCTGGACAGCGTGTTGAGATGTAAACGCCGAACATAATATTGTCCACAAAGATAAATCATTCTCACCACTAGCTCAACGTGCAAATGGCTACAAACAGACGCGCGCGACTAAAAGTTATTCCTGCGGTTCACACAGAGCTGCGCAACCAGAGTTAACGCGGTTCGTTTTAAACTCTTGCCTTGATATTGAGTTCTCCAAAAAGAAAAAAAAAGAAAACTACTCACACTGGGCTGATGTAAATATCCATACAGGTCAGCCTGTGTCCAGTATGAGTGAAAGGAGGCGCGCGGGATCCGAGCTGAGGTAAAGCAGCGGCAGCGCGAGGCAACCGCAGAGGCGCCAGCTGTGTGATTGGTCCGCTCTTCGGCTTTAAATGCATAAACTATAAACCTTTTAGAAATAAATCTGCTCTGCGAGTGAAACACTCAGAACAGAGACGCTTGCTATCTGGCTTAAATATTTATCTAAATAAAATATAGTAAATTAAGCGATTTCCCCCAATTATTAATTTTTCTAAAAATAAGAATAAGCATGCTTAGCCTGGCGTGGGGGTGGCTACCAAAGCATGGTGGGCCGCCAGGCTTAGAATACACTGGGGGAAACCCTGCAAATCCATCGGTTAGACTTAATGCTCAAACTTTTATGGAACTGAAAACGTTACTATTGATCAAATCAGTGGTATGCAACAGATATAAATTCACTTCTAGTTCTTTGTAAATCCAAGTTAGTACTAATCATATGATAAATACAATGAAGAAGCTCACAATCTCTAGATTGTGATGCACTTAAACACACTTTAAAAAATCTACTTTGGAAATATAATATCCAAAACATATTAAATCTGCTTTTGCCACAAAAGAAATCGATTTTGGAGGTAAAAGGCACAGAAAATCTTTGAATCTGATTTCTCTGGGTGCTTTAAATGTAAATATTAATGATGGTCTGAAACAAACTCTGAGGGATTTGTTTTTTCATTTTACACCAGTCACATTTATATTGTTCAGTCTCATTGATCACAACGAGCAAACCAACCAATCAAGCAAACAAATAAAGTAAAAATATAAATGTATGGTTAAAAATCTAAAGTTTATACCTCTGGATAAAGCCAATCGGTAACAATTCCTGTGCAATTTCTACCTCACTAAATCCCTTCACATTATACCACAACATGAGACTTTTAAAGAAAACGTAAACGCTGACTGACTCCCAATTTAACATTGTTTCCATAATGTGCTATAACACTACTATGTGTTAAAAAGGTTCACATGAGATTTAGGCTGACGAATAAAAGGATACGAAGCATAACATCTCTTTGTTTTCCAAAAGTTACATTCAGATTTTTGTTTCTGCAAATGTTTAAATGTTCAAATACAGGTGGAGGGGTATCAGGTGGTGTACAGCACTTTAGCAGGAGATCAGTATGATAAAGTGATTGTGCCACGCAACGAGGGTGCCACCACTAAGACTAACCTCACAGGTAAGTGCAGAAGAAATTATGGTTTAACTTCTTTAAATTTCTGCTGTAAAACTTTCATATATTATTTATTACCGACCTCTGCAGGGCTCTCATGCTTAATTCTCAGTTTTTGTTAGGCTGTTGGTCTTATCACAGTCCATCTAATGTGCACTGAAGACGTTGGGGAGTGACTGTGTTTTACATGGCAGGATTATCTCCAGAGCTAACATTTGGTTGATGGGCTACTGATGGTATCTCCTGATACGCTTGTTGTCTTGTAGGCACATTGAAGGAAAGATGGATCATCTGGAATATTTATTTTTTTTTTCATTTGTGAAGGCCTTAATGCTGCAAAGGTCCCCGTTTCCACCCTCCTTATTTTCCATTGCTCATCTCTTCATCTATATTTCTGCAACTCGAGACTTTGACACCTTCTCATTTGACTTTGATTCCAATCATCATGCGTCAGACAAAAACTGATTTCTCCTAAAATCCCTCCTATGTTCATGCAAACGTCCTCATAACCTTTGTTTATCTTTCAGAGCTGTGATGGAAAACTTCATTTTCTAAGTGCCTGTGAAGAGGAGAGTGTGAAAGTGTCTCCTGGAGTTTGACGTATTGCTCGTTGAATTGCTGCGTCTCTCTCTGTCTCTGTGCATCAGACCTTCTGCCAGGGACGGAGTACGGCATTGGTATCTCTGCCATGAAGGGTATCAACCAGAGTACACCAGCAACGATGAATGCCAGGACAGGTAACACTTCACGATTCAGTGAATGAAAACAAAGTTTAGCTTCCGCATAATTAGAGTACAGGAAATGTTGTTTGGAAATGTCAGCATTGCGAGTCGGCACATTTGTTTTTAACAGTCACCGCTCACATTGCACGGAGCGCTCATGTTTCAACCCATATAAGTCACTTGAAAATGCCAGGCGAATAAGATTTTGGCTTTGTTTTTTTTATAGAGGCATTTAGCGATTTCATTTTATCTGTGTTGGATCAAAGTTCCCATTACAGCATTTTAAATCTGTAATCATCCATGCTATTTAGCTAATGACCCTCTTTCTTTATCTCCGCAACCCAAAGGCCATTAGAATTTTTATTGTGCTTTGAGTCGTTTGACTGAGAGTATATAAAAAAAAAAAAAACTTGATTCGACCTTCACCTGTTTGAAATGTCAGAGTGGATGCCTCGCTACTCTTTCAAACTGCATAGTTTTGTTCTTCTTTTTAACAGCTAATTGTATTTCTATGGTTTATGTAAAGTCATCCATTTGACGGTTTTGAAGGTTCTGCCACGGATAAACTCCCTTTTCATTGTTAGATTAAAGCAACTACTTATGAATCTCTGGCGCAATGTATTTATTATATGATCACTTAGGTCATTCAGGAATTGTTTTTTTTATCAGCATCAGTTTTTCTTGAAGTTTTTTCTGTCTTAATTTTAAATCTTAATATCTGATGAGGTAGCTGCAGACAAAGTTTAACATAACATTGGCTTTAAAGCTATTAATATCCTGCCCCTACACTCTATAGGGTATTTATTGTTTCTGCCATTTCTTATGTCAGAGTTGTAAGAAAACTGTGAAAATATAATGAAGAAAGTTAGCTAGCTTTTAGGACTGTTGTAAGCTATTGTTTTAGTAAACTAGTAATTTATTTCCATTATTCTAATAATTAATCCAGTAACTGAATAAACATTTTTCCATTAACTATCTGCTACTTAAGCTAATAGATAGATAATAGTAATATGTGAAAGAGAAATTGCAGTGATACTGGAGATACTTTGTCCCTGTGACATGCATTTGAAAAAAAAATGTAAATTTTTTAGAATAATAGTGTCATGGAAAAAATCCAGTCTCAAGTCTGTCCAGCTAAAGTTATTTCACAGTCCTGCTGAATGTAATAAAGTTATGTTTGCCCTCTGGTGTTGCAGGCCTGGATGTACCCATGGATTTAACTGTGACAGCTTCTACTGACAACTCCATCACTCTGGTGTGGGGTGTAGTCCAGGGTCCAATTGACCACTACAGGGTCACCTACACATCTTCCTCTGGTATCACAACTGAGGTAATAAACACAACAAATATGAGCCGGTTTACCGTCACCCAGGGATAAAGTTCATACATTACAGGGATCCACACTCAGTTGATTAACATCTTACAAGGCTCTGAACCGTTTTGGAGAACCTGTAGTGTGTAGTTGCTCTCAATTTGAACTTGTCTGTCTTATTCTTTCTGCTCCAGCTGACAGTTCCTAAAGACATAACCACCACGACTCTGACAGACCTTGACCCTGGAACTGAATATACAATCACAGTAGCAGCGAGAAGAGGGAGGCAGCAGAGCACTGCAGCAACCATCGATGCCTTTACAGGTAAAGAGAAATGCCAGTTTTGTATTTACACATCATGAGAATAATTGCTAAGACTAACATCTAATGCACACCTTTGGAAGAAGCAAGAGTAACAATGCGATTTAATAAGAGTTAATGGATTTTTTTTTTCTTATCGATAAATAATAAATCACAGTTGTTGTTTTTTTCTTTTTTGCAGTTTTACAGAAACTTTTCTTGCCAGTATCACTTTAGGTCTCTCAATCAACAAAAATACACGAGATAAATGAATTCCCAAGAGTATGTGAATAGACAGAGACATGAAAGATCAGCCAATTACTGCAGAAGCTAGAGACTGGTCTAAAGATGCTGCTGCATAATCAAGCAAACTGTGACTATAATGAACTAAAGTGTGGCTGCAGGTAAGGTGCGCCATGTTAAAAGAAAACAGAGGATCTTAAAGGCTTTGAAGAAGCAATTAGCAGAGATAAATTATTCAAGTCAGTTAATGAGGTTGTTACAAGTGTTTCCTTACTACGCCTCTGTTTTGCATCTAAATGTATTTGACTTTGTTTTTGCTGGACTCTGTGCAGCACAGCGTTCTCACGATTGCCTTTCCAACACTGTCGTCCTGTTTCTCAGCCTGATGCCATTTCTTTGCATTCAGTTAGTTTTCAGTTTTTTTGTTTTTTTTTCACAAAGTCTGTCCATCAGAGTACATGTCAGATTATCTATCATTCTTCTCACCTCTGTAGGCTCTTTGTTACTTTTGTAAAAAGCTTGATGTGGTCTTTGCTTACACAAAGGATGATGTCCAAATGACGGGCACCACTGTCTTCTCTGCTGTCATTATCATCATCCTCATCATCTGCTTTCTTGTTCACTGCTGCCATCATGGCAGACTGGCAGTTGTCGCTATCACTACATCATCGTCATTACCATCATCCTCATCTTCTTTCTGTTCTTCTAACTATGACTTCTTGGGTAACTTCAATTTAACCACCCGCCAAGAGATGAGGACAAGATAAAATGACAGATCAAAAAAAGTCAGGGGAAAACTATTGATGTGTCTGTCATCTTTTCATTCACCGCTTGGCCTATTGGCAGAAACTGTCTGCACTTAGGGAAACCTGTGAAAGCAAAACCAATGAAATATGTCAGGGACCCTGTGTGTATCAACACCCCCTTTACCACTCTTTTAATCAACTATTGATAATACCATGTTTTCACCACATTAACCAGGGATTATTTAACTAATTAATTATTACTTTTGAAAGATGTTTTAGGTTCACTCAATTATTTAGGAGTTTCTCTAAAAGGCTAGTTTGTTTGCGTTCAGATTTTAGGGGGAAAAAATGAAAAGACACTACTGAATTAAAAACCGACAGCATGTGTTTAAATGCTAGGGAATTTGTATTAACTCTAAAATTAATTCATCTCAATTTAAAAAAAAACAACAAAAAAACAGCATATTTCATCATAACCACGGTCATTCTTTTTGCAATCTTTAAGTTTATTCCAAAGAAAAAACTTCAACAAAATATTTCTTCGGATAGCACTTTTTGCATCCTAACTTTTTCCTGCTACTCTAAAGAAGGACAACTGGGGCTCATCATTAAGTAGGACAAAGAAGTCTGCGTGGCACACAAATTTCTGCTGACAGCGTTGAAGTAAAATATCACTGCAGTCCGTGAAAGACAAAAGCTGGCGGCTCAAACCGACATTTGTGGATGTAGGTCAGTAATAACAATGAGTCATTAATGCAATGATTGACGGCAAAAGATCTGTTCAGTGCGTGTTTCATCTGGATTAATCAGTTGAGGAAAAGTTATTGTTGCTATATTTCTCCTGCCGTATGAATCCACACTTGGCTAATCAAATGAACCTCTTGTTGTGTTTGGAGGAGATTCATGTATATTACATTAGCTCCCGTTTGGGCTGGACCACATGACGGCAGCAGCTGGGCGTTATCATGCTTTTACAGTTCCGTCACATCTTCCTCATTATTGCGGGTAATCTCATTAGTTTCTCCATTTCATGACCAATTAAATCATTATTGCCACATGACTGTGGTTTGCTCTGACTCACCTTGTTCATCAAGTCTAATCTTCTCAACTTTATTATAAAGAATCTATTACACCATCCTAGAGCGCTCCCATCCATCATTGCATGGCTTTGACACTCATTTCCATTCATCTTGCGACTGTTTGTCCCTTACCGCCTCTCATTCGCCGCTGGAATTTTAACCTGTTCTTGAACGCTACCGAGTGACTTCTAAACCCCCGTTCCTCCAGGGATCAGGCCTGTAACCCACCTTTACCTGTCAGAAGGGACGTCAGATTCAGTGTTGGTGGCATGGAGTGCCCCAGCACCACCCGCTGACCTCTTCATTCTGAGCTACAGCTCTGCTGACGGGACAGACACTTCTAAGGTGACTCTAGAAGGCTCCAAGACGAGGTCACTGGTCCAGGGCCTGCTGCCGTCCACTCACTACACGTTCAGTTTAATCACAATACAAGGGGATGTTACCTCTGAGCCCCTTACAGCATCCCTCAGGACAGGTGAGCTGCTCAGTCTGAAATGTGCTGTGTGTGCCATGGGTGCATACAGTTTTCAGCATTTGTGACTTTTTCAAAGCAAAAAGGAATCGACAGCTTATTTTAATAATTGCTTGTAAAGTGTTTCTTTCATGAAACTTTTTTCTTTCCTAAAAACACTCTTAATCCTGTAAAAATCCAAATTACTGCACTCACTTAACTTCACCTTAATGCAAAGCAACAGCTTCGCAGAATAAGTTAAAAAAAATAAAATAAAAAAATAGAAGTGTTTCTGTTATGAAAATCAGTGTCTTCCTTTTTTTAAGCATTTTTTCAAAAATGTAAATGAAATTTACATTTCATTTAAATTGTTTTACTAGGGCATATATGAAATTACTGCACACCTTTCACGGAAATTTGGTGGAATAATTGGGAATGGAGTGCCTCGAGAAAATAAACAAAAAAAAAAAAGAATGGGAAGAAGGCCTGTTTAAAAAAAGACATTAATGTTTGTGTCTGAATGGGTGATAGAAAAGAGTGAAAAAAGCTTGCAAAATTAAATTAAAAAGGGATATCAAATGAGTGTATTTGCAGAAATGTTTTTTGGGCTTTTCGTTTTAGCAGAGCGGTAGAAGAAAGACTTTTCTTTTGCTGGAGGCTAAAAAGTAAGAGGTATTTATGTTGTTCTAGGAAATCAGATGGCTGATACTCACCACAGTCAAAGTATTCAACAGGAACTCTGACTAATGATTCAATGTTTGTTCTTAATTAAGAATTTTTCTGCCAGAAGACAACATGGCTCACATTTGGTTTAGCAAGAATTTTCTGCTTATTATTATCATTATTTTCTGTATGCAGTAACTCTGAAGTCCCATCTGAATTCTCTTTTACTTCACTAAAACACTTTAACATTCACAAATTCGTTTGTTTTATCTTGTGAAATATTTCCCAGGATTTTTTTCCCCCATATTTCATCTGAATCAGTTTGTTGGTAACATGCCATTTAAAGTTTAGTATTCATGTTTGAGTGGATAAATTGCTGAGAAGACAGTCAGAGTTTTATTCATTTAAAAACATTTAGGTTTTTTTTCATTTATTTTTTTTTCCCCCAAGGAGAAATTTATCATAAGAAGGAAGGTATTTGAATGAAAAGGAAGACCTAGCATCACAAAAAATAAGTATTTTAACCTTTACCAGAGGCTCAGATTTAAACAAAAACAGTTCAGCAGCTTTTGTACTGGGTCTCTTGCTCTCCTTTTTTGATTAACCTACACATTAAAAGCACATTTTCGAGGACGAAATTGGATGGGGATTTGGAGACAGATGCATAGTATTTCTTCCACCTCTTTTTTCAGGGCCTCGCTTTGATCTGCCTTGTTTGAATGTGAGCGTTTGTGAGGCTCCACTCTCCTTTTTAGCTTCGCATTTGATTCATTTGCCATATTTAAAATATGTCGGCTTTACGTTTTAGCCACAGTTATAACAGACGATTTTGCTGAGCTGACTTTGATAGTCATTTTGCCACAATGGTCAGTTCAAGCTTCAAACTGTGCTTTGATGTAAGCTTACACAGTCTGTACACTACTGTCACCCGCCTGCGGGACATAGAAAAATTATTATATCTCTGACAGAACAGTTTTTTTTTTCTTGTTTGGTGGGTTTAAAACTTATTAGAAAATATGTGCATAATATAGAATAATATATGATATATAGAATTACATGTAACTACAAGTTACAACAAATATTGTTACTGAAGTGGACACTTTTTAATTTAGTTTCATTTGATCTAACTTTGAACAAACCAATATTTTCTGTTTTATTTGCCATTGTTTTACATTTTATCACAGACATTTTTATCTTGATTTAATGGGGCAACAGTGGTAGGAGTTCATCCTGTAACCGTTGGGTTGCTGGTTTGAACCCGAGCTTTTTCATCTTATTTGGACGAGATACTTCACCCAGTAGGTTGCCCTCCTACTGGACAGTACTGGCTATTATCCAGGATGACCACCAGTGTGTTAATGTGTGCGTGAATGGGTAAATGCAGTGCAAAGTGCTTTGGAGTTCTCTGGACTTGACAAAGTGCTATATAAGTAGAGGTCATTAACCATCTTTGTATTGTATTTATGGTTTTATAAGCAAATAAAACAAACATACAATGGCCACTTATACCATTCTGTCATTTTTGAGGTTCTATTTCCATGTGTTACAAATTAAATATTCTTCAAGTAATCAGTTTATTCATGTTGGTTTATTTCTAATTGTAAAAACCCCAGGTTAATCCCTTTTTTATATGAAGAAAATATTCATGTCTTTCTTGAGCATTGTGAATTTGAGTAGTTAATAACTCTTTACCCATTGCTGTCCTAGAAATGGACCCACCAAAGGAACTGGCGGTCTCAGATGTGACAGAGGATTCAGTGACCATCTCTTGGATCAAACCACTGGCTCCCTTTGAATATTATAAGCTCTCCTACCAGTCAGCCAGAGGTAGCATACGTTACGTTTCATACGCCGTTTGAACTAAGCGGGTTTTAATTTTATGAAATTCACTATATTAATATATGGAACTCACGGTGGCGTTATAGTTACAGTTAAATTAACACGGCATTTGCTTTCTTACACAAGATACATTTTGTGCTGGCACACTCTGTTACACAGTGTGTTATAGTAATTAATCATGACATTTTATCAGTCGGCTTTAATTGAATTTTAAATTAAAATTCCATACTGATCAGCAATTCATTCCAGATAGCAGCCGGTTACACGGTACACCATGTATTAAATGTGGGATAACAGCGGGGCCTAAGATTTCGTCTTTTCTTGTGCCTGCTTCAGGTCGAGTGGACAGCGAGATGATCGACAGCGATGTGACAAACTACACCTTGTCTAGTCTGTTTCCTGCCACAGAGTACGAGATCAGCCTCAATGCTGTCAGAGGGAGTCAAGAGAGCAGACCTGTCACCACGTCTGTCTTCACAGGTAGCCGCTAACAGTCAATAAGAACACCCACAACACTGCGCAGGACAGACAGTGGCGGTGCTGGGTTTTTTTAGCGTATCATTCTTTAATAAGATTTATTTAAACAGAACATTTTAAAAGGAGCCAGAAAATGTGTCTTAGTTTTTCAGAGTAAAACGTGGGGCTGTGCTGATCGGTTCCATCAATGCGACTAAATGCATGAAAAATAACCCACAACAGTTTAACGGTATTACATTAGCTTTCTTATTATGTAGCACTTAACTTACTCACCAATATTTTTTTCTCTTTTTACTACAGTATCTGTTTTTCTTAATAGCTACAGATATTTTGATATGCTGTTTTGACAGTGAGTAGCTTTATTGTGTGCTTTAATGTCTGTGTAGGATTCAGAACATCACCACCCTGCTGTCAACCATAGCGCAAAGGAAAACGCACCTGGACTCTTTTAGAAATTTTTTAATCAGTAATTTTGTCAATATTTGCTTGCATTAGCCATCATTAGCCAGTTTAACTATATTTTAATATTTCTTTGTCTGAAATGCTTTATTGTTTCTTGTGCTTGCTTAACGCATCTTCCATGTAAATCCAGGCGATGCTCAGAAGATCTCTCAAAAACCAGAGTGATTCTGGATATGGTGCCAAATTGGCCTCTCAGCAGACAAATGCTTCATGGTGATGTTTATTAAAGGGATTAAAGAATAGACCTTAAACACTGCTTTTGAGTAATTGTCTTATATATGGTGGAGCTAAGACTGTGTAACTCTGGGAAACTTTTAAACAAATCACAAGCAAACTTTTGACAAAATTAACCATAATTAACAGTGTTTTGGTAGCATATGTAATAAACTCAGAAATCTCAGGTTTTAACACCTAAGACAAGATTAAGATAAGAAACTTATAAATGAACATATCTGATTTTTTTTTCTGATTACTATGACCATTTTCAAGCTACAACAATTGTATCTTAATTTGCAAGAATAATCTGGGATTTCATTCTTTGCTGGACCATCAGACCAAATTTTCCTGTGCAACAGGGTTTCATACAAGATTTTGCACAAGATGTCACATAAAATATAAGATACAGCTGACACTGTAGAACTCTTTCCTGGAGCAACAGATGAAAGTGTCCATACCACGATTCTGTAATTGGTTACCACCTCCCAGCTCCATCTCACTCTGAGCCATCACTCTTGCTGCTTTCTCCCCTCACTTATCTCTTTATCCATTTTACTCTCTTCGATCTTCCGGTATAACTGTCAGTCTCTGCCTTTTCCCCTCTTCCTTCATTTCTCTGTCTTATGTTTACTACTTATTCCATTCTCTCTTTTCTTAATCCTACCTTGTCTGGGTCTTGCTGCACTGTTTTTTTTTCTTCTTTTGTACATGCAAAGGTTTTTCACTTTGAAATGAGGTATTAGTCACAAATCAGAAAAACAAAGGACATCCCGTTTCCCTTTTTAAAGCTATTCTTGAAACCAAAGAATAGCACAGTGGCTCATTGTTGCTTGATAACATATACTGTGTTTGATGAAGGAACATTTCCAGCCCTCAGATGCATTTTTACCAGCTAATTCTTTCAATAATTCCAGTATACTTGCATTGAGCAGAGTCATTTGGACTGCAATTGCCTGAAAAGAACATAACTCTAAAGTCAAGCTTGTTAGATGTGGTAAATAACATTTTCTTGACATAGCACAATGTCCAACCGCGGACAATTTAATGCTCTCCACAACAATACATTAACAGGGGATTTTGAGGAGTAATCCAGCCTTGCCCCAGCCAAGTATTTAATGACTTGAAAATCACAGCAGTTGCAACATAACTCACCTTCATAATCAATTATTGTGGAAAAGGCTGAAAATAGCAGCCAGCCACTCTTTGTTTTGCTAACACGGCAGGTTCTTTTAATCTAACATGAAACTCCTGACATTAAACATAGACAATGCAGCAATTTATTTAAATGGATTATGACTGTACTCATAGTGTGAAGACCTCTCACTTTTCACAACTCAAACATCTTAATCAGCCACCTTTTTAACCAGCAAAATATTTTTTTTTATCTGCTGAGATTCTACTTCTTCTAAAAACCACCTGAAAGGTTTATTTTAACTCGATGTCAGAAGACCCTTTCAATGACAAGATACTTTAAAGAGGCTTCATTTGGCACCATTTGAACAGATTTCTAATGTACTCACAGAAAAGTAGTTGAATGCCAGGAACAATTTATTTTAATTAACTTTGACTTCTGGCACTTTTTCACGTTGTATATGTAAAATACTGAAAAATTATTACTGAAATATTGCCAAATAATATCAGAAGGCAATGCAAAGATTTGATTTTTGATTTACAACCCAATTAAAACAGAACAAAATGACTGAACAGGCTAAACACTGTTGGAAAATATTGGTAGCATTTCATTATTCAGATCTCTTTATGAAACACATAAAACATTTACTGTGGTGTTCAATAAGCATCACTGCACAGCTGTTCATCTGTTGCAAATTATATAAATATATTGGTGATTTTATATTGAATGCACTCAGTTTGACTTGAGAGTCATTGCTGCTTCATGTGATTGTTATTGACAGCATTTAGGGAGTGTTTTGTTTCGGACTGAACATGTACGTGATGCGTGACTGCCTAGAGAGCTTAAACATGACGTTGCATAGCATCATAATGGCACTTATTGTTATTTTGGTCATAATGGTTATATTGTTAGTCAATATCGCCATGAACATTGTGGTTACCTTGATGAACAAATAGCTACAGGACGGCATAATGTGCAATAGCTTATATTATTGTGCAAAAGGATTCTAGGCATACATAATTGTTTGTAACTGAAGTGAGAAAATACTGAAGAAAAGAAGGCAGAAACATTTTTTGCTTTTTTGTTTTTGGTAGAAGGCAGCAAAGCTTATTTCAGGTCATTTGTGTCCCTCATGTGTTACAGGCCCAGTGAAAGCTGTCATCCTTAACTAGAGCACTCCAACATATAATTAAGGATGGGACATGTATTTTTTTTAGGTGCTCTATAATCATCAGAATAGTATTTAACAAAATAACAGCTATGTCAGTCACACTGTAGGATTTTATAATAATCCCAGGCTTTTAGGAGATACTTAAATTAATGTCATGGTGGGGTAATAATTATCTGCTGTTAATCAGCGTAATAATTGTGCAGTTAAAAAATGCTTTAGGCTCAATTGGCTCTACACCAGGGCGTAACAGAAAAATCTGCTGTAATAACAGCATGTCTCACATTTCACATTGATCTACAGTATTAGCAAGCATTTTACTTCCACATGCAGTGTATTTACCATAAAAAATCCTAAATCAGCAGGTTTCCCTGCAACTCCCCACGGCGTAGCTCACATACAGGGTAAACATGGCTGCTGCAGCAGGTACAAATATTTGGCTTTTCATGGTAGGAGTGTTAGGTTGATACCACAAACACCCCCAGTATGGCTCAGGGATTATTAACATGGAGTACATGTTCACATAGTAATAAATCACTTTTTTGTCTTATTAAAGAGAGGCGGTGCAGAGAGGAGCGATTGTAATATATTTGTATATACACATGCAAACCTTACAATAGTTACTTGTATATAATATTCTTCTTTTATAGCTAAAAATATGTATTTAATGTCTGTTTCTAAATAAAATATGGATTAAAAAAACGATTACAAATGCAAACATTTTTGTTTAAGCTGTTGATCTTGACATTTTGGATCTTCAATGAGGATTTTTTTTCTTCAAAGCCCAAGTATAGATCCGCTTGTTTTTCTTTCAATAAATACAGCTGCATATCATACCATCCACTTAACGTTGGAAGTCTTGGGTTTGAACTTTTAATCACCTGGCCTAGTTGAAAACTAAACTATAATGTGGCATCTGTTGTCAACATCCCAAGAATTCTTTTTCAGTACATCATCAGCTGACCATCCTGTGCCGAAAGTATGATGCCCTACACAGTGAATGAGTGCCCAGAGTTATAATAAAAAAATATTATAACTAGGGCCCACTCCCCCAACAGCACCAGACTGTAGAGTCAGCAACAGCTAGCATTTGGTTTATGGAAATCAATAAATCTTCATTAGTGCAGACAGAATGTCTGCTTAGCATACCATGAGATTAGGCAACATTTGTTGCAACACGATTACGTTACTTGTTTGCTTATTTATTTCTTAGTAGTACAGCTGTAAATAAATCTAAGTAAGTAATCTTCAGTTTTTAAAGATGCAGATTCACCACAGCGAGATATTGCAAACTCCAAAGTATCGGTTTTGATCATAGGTGTTATTTAAAATCTTCCTACGCCATACAGAATAGCAGGCAAAGGTTTAACGCCTCAAAACGTGGAGAGATGTGAATCAAATCAATATTAGGAACATTAGCTTGAGAGGTTTGCAGTAATTTTCTGACTTTTTTTGTAGTTGATGTAATTGTTGTGAGATTAGTTCACCTATTCAAGCAACAGAACAAGAAACCGTGAGACACTTTAGTGTGCAAATAAGAGCAATTCCATTTTTTCTGCTTTAATAAGGCTTTTATCAATCATCTGACATGTCCAGAACCTTGGCTCTCACTCAGATTTCCACATCTACCTGCCTCACTCTCTGCCTTGCCAAAATAACTTGCCTGAGGGGAAATTGGGGTTGAAACACTGGGGTTAAAGGTATAATTAAATTCAAACTCAATTGTGGCATGTCCAGCAGTCTGAGAGACAAATTAAAAAGAGGCTGGGGAAACAGATGGCTCAGGAGAATATTTGAGTTTTCCTATATCATATTTGAATTTCAAAGAGAGTTTCTTTTGCTACAGACTCATTGAATAAAATATTTTCATTCAGCTAGGGTCTGTGCAATGTGATAGGCAGCAGGCATAAATCTGTGCAAGGTAATGTTCATGTGACTTCCATTTTTCATCAGTCGTTTTTATACCAAATCCTTAACCTTCTTTTGTTCCAAAATTGCTCCCTTTTACTCTCTTTGCATAAAAAACATCCACAGTTTCAATGCACTTTGTTTCTGTTTTGTATATGCATAGCCATGGACATGCCTGCAGAATTGACGGCCCTCAACATCACTCCACAAGGAGCCCTGCTGAGGTGGAACCCTCCCCTGTCCAATGTGGACAACTACGTGCTGACCATCACACATAACCAGCGTGAGTTGTCATCCGCTTGCTTTTATTCGTTTGCTGTCTGTTATACCCTAAAACTAATAAATTAATTGACGCTGAAAGGCAACAATTCCACAGCTTTTGTCTCTTGCATGAAGTACTTACATCTATTTAAGGTTTTTAATTTCTGGGATGTCACTTGTGTGACTGAAAAGTTCAAGACATCAATTTAGAACTTTTCCAAGCTCACGTGCGATTGATGTTTTATTTAGTTTCATGTGATTTATGCGTAGTTAATGTTTTTTGCACATAATTTAAAAAAAACAAAAAAACTCAGCTCTCATTTCCCATCTTAGCCTCTAATTAGCAGATCTTCAAATGTTTGAAATGCTCTAAGAATACCACATACATTATGTATGTTGTAATACTGATATTAATACAGTAATTAGTGGTGTCCCATTCAGATTTTGTGTTTCATTCCTAATTAGGGACAGTCTCTACTATCCATTTTATGTGACGGTAATAAAATAACTTGTCCCAACTAGAGTTTCTGTAGATTTGACTCAACTGCATGAAATGTTAAAACAACAAGTTAACCAAGCCAGAAAGGCTAGAATATGTCCATAAAATGCACTTAGCTTTACTCAGCTAGACTTGTTTCTGACTCGACACATCAGTAGTTCTAAGCTTACCTCAGTCATCTCAAGTTTTGCTCCTGCTGAGGATTCTGAGGTTTTGTTTTCGATAGTGCTCCTGTAGCAGACAAACATGCAGCCTTGTAGTTGTTTTTTCCAACTAAGACAAATTGCTAAGTTGAAGTCGAACCGCCCAACAAAATACCAAAGGTTGGATTATTGTAATGCTTTGTATGTTGGACTAGTTAAATCATCTCTGCATCGTCTACATACTGTGGAAAATGTGGCAGCTCGCCTTTTAACAGGTACTAAGTAATGAGAACACGCCTCAGATTTCTGTTCTTTTGCTTCCTGTTGGTTTTAGGACTGATTTTAAAATTGTCTTATTTTTAAAATGTTAAAAGAATTGGCTGCATCACATCTCAATGATCTTCTTAACACCCACATTCTGGTAAGAACACTTTCGGTTTCTTTTAGATGCTCCGAGATTTCTACCCGATATGGTGGAAAAGAGACTGCAGAGACACTTTGGATTGCTACTCCTTTAAATGTTACATCATTTGGTTGAATAGATGTATAAATTTCTTCGTAGGTTAGAAGGCAACCAGATTATATCAGACAAAGAGATGTATCTGATACGAGATAAGAGTATGTGTATGCTGAACAGATATTTGTTTAAAAAAAAGAGGCATCAATCAGGATTTGTAAAAAAGTGCAAAGTAAGGTTTCAATACATTCCCTTGAATGTTAATATGGCCAACCCAGATCAATAAATAAATAGTCCACTGAATATTGCACTGCATTAGAAGAAAGATTTGTATCGGCAGGAACACCCACATGAAATCCATAAAAGCAAACCCACATAAATAGCAAAAACCGGTGTGGTCTTCATCACTTTGTGTCACTCACAGGCACTTGAGTGCCATTAAGCGAAATATATGTATTCTGTTATAAAGAAGAAAGCTTATTATTGCATGTAAGTTTTCATCCATTTTTCTTGCAGTGAAAGATCTTGCATATCAGATTGGTATAAGAAATAGAGAGGTTTGTTACCCATCAAATGCCTTGTACAAAATGCTGTAGTACCATACTGTTTTTTGTTAAAGATTTTTTATAGAATCACAAAACTCTTACAGTTGTGATAAGAAACTAAAGTACTGCTTGACCAATGATAAAAAAAATGTTTCCTGTTCTATATGTTAGTTACAAATGCACAGCTGATTGATTCTGATCAGACTTGAGTTATTTCGGAAAGAAGGGACAAATATGTTAGTTTGTAGACATACAGTTCTGTACATAAAAGACGACTTGCTGCTGTAACGGCAGCAAATGCTTGTGCAGTAAAGTATTGACTCAGTGGGTGGATACATATACTATTGTCACATTTTTATTTGTTAAAAGTCAAAAAAATGTTCTTCCAATTCACAATTTATTCATAGGATAATAAAAAAGTATTTGTTGGCTATGTTTTCTCTCTCTTTTTTTTAGTGACAGCAGACACTTTCCTGGTTGAAGGAAACAAGCATGAGCACCAGCTGTCCAACCTCAAGCCAAGCACCACCTACTCAGTGGCCCTGTATGCCACCAAAGGACCCCTGACAAGTGGCACTGTGATCACCAACCTTCAGACACGTATGTGTTAAATTTATTTAGCTGGTCTCAGCACAATCGGCTCCACGCTGCGTCCGTGGTTACCAGTGGCGCCTCACAGTGGGACGCCCTCTCTCATTCTGATTCAGTCCATTCTGTGTCAAATTGAGATGTTTCACACTGTTTGCACAAGCTCTCAGTAGGTACATAATTAAATTCACGGGAAAACTTTTTGCATGAATGAGTTACGTTTTTTTTTTTTTTTTTAGACATTCATGGAAATCTTTTTTAGGTTTTTTTTTTGTTTCTTGGAAGTCAGCTAGTCTTTTTTATTGTCTCAGAAGACATACAACAACATTATTTTTTTAGATAATACTTCCTGTTCAGATTTAGCCTGAACAAAAACTCAGTTTTGGTTTTATTTGATCAAACCATAACAACATGTTAACTCTTTTTAGACAAAGGTCTTCATGAGTATGGCATGTGGACAGTTTTTCAACTTTTAACCAAAGTTGTACATTTTTTAGACTGAAGACATGTTCATATTTTGTCATTTGGGGCTAGCGGAGTATCTATACATATGGCCTCAATTGTTATTTAATTTCTAAGCATTAGTTTTGACCATTTTTTGAGCTATCAAGATGTTATCTATTTCTGCTTATACGACTTTGCTGAAAAAAATCCAACAAAGCCTGCAGTAATTTCCATACTTCCCACATATTTTTGTATTAGAGCACCTAGCCATCCATTATTTTACATGCTTATCCTTACTGGGATCGGAGAGGTGCTGGAACTTATCTCCAATGGTCTATGGGTGGGAGGCGGGGGTCACCAGTCCATCGCAGTGCAACACAAGACAAACAGCCATGCATGCACACACCCACACCAAAGGAGAAATTAGAGAGACCAATTAGAGAGACCAATCAACATCACACTCATGTTTTCTGACTGTGGGAGGATGCCAGAGTACACGGAGAGATGCACAGGGAGAACATGCAGATATTCAATGCAGGACCTTCTTGCTGCAAAGCAACAGTGCTACCAACTGCACCACTGTCAGCCCTGTGTGTGTCCATCACAATATGCTCTAATGTACAACAAATGCACAACAAAAAACGTCAATTTAACACAAATGATTTTCTGGACTTCATTAATTTTTTCATCTAGCATTGGATGAAAAAATCTGCACTTTCTGTCTGATTTCTAATCTTTTTACGAGTATAGAAGGGAGTTGAGAGGGTTTGATGTTCATTCCTCCACATCCTTTCGATCCAGTTTCTGATCCAGTCGGCAGAGTGACAGAATTCTCTCACCTAAAGTCTACGGAGATGTCACTTCTTATCTGGGTCCCATTCCCTCAGCCAACAGACGCAATGAACATCCAGCTTTTTAAATCTCTCTATATTGATTGAATAAGTCTCTTGCGTCTGGCTTGGATTGCTCTGAGGAATGAGAGGAGGCAATATGTGTCTGTCCAACAACCTGGGGTGTTTGGTTTCAGATCCCACCTGGGAGCAAAGCTCAATGTCACAACAGAGTGTGAAAAGTTGTTTGCCGCGTTGAATCATAAGAAGTTTACTTGTGGATGATAAGGAGGCAAAGTCAAAAACTCTTCTGCTAAAAAATTTAATAAAGGAGTTTAATAGAAGGCTGGTAAAAATCAATTAAGACATGCAAGATGATGCTGGCAAATTATATTTGATCATTGGGTGAAAATCTTTCTCTAAGCTTTCTCAAATGCCCCTGTTTTCTTTAGAAAGAAACCAAAGAAAGAGTAACGCATAGACTGTATAAATCAGACTCTAGAAACACCTAGAGTATCGACTGAAGACCTTCACTGTGAATGCTTGCAGATAATTATTATAGCTAGGCATTGATTGGAAAGGCTATTCTGTTATAGAAAATAAATAGTTAAAAATTACACATACTTGACTGAAGGTCACAGTCAAACAACCATTGGGTCTAGTTGAAGGTTGGGATTTACCCAAACTACATTACTGTTAAATAAGAAAATTAATTATTTGTATTTAAATAAAAATAATGTATTAAATACAATAAAAATATAAATATAATAAATGAATATTAATAAGATTGACAAAAATCTTACAAAAATATTAATTTGACAAAAATATTAATACGATTGATGACAGCATTTCAAACATGGTGGTCTGCCCTAGTTGAACTCAGGCTATACTGCTACCTAAATTCCAATTTCATGTATTTTTCAGTCCAACTTTTTCCAATCACTTTCCTATTCTCGACACCAAGCCACATATGGCAAGTGTTGCATCAGGACCCCAGTAGACTTGAAAGCAAACATGTTGACATGGTGAGACAGATTCTGAAGGCTGGTTTCACTTCAAACTTTTCTTCTTTCACTTGCATCCGTAACTTTATCTGCCAGCTTATTGGGGACAGAATACAATTAAAGTAATTGTTACTATCTCTAGCTCTGAAAACATTTCTTTTTCTTGAGTTATTGTGAAGAAAACAAAATATTCGTCCAGCATGAGAGTTTTTAATCCCCCATGGAGCAACAGTAGCTTCCTCTTTAATAAGAAACAGGCACTAGGAAGGCTGCATAGACTTTTAGTTATTAATTTGGTTTAAAAAGGTAAAGTATTCATCTTACTATGTTATAATGTGAACAAAGTATTAGTTCAGGTCAGCCTCTTTAGTTTATTTAAAATAAAAATTATGGAAAAATCAGAAAATGCAGTTCGAACATGTAGAATCTGTGATATACACGAAGTTAGGCCCTTGATTTTCCCCAACTGACTTGATGCACAAGAGGAACATTTTGTTTTGCTTTGAGAATAATGCCATGTAGAAATCAAGGCGCGTTTGCGAGCCTACCTTCCCTGAATAGAAAAGATGGTCTCTATTATATTTTTACAGCATCATTCAGGAAAAGAATAGTAAGTTATGAAAGAAAAATGATAATTGAAGTTTCATACAAGGTCTGTCTTCTTAAAAACCTTTTTTACCAATACTTAATTCTGTCATGCGAACTATAATATAAGAAATAGGAGGATCATGTAATGCACAGGATATTGAACCATAAATGCAGTGTGAGCTGTCTGGTGCATATTCAGCAGTAAACGGGACAGGAAGACACATTAAATTGAATCTTTTGTGCGAGTGTGTTTGCACATTTCTCAAAATGATTTTTTCAGCTAAAATTATAGAATTCTAATGAACAGAAACCATGTACATAGTTTCAACTAAGTTAATGAAAATGAGTAACGGTTTCATTGTGACAGAGATCATTACTTCCTCTATGTCCTCAAGTTTTTTAGGTTTTTTTTCATGGAGAAATATGGGGAGTCCTTTTCATAAATATTTTAAAGTGTGACTAACCTAATCATCTATTTTGCTGGTAAATTGTCAAAATACATTGCTTAGGGTTCTATCTTCATTTTTCTGTGCAAATCTTCAAATTGTGGCGAGTTCTGCCATTATTTTTGCCTAAAAATGTCCCAGATGTGTAAGATGACGGATCTTCTCCTGGAGGAACATCCACAGTTTGAGCATGTTTAGATACCCCATATTTTAATGAATAGGAAAGTTTTTCTGATGCTTTTAAAAATCAATGCCTCTACATGTATAAAGTCCCATGTAAAATAGCAAAAAACGTCAAAACACCTAGTGAGGAAAAAGCGACTAAACATCTTTGGACAATTCGTGTCAATAACACTTCCTAGATCTATTTTCTCATATTTCTTAGAGTCTTTTAATCTAGTTTTTACCAACCAATACAATGTGCATGTTACAAAATTTGAAAGGTAACTATAAATATTCAGGGTGTCTGTCTTGTTTTTCTGCCAGGCCATCTTTATGTTTTACGTTGTATCCCATTACCAGTCAACATACAAATGCTAGTCCATACGTTGAACTTTGATGCCGTGGTCTGTCTGGAGTTATATTTCAATATTAAATCTACTCCTGCTTGGTTATAATTTATTACAGGGGAGGAGATCTCGAATCAAAGTTATTTTCTCATGGTCAGTGCAATATATTTAAAACATCTGTGCAAATGCCAGTGATAGCTGCCCAAGGTAAAAGGTCAGCAAAAGTTCTAGCTGTGAAACTTTAAAATTTTCTCCTAGGAATAAGTGACATTTCCACAAAGTCGCAGAGAAAGAAGTGGAGAGAAAAAAAGAAAAAGGCCAATCGCACCCTTTCGCTTTTATTTATTTATTTATTAGTGATGAAGTTCTTTGTAGATCCCCAAACCTCTTAGACACAGCTGAGAGTGGTTTTGTTGTCTGGCCCGTACGCCTCAAGAGCTCAACATAGAGTAAGACAGCATGCCTCCTGGAAGGCTGATATTAAGCTCTCGGGGTGGAAAATAGCAGACTTTGCTGCAGGTGTCTCAGGGAGTATTTCTGACTGGAGTAGCAGGACTTTTTCTCTCATGTGCCTCAGTCAGCTTGTTGAGTAGTTATTGGTATGGCGATGAAGCAGCTATAATCCTTGCTTGGGGAAACTTCACACAGTCCTCCTGGATTGCTGTACACCAAGTGTTAAGAGCTGCTAGTACATAACCACAATCTTACATTTTCAGGCAAAGGGTGCATTTCTGACTAGTTGCATGCTTGCTTTCAGCTTCACACAAAGTTTTGCTAGTTTTCAAACTGCTTGCAGCCCCAATTCATATTTTAACTTAGATTTTCTTTTCTTATCTAAATTCATGTCATTATTATATCTCTAGAGCAGTGGTTCTTAACCTGGGTTCGATCGAACCCCAGGGGTTCGATGAGTCGGTCTCAGGGGTTCGGCGGAGCCTCTGCCACGGAGGTAAAGACACACTTGTGTAAAGTCGTGATGACGCACCCCGCTTTGCCGTCACTTGCTCCAGAGGATCACGTTACATTGCTTAGCCAATCAGTGCTGCGGAGGAGGCCTTAGTCCTCGACGCGGCTGTCGCAGGTTTGATTCCCAGCCTGGTGACCTTTGCCGCATGTCTTCCCCTTCTCTCATTACCCTTTTCCTGTCTATTCACTATCAAATAAAGGCCACTAGAGCCAATAAAACCTTTAAAAAAAAAAAAGAAATAACACTATGAGGAGAAGTCAATTTGTCCAATATACCCTGTAGTCTCCTTTAGTCTAAATTATGCAGATGATGAAGCCGCTATCAGTGTAAAGTTCTGGATAACTTTTCAAAGCAATCACTTTTCACCAATGACAAAAATAGACTTTTTAATTCTGAACTGGGGGCTCTTTGGGAAGGGTTTTTTTCCACATTTTTTTCTCCAAAATAGGAAAACCAATGTTGAAGAACTCAGGAGAAGAATTGATGAGACCTTTACTGTGAAGAGATCAAATGGCACTTAAAAATAACTTGTCAAGAAGAGTGTCAAAATTTGCTGTGGTTCTCAAAATGGAGAAAGAAGAGCAAAAAATCAATTTGTTCTTTGACCAAAAGGCACCTTATCAGAGGGGCCACCAGCAAGTCATTTACAGTCTTCGGATGCAATAACAAATGTGTCAAATTAATTAAATTCTTTGTAACTAGTTGGTAAAGGTTAACTGCATTTAAAAACAACAACAAATGTTTAAATCAGCAAGGTTCTTTTCAGATTTATAAATAAATTTTAGTATATCACTGAATGAAGCAAATAAAATTTGCATTATGATGATGTACCAGTGTGGCTTTGTTTCATGTAGTAATAATATCCAGATACAGTTCAGATGAAAGTGTCATGCTGCAGGTTAACTATAGCAGCTTTACTGTTCATACTTCTTGAAATTATTAAACAAATTGGTAAATATTTAGATAATTCTATATTTTATGGAACAGTTTTCCTGTCAAGCAGTTCTACATTCACAAGTGTTAAACCTCTGTCTGTGCAACGCTTACATTTTTCACACACATTACACTGCAGAACACTGCTGGAGAATGATGATGCTACACTGTCCTCAACTATCTGACAATTCTGGCTGCATTTAGTCTTCATATCATGGAATCCTTAATGTTTTAAGATATTTTCATTCAGTGTTTTTTTTTTTTTGCAAACTTAACATAGCATTTTAGTAGAAACATTAATTAGCCTCCTTTACATGAAGTTTATTTTTCCTACAATGCCTCTCTACCCAATCCAAACACTGGATCAATAACCAAAAGGCTGAAATAAGGAAAGAACAAGAAATGTTCTGGACTGAAATCATGCTGGCATGGCAACACGGATATGCTGTGGTGTTCAGCTGTTAGTCTGCACACCTTAGATAGATCATGACACCATAAATGTTCTCTGGCAATAGGATTGAAATGTAAAACTTCTGTAGTAAAAAAAATACCTTTAAGTTTTACTCTAAGAAATGGTGCTCCATTAAAACTATAATTAAAGCAATGCAGATCGAATCATTGCACATCACCACACCAGGGTGAGGTGCAGCTCACAGATCCTTCTGGAATGCATAAACTTGCACCTGATCTTCTCTCTTTTGTACTAGATTAACCGGCAAATGTTCTTACATTTATCATATAAAATTTGGGTGGCAAATAATCAAATCCACACTCCTTCTCAAAAACCTCCCATTACCGTGCTGGCTCCACTCTTGGCGCAATTAAACGTGTTACTATACGCTTTGGCTTTCTCAAAATAATCAGTTCCATTTAGACATTAGAGTTCCAGCCTTGCATTTTGTTTTTGAAACTATATACCTTAATGCACTGAAACAAATCAAATCTTTAAATTCTTCTCATAGTGGTAGACATAGATAGTGTAGTTTGCGTTCTTGTCCGTAAATACATGCACATAATATGAATTGAGATTTTTATGTCTCACTTCACTTGTTTTCCTGACATAGCAACACTTTATACTGGGAAAAAATGCCTTCCTTGAAATAATCAGGAAGATTCCAGGTGATAATGTAATTAGTGTAACCTGTTTTCTCAGGCTCCAATCACTTGTAGATGGTAGTTCTAAGAAAATACGTACTGGGCTCAGTCAACCTAATCATTGTTGCTATATTTTTCCACGCTGCTGATACATTTGGTTAGTTTTTGATTAGTTTTTCAAAGTAGCCAGATTGCAAGAGTGCTTGTATTGTATTATGTTATCCATAGCAGCCATCCTCACTGTATTTTCATCACTTTAATTCATATTTTATTTTCTTTAATTACCTGCAGAAAGTAAATGAATCTTGTATACGTTGTGAATACATTTCCATTTACTTAGAAGAGGTCCCAGAGTTGCCACTTAAAAAATATATCTTTGTCCATCTTACATCATTTCAGCAATTTACTCCAAATAGAGCTGCTTTCCCATCTGCTGCTTTATATTTGTGGGGTTTTTTTTCTTCCTCTAATGTTGTTTTCGTATTTAATGGATCATCAGATGTAGCCAAGCCCATTCATTTCAGTTTTATTGTTCAAATCTCATGCTTGAATAAAACGGTGTCGGAGCTGACACCTGCTCACCTGTGCTCTGTGCGAAGGTTTAATTGTGGGCGAATGAAATAGAGGTGCCAGACTTAATTGGAGAAAGAAGAGGAAGAAAGAATAAAGACCGTTGTCCACATAATCCTCACCATCTGTGTTCATCAACACGAGTGTTTGATGAGAATAACATATGGGGTCTTTTCCCTGTTGGCCATGATAGACTAGAACTGTGGCTCTAAAAGCCGAAGTAGGGAGTTCTGAAAACACTGTAGACTAAGTATTAAAATGTGAATAAGCACACCCTATCTGTCCCTTCTCCATCCATCCTCTCTGCTCTGCTACAGCCCTCCCTCAAAAGCTGCTCCTCCACGTCTGAACC
This sequence comes from Poecilia reticulata, assembly GCF_904066995.2. NCBI lineage: Eukaryota > Metazoa > Chordata > Actinopteri > Cyprinodontiformes > Poeciliidae > Poecilia > Poecilia reticulata. The sequence goes on along the minus strand of NC_088846.1, from coordinate 15,099,346 downwards.
TGCAAAGAACTTGAGAAATAGTTTGTTTTCCCGTAATGTTGTTTCTAAACCATTAGCACAGCAAAAACTCACCCGCACTCTTGAGCTTGAACATTGGTATGCATTGTGTGGGGGAAGGGCTTCAGCAGCATTTACTCGAGGATGATTGACATCCTGGCTCTGATTGATCGTTTCTGACCGAGTAGAGTATTTTTGCAAATAGCAGTAGGACCGAGGAGCCACAGGAGCTTGATTTTATTTTTTTTTTTCAAAGATTATCTGCCTCATATCTTACTGTAAGGACATAGTGATAGTTGTAAGAAAAATACAACTTTATGACGGTTAAGTACTGCAGCTTTGAACCAGGCCTGGATTGGCTAATTGGCAGAGCCGATATATTTCCCAGTGTGCCGGCCTAATATTTGGGCTGCTAAGCTGTTTGAATGTGAACTGAAGGTGTGACTGAAACAGTATTTCTTTTTGTTTGTTTTGCTGAAGAAAAACGTTGACCTGGGTAGGAAAATTTAATGAGGCAACATTATAAACAGAGGATTAGGTTATGACAAAGAAACAAACACAAAAGAAGGTAGAAAGAGAAAGATGAGGAAGATCTAAAGGCTAAAAGAAAAGAAAGTGTACTTTTACTCCAGTTCCTTAAAGATGTGATGTTGGAGAGGAAAAGATAGAACAAACTTTAACTCAGTGTGCACGTTGCTGCTTTATCTGATCCCCATCACGCCTAAAACACCTTTTGTTTTCTCTTTCTCACTTAATCTTTACACAGTTTTCACAGCTGCCTTTCATTACAGTTGAGAAAAGACGTTCCGCATCCATATGGAAGTTATCAGCGTTGGCCCATGCTGTTAATTACAGAGCTTTGATTGATCACAGCAGTTGTGTGTACTCACCTCAGTACTTAATTCACCAAAAGGTGGTGCTTCCAATAGTGTGAATTTCTTTTGTGTTTATACTCTTTAATAGGGCGTACAGGTTTGATTTTAGGTCAGTCTTTAAACTAAAGTTTAATTCTCCTGTTTGTACAGAGGAGTTACTAAATATAGAAGCCACAGTCTGTGTTACAAAAAAGTAAATGAAGAAGACGAAAGCAAAAATCAAATCCCAGAAGGTGTGTCTAAGAAAGGGACAGAAATGTACATACCGTATTTTCCGCACTATAAGGCGCACCTAAAAACCTTCAATTACCTCAAAAGCCGACAGTGCGCCTTATAATCCGGTGAGCCTTATATATGGACCAATATTGAGCCACAACAGGTCTAGCAACTACGGTAAGCAGCCGCCGACTTCATTTTCCCCCGTAGAAGAAGAAGTGCGCAGTGCATGCTGGGATAGTTATCAGAACGCTGGTTTGTTAATAAAGTTTGATAATACATTTAAAGCCAGGGGGGCGAATGGGCGGGGAAAAGGAGTCAGAGACTGCGGCGGCAGCGTGTCGGTTGGTCTGTGTTACCCAGAAAGCAGTTGGGCACAATATCGCAACACCAACACCGTGAGTGAAACAATGACTGGGGCAGCCTACTGTATAAAGTACTCTGGGACCACTTCTTTAAAAATGTGGATGTGTAATAATAGAGTATGGAACAAATTGGCAATCCAAACTGAAGTGTCTATTCTATGCGCCTTACATATGAAAAAATTTTTACAATAGGCCATTCATTGAAGGTGTGCCCTATAATCCGTTGCGCCTTATAGTGCACAAAATACGGTAATATTTTCACCTCCGCATTTTATGTGTGTTGACGCCCCTTCCTCCTCATACTGAGCTCTTTTGGGTGACTTACTGATGCGCCCTAGAGTCATGATGTAACTCCAGGAAACAGATTTTGTGTATAGAAGGTCATTTAATTTTTTTTGTCATACAATAGAATGCAGTTACAGCTTGTCAATGCTTCCGGTGCTGTGCCGGTATATCTCACGTTGACTCTTACAGGGTGATGTAAGGTTAGGAAATTGATGCAAGCTTGCTTTTTTATGTGGTTTAAGTACCAACAAAGGCTCTGTAATCAGGGCTTGTTCCAAAGTGTATAGGGACAAAAAACTTATACACGAATTGCGTGATGTAACATGCAGTAAAACTTTGGTGGGCTTTCTTATTAACGGCTCGGATGCTTGTGAGGCTATGATTTGTCTCTGGTAAAACAGAAAAGTGCCTTGCTGCTGTTTGTACAAGTTCCTGTGGGGCTTTAAGATTACTGACATGGTGATTTTACTTCTCTTGAAGTTGCCCTGCAGTGTGGTTGTTCATTTTGTAACCTTTTTTCTTCTTTTTCTGCTTTGAGAAAGACATGCTTCATTCATGAGTATTTTTCTTTCATCGCTACTATCACGACAAAGCAAAAATTAAAAAAAAATCTCATTATGGAATATTTTCATTGTCGGTGTTTGTAAGGTGTAATATATACAGTTGAAATTAGATATTCACATACAATTTATAAAAAGACACATAACCAGTTTTTTTTCCTCTTACTGTCTGACATCCAGCTAAAAATGTTCTGTTTTTTGTCCATTAGGATGACTCAAATAATGTTTTAGTTTTTTATTTCCTAAACTAATAGGTTGGAAAATTTTTCATCTTTTTAAAAAATGTTGACATTTAAATACACAATTAATATACCTATAATAGGGCCATGATGGCTTTGCAAGATTCGAAATGGTTAATACACAATAGCTGAGTTTATTATCCATATAAGGCTACATGTAAAAACACTCCAACATGGAGGAGTGCTTTATCAAAAAACAAACAGTTAGACCTTGTTTATATGTCAAAATTTAAATCTAACACAATTGGCTTCATTAGCTGAATGTGACATGATTTTTTTTTTATTATTCAGAAACTATGGTTTGTAACCTTTTTGAGTGGACCATTAAACCGACTTATTTTAATGCATTAGGTATTCATCTTAAAATTTTATCAGGGGGATTCGAATGTTCCGTAGCTCATTAACATGTTGACATTTCCTCCAACATGTTTTTGGTTTCAGCATTAAGTATTAAGCATTTTGCCCCTATAAAGAATAAAGAATCTGAAACGGAGGAACGTTAACCTTTTCACATAACCATTAAAGCATTTCTGAACTGCACTTCTCAAGTGTTTTAAAAGTTGCAAGCATATTTTTACTCCTGTCTTTACAAAAAAAAGTGCTAATATGACTTTTCCTTCATGAACTATTCCTCAAATGTAAAGTCATTTGTTTCCTCTGCTTTTGGCAGCCATGGATGCACCTGTGAACCTGACGGCCAGTGAAGTGAACCACCGCAGCGGTCTCATTTCCTGGCAGCCGCCAGTTGCAGAAATAGACAACTACATGCTCACTTACAAAACTCCTGATGGCAGCCGGAAAGTAAGTGATATTGTATGGTTTCACTTCACCTTCTATACATAGGTCACAGCCTAATATGCTGTATGTCCATGATCGCTAACATTTGAGGTCAAGACGGCGTGTTCAAGTTCTGTGGTTCTGTGCAGCCACCAGTAAGAATGTAGCTACAGCTTTTTTTTTTTTTTTTTTTTTTGAAGGAAAGTAGAAAGTAATTATTTGCAAATATTAAAGGATAACTAAAATAAAGACCCAATTATTTAACATAGAATTGGGTAGGATTGAAAATCAAAAGTGGCTGTTTTTACAATTATGCATTAGAGAATATGCATTTTACCTTTCACTTAGGCTGTATATGAGTCGTTCATCAACACTGACAGCTTGTTTCACACCAAAGGGAGCCACATGATAAAATTGCTTTTCCGTTAGAAGTATCACCCTAATGTGTCTCAGTAGAAACATTGTTTATTTTGATTAAGGGTTTTGATGTGACTGAGTGATTGTAACGAAGTGCGTTAGTGAGAACTGTGTACTTAAATCCACGTGCAGGGAACTGCCGTGGCGATGAGCCACAACAAGTCTACCTGTTTCTGAGCACACACATTAACACAGTGACCTTGTAAGGGAACCATTAGCCATGTGGTTGCCCACTGGGGAGCACTAATACACAGAAAATACAAAAGTAAACTTTCAAATGATTAATTTAAAATTCTATTTTCAAAGCACAAATATTAGCATTTCGCAGCTGCTGCCTCTTCCTCTCTGCAGGGTCATGTTTGTATTGAAGTAGAATAGCAAATGATGTATGCCCATTCCACACTTTTATATGCACTTCAGTCTTAATTTAAAACATTTTAACTGCCTTTCCTTGTACAAAAGACTCTGTAACATGCTCATTTGCAAGCTAAAAGCAAATATTAATTTTAAGCTTTGAAATTTTTAAGGTAATAGTAACATTTTCAGCTATTTTCAGTCATTTTCAATACATGCAAGAAAAATAGTAAACTTTATTTAATCTAAATTTAAACACATGTTCTATCTATTCTATCACAAGCCGTTCCATACATTAAAATAATGGGACGAAAAAAAGTATTTTTGCCAACTTTTTTTAGGGTTAGGTTTCCACAAGTGAGTACTTTTATTTACTTGTGTTGAAATATCCCAATGGAAGCTTTGTTAGAGAGCACGGCATCTCTATAAAACATCAAAAAATTTAAAATATCTGGTGACCTCTGCCCAAAATAAGATGCTGGGTTGTCGCTGGTTATTTCAGGATAATGATTCAAAGCCTATGAACACGTGGGCTCACCAGGCAGGACATCAGCTGCCTTATGCTGCCAACTTAGTCCATCCAGCTGTTCATTGTATTTCACTTACTACTAAAACCAGAAATATACATTCACCAATTAAAAAGACACACATATTTTTTTTTCCTCACCATCTTAAGTTGAATCAGACCAAACTACTCTTGTTTTAGGTTAATCAAAATTACCTAAATTATTTATATTTTCTAAATGCCAGAAATTGATTTTTAAAGATTTTTCTGTAGCTTTCTTTGAATTCAGTCATATTGAACTGTATGACTTGGGTCAAACTTCTGGGTTTCCTTCCACAAGCTTATCACAGGAGTTTGCTGGAGTTCTGACCCATTCCTCCTGACAAAACTGGGATTTGCCATAGGATTGAGAGGAGTCCTTCATGATGGTCACACCAAACATTGAGTTTGTTGTCCTTAGCCACTTTATAATCACTTTGGCTGTATGCTTAGGTTTGAGCGATTATCCCTTTGGAAAACTAATCTGCAGTCTTTAACCTCCTGACTGATGTCTTTGGATGTGACGTCAATATTTCCACATAATGTCCTTCCCTCATAATGCCATATTTTATGAAATGTTCCAGTTTCTCCTGCAGCAAGACAGCCCCACAGCATGATGCTGCCACCCCCATACTTCATTTAAGATGGTGGCTTACAAGCATCCCTCTTTGTAACAATGGTCATTATGGCCATCGGATCAGAGGACATGTCTCCAAAAAAGAGGATCTTTGTCCCTGTATGCATTTACAAACTCTAGCTGTCTTTATATTTATTTTGTATGAATGGATCTGGAAAGAGGAACTGAAAGAGAAAATAATCATTCCTTATACAAGACTTTGAAGATATTAAAAATAATAAATGTATATCTTGTCTCTCCTTTTTGTGGCATTTAGCAAATAAAGATAATTTTGGTATTTCTAACTAACTTAAAACAAGAAATTTGGTCTGATTTTCCTTTAGCAGTGAGGAAAAATGTGTCTTTTTATTCAGACTATGTAAACATCTGGTTTCAACTGTATCTCAGATGGGTCCCGAGGGTAACAGGCCTATGAGGGAAACTTCGACATCCATCTCCCCAGCGACTTTCTCCAGGTCATTGTGGAGGATTTAAAAGAATTCCCAGGCTAGCAGAAATATACAGTATCTACAGTCTCTCCTTAAGGGCTTTAGGGCTTGGCAGTAGTATTCATGCTACTTCCAGCTCTGGATCCCACTGAGATTTGAAGTTTTCATCCTGGCTTCTAATGAGGGCATAAAACAGAAGATAGGTTACACTCTTTTCATGCTCAAATACAAATTAACCAAACTATTTGCACATTCCTTTGGACTACAGTTATTTAAATAACTGCGCAGTATTTATGTTGACATTTCGGCCCTTTATTTTATATCTTATATTTTGGGGAGTCTACATGCCACTTTGCTGCTGTAGCACCATCATTTCCCTATTGTGGAATTTCTATTCTCCTCTCTGTCTGCTCAGAAGAAGAAACATGGAAGCAACAAAGAAGAAATAAATTGATTTGTTATTGCAGTTTTTGTAACCTTGTTGTTCCTGAGGGTCAAATTGTTCACAATGAAAAACAAAGGGGAAATCTCTTCATAATTCTTTTAAACAAGCATTGACATTGATGTTCTCCTGCTAATGATCTGACACTTAATTTCTTGTGTCTGTTTTGTGTTTCGGCCCACTCTCTGACTGAGATTGTTATTGTACTTATTTATGCACATGCATGCCCATGGTGGTAATCCAAAAAATATATGTATATATTACCAGCACAGGTGCCAGTAATGTGGCATGAAATAAATATGTAAACATCATTATTTGTCAATATTGTATTCTTGTATAATTGTAGAAATCAAATTAAATGTTTGGAACAACATACTACTGCAATAACTTGAATTTTCAAAGTCTTGTTACACATCTATACCAGTGGATCCAATAAAAAGGGGTGTATGCGGTTTCACTGGGGTGAGTTTGTGCTCGCTCTGCTCGGCTGTCATGTAAGTTCACAGAGTCCATAGATTTGCATTCTCAGTGAGGAGAAATAAAAAGCTCTTCTATTTTCTCAAAACCCCCTTTCCTTTCTGTTTAGTATTTGTCAGAAATCATCAACCCACAAACAAAGAAATTAATTCATACGGAAAATCCGTCATGTATGAAATTCTATTTAATTTTATAATTTTTTTCAAAACTTTTATTGCCGAACAAGCATCGTGCTGCTTATCCACAGAGCAGTGCTCATGGCAACATCTGCATGTCAAGGTGCTTCTCTTTTTTTATTTCCCTCTTTTTGTCTGAGTGTGAGTCTGTGCCTTTAGCGGTTATCTGCATAAAGGCAGTGTTGGTCAGCCGCTGTGCATGAAGCTTCTCCCTCGCTGAGACAACGGGGATTTATGATTTACACAAATTAAAAGTGAGATTCATTTCTTATCTGTCATTTACCAATTAAGTTTTACGAGTCCAGGTATAACTGCCGGGGACGTGCATGCCTGGAATGACAAAACATCTTCAGACAAGGGCAAATACACACCTGGCAAACGTCTGACCACTTAACTGCGCGTACACAATCGATATGAAAGGAAAGGGTAGAGAGGTACGCATTAGCCTTGATAAGACAGGGCTCTTCGATTGCAATAAATATACTGACCCTGAAAGCCCTCAGATAGGTGAATGTCAGCTCCTATGAGAGAGAGAGACGCTTTTTACCGGCTGTTTCAATGCATAATTCACAATTCACATGGACACATTGCCTTTTTTTTCCAATCCAGCTAAATATTTTATTCTCCTGTTTTATATATATATATATATATATATATATATATATATATATATATATATATATATATATATATATATATATATATATATATATATATTTTTTTTTTTTTTTTTTTTTTTTTTTTTTATGTGTATCCAGGCTTACACTGTAACAAACTCAAAAACACTAATGCATTCATAAACCAGTGTTGATTCTTTTAAGGGCCTGACTTTGTTTATGTCACAGAAAGCACTGCCTTTCAACATTTAAACTTCCAGTTCTGTGAAAAACAAAGGAGTATGACAGTTTTGCTATAGTTCTCTGACTGCTCCTCTGAAAATAGAAAGATCTGAATCTGATTTCTTGCCATTCTTCTGTTTGACGGTCCGAAAACTCCCTTTTATTTTGTCATCTTCATCTGAAGTAAATGACATCCGTTCTTTGCCATCTGTTTTCTTTTTGACTTTAATTTATTTCCCTCCACACACTTTACTGCTTGAAAGTTCAGAAAGTGAGACCAGTAACCTATACTCTAGCGCAAACTAATTTATCAGAGTTTTCCCTTTTTTTTTTTTTTCTGACACACTTCTAAAATTAATTTTCTGTAAATATACAAATAATCCATTAGGAATTTTCAGTACAAGAATAGCTTAAAGGTCTTTTCAAACTTTCCAACTGGTTGCACCTATGATTAAGAGCTTTGCGAAAACATAACATTTTACCAAGCGATGCCTTCCTCCCACAGTAAATGTTAATGAATCTGGTACTGTGTGTGCACAGGAGCTGATTCTTGATGCAGAGGACACATGGATTCGACTGGAGGGATTGGCGGAGAGCGCAGAGTACACGGTTAAGCTCCAGGCTGCTAGAGGGCTTGATACCAGTGCTGTGGTTTCCACCACTTTTACTACAGGTACAGGATTTGCAGCCGTGTGTTTTCTTTGTTTGGACTTATGTTATGGAAGGATTCCTGAGCCCCAGAGGTTTTTCACTGAATGTGGTGTTAGCGTTAACAGAACAGAGGCGCGTGATAATCTCTCCTTAAAGGCAGAAGCAATTTTTTTATCTCCAGGTCCTTGCCTTACGGTGAGCCTGCTGCACCTATAGGCTGTCTGTAAGAAATAACACAGAATAATGTGACCAGGAAGAGAATATCAATTTCAATTGTGACAATCCCCTCCAAACTTGGAAGTATTTTCATATCCCTCTGGTAACACCTGCAGCACAGTATCTGATAGAACATAATTGGGGGGAGGAAATGAAAGATCTTGAACTATTGCAGCATAATTCATCTATCCCTAATGCATGTTTTTTTTTTTTTTTGACTGAAAAAAGCAGAAGCTAATTAAATTCTGTCATCATCTCTGTATTTCTCTCCAGGGAGCCGTCTGTTTTCAACACCTCAGAACTGTGCCCAACACCTGCTGAACGGGGAGACTGTGAGTGGCGTCTACACCATTTACATCAACAGAGATCCGAGCCAAGGGGTGCAGGTGTACTGTGACATGACCACAGATGAAGGAGGCTGGATTGTAAGTCACTGTGAAGACAGCACTGTTTAGCACTTTGGCTGAATTAAGAAAATGCAAGAAACCAGTAGAGCAAGGATAGGAAACCTTGTTTTTGCTGTTACAGAGCCTCTCAGTCGATTTATTTAAATCCCCTTTTCTTTGTCATTTTTGCTTCCCAGGTGTTTCAGCGTCGTCAAAATGGTCTGACTGACTTTTCCAGGAAGTGGAGTGATTACCGAGTTGGATTTGGAAACCTTGAGGATGAGTTTTGGCTTGGTAAGTTTTCCACTTTGAGTGAGTGAACATAGAATAGAAATGGTAAAAAACAGTTTGTCCCCCCCCCCCTACCAATCCTCCTTGATTTTAAGAGCTAAACAGAGAAGAACAATGTCTACCTTTGACGTGTCTATCAAAAACGCCATGACACTTTTGAACTGCAATTCAAGGTGACTGCCTGCATTTTTTTTTATGTCACTGTCTCCACGTTGCCAATATATTTCAGCTCCATTTTACACAGAATATTGATCCACAACCTGCCACCTATTTTGTTCAATCTTCGTTCCACTTTTCTGAACGCTGTATTTCTGTCTCTAGCATCACACCAGATCACTGACTTTGGATGATTTAGTTCATGCAATCAATAGAGGCTCATTGTTTCTACTTAGTTTCAACTGATACATTGATTTTACAAAGCGGAGAGATGTCTTCAGTATTCTGTTCTGATGTTATGGCCTTTTTGGCTTTTTATTATTACATTTGTATGATGAATAGTCATACCGTTGGACTGTTTTTGTTTTTTCCTTAATTTTTATTACCTCATCTCATCTTTTGGTACTTGACTTTATAAAGTCTGTTTGATGCATTACTGAATTCTCCGAGAGCTCATCTCCCGCTGAAATTACTTGGTAATTGTTGCGCTGCTCTGATCTAAAGACAAAAACAACTCAACGTTCCCATTCCTTTGATGGACAGCTGAATCATTTTCTCTTGCCTCTAAATCTCATTATCAAACTATAATTGTATTCATTGCAAAATGTGCAAATGAGTCATGAGCTCAACAGGTCACCTTTTGTGTTATTGTTTGAGTACAGATGGTTTATAAAAAATAATGCATGAATATTTTATCGCATGAATCGGAGCCTCAAAAGGGATCTTTTGCTTTTTAAAGAAATCTGACATATTATTGATATGATGGGGGGTAGAAAGTGGGGAATTAAACCTTTTATCCATCTTTATTTACAGTTTCAGTCAAAGGCTTACAGAACTGTTCATTGTTGCAACATTGAATGCTTATGCAAATACCATTTTATATATAGACAGACATTTATCCAAATGTCCTTTTTCAAAGTAGATTGATCAAATTTTTAGTTCCCAGCAGTTTCTAGCAAAATTATATATATATATATATATATATATATATATATATATATATATATATATATATATATATATATATATATATATATATATATATATATATATATATATATATATATAAGCAAAATTATATATATATATATATGTATATGTTTGTGACAATTTCTCCTTGCATTGTACATTCCTACACCAAAAGCAAGATTCTTACTTTTCAGATTCTTGGTAAGATAATAGATGAGAACTTAAAAGGACAGTTTTAGATCTAACTTATCATGAACTGGAAATGACAGCATAAAATGTTTTTTTTTTTTTCTTTTATCAGATATTTTTAAATCTGTAGTCTCACTTGTCATTAAGTTGAACTGAAGCTTCTTATGTTAGTTCTGCACCACCACAGGGAAAGTGTTCAAAGATAGATGTTAAAAGCATGCTGTCATAAATTCATTCTTTATCTATAGCTTTTGTATTTCAGCTGAAACAAAAGGGAGATATCCTCTGCTAAAGCAAAGGCTGAGACAGAGAGAGAAATTCCAGATTCTTTACTTTCTTTGAGATAGTAAGTCACAGATATGTCTTCGCTTTTTTCGACAAGACCACCTGAGGGGCGTTACGCTGGAGCATACTAACACGGATTTACTGTATGTTTAATGGCCGTGCCTCTAGATTACAATCCAAAGAGCCCTGGAAAAATATATCTAGTTCAGTGAGTACAACATTTTATCTGACCTGTTTCCTCAATAGTGGAGTCACTCATACTGAGTTCCTTTCACCTCCTCTGAGCATGCACCACAAAAAGCTGTCTTTGTCTCCTTTCTTTATTTTGTTGTTGCCCTCCAGGCTGCACTCTATACCCTTACTGGTTTTATATATATATATACATATATTTGGTCTCTAATTGTGTCTTTTCAGTGCATACAAGCTGCTTAATGTAACCTCTGGGTGTGGAGGATCAATAATTGTTCTGTAATGCCAGACATTAGTCAACATCTCAGACTCTGTTGTGTTTGGCTCGAAACATTCAGAAAGAAAACATAAAGTTGTCATGTTAGCCGAATGATTTGCTAGTTAGAATAGTTGAGCCTGGAAACCTTGATGTATCTTGACAGCGGTAACCAATCCACGCTTACTGCGAAAAACGACACAGGGTGAAGTTTCTAAGATCTCAACTTCTAGAACTGATTGGTTAACAGTAGATTTTACATTATTTGGACTAAGTCTTATAGGTAAAAGCATTATCATTGCTGGAGTTTTATATCAGTGACATAACCCATACTTGAATGATCCACACAAACTACTGTAAATACCAAGGAATTCTGCTCTCATAAGAGCCGCCAGATTTTCTGGTATTAAGTAAATACATTTCATTAGATTATGACCACCTGTCTGCTAATTCCACTATAATCATATGGGATGAAACTGATTTAGTTTTGCCACTGAATGCTTCTAGAATGTATTTGTTTGTAGTTTATGATCATAATAATGTCTACCTTGTTTCAGCTTCTCTTCTTAACAGTGCCTTCAAATCAAATCACATTTTATTTGTATAGCACATTTCAGCAGCAAGGCATTTCAAAGTGCTTTACATAATTACAAACAGAAACACAGTCATGTAACATTGAATAAACTGTAAAAAAGATAAAGAGATTTTAAAAAATTAAACAAAAAATTTAGATGAAATAAAAAATGTATAAATAAATAAAAAATAAAGATAAAAGCATTAACGACACACTCACCCCTTGACACTGTCAAGAAAGGGGGACGGCACCCGCACCCCTACACTTGGTGTGAAACTTGTGTTAAATTTGTCTCGAATTTGTTACTCGATTTAATAAAAACTTGTCACTTTAAGTTTTATAAAACCATATTCAAATCATATTTGCCAAAGATTAAAATTGTGAGTGTTTATTCTTACAATGAAAACTCCAAAACGTCATGCCAGTGCAATTGAGTATAGCAACATTACCAAGGAAGTGAGTCTAAAACCCTCCATGCTGGTCACCCAACACATCGCCAAAAAATGACTCAAAAATAATAAAACTGAAACGGAGCCGCCAACTTAGAGAAGGCAATATGTTGTTGAATTACAGAGGGGAGTCTCAGAAAAAGAAAATCCTGTGACAATTCATATTTACAAATTTTCTTTAATGAAATATGAACCCAAGTTGTTATGAGCACAATGTGCCAAATGAAGTGATCCAATACAAATATAGTTTTTTTTTTTGTTGTTGTTGTTTTTTTTTTTTACACTGACATAAGTGGTCAGTTAAATTATGTATTTAACTTTTTTAAAGCATCCTAAATATTGTATTCCATTTTTCCTTTCAGTATTTACCATTTAAGAAGTGACCTCAGAAGTTTTTCTTGTTATAAATGTACATCTAGTGACATCTTGCCCATGGTCAGTGTAGTTCCACTGTGTGCAGGCGTAAATAAATTAGATCACAGTCATAGCCTTGGGGAGCCATTGCGGCAAACATTCAGCTAATCACCACCTCTGCACTCAGAATAGCAATTTACTGCACAATAGGAACCATAAACACAGATATTAAATCCACTCAAACTGAAAAGACGAGCCACTCGACTGGCCAGCAGTAAAGAGTTTGATAATTATCCGCTGTAGTTTGAGGACGATCATTTTTAACGGTGCTCTTTATTTGCACCATGCTCGCTGACCTCTGCTGAACGCAGTTTTAGTTTGATGATGTAATAAAAGAGACATTCGGGTGACTGGGAGCAATCTGTAATCATTATCCCATCCTTTTGCCTTTTAATTCTCCCCTTATTGTTTCTGCATAAGGGTGGGAGTGAGGCCGGTAATAAAATGGAAGATAATAGCACAGGGGCTCAATCGTGTGTCAAAATGCGTTTTCGGTCACCACACTTAAGAATGAAGCAGTAAAAAAAAAAAAAAAGAAAAAGAAAATGATGGGTGGCGCATTAATAGCTGATAACACAACTATGTTATACAACAGAAATTAAAAGTAACTCACTGTTAAGCTCAGTTTTATTACCACAATTGCTTTTTTCCCCTGTCGCCCTAAGTGCCCCTGGGTTGTAACATCGATTGTATCTCTCGTCCATTGACAAACTGTATTACAGCAGACTTGGTTTTCCTGCTGCACCACTTCTTATCAGTAAAGGCTGGCGATTTAATTCCTGTCAAATCTTTTCTCAGGTTGGTTCATCTAAAGTGCACATGTGATGCATCTGCTAGAGGTTAAGCAGAGAGGGACGCTCTTTTTCCAAATGGGCGCTTGTTGTAATCTGATAGCGAAGGCAGCTCCAATCGCTCAGGTCGGTGTGGGACCTTATCGCATGTCGGGGGTTCAAACGAGCTTTGTATCTGCTGCCTCTGAGATAGCAAGCAAAAGACACAGATCTCAGAGAGTTGCAAGATGTGGTATTTGGAGGAGGGCAGGTGGCGACAGCGTCCACCACTCTGCAGCGTCAATCATACACGGCGGCTGACAAAGGCGTTTGACGGATGCACTTATCGGGATGCAACCTTTCGCCCCCCATAAACGGGTGGCGAAAAGACTGACATGGAGCTGCATCTTGGAGCATAAAGTCTGTGAGTGTTTTGGGCTGTTTACAGTCAGAAAAACTCTCAACTTTAACCTGCCTGTGGTCTCTCAACATTGCTGGAATTTGCACATTTGTTGGATAATAATCCAGATTTACAAGAAATTGCTCTTTATGTTTTTTTTTATTTACTCAAACACATTTATTTTCATTGGCTGCCTTGAATTTAACTATGAGAAATATTATAATTGATGGTGAGGCATTTCACAACATTGGAATATGATGGAGTATTAAGGCCAGGTTAATTTTTTTTTTTTAATTACTAGAATATCTTCATAATATTACAAGAATAAAGATGCATATGATGCTCCCCATTTTAAATTTTAGTTATTGATTATTGATTATGATTGTTTTCATGTAGGAGTTCCTATAAAATTACTACTTCACTCTCCCAATTTTCTGACTTTATTCTGGTAATATCATAATATTTTTACCATATTATTTTGATTTTTTTGTCTGACAACCTTATTCTCATAGGTTTATTGTCTTATAACTTTATTCTCATAATATTATGACTTTATTTCCTAGCCTGGCCCTAATACTCCATTATATTGGAATAAATATTGAAATGTTAATTTGTTTCAGTAATTCAACTAAAAAATGGAAACTCTAGATCATTATACCTATTAGTTAAAACACAAAAAATTTGAATATTGCAATGTAGGTGGATACAAAGTCCTGCTCAAAAATGATCAGCATCTCCAAAAAACTTGTCAGCATATCAGAATAAAGTTCTCTAAGGTTTCCTGGAAAGCATTCACAGACTTTGGACTTGATATAAAACACAGTGAGTCCTCACTATTAGATGACATAGCTCAACAAACTAATCTAGACTGTAGAGTTTTGCCTTTTCTTTCTAAAAAGGACTTTGAACCACCCAACAACGTCAAGTATTTCCTCCAGTACTCTCGAGTACTTTAGTCCCGGGTATGATGCTTGTTCAAGCGGCTCAGCACAAGGAACTAAATTGTTTTTGTGGATAAATCTGTGTGCTGTAGTTCCTGAAGCACTGAATTCACACCTTTTGAATCTCCTGCAGACCCTTGAATCACCATTGCTTCTCAGTAATCTTAAAGCTATGTTTACCACTGTTGGTTTTTCATCCTCTGCAGCGGTTTCTCCCACATATGCCTTGTGAACTATTAGTTTACTGATTTATTTATTTTTTTTAAACTTACTTTCCTATATTTACTTAATGTTTTAAACAATTACTTGTTTTTCTACAGGTCTTGATAACATCCAGAAGATTGCTTCTCAGGGACGCTATGAGCTGAGAATTGACATGAGGGATGGACAGGAATCAGTTTATGCCAATTATGACAAATTTTCCATTGGAGATGCAAGAAACCTCTACAAGCTCAGGATAGGAGAATATAATGGCACTGCTGGTAGGTGGTTTGGCCATAAAGAGCATTTTCACCATGTAGCTCTTCAACACTCAAAGCTGACCGTTAATTTAATAAAAAAAAAATTGACACTTATGTAAAAATTTTTTTTTTTTTCTGGGTGAAAAGTATTTGTTACCCAGAGTACTTCACAAAGACTTCTTTCTGCTTCACTTCTGATATCCCTGCTGGTTTTTTTAATCATGTTACAGTTAATTGTGGTTGTACTTCCCAGTGATATTAATTGTTTTCCGTCCCACTCTTCTCTGATCACAGGTGACTCTTTCAGCTACCACCAGGGCCGGCCATTCTCCACTAAAGACAGAGACAATGACATTGCGGTCACTAACTGTGCCTTGTCATACAAAGGAGCCTGGTGGTACAAGAACTGCCACCGGGCCAACCTCAATGGAAAATATGGCGAGTCCAGACACAGTCAGGTCTGTCCTTTAACTCACTACATCTCCTTCCTTAAACATTCACAGTTCAAAATGTAACATTAAAGTGTGACCATTTCTCAGCTTTACTCTGAATCAGTTTCCTTTTACAAGTTTGGTTCTTCTTAGAATCGGACCTCTTTACCTTTAGATTAGTGGCTTTAACCACTACTTGTGTAATGTAGATTCAAATTTTTGTGAGGATTGAAGTGATAAGGATATATTGTATTTCAGGTCATCTAAGATAGCAAGCTGTTGATAATCTGTAAACCCCAAAAACTTTATGTTTGTGTCCATTAAATTAACAAAAACAAAAACTTTCCCATCATTAGTTTCTAACTTACAAACTTTGACCTGATCCGGTGTTTATGAATCACTTCAGGAAATAAAACTATTTTCCAAGCATTAACACACTGTGCTGTTAGGGGCAAAGGCTTTTTTGCAGATTCCATATCCTGCTTTTACCTTTGTGTAAAAAATAGTATTAATCCTTTTTCCCATAAATCTTTAGGATTTTTAAATTTTTTTTATTGGGATCTTTATTAAAGAATTTTTATTGTCTTTACTTCTCTGAAAACTTGTCATTTGGTTCAAGTTTTGTTGTCTCTGTATCATTTCACAGTATTTTGTCAAAAGTATTAGTGCAGCAACCGTCCCTGGGTGGCTGTGACCCAGTGGGAAGAGTGGTCACCTGACATTTAGGGGGTGTGAACTCAATTCCAACAATCCTGACCATCCTGCCCAGCATCACCATATGTCAAAGTGCTCCTGCGTATCGGTACATGTGGTGAATGTAAGCTATAGCGGAGAATTGCTCTGGAAAGTTAGAAAAGCTATGTTAAAGTGCCATCCATGTACTGCTAATATTGGAGCAATATGTTACGACAAGTTTACATATTGCCAAGAGGTGCTTACATCAGTAGAAATAAACAAGTCAACAGTTTATTGTCTTCCCATAAACATAGTCCATGTTTTTTTTTTATTCTATTTTCTCTTACATTTCTGTAGTTCTCCTTGTCCATGTGGTGTGGTGGTTGAGGTTTTATATTTGTTATTTTTGTGGCCATTTGAATCAATCGCCTATTAAACTAAATGTCCTCATTTGAAAAGGTTGACATTTTCAAAGTGTATTTTGGCATTTGCGAAAATCGACATGAAAGGAAGCCATTACAGCACACTGATTAAAGGTTAAAACCTCTTGAATTGAAAGACTAATTATTAGCAAATTAAAACACTTGAAAGAGCATCCTGAGTGGTCTTGCGGAGCAGCTCAGAGACAACTGCTGCACACATTTTCTTGTTATACATTCCAATGGAGAATATGATCCACAAAACACAGTGCGAAGAGGGTTCAAATTATCTAAACACTACCAAATGCTTCTAGTTATTTTGGAGGAGTATTTTTTGCAATGAAAAACAAAGTAATTTAAAATATTTTCTTATTTTTAATAAACTCAGGTACAGCCATATCAAGCCTAGATGTTATGTCATCACCTTTTTCAGCCTTGTGCAGAAAACGCTGTACAAGCCATGAATGTATTTTTTTTCTGTCGGTGTTTGTACGTGCGTGTGCTTGCGTGTGTGCGTGTGAAATAAAAATCAGGTTGAGTCACGACGGCTTTAGAGATGTCCTGTTTTTTCCTCTCCGCTTCTTCTTTTTTTTCTTTTGACATGTTGAAACAAAAAAAAATGCAGAAGCAAATATAGAATGAAGGTAAACTTAAAATGAAAATCTTATAAAGGCTACAGACGAGAAGAAGCAGATGGAGATGACGCACAAAAGGGCTAGAATAAAACTATCATTGGGGTTAATGTTAAGATTACATCAGGAATTACATTGCATTAGGAAAAATATTAGCATTTCACTGGCCCCCATGATATTAGCCTTTTCCCTAAAATATGTTTTTATGTATTATCTTTGTTTAGTATCCTGAAAGGAGGAACTCAATGTAAGACAACATGCTAGTGATACCTCGCATGCTACTGAATGTTAGCATTTAGGCTAACATTAGCATTTTGGCTAATTGTAAATTTAAAATCATATCTCTGGTCTGTATTTCTGACATGCGACTGTAACTGAAACCAATGTTTCTCTTCACCAACTATGACATTTTCTTTTTGAGCCTTGATCTTAAAAGTTTTCTGTTTTTTTTCCTTCAATGTAAAAGTTTCAGTACACAAATATCACAGACTCAAAAAGAGGAGGCAATTTTTCATGGTCAATCCAACTTTACAGTTTTAATGTTTTGTGAAGTAAAACCAACACAACACAATTTCATGATACTTACAGGCATAACTTGAAGTTATATTCCACAAAGGTTTCTGCTAGAGAACATAAATGTGATGAAGTAGCAAACAGAGACAAGCTCACTAAATGCAATGTATGTTAGCTGCCGTGCAGCTTTTGTAATTAGCTTAAGTTTCACTCTCATCTAGATTCAGTGTATTTTTATGACTCATTTATTTTTAACTAAACAATTACGAAACTGTGGTCTGACTGGAAGAGAGAGTTCATTTTAAGTAGGCAAATTAGGAAAATGTGCCCAACCAATTCTTTACTGTTGTGAAGTAAAAACAAATGTTATTTTTTCCATTTGAAGTCATTTTTCTTAAATGTAGTTATTGAACTATCACCTTGATAAATTGTGTCCATGCCTCAATACTACACTGTTACATTTAGAAAGCCCTTTATTATAAGCTTTGTACATTAGCCTTGTTAGTCTTTATTAGAGCATAAAATATTCATATTGAGGCAGCATCTCTAAGTTTTACTTCCATTTTTGCAGGGTATCAACTGGTACCACTGGAAAGGCCACGAGTTTTCCATTCCCTTTGTGGAGATGAAGATGAGGCCCTTCAACTTTCGCAGCATCAGCAGTAAGAGGAGACGGTCCACCTCTGTATAAACCCACCACCTCCGCCCTGCCCAGAGTCGTGGATAAATGGAGTTTAGACGATACCGGGTGTTGAATCTCTGCTATCTGTGCGCCTTTCTGACCGCAAAGGCAGGCTGGAATTAAGCTGTGCCACATCTCGTAAGTGAGGTCGCAGAGACTGAACGAGTGAGCAATTAAACAAAGCTACTAATATTTCATTTAGCAAATTTCATAAATTAATACTTTGCCAACTTGTTATTTTAACATGGATACGGTCAGAAAATAGCAGAGAGGTTTTGACACCACATCCAAACTGATGATCTTTCCGCCTGCCCAGCATATGCTGTCTTTTCCTGCTGTACTTCTACTTAGAAGACAATGTATGTAATTTATTAAGTACTCAGAATGACAATGGTCGTAACTGCTGTAAAAATAAAAAAGGGGGAAGGCAAACAAAGATGTTATGGTTTAACCTTAATATTTGAGTTTTCCTTCTTTGAGATGCTGAACTGTTTTCAGAAATGCTGTTAAGAGTAAGATACTGCGCTTTTTTTAGCCATTACAAAAAGACACTGAAATCAATAATATATGCCCTTAAAACTCTGTAATATATATATATAAATATATTTTTATAGCTAATAATGTGACTGAGTTCATCTATAATTTGATGCCTTGGTTTATGAACCTCGATTAAGTTAACTCAAAAATAGTAACATACTGGACTGAGTCGGGGAAAAAAAAAACATTACACAGCAAAATTGAATATACAAAATAATCATTAATCAAATAATTCACCAGCAACATCTTCATTGCCTTGTAATTTATTTTATTCATGTGTAATGTAAACTACTTCTTTACACATCGTTTTCTATTTGGTAGCCCCACTGAGATGATGTCTGCACTGAGAGCGGAAACACAGCTAAGCTATTGCAGTTCATTCTGTTAGGTGAACACATTTAGTTGTTCATGGGCATTTTGTACTCACTTGATTTCATTTCCAAGCAAATTACAGTCAGAAAATGTTGTAACTTTGCTGCTGACGTAGGGATTTCTTGCGGAAATGACGGCGGTAGATGCAACAGTTAACCAAAGGCCTTCGTAATAAAGATTTAACGATTGAAAATAAGCTCAGCTATTTCTGTCACCAAGGCTGTCTTGATACTGCCCCACATTTCAAGCCCCCTTTTGTACTCATTGTGATTCCCCCCAAATGCGAAGCGAAACTTTCTAAATGCTATTCAGAACAAAGTCGGTGTGGGCATAGTGCAGTTTTAAGTCTGGCTCCCCTCCTGCTGCTTGCTGAAATGAACTAAACAAAGAAAGCAGAACAGAAGGTGGAGCGAAGCCAAGTTTTCCTTGTACTTGCTTCACTGTTTAAGCTGCTTCGCGAAACAAAGAAATCCACTAACACTGCTGGGAATGTGTTCCTTTTAGTGGGGTCGGTGTAATCTACGGCTTGCCAACCAACCATGTGTTCACGGTGGCACACAAGGCGTTCGGGGCCAGTTAGCTGACAGCAGCCTTTCTGCCTGAGTTTAAGACAGACATAACAAAGATGACTGGAAGAAAGAAACCAATGTCACTATAAGCAACATTTTGTCTCATTTATTAGGTAATCAAACACTGTGTTTCCTATTATTTTCTGTATCTCCTTTTTCTGTATCTCCTTTACTCTTCTAAAGGACAGAGGACGTAAATCCTCTGATTGAAGTAAACCAACCAATCAGACTCTACTTTTTTTTTCTAGAGATTGAAAATAGTTGCCCTCCCCTGTTCTACTACTACTACTATTACTACTACTACTACTACTACTAATATACTCATGTAGATATGAAGTTTTACTTTCGCTGACCCCATTCGATGGAAGCCAACAAAGAAACCCCTGTGGGGAATTCCTGCTAAAAACTGTGCATTTCTAACCACTGTTGTGCAAAGGGATGAGTGGAGCCCACTGCATGTTGACTGAAATGCTACCAAGAGCTTGAGAGTGAACAACACATGTCTTTAGAATATATTTGTGCACATATTTATCTTTTGTTCCATCTTAAAGCTGCCCCGAAAATGATTTAAAAATAGATTTAAATTGCTTCCCCTCTACCCCCCACTTTAAGCCTTTTAATCAACATGAAACCTTTCCCAGGTTGATGATTGGGTTTTTTTATTGTCAAAGGATTTCAGACTCTCTCATGCAATAAACTTCTCTTAGTTATTTATAGTGAAGTAGATTAATATGTGTGTGTGTGCTTATTTAATTACCTGCTTTGATAAATTTCTCTTCTTTGGGATTTGTATAAATGAATAATGGTCTGGAAGCTCTTCTGAAAGGAAACGGTTTGTATTTTGTTTTCTGGCAATATCTCTCATTGCAAACTCCTAGGTGCTTGTAAATCAAACAAAAACAGAATTGTCATTTTTATTTACGGCGGGGAAAATAACTACTGAACACCTAATTTTTCTGATGCATATATTTATATTGAGGCTGTTGACATGAAATTCACACCATATTCTTGTAACTATCCAAGTATTCCACACATACAAATAAAACAAAAAAAATTAGTTTGTTTTCTTTATGTCTGTGGAGAAAAAAATCATCTGTTGGTAGTGGAAAAAAACGCAAGATTGTAGGCATTGCTCAGGTGTGATTTTGATAAGCAATTCTATCTAAAAGTTTTAAAATATTGAAGGTTCTTGTTTGCTTTTCTATGCTTTCCGATCTTCAGTTATTCCCCAGATTTTCAATTGGATTAAATTTAGTTCTTGCCACTTTATTTTCCGTTTCTGAAACCAGTTAAAAGTTCAAGTTTGTTGTCTGACTAAAAAATAAATAAAATCCGTCTTTTCCTTCTTCCGTTTTCTGTTAGATGAACTCAGTCAGTATGATATGCTGAAAGACAGACACACACCATTATGTTCTTTGCTCCATACATCATTGGTGTTTTTAGGGTGGTGTTCAATGGCTCTTGGACAACTTTTCTGATTAATATTTTTCTTTTTTTCACTTTATTCTGAGAAATGAGCATTTGGTTACTGCTGGGGTATGGCAGCCCCAACGGTGCTCACTGAAACATTCATCAGTTAGAGATACACCTGTAGACAATCCAGTCGCTATGCTTTACAACAATAAGGTTGCAGAGGTATTGAGAGAGTTTAGTTTATTTTCCTCATAATGAGATGCTTGTCGTGCAACAGTTTTGTAATTTTGTCCGTAGGTTATATATAGTTACAACCAAGCCAGGTGAAATTATTTGACTTTTTATTTCATGTTTGATATCTTTACCCTAAAGTTTGTTGTATTTACTCATGACTTAATTTATATAGATTTGTTTGATGTCTTTAAAAGCATGGGTTACTTGGGTAGTTACCAACATATACTGTGAATTTCATGTTGATGTCTGATCACAAATATATTGAAGGGGAAAAAAACACTGACATGCTAAATATTTATTTTATTCATTGTATATATAAAGTGGTCAAATCTCCATTTTTTTATATTCAAATACTGTTTCGCATGGCACTAACTTTTTGAAGAACTATGATAATATTTGTCTTCTATGCTGTTTTAGGAAATTTAATAAATTCAAATACATTTTCTCTTCAAGGTATGCCTCAAAAAGCAATTAAAAAGAGCATCACATATTGACTTGATTTAAAATAGGAATTAACAATATTATTTTTGTTTTTTGCACCATGTAAAGTTTCATCTGTTTGATTCACTGTTATTTTTTTTTAAACATCTTAATTCTTGGAAACCTAAAGACATTCACTGTTAAGTCATTTGTACAGAAGAGTTGTTTACTTAATTGTTCTTCATTTTTCCATTTGCTGTGACATCCGTCACGTTCGGCCCTGTAAACTACTGAAGAAGAAATACCACAAGTTTACATGCTCTCAGTTTGCTTAATCAAGAAACTGTAACTTGAAGTGATCTGAAAAATGCTGGCATGGACATGTAAATGTTGATGATAAAATGTGATTTTGACTGTTTGAAAGCTTAGGTAAACTTAAACTAAGAGTTTGTTGTTGGATAACCTTGAATATTACTGTCAAATTTAGCTCTAGTTTGACTTAAACATGTACTATAAAGTTCCTTTTTTAAAACATTTTCTACATATTAATAAAATATTCAAATACTCTCATTTGATGACCTGTTTTTCTTTTGCTTTGTGGCTGTTAACCATGTTTTTGGTAAGTGTGCAGAGGACTACTCGGGATAATTTTAACATCCATGTACATCAGTTAATTGAGTAAACTCATATCTAAAGTAACTCACAAACATTCTTCATCTCATATAATCAGGGGTAAAAATAAACAAATGTGTGGTTCTTCAAAACAAAAGCACTTCCTGTTTGATTCAAATTGTCAACGTTACATTTTCTTAATCTATTTCTATTTTCTTTGAAAATAAATATATATTTTCATTTATTCTAGGTCTTCACTGTTTTAGAAAATCCAGCAGTGATTATATATATTGTGAAGACGGTATAACTTAGCATTGATAGTCTCCTCACTCCTTTCTCATCTGTCGCTGCAACCCTCCCAATATTTTTCATCTAGTTTTTCTGTGATGTCGTCTGTGTCAAAAGTGCAGGTCTATGCAAAAGGAAGAATATGTTATTGACACTGAAAATGATCATTCCTGACACAATTGAATACTCAATGCATTCCGAATAGCTTGTTGCAAAATTAGCATTACATTCCACTAATATCAGGATTTTGTTACATTCTGCAGCCGATAAGAGTGTCTTACTTGCTTAATTAAAGAGATAAGATTCTCATGAGATAAATTAAAATAATCATTTTACTTCATGAGATAAAACAATGTAAGATGTTTAGATGTCATGTGTCTGAACAGAGATTCATTCTATCATTGCTGCCTTAAAACACGACCAGGAGTTGGAATCAATGACGAATAAATGTATTTGGTGCATGAACAAATTGCTAAATGTATAGCAAGAAATAGAAATAGTGACTTACTGATAACAGAAATTTCTTAAACTCTAATTCCATTGAAATGCAAACACCTGCAGTTAAATAATAGCTAGTTGTTATGTAGCTCACACATGCAACAATATAGTATTGATTTAAAAGCATAATACTTGTAAACAGTTTTCAATAGATTGTTTTTTTGTCGTCTTTTGTCTCATATAAAACCTTTTAGGGGTCATACAGGTGGTTATAAATCAAAAATAATGAAATTCAACGCACGCTCATGCCAGTGAAAATACAATGTTTCTGCAGCTAAATCATTTTGATAAATTTAGCTGAATATAACAGAAAGGCAGTAAATAAATCTAGCTTTAATTTTCTCTTGTTTTCTTCTGTGTTTTACAGGTTTCTAATAATAGAAGAAAACGAGATCTTATAATTCCCTCTGAGGTAATTACATTAAGGCTTTTTAAAGTCTGCTTTTTCAACTGAAGGTCCTTCATCACACAAATATTAAAAACTGCGTCACGTTGGAGAATGTTTTCTCAGGTCAGAAAATTATGCACGTCTTTCAGTAAATATACACGCGATACACTCTGCCACATTTTTTTATTTTTTTTAACAGACTAGATTCTCAGAAACCTTTATATCAGCAAATTTAGATGCATTGTCTATTCATGGCATGTTCCAATTATCCACTAATTATTCATCCAGGTGACTGGTCAGCAAAAACAACTTGGTAAATAACTATGCTTTGTGAAGTTTCTGAATAAATTAAACTAAAACACAAAGAAATAAGCAACACAGCAGTTGTTCTGCAATAGCAAAGGTCAGAGGGATTGGCTGATTTCTCAAAATGCTTCACAAAACCAACTGCTGTACTAATTGGAGTTTTAGATTAAAAAAGGAATATCCTTGTACTTTGATTCAGTTCAACAATACGCTATTGATTTCAAGGTGAAATAAATGGATATAATAAACATTTAATAAAACATTTCCTTCAAGTTAAGAACTGAGACAAATTTATGTTAAATCTTCATAATTCTTCATAAAGGCTAAAAGAAAGTAGGTTATTACCTCAAATTGAGCACAAATGCAGACAAAGCAATCATTACCAATTTGAAATATTAAAATGTGATGATCAAGTTTGGAGAATAACTCAAATTTATTATCAGACACAGATAAGATTGTAACAATAAATCATCCAAGCACTAGTGAAGAACTATATCTCGGACTTTTGAATTCTTCATATTTTTTAAAATACATTAGTACATGGTGTTACCCAGTGTGTGAGTAATTAAGGTCAGGGGAGGATTAGTTTACAAAACTATCAAGGATTTCCCCAGTGAGTCATTGTTTTAACCCATAGAGAAGCTGTTGGACTCGCCCTGCAGTCACGCAGAAAACTCTCGGCTTTTGTATCTCTGCTTCACTCCAGTCAGGCAGATCTCGGCGCATTTAAGAACAATCACTGATAACTGGTTATTATTTGTCAAGATGTATTTGTGAACAAACCAAGTTGAAACACAATTGATGAAGCTCACACCATAAGATTGCATCTATGGTAACACAACACCCAAACTGATTTCTCTGGACTAATCTTTGAATATGAATCAAACTGAAATTTTTGAATTCACGTCTCTTGATTTCGTTAAATCAAATTTCATTGGATTTTCATTTGCAGTAAACAAATGTCATAATTCTAGAGCCATAATTCTAGAGTCTGGCTCTATAATTGTGACATTCTAGAGCCCCACATAAATTCAATAATTTATGTGGGGCGCCAAGTAGCTGTTTGGTTATTTTATGCCTTTTACTGCCTTGTCATCATATTATTCCTCCGAGGAACATTAGCTGACAGTCACTGAAGCTGTAAGCAACATTAAATAAGTCCACAGTGGCTGTGTTAGACATAAAAATGGTGCTGAAAAGTGGAGACATAGTTTCATGGTCTTCTTTTCCACCTGAGTACCACCAAAATGTCTGTATAGTATTATTATTGCATCCAGCAGGTGGCAGTCTTTCCTTCTGCACCCTTTCACGTCACCGATCTTCTGTGTATGACAATAATCTCTAGTGTTAATTAACATCTCAAAATCTTGTTTTCTAATGAAACCAACCTAAGCCTTTGCCATTATTCCTTGTGGTTTGTTTGACTCAAAAACAGACCTGAGCAGCATTAAACTTGCAGTGAAAGATGTTGGTGGCAGCATCATGCTTTGGGACTGCTTTTCTCAAATTGTTCAATACTGATGAAATAATGAACTGGTTGTTGACCCAAAACTTTTAAGGCTTTACAACAATGGCAAAGGAGTTAGGCAATATCAAAAAACCAGGATGTGGCAGTTTGATAAACTCCCAGTAAAATAAAAACTGAATATTGTTTTCATTCTAAAGGTGTTTCAACAACATATTAGTGAAAGAACATGCAAACTTACCGTTTGCAATCAGAATGCAGCAAGTATGGCTTTAAAAATGCAGAAATTTGAACAAGGATATGGATAAATGGTTGTCATCCATCATTTGTTGTTTCTGGGTAGGGCAGAAGGGTGAGGATCTAAAAATGATCTATAAATATGAATTTAAAAAATGATAATTTGGCCAATTTTCCTATCAGTGTATCTCAATGTAATCTGAATTACTTACGCAACCTTACCACTTCTTATTCAACAGTGAATTTTCCAGGACAGACTCCTGTTAGTTGTTTTCTGGAAGAAGCCAACTAGCCAATCGTGTGTGGTTGCTAGGTGAAAATAAACATTTGGCCAATCAGCATCGCTAAAGTCAATGTCTTTTGGGCGGACAGAAAGGTGCCCCTGCCATAGTCGATGCCCGAAAAGTTCTGTGTTGCTATGGTAATAAAGTTGACAATGGCAGCAGAGGGAATCTTAAATCCCCACCTTGACGGTAAGCTACAGCTTCCGTTGCTCAGTGTGCTTTATTGGTTTTAGCAACCGTATTGCTCTCTTTTTCGCTGTTTAGTTTAGCTGCAACATTGCTCTGTTAGCATAAGGCTAATTCTACTCGGGATTATCGGTAACATTTCTTTCTTTTAATTGGTAACGTTAATTTCGCCCTTGTTGCCTTGTTTGAGTTTCTTTTGCTATTATAAAGCTAATATTTTGTTAATATCATGACGTTTGCTGGGTCAGATGGCCATCCTGATGTGGTGTTGTACAGGGAGGCTCCTGTTTGCTGACTCAGATATTTGAGCATATATTTTGTTGAGTGCCTCATTGTCAGATACAAAATCCAGGTTTTGTTTGGAGTTGTGGTTGCAGCAGAACCTCGTTAAGTCTTTCTAATTTGGGGGTTAATTTATGTGAAGGGCCATAAATATTTCACCCTGTACCAGTGTGTTTTATATTTTAATTTTTTCAAGTAGAAATGCCTCTGGTGTTATTAGTTTATTCTCTTCAGTTTTAATTGAATTTAGCCTGTTGTTTGTCCAGAGTTAAACTTACATTATGTAAGTTACATCGTTTGGTGTTTTTCACAGGTTTGAGTCTGACTCAGTGTTAACAGGGGTAAAAATAAACAGTAACTAATTGCTGTTTTTCATATAGTTACTGAACAGACATTACTTTTAGCTTTTATGTTTTTTCAGCAGCAAAGAAGTGTCACATTGCTTATATGTTCATTTGCAACAATATTTAACACATTTATTTATCCACCACTCATTGTGATGCAGTTGCTCTGTTGAGGTGCAATGTTAATAAAACTGTGAACTTTGGCATGTCAAAACCTACAAAAACAAAATCCTTGTGTGAAAAAGTAGTTCTAAAGAACATTTAAAATTCATCAGCAGTTTCCTTTACATAGAGAAACATCAAGGACATAGAGCCATTTTACTATGACATCTCCACTGGAGAAAAAAAACAAACAAAACATTTAATCAATTTACCGTTTTTGCTCCAACGTACAACATTGGTTTCAGGCTTGGAGTTTTTGTTTGGCATATACTCTGGTAAGAAAGTTGGTATCTGAGAGGAAAAAATTAGGACGTGTTTCGTGTCATTTTGGTTTTGCATAAAAACTCAATTTACAGATTCAATAAAAAGAGCAGCAAATGACTTTTGCGTCTTTGCAGCAGTTTTTCTTTCTTTTCCACTGTCTGAAAGAATACAGTCGACATAAGGTCTGCTGTTCTTAAGCCAGTCAAGTTTCAAAGATTTGACATTACTGGAGTATCAGTCAGTGCAGTTATTTTTAACACAAGTTAACAGTCACTCTATTTAAGTAGTTTTGCAACCTCATTGGACCAAATTATGATGTGGTCTCTGGAGAAAACACTCAATTCTGGTAATTCTGGAGATTTTGTTAATGATGATGAATAAAAAAAATCCTTTGGAAATGGTGTTTTATGACAAAACTCTAGCTGGTCAAAAACCTCCAGAGACTAAATAGAAAATTCAATCTAATATGTATAAATCTAATCCAAAATGTAATTATTCATGTGCCCTGACTAAAAAGATCAATAATACAGAACTGATTTTGGAAAATTAGATATTTGTGCAAATGCATGAACAGCTTCTTATATTTAGCTCTGCATGGGTAAAGAAGCAGATCTCATTTCTTTTATGCAAATCATCCTCTTGATTTATTCCATCATTTTTTTTTTTGTTTTTTAGTTTTGCTTTTCATCAGCAAAAAGCACACCAGTTCAGTTCTATCCATCTGGTAAAATATCCACATCTCTGGACAGGATTGAACACAGAACTGGTCATGATGTGAGGCTGATGAAAAGCAGCGTTGTGGCCCACCCGCAGCCTCCTGTGTTCTCCCTGAGTCTCTTACGTCTCACTGAGCCCAGAAAGTTAACAGGCCATGGCAGTCATCTGAATAAGAGGGAGGTGCAGCCCAGATTTCCCAGTTAGGCTCTCGCTGTGATGGAGTTGTAAACACTGGGGCATAATTGGGCGACCGGCCGGTGAGCAGCTTGATTTTTATCAGACATTTATTGATGCTCAGAGTGCCGTGAGTTGGAATGGGGAAGCACGAACAGACAGGGCCTCTCATAAATCACAGAAACAAGGGAGACATGAAGATTTGCCCATTGACAACTTCAGTGGGGCTGAAAGTGAGGTTGGGATTGGCATGCTGGTTAACTTTATGCTATGTTTATGCTTTCAGAGGGACCTGTATTCTTATTGTTATAATAGTTTTATTCCAAATGAAACACTGGTAATTAAATTTGTCAGCATATTTAAATAAGTAAGACCAAAGAGTGCGTGGAGCTCCTGTTGCCCCCAACAAACGACCCCATGGTCGTTTTCATGGTTACCTTTAATAAAAATCCCTGACAAACACTTATAACAATTTCTACATATATTCTGTAAGTGTTTGCAAGATTTTTTTACTTTCTGCTGCTAGATTTAGATCAACTAAAAGGCTAAAGCTAACTCTAAAGTGTCACACTATGGCCTCCCTTGAATAAGCTGACCTATAAATTTAGATGTGAGTTCATGACTAAGTGCTTAGATAGATGTAGAGCTTGACTACATACATCATTTTTAGATGATTAAGGAAAGCAATGCTTTTTGTCTTCATGATTTATTTTTTCAACATCTCATAACAGCTTCCTCACTCACTTAACAATGCTCCACTAAGATATACATTGGATGAGAATAAGATGCATTGTAGTAAAAAGTTGCTGGAAGGGAGTCAATATAATAAGCACAGATTTATTGAAATATTGTAAGGCATTGCGTTCTTTATGTCAAGATAGTTTTCATCCAAGTGGCAGTATTCTTACAAAGAATCCATCCCTCTTCAACCTTTTCCCATTATGTCACATTATATCCACAAACCTCAGCAAATTTTGTTCAGATTTTACATGACAGATCCATTTTTTGTCTGAAATGTCGCTATTGCAAGAAAGCTGCTGAGTTGACAACTGTGCGGTGACTATTGTTAACTGCAAACATGCAGACATAACCTGGTGAGCCAGTCTGTCAGTCAAACCTATTTGACTGGAGAGCAGAAGAGGACAGTGGTTGATGTTTAGACCTTTGCTGAGGTAAATAAGATGGGGGTATAAGATCGGCTCCACGTGTAAGTATCGGTTGGTCACCAATCTCCCAAAATTACGGAAATCGGCTGAGCTGTGTGCTTTGTGTTGTTATTCTTTTGGAAGGCGAACCTCCACGCCAGTCTTAAGCCTTTTGGAGTCTTAACATGATTGTTCTGCATTTAGCTTCATCCATCTTCCTGCCTATTCTGACCAGTTTCTCTGGAAAGCCATCCCCACAACATGAAAGTACTGCCAGCATACTTTCCTTTGGGAATAGTGTGTTAAGGGTGGATGTTTGTTTTCAGGCCATACTCAGCATTTTCCACCTAGTTGAGATCCTTTGACCAGATCATCTGACCACATCCACGTTTGTCCGTACCACATTTCGTATAAGTTTGTAAAGGTTTTCGTTGTCAAGGCTGATAAATGATAACATTTAGGCAAAGGGGTATATTCAAAGGCGCTACCGTATTTTCCGGACTATAAGGCACACCGGATTATAAGGCGCACCTTCAATGAAATGCCTATTTTAAAACTTTTAACTTTATATGCGCATTATAAGGCGCATAGAATAGATGCTTCAGTTTGGGTTGCCAATTTGTTCCGTACTCTATTATTACACATCCACATTTGTAAAGAAGTGGTTCCCGAGTACTTTATATAGTAGGCTGTGCCAGTCATTGTTTCACTCACGGTGTTGGTGTTGCGATATTGTGCCCAACTGCTTTCTGGGTAACACAGACCAACCGACACGTTGCCGCCGCAGTCTCTGTCTCTCTTCCCCTCCTCCCTCTCCCCTGGCTTTAAATGTATTATCAAACTTTATTAACAAACAAGCGTTCTGACAACTATCCCAGCATGCACCGCGTAATTCTTCTACTACAGGGGAAAATGAAGTCGGCGGCTGCTTACCGTAGTTGCTAGACCTGTTGTGGCTCAATATTGGTCCATATATAAGGCGCACAGGATTATAAGGCGCACTGTTGGCTTTTGAGGAAATTGAAGGTTTTTAGGTGCACCTTATAGTGCGGAAAATACGGTAGATTAATCCCTACTTTAAGAGAGGACAAGTTCAAATTGATCTCCTGAAATAGAAGGCTGCACTTTTGTCTGCATTTAAAGTATTTTGTGCAATTTGCTTGTTAATTACAGCGTTGAAACAAAAAACTGTCAACAGTTGCAAAACTAATTATTTTATGTAGAGAAAACTTTCACAATCTTCACAAAAACTTTGCATTTACGTTCATTCATTTTTTAAAATCAATTTCTATAAACTAACCATGGCCTACAGTTAACCATTATCAGTACACGCCTAACCCTAAATCTAACCCCAAAAACAAACACTTCCTTTATACATGAAGCTCTGGCTTTCAGTCCCAAAATGCGAAGATCCTCACAACTTTGAAAAAAAAAAGGATTGTACAAGATGAGAAATGCTAAACACACACGCACTCAAAAGAAACAAGACAGGGAAGTGCATTCATGACATAGTTTATTATTGTATGACCACATAAGGTCATTTTGTGGTTTGTGTTTTTTTTTTTTTTTTTAGACTGGTTATCTGCCTTCTCAGGAACTTGTGCCAGAGTCTGTTTTCAAGTGATGAAGAAAGAGCAGTAATACAGGGCAAACATGTTGCCTTTCTGAATGCACACAGAATAGCTTATCTGCTGCATTTTGGTTAGTCTTTTTTTCCATAGGTCTGTATGTCCTAGGAAACCCTAAACATCAACATCTCAACAGTGTGACTCTACAATCCCACAGGACATCATTTTCCTGCTTCCCTTTCTGGAAATGAGAGACAAGCAACAAGGAACTTGAAAGGTCCTTGTTGATTGATGGTCAGCCTTTGCTAAAGAAAAATACTTTCCACTCCTCAAGTGGATTGCGTCTCTCTGTTTATTTATGTAGCTGAGTAGCCAGGGTATAAAATCAAGCGTAAGAAAGCTGTGTTTGTCATAAGAGAACTATGCTGGGATTCTTATGTAATAAAATGCTTAAATAGCAGTCTGACTTCATGTGCAACAAGGAACCCCTTGTGAAAACCTTCAGTTTACATACCAACTAATAGCTGGATTATGCAGCACAAGAAGCAATTCCTTATAAAGTGAAGACATGCGTTTTCCCATCGTGTTACCTGGATTCAAACATTTTGCACGGCTGAGTCACTCTTCAGGTCTGTCCCTCAGGAGACTTTATTGGCCGAGCTATTCCTGGACATGTGTCAGATCCCACTCCAACCTCATTTTAGTCACTTTTCATTAGCACTCACATACAAGAACTCACAGAAGCACACACTGTTGGATCCTTTCTGGCTCAAGTTAGTGTGTTGTCAGAGCCAGACGGTCGCTGTGATCGGTACTGCTCTGTTACATGGCCCAGTAATTCCATAAGCCTTTAGTTAATGCTCCTGGTAATGTCACAGCTACTTTTTGGATTTACTATCGTGCTTGTCTGACCAGTGATCCAACATAAGCTCAGTGGTCTTTCCTGTAATTTGTTCAGCCATAGACCTGTGTTGGATAAAAGGATGTATTATTTGAGCTTTTTCCTCCTAGGTGAGACCCACTGTGGAAAACCAGATGGCAGCTACACCCATTATAGCGCCAGGTCAAAGCAGTATGAAGTGAGAGTAAGGTTTCACAGAGGAAATGGGACATATACAAGAGGTCAGTGCAGTAAAAATTGAGAATGCAGTGTTCCAGGAAGTAAGAAAATGTATGGAGAGCTTATTTTATAAGAGTAATACTGTTTCTATCAAAGAAATGGCAAAATATTGTAAAATATATCCCCCATGGTACATTTATCCAGTTACTCATTCTTACTGCCGAAAGCAACCGAGTAGCATCTAACATCCAGAACTTTCAGAATCAAATATTCAAATATCTTTACTAGATTAAATGTCTATCCATGCATACAGGATGACTTCAACGCACTGGTTTCCGAAGCTGCAAATGGGATATACACGTCTAAATGATTTTCATATAAAGTACCCTAAAGATGAATTTCCATCAGGGGAAGTGTTGCTCTGCCGAGGCCATTAATCAACTCTTTCTCGATATGACTGGACACACTCAAGCCTCAACAGCTGTTGGGCTGGGCCTAGTTTCACTGTGTGGCAGTGAACACACTGCCAGTCAGCCAGCACCCTCTGGGCTCGTACTG
Source organism: Poecilia reticulata (assembly GCF_904066995.2). NCBI lineage: Eukaryota > Metazoa > Chordata > Actinopteri > Cyprinodontiformes > Poeciliidae > Poecilia > Poecilia reticulata. The sequence goes on along the minus strand of NC_088846.1, from coordinate 15,066,686 downwards.
CGCATTACAGTGGGTGTGTGTGTGTGTGTGTTTGTGTGTGAATGGCTGAGAGTCAGGCACACCTGCAAGATGTGGTGAGACTTGCCTCATCAAATCTCTTGAAACCATGCCCTGCAGACAGAGGAGCACACTGAAGGTTCACTCAGTTGATCAGGAAGTAAGCTATGTGTGTATTTTTTTTGTGTTTATCAGATGAAGTGATACAGACAGTACATTATCACACGGTCGCAGCTGTGCTGTGATCATGCTTCAGACTTTATTTGAAGTAAACAAAGAAACCATTTGTTAAAGGAACTGTAAATAGTTAAACTGTATAGCCTAGAGATACTTCTCCTTGCAAAACTATTCAAACGTCTGCAGCTTTTTTTTTTTTTTTTTTTACATTTTGTTACATTGCAGCCATGTACAGTACTTTAATTTATGTAACTGGAATTGAATGTGAAACACCAATACGAAGTGGAGCATTTTGGTAAAGGTTACAAGAGTTTGATGCCTTTTATTTTTATTTTTTTAGGTCAAATCCCAAAAGTATGGAGCACATTTTGTATTTATTGCCCATAGATTAATACTCTGTAGAACTATTTTTCTCTGCAGTTACACATGGAAATCATTTAACATAGTGTGTTTAATGTTTTTCCAGCTTTGCATGCATTGAGCAATGCCAAAAAGTTAGTCTTATCTGAACAGAGAACCTTCTTCCACAAGTAAATAGAAGTTACACTTTGTGCTTTTTAATTCAGGCAAAATATGGAAACATTCAGACAGCATGAACACTTTTACACCGTACAGGCTAACACAAAGCCGTTTTTGAATTCACTCAGGCTCACATTGAACATTATGTGAGCAGATTTACAGTTCATAAGTCAGTACACTGAAGCTCAAAGGCTTTTCCTTAGAGGAGGAGAGATGAACCCCTCTGTGTCCCTTTCTTACTTGAATACAAAATCCTATTTTGCTTGACTGAGCTAAGAGAGAGCATTGACCACAGTGCCACAGGCAGAAAGTCAAGGTTTGTGAGTATACACTCTTCACAAGACATGTCACATTCATATCTTGCTTTCATCCAACTCTTTCACCTGCTGTTATTCTCAGCAACATGGCCATTTTCATTTCCCTTTTTTTATTCTCGATTTGGGAATTAGGAATGGGTGGACCCTTGTTCTGTCATTATGCAACATGTCTCCACCTTTCCTGCAACATATCCTGGTGTTGCAAGGTCTTCGTGTCAGGTAATGTAACGCAGTAGGGGAAGTTTATTTCTAACTACTTCCATAGAGTACTTTTGTGCTTGAAAATGTAAGATTCGTCATGAATTTGCTTAAGCTTTCTGCCTTTCTGACTGATGTCACCCCGTGCTTGTTGTGTTGGGAAAGTATGGCGACCACAAGAATCCAGCACCGTGCAGGAAACATAACCATAGACAGAGGGCCCATTCTTACACAAAGTGGGCAGGGACCAAAACACACACACTCACAGAAAGAGGAGGAGGAGGAGGAGGAGGAGTACGGAAAACACGGGTAGAGAGAGAGCGAAACAGGAACAGAAAGTGAAGACTTGTCAAGATGTTTGGGTAAGGGGTTCCAGGACTGAACAGAACACAGCAGAAGCCAGATGCCAAACTGAAAGGAACAATAGTCTGAGCAGCTGACTGGATTAGACAAGAGGGGTGACCTGACCTGCTGCCACAGAAGCGCCTGCGGGGTAAGGTGCTGCTTTTAAGCACTTCTTGAATGCCCGTAGCTTCTCTAAAGCAGTTCTAAGTGATGTTTTTGAGTTTGTGAGATGACTTCACAGAAAGCTGGTGTTTCTAACTCCAGACTCCGTTAAAAAAACAACAAAGTTGTTTTGACTGTGGTTAGACACGGCAGGATGTCTGACAGGTTGCAACAATGTGCTGATGAGTTTTTTTTCCTGCCTTTGAATTCTCCAGAATGTCAGTAACAGAGCCTTTTGGGCTTTTTAAACAAAAGCTCCCAATGAAATGTAGCTTGAACTGAAATGCTTAACTTCCAATGCTTGAGTGTATATTTGGCTATTTACAAAGAATGACAGCTTCCTTTTCTTCTCACTTCACGAATGTCCTCAGACTCACTCATTTCACTCAGTTAGGATCAAGATCACACAAGCCGGAAGTGTAATGGTTCTGCTTAATATTACTTCAGAATACCTGAGAAAAATAATTATTTTTTGTTGACTCATGTCCTCTGGTACAAAATACTTTCTTTTGCAGTTGACTTGAAATTAAACATTCACATACGTAGACCTTATAAAAATATGAGTAGATCAAACTAAAATCTTCATGTAGGATTACTAAAATTACGTTCTAGTTGCTAAATGCCAGATACATCTTTTTTTTTTCCTTTAGTCCTTTAGTATTTGGTAGAACTGTTATGAAATAGTTTGCACTAATTTTAACTCAACTCCTCCTCAGAACTGGTGTGAGTCAGGTTTGTAGGCTATCTTGCTTGTACACACCTTTTCAACTTTAACCACAATGAGTGACACTGTAGGCTTGGGGCTTTGTGACTGATTTGGTTGAAGAAGAAATGTTGCTGTAATATTTCCAGGCGTTGTTCTTTCCTTTTGAAAGGCGAGCTTCTACTTTGTAAAGCTGGTACATCACAACATGTACCAGCAAAAAAGTCTGTCCCTCCTGCAAAACACCCTTTTGGGGTGACCGTGCAGCCCTGATTCTTTCTCTGTTGGACGGGTGTCCTTAATATCTTTTGGAGACATTACTCCAAAATCTTTATGTTGCTTTTGAAGTGATGTTTTCTTCCTCTCCGAGTGCAGACCTTGTGATGACACTATGTAACAAGGTTCAGAATCTCATAAAAATCATTACATCATGTCATTGGCTATTCTGATTTGTTTAAGCATATAGTAATTTTAGGATGTGTGACGTGGCAAATTTGAAGAAAGAAAGAAATTATTACAATTACATTGGTAACATATAGAATTCTGGTAATCCTATGTGACGGCAAACAGCCTAGGTTGTATTGGCTATAATGTCAAACAGTGAGAACAGTTTCTAAATTAAAGAGCAAAATGTCCAAGCTCTCCGTACTTATCGATGGCGAATAAAGAGGGATCCGCTCTGACTGTGTGCTCAAGGGCAAATCATTAAAGATTCCTGCGATGCCTTCTGTCGCTGCTCTGCCTTTTAGGTCACACATGCTCCCTAAAAAGCAGCGGAGGGCCATTTCGGTGCAATCAAAACATTCTTCTCAGCCCCTTCCTGGCTTTGTGTGCTTCAGAAATGGTCTCTTCCTGTGTATCAGTTGCTCAAGGAGAGCATGGTGTCATGAGAAAGTGAAGAGGCCACTTAAAGTCAAGAAAGGCATCTCGGCAAGATCACCGAAAGACATGATGTGATATGCTTAAAGGCCAGAGTTGACTTTCAAGTCTGAATGTTTTGCTTAAATTTGTGCTTCCATAATGTCACAAAATCAAACCTCGGATAAGGCTGTCATTCTCACTGCCAGTGGCCTTGATTATCTAAGGCCAAGCATGAAACAATGTAAGCAGTTTAAAAAAAGTTTAACTGTGTGTACAACATAACGATTGTTATCTTTTCGTGGAAACAAATTGAAAAAGTAGGTTCAGATTAAACTATCAGTTTTCTTTTAATCCTATGATTGTCCTGACAGTGTTAATGTAGTGATTTTTTTATTTTTTTATTTTTTCCGGTAAAGAACTGATGACTTATGCATTCCATTCTCTGACTTTACCCAATGATTCATTGTTTGCTGTCTTTATGTGACCAGACTAAACCAACACCTCCCCTAATTTGTGGCTTCGTCTCTCCCACAAACACACGGCTCTGTGTCTTTGACTTGTCATGTTTTTAATGTAAGATTCAATGCACACAAATGTGCTGCAGTTCTATAAGATCCATCACCACATGCACCAGCAGCCAATTATCTTAAAAGATGAAGCAAAGACAACAGCAGCACCCACGTGTAGGGAATTTTATACGTCCAAAATTAGCGCAAGTTTTTTTTTCCACCCACTGCTGTTCTTAGTAAGTTGAGTTCTTAAGACAAAAAGATTCCAGAATGACATAGGTTCTTAATTTAAGGTTTTTAGTACAGTACTTTAAGTCTGTGGAAGTTAGGTGTCAGCATAATACGATAAAAGGTAGTGCTGATTTGGTTTTTCTGAAGTATTTCTCAGAAATGAGATCATTAGATCACCAATGGTGAAACTGTGTGCGAGCTGTGAATTACTTTTAGTTGTGAAATTATACGTCGATTTAACCATAGCAACAGAGGATGAATATGACTGGATAAACGGATGGGAAAACAAAGAGAAATACAATCCTAAAGGATACTTTTGATCCAAACTTATGGATTCTTGTTAAACTTTCACACCAATATGATTTGAAACTCTGGAAAAATGAAAGATGAATTGATCACAAGGCTTTTTTTTAAAGGTGAAACTAAGTTTTCCCTCAAATTTGAAAGTCAAGGTACAAAAATCTTTCTTGAGAGTAAATGATAATTTTCTATAGCTAATAATGATATGGGAATCCAAGTCACATGTTGCCTTCCTTAAAGGGGAACTCGCCCCCTTTCAGTCAGTGCACTCATCTAGACATACAAACCTAATTTCATGACAAACATGAACGTGCACTTTCATGTGATATTATGAAATGCACAGAAATGTGTTCGTTTGATTCTAAATAAGAGGACGCTCCAAAATAACTGCAACCCAACTATTGTCTTTTCTTTAGATCTCCGCTTGTGTATTTAGACACTTTGAGTGACTTCCTGTTGAGCACATGAACTCAGGTTTGTGGGGGAAGGTTAGTGGCTCTCTGCGGATAAACGTATTTCACACATGAGGCGCAATGCACGTTGACAGCAAAGCCAAATCTATTTGCTCTCCTCTTGCAGGTGCATCATCCTGTCTCTCTCTCTTTCTCTCTCTCTCTCTCTCTCTCTGTCTCTCTCTCAAGTTAATGTGAGGTGAAAATCTTCTGCCCTTCCTGGAGCCAGAATGCAAATAGTGTTGAAAGCGACGGAGCATCTAAAAGAGAACACTTGAGTGAAATGGTGTTTGAAACCACTTAAAAAAACAATTTAAACAAAAGATGTTGCCTCAAGGGGTTCAGACTCAAACCGTTTCATTACAAAGAGGAGCAGTTTGGTTTCTGTGCCGAGTTTAATTTTGCACATCCGAAGCAGAAAGTTCCTTTTGAAGAGCTGCTTAATAAGTTAAACAGGTCAAATGGAAGCAACGTGTTTCGAGGGCAGATTTCACTCCTCCGCTGCAACGGGAGCCGTTAGTGTTGTACGGCTGAGGAAAAGAACTCACTCCTTCGCAGATTTATTCTGCCTTTTTGTTCACATTAAAAGTAAACATTTCAGATCATCAAATGAGTTTTAAAGTCAGTCAGTGATATTCTGATTAAAGATATAAATCAGGCTTTGGAAGTTTAATTAAATGTTTTGGGGGGGAGACATCCAAACCTGTGTGGAAAAAAAAAAATCCCCCCTAAACTTAATATGTACTTGTGAAGCTCTTTGTAGAAACAACGTCCATCAATCGTTTGCAATGACTGGCAGAGTCTTTTTTTGTGAAGAAATTTCAGACCACTCTTTGTTGCCAAATTGTTTTAATTCAGCCGGACAGGAGGGTTTTTAGAAATGAATGTCTTATGTGATGAAGCCACATCATCACAATCAAATTAACAGTAAGTCCAGATTTTAAGTAGGTGAGTTTTGAGCCTTGATTTAGAGTTGCCTTTGATTAGTTATAGGTGAAAAATCAATCAACGTATTTTATGTGTATCTGCTTGATGATTTTTTATTAGGACGTTTGACGCGGAAATGTGCTAGACAAACAAACCTGACTTGACTATAACTAGTCAGAGATTTTGGAATGGACATGGTGGTGTGCTTTGGGTTGAGATCCTGCTTACACCTTAGTATAAATCCACAGACTAAAGACCTGATATTCTTCAACAAGATTTGGTGCTAGCAAGAGAGAAGAAAAAAGGTTCCACTTCCAAGTTGTCCAAGTCCTTAAGTAGAAGATCAACCTCAGACCATCAAACACCGTCTCTGGGTTTTGATTAGATGCTCTTTTTCTGAGGTCATGTGTTTGTTTTCTTCCAAAATGTTCTATTTATGTCTTGTAAAAGTTTTGTCTCTTCTCTTTTGTCTTGACTTAGAACGAGCTTTATCTCAGAAAAGTTCCCCACATTTGGTGTTAGTAGATGTTTCTCTTCTGATGTTGCATTTGGATGGACCAGGACATCGCATGTTGCTTTTTGGGATGTTTTGTCACTTCACACTTCAAACAGACTGGTGATTTCTTGATTTTACAGCTTTTACAGTAATCAGGCCGCAGTTTGGCCAGTGAAACGGAACCAATGAAACGTGTTAAATCACACTTTTAAAGAGATGCAAATATATGTTTATATAGGGAAATTATTATTTTTTCTTTGATTAAGCACAATCATCAGTGAATCAGTGAATTTTGCATGCACTGAGGGTATTTTAAATACTTGTGAGGCAAAAAAAAGGTTAAACAAGAAATCTGTAACAAAGCAAAAACTTTTTACAGCACTATACATTCAGGAAAGTCTACTTTAACAGGTCTGGCCTTTCTGCCCTCCCTTTCCTAGTTTCCTCTGACACTCTGTCACACTCTCCATCTCAGCGGGACTCTTAGGAAGATTGGTTACCTCTGTCTCCCTCTCGCCTTCCCTCAGACGCAATCTCCCCTCGATTTTGTCCTCCCTTTTTTCCGCCTTGCCTCCGTCTTCTCTCAGCGGGACCCTTGAAGGGATCTGCCCTGAATCCTGAATGACTTCTCTGCAAATTTAATGAAAGAAAAGCTGAACAGAAAAAAAGATATTCTAAGCTGACATTGACAAGAGGAAGGGGAGCAGGAGTGGAGATGTTTAAAGGCAGAAAGATGGATTGGAGTCAGGGAAAGCCAGTGAGGGTAGAAAGATAAGCCCCGTCTGCCTGAAAGCAAATTTCTGTCTGTGTTAATTTTACTTTTCTTCTGTTTGTTTCGCAGCCTCAACAATTCAGCAGCGTGACAAAACGAAACTGCAAGCTAAAGGGCAAGAGGGCTTGAGAAAACAATTAGAGGAATGCTGACCTGCATAAACAAACTTGGTTTAAGATTTATTTCCCCCCCCCCCTCCAGATTGAATCACAACAACAAGGCAATTTCAAGAAAAGACACTCCTACAAACAAGCAGTGTTTTGGTCCTTATAAGAGCAAAACAGACGCGTTCGAACAGCATCCGTAAGGTGAACGTCCAAAGAGGAACAGAACAGCACAAGTTTGGACAGATTGGTCACATAGAGCTGTGCCTCGGGGCAACTATCTCATCTGGGATCTTCACGAAGAATGAGGAGCATGTGAAGTTCATTGTCAAGTCACTGGAAGTCTTTGTGCTGATGGCTGATGAACTGACTTGTGCTCAGAGAGCTAAATGAGATGTCAATCAGCTTTTAAAGTTGAAGCTACTCACTCGGATGAACGGCGCAAGTCGGTTATTTTAGAGTCCTGGCAGCGTTTCTTTTTCATCGCAGTATAGACCTCTAAATCTCTGTAAAGCTTATTGAAACGTTTCTGGGAGTCCAACTCAAGCAACTGAGCTCCGCAGGCCAAACGTTATGGAAGGGAAGTTTCAGAGTGTCCAGGACTTTTTCAGCTGGCTGTGGACCTTGGCTGTGGACAAACACAACCAGGGGGTCTACAACACCATCTGCCTGGTCGTCCTGCTGACGCTTCCTCTGCTGGTCTTCCTCACCGTTGTGGTGGTGTGCTGCCACTGCTGCTGCTGTCGCCATGATGGCAGCTGCCGCCGCTGCTGCAGCTGGTGCTGTGGAGGCTCTTCGAGGTCGGCGGGGAAAAAGAATAAGAGTTCTTCCAACAGCGAGGACTTGTGGATATCCGTAAAGACTGGACCGACGACTCCTGATCGGGTCGCTATGGGAATGGTGTGAGGATTACCTCTGTTGAGGATTACCGCACAGGTGCCGATCAGTAGTTGGAAGACTCAAACTCGTTTGGGATGTAGATATCATTCAAATAAAAAGAACTTCATATTGCCGTGGGCATACACACGGCTGAGACGAGTTTGTTTTTGTAAACAAATACTTGTCACTTTGTATTCACATGATGCTGTGTGTTCTGGTTTTATGACAGTGTTTACAACATTTTTATGAGCTTTTTTTAGTGCGTGGTACATAAAGAAGAAATATGCAGACTGAAAAATATGAATGCAAGTGTGTCTGTGCAGCGTGTGTGTCAGGTAGAGAGGCGCAGAGTTGTTGGAAGAACTTGATTCTTAGAGCTCCCATGTGAAATTCAATGCATCCATATTTGGGAGAGGGAGCAAAGGAAAAGTCTGCTCACTGCTCAAACTACTGGCACCCACTTTTCAGAGTGCAGACTGAGAAAAACAGCAGTGATATCCAAGACGAGCCCTTATTTTATAATTTTTTTTAAAACAATTTAGTATTGTTCAATAAAAGATATGTTTGTCCATACATTGGAATCATTAGGTTTCTCACATTAACGGAAGATGAAGAATAGAGGCAGTTTGTTATTCAAGAAAGCAAATTGAAATAATTTGCTTTTAGAAACTCACTATATACAGTGTGTGTATTATGGCTCTTTTTGGATTTGAAGCTCTGGAAAAATAAAATGTCATTTCAAGATATAGAATTATTCACCATTTTGGTTTTTTGATCGATGTTATGTGTTTTAGTGCACTGCAACTTAACAATTGCGAATGCAAGACGCTGCTTCAGTGCTGAAATAAACATTTTTTAATTGAGTTTGATGTCAGGTTAAGGGCCATATACAGATAAAACAGTTGCTCTTGCATAGAAAACCTTACAGAAGCACTTTGGAATTTAGACAGCTACTACGCATTATGACCACACTTATGTGTCTGTTATGTATATATGGATATTCAGAATATAGTTTTATTAAAATTGCTAAGCAATCTTTTGTTGTACTATTTTCCGAGTTCCCTCAACTATTGTGTCTATACACACATATTCTACATATGTGTGTATAAACACATACAGTATGTTATGAGCAATCAGTTTTATTTCATATTTTATTACATTTCTGAATTACAGAAAATGTAAACTTTATTGAAATTGTATCAGATTTCACCACATTTTTTTATTGTAGCCACTTCCTCAAAGGCTAATTAAGCAGAAGTCTGTCTGCAGCGTCATCATCTTTATTCATTAGTTTACTCCGATACCAAGCTGGAGGCCGGTTCCTCTCATTTCAGCTCACACAGACAATATCCCATGTGGAGAGCAGAGATGTCTCTTCTGCTTCATTTTTGCTGTATACAAAAATCCTGTAAAAAAAACCCCAAAACAAATAAATGAAAGCCTTTGTATGAATGTATAATGTCCAGTGAAAATCAGTGCATAAGGCATCTTTAATTTGTTTTTGTCAGAGAAAATGTGTTTGAAGTTTGCAGAGTCAGTTTGCATTATTTGCATCCTTACTGAGGGAGTCTTTTTGAGGCAGATTTGCAATGATCACAGACAAGCTGTTCTATTTCCTGCCTTAGTGTAGATATCAGAGCAACGTCTTTTTTCCATCTTTTCTGTTTACACACGGCTTACTTCACATCAGTATTCAGTTACAGGCAATAACAAAGCCAAATGCCATAAATGTTTGTGTCTCAAGTTATTCATACATGATTAGCAATAGTTTTACTCGTTATACATATTCCATTTAAGTTGCAACATATCACAAGTGTCTGCTTATGATTGTGTATTTTTAAAGTCCCTCTGAAATAAATGTCCATTAAAGTTTGTAGGTTAAATTTATAGCATCACCTGCAAATAACAATGAGGGAAGTTATATAAAATGAATTGCCATTAAATTTAATTTTCTTTTTCACTTGATCAGACAAAACAGACCTATAAAGATGTTTTTACGTCATTATCTGCTAAAAATGCCCGTTTAGTTTTCTGAGGGCCAATGAGTTATGACATGTTTTCAGCCAGTCTAAACACGCAAGACTTTTTTTTTGTTTATTTGTTTAAAAAAATGCTGACTTTATTGGTTTTCTTTTAATTATACACTTGGGCAGATTTTATTGTTGTTCTGAATCCATAATTTATCGAGGCGTGCACAACGATCCAGCACGAAGTGGAAGCAGACAGGAAGAAATATAATAATTTTCTCAGTTTCTCTCAACCCCTAAGGAGCGGGATATTAAAGTTTGAACACTAAGCAGTTGTGGTTGCGTCTACACTGATATCTTCATACTGACAGCTTAGACAATATTAAGAAAAAAAATACATCTATACATGTATGTCATGGGAAGTAAAGCTGAAGATCACTTTTACCAAGTGTCATCACACAGGTGCAGATTTCCTAACATTCGCAGCAATGATCAAAACTAAAATTTGATTACTTAACAGCTCTGTCTGGTTATTCTCATAAAATACAACTGCCTGGTTTTTGCAAGCAGGAAGTGAACTGCTCCTTTGAACAAATCGGGTGCGTTGCTTTGAAATCTGTTGTGGATATTTGCTGTTATCACTAGAAACAACACCTGAAACAAATTTTAAGACATTAATTTATTTCTCTGTTCTCAATAGTTTAATTTATATCTTAATGGTATGTTTTACTTTTAAAGTGACAAGGAGTTGGGGGCATCCAGTGGGTCGAATGCACCATTTTTGATAACTTCTCTTTCAAAGCTAGTTTTGTTCTAAAGCATGACCAAACAGGAATTATTCATAAAACACATAGCAACTGCCTAATTGCCAAAAGTGAAAAATGTCCTTCTTACAGGCTTCTGCTGCTTCATACTGTTGTCATTATTAAAATTAGGTTACACACTCAGTCTTTTTTAAATTGTTTTATTGACCCGTTTGGCAAAACATTTGATGAACCAAATATAAGTTGGATCCTGGATAAGATGATGTCAATGTCAACTTAGGTGTCTTTGTTCTTTTAGTAATAATTAAAAAAAAAAATACCTTCAGTCTGGTCGATTTTATATCTTCAGCCACAAAGTTTTTGAAAAGACAACATTTAAAATTAGGCATCTTTCATTAGAGGTTTATACTAGAACAGAAGAACAGGCAATACGCAGCAAATAGTGTATGTAATTTATTGATTTTATTTTATTTTTTACATATTTGTTAAAGCTGTCAGCATGTCATGACCAAATAGCTTGAGACAGATAAACCATGACAAGATGAATCTCCTCCACCTCCTCCCTGAGCTGCTATTGCCATCTGAAGAAATGCACCCTCCCAACCAAAAACAACCAATCAGAGCCAGGAGGAGGGTCTTAGCGCTGTCATTCATCCTCATGTACTCATTGCTCAATGTGGTAATGGCGGAGAAACAACTTACTGTTCCAGGAAAACCGTTCATCCGCTGTCATTTGGGGCCATGCTAACTAGCCTGAACATTCACAACAGGCTCTGCTAGTTGAAGCTTAGCAGAGAGCAAGTGGAGGAAGGGGAGAAAAGAACAGCACTACGTGGAGGATGATTGACAATGCTGAGACCCGCCTTCTGGTTCTGATTGGTTGTTTCCAGGGAGCACTGGGAAAAGGAAGAGGAGTGTGATTGTTTTTTTCACAGAAATGAAATCTGATACAATGTCATCTATTTCGTACCATACTGTTACGACATAGTGACAGTTTCAACAAATACTGTATGTAAAAAAAAAAAATGTCCAAAAGTTACAAATTGTAGCTTAATCCCAAACAAGGAAAAATCTGCATGGTCAAACAAAATGAAAAATATTATTTTGTATTAAAAGCACAAGTCTCTGCCTGATTCACCTGATTCAGCAAAGAGTAGCTGAATCAGGTGCTTCACCACTAAATGACATCAAACCTCAGAATTGAGCTGGATTACTTTTCATCTTATGTTGCGCAAACCTTAGATAGACTATTGTTTCAAGATTATCTGTGTCTTCACCAGATAAACAAGGAAACACAGCAATAAGCCATGGGGAAACAACCTGAAACAAGTAAACAAGAATCATTGGAGACATGATTAGGTCACATTACAGACCAAATCAGACCCAATCACTGCATTTCTGAACAGCCAGATGGCAGATAATCCTAGGAGGTGTTGTTGCCAAGGTTGTGTGAGAGGAGTAGTTTTTGACCCAAAAATTTTTGAACCAAAGTAATTGCTAAGAAATGACCTGTTAGAGCAATCTGACCTGATAATCCATGACAATGTTGATGAGCGATACTAAAATAGAAGCCAATGGGATTAATTTACTGCCAACATGCAGAATGCTTACTAGGCCTGGAGGAATCATCTGTGAAATTGGGGTCAAACAGATCTCTTGCTGAGGCACAGTTCATTCTTTTATGATCTAAACTCTACATAAAATGCTTAATGAAATTTAATGAGTCAAACGTATACCTTTCTCTTCTGTAGTTTTTTTTCTCCACACCACAGACCCCATTATAAAACACCCCCTTGTTTCCTAACCAAGGTCTTGCAAAACACGTCAAAGTGAGCCTTGAGGGAAGTGATGACCCGAATGGCACAGACACACAGGCACATGCATGTTTGTAAACTCATATTGTCCTTTGTATATATTTAGACGCACAGAAATGGGGAAGGAGAGAAGAGGAAATCGGCCAGCTCTTCCCACTTTCTGTTTGTTCTTGCACTGAGCAAAGCACTTACCTCTTAAAGCAATGGCAGAAACCAATCTCCTTAAAGTAATTTGCAGCCACTGTCTCAGACGGCCACTTGCATCACTGAGCCCTCGTGAGACGTTTCATTCCCAAGCTGAAATAAAATACAATGGCAAAAACGGTTGTCACATTTTATGCATCTGCCTCCTCAGAGTCTGATGGATTCTGATGAGTAAACCGTAAACATTATCCTTTCGTATTCTACTTTGGCTGTCGTTTTTGGAACAACGCTGCAAAACACGTCTTGTTTCATCAAGTCATATTTTTTGTCTAAATCTTTTTTGTCTTTAAGCAGTTTGGTGTGCTTTTTGTATCCTTTAGCTGTGTAAGGTGGTTCTTGCTAAGACAGCCAATGCTCTCTCGCTGTTGGTAGATTATGTTCTAGAGAATTGAGAAATAGTTTCGACCAGACGGCAAACAGTCATCAGTTCCAGCAAGGGCAGTTACTCAACGCCTCTATGATGAAAGTGCGCTGTACTTTGGAAACTGGTTCTATATATAAAGGCAATCAACTAAAAAGTGGTTTACACAATTACGCAATTTAGAAGATCAAACCGCACTTAAAACGAGTGTGAACCTTAAAACTTTGTGCTTCTGACCAGTGTCCATGTTGGAGCTTTGGTGCCCTTGACAAGATTATGGTCTAAACTCCCTGAGCATGAAGGTGTGGCCAGTGTATTGGCACAGTAAAAGTAGACTTTTAGAGCAACCATGTATCGACCAGTGTGCTCAATATTTCTTCAGTGAATCTGTTCAGGACAGTTGATGGTAAATAGGATTTACCTGTTTGCTGAATGCAGCTAACCAACAACTGGATGTGTTTAACTTGCAGAGTGGATTGCACTTCTACAGTAAGACAGCAGTTACAGTTGTGATCCTTGGCATAAAAAATAAAAACAGAGCTTTCCAAGGGTTTGGATTTGTCAAACAGCAAAATAAAAATAATGACAAATGGATCGATCTCCAATTTAAAACACACACACAGCTCACTGGAGATAAGAAGCAAAAAACTAATCAAAGCTGTGTTAACTAGTTTCTTCTAGGACTACTCCTGAGCCTTTGCCCCACATCCAAACCTTACAGAGGAGTTGCAGCTACACCACACAACATAAGACTAAAAAAAGGTCAAGGAACTCATTAAAACAGATTTATTTTGTGACACTACAGTGAAAAAGAATTAATAATGTCAGTTTGAAAACATAATTAGTAAGGAAAATATTATTAATCAGGATTTGATTTGAAAAGCATAAAAAAAAAAAAAGACAAAGTTCAGCAACTTCAAATCCATTCTGGCAGATTGGCTGAAAAGCTGATTTATGTGCTCCACGTCCTTGTCACATAAACTGTGTTTGTGATAAAAGTGTTAAGAAAATCTAATTAAGCAGAGTAGGAGCCAGCGCAACATTAATAGCATCTGTCAGCTTTCCAGATTAAAAACGGGAGTTTGGTCATTCGGTTTTCGAGAGCGGCACAAACAAATGTCATTGTTATTGACGTCTGATGGGGACCCGTCACATTGATTGATACGAGCTGTCCCCCGTCATATGAATGTAAAGCAGGAGCAATTTGGATTTTCGAGGCTGCAATCAGTTGTTATTTTCTGGCTTGTGTCATACCGCCTTATGTGATGTGACAGTGTTGGACGCACAGTGGCAGCATAATCAATAGAGTAAGGGCACATGCTTCAGCAGCTGACAAATGAGCCATTCATTAAACACACAAGTAACGCTGCTTATTTGGATGTTGGATATTTGAATTATATCTCTGAGGATTTAATTTAAATTGGAATGTAACTATGACTCTAAAACAGGTTTAAGACTAATATAATAATAGGAGATAACATGAAAACTTTATTTGGCATCATATTTTTTTCTGGTTTTTAGTCAGGTTGCCTAAAAAAACAGCAAAACATGATTGTCTACAAATACATGTTCTTCCACGTAGCATGCAACTTCATTCAAACGAGTTTCTTGCTGACCATTTTTTCCCCACAATCACACTAAACCGGGGCTTTCTGATTTGTTTACAAACAAGAAATAAGTTACTACAGGTTATTTTTGGTTGCTTATGTTATGCTCGTCTTTCTCCAAAAATTACACAATATTTGAATCACACATGTTTGCAAAATCCTTGTGTGGTCTATCTACATTTGTACAGAAACACCAAAATCTAGTGTGATCAAAGGTTGATGGTGCCGACTGCTTCTGTTGCAGTTTTTGGCCGCTTTCCTATTTGTTGTCGGCGCTTGAGACTCTGCTTTTTCCCTCTCTGGCCATCAGCGATCGCCTCTTTCTGCTGGACAACGCTCCCACGGGTCGGATCTTCATCTCTGTGAAGTCCAGGGATGTTAGATGTCCTTTCCATGGCTCCCAGTTGACTCCCTAACAGCAAAACAGCAAATCAGGAGCACAGTGAGCAGAGGGGGGTGAGGAGGCGAGCACAGACGAAGGTAACAGAATTGTGAAGAAGGCAAGTTAGAGACAGATTCAGGGCCACAGAAAAAGAAAGTGGCATGACAGACAAGCAGAATAAAAGAAAGTAATAAATACCGGCCTCAGGGTCCATATTATGTGAGTACAAACCTGTTTTGACTGTTATTGCATTCTGGCAGCAAACACTGGAGCAGAGATCTGCAGCAAAAATGCTACGAATAGAATCTTGACAAGAGCAGAGAAATCCCCTGGCTTTTTCTGAAGTGTCCGTCTCTCTAAGATATAATAACTGCTGTTTTTGTTTTGTTTTTTTTCCTATCAGACTACCGACACACACTACTGGTTTAAAGCTGGCTCTTGAAATGTGTTTTCTTATTGTTGGATGATGGATTTGAGTCATTTTGGCTGTTCCCCAGCATTACAGAAACCAAGCAATAAGCAAAGGGCTGGGAGCAAGTTGTCTTAATTTCTAAAGAAATATCCTCATGCTGAGTCATTTCCTTCTGTCTTTAATTAAGCATAGCTGTAAGAGATCCTACATAACCATGATATGTTTTCTAATAGTTGTGTTATAGTATACTTTTAGAAACTGCAGCAGAGGAAACAGTTATTTTTGTGACAAAAGTTGCATGTAAAATGCAAGTCTTCTGTAGAAAATGACTAGAAATATACAGTTCTCCCAGTGGTTATCGCCTCTCCTAATGAAGATGTGAAAATATGTAAAAAGTAATCAAATATGTTTTTTAATAGTCCAGTAGCATAAAATCACAACAAAAATATTGTGCGTGCAAAGATGGAGAGTTAATAAATCTTCCATATGCTGCATGTCGG
Organism: Poecilia reticulata; assembly: GCF_904066995.2. Taxonomy (NCBI): domain Eukaryota; kingdom Metazoa; phylum Chordata; class Actinopteri; order Cyprinodontiformes; family Poeciliidae; genus Poecilia; species Poecilia reticulata. The sequence continues at coordinate 15,050,726 of NC_088846.1, read as the reverse complement.
TCAGGATATATGAAGCTCTATTGACAAAGAATGCTTATAAAATACCAGATAATCCCTCTGATTAAATGCACTAATATTAAAAGTAGAATTATTTTCTAAAAATGCATTATGAGTTTATGTTTAAGCAAAACAAGGGTTATTTTAGGACCTTTAGCAAATCTTTACTGGGGAGGGTACAAATAATTGTAAAAGAAGATTTGAATGACAAGAAATTGTAAAACCTTTAAAACTCTCAACAAGATTTTCAATGACTTCTAATTACATCATTTACCGTTACAATTACTAATATTTCTGGGAATTGGTGATGTTGCTTTTGTCTGACTTTGACTGACAGCTAATGTACTCAAGAACACAATAAATGAAATGAAAGGGGTTAAAAAATAATTAGAAATTAAAAACAAGGCAAGGGAAAAAAAGCAATGTAACAAAATCAGACTTAAAAAATGTATTGTGTTCTAAAACGTCATCTAAAATGACCAAAAATAAAGTAATTTCTTCCCCTTTAATAGTGTGACCACTTAGACTACCTAAATGCTGTTTTGCAAAGAAATGCTACATTTATCCTGCAACTACGTATATTTACTTCACCCAGGCATACTCATACTCGGCAGACTCATTCTGAAAAGCATTCAGCAAACCAGGTAATAAAGGCAAAGTGTCCTCCTTGTTCACTCACCACACTGTGTGCGTTGTCTCCCCATTTACCATTAAGGTTGGCCAAGTGACAGTTTGCATACCACCAAGCTCCTTTGTGGGTCCTGGCACAGTTAGTTAACGCAAGATCATTATCCGAGTCTATGGTGGTCCAGGGCCGGCCTTGGTGGTAGGTCATGGCGTCACCTGAAAGTCATCAATAAAAACAAGATTTCTGTAAATACATCGTATTGGTGTGTATTCATCTGCCCAGGTATTCCGAGTCATGTTTTTAGAAGCAGAGGGATTTATAAAAGTAGAGAGGATTCAGGTAGATGGGTTATATGCACACCGTGTCTCATTTTGTGTTTATGGATTTGTGGCATATTTAACTACTGCCTGTTTTAAAAACCCCTCTCTCTTTAAATATTCTGTCTGGCTTACTGTAACCTTTTGAAGCAAAAATCTCACACGTTGCTAAAGTGTGTTTACATAATGGTTGGTGTACACGGGGTTTCAAACCCCTCAATTACTGCCCCCATCTGTCTTGTTTCTAAATCTGCCATCACATTCTCAGTATGCATCACTGTATGTGGGTGTTAAAAAGAAATTATAATTTATGAAAGCAGTGCTTCCAGTTCTCACATACACAAACTTTTACATGCTGAGACCCACCTGCTGTCCCTCTGTATTTGCCAATGGTGAGCTTGAATCTCTGTCTGACCGGAGCGATCTTAAAGTTGTCGTAAATGGCGTACGCTCTATCTGAGCCCAGGCCCAAGTCGAACCTGATCTCGTACTGCGTGGGAGTGTTGGTTAGCTCGTGTATCTTATCCAAACCTGTGACGGCGAATAAACAGATGCAGAATTTGAAGGGAGTATATGATGCACAATTACAGCTCATACGAGCGTGTTTTATAGTCTGTAGATAGAGCTCTCCCCCACAAAACAGAAACACCAAGTCGCTCACCAATCCAGAACTCCTCTGTCAGGTTGCCAAAGCCTGCTATGTACTGCCTCCAGCGTCTCATGAAGTCCAGATTCCCAGTGTTACGCCGCTGAAGTACCTGAAAGCATCAGGAACGAAATCTTACTTACAGATGCTGGATTAGAAATATGTTAAAAAAAAAAGTTCATGAGCAGAAGTTCATGTTCAAATAGGCTTAAAATTTGTCGATATTTTTCTGTATTGGAAAGTGGTGAAGTAGTATTTGCCCGTTTACATGCTTTATTGGATTTTGTATTCTTTTGTCACACTTAAAAGTTTGGATCAAGGAAAAGCAGATCCAATTCATCCATAGATCCATAATTTTTGAATGTAGGCGTTATATTTTTTTCTGAGATGTTATGTTGCCAAACAGAATGAATTGAACACCTTCCATTCCAATCCAGTCCACAGACTATTTTTCTGAAAGTCTTATGGCTCATCAAGATGATTTATGCAGTTTATGAGACAGGCCTTTCTGTTCTGTTTGATGAGCTACAGTTTAAGTGTTATGCTCTGTCTTAACACTCCCATGGTCTCAGCAAGACTCTCAGGAGGAGTGTGGCAAATTTCATGGTTGGTCAACGGAGAAACAGGGAGGATGTCTTGTCAGACTGTTAGTTTCCAAATCCATACACACACGCACAAAAGGAAAAAAAAAACTTGTAAAAGCAGGTCAGTGTGACCCACAAAAACCGCACAGAGTAAAAAAAGGTCGTGGGGTCGAAGGTTGAATCTTGGACGCCTCACCTCCTGCTCTGACCTTGGTGTGGCTCTGGGTTCCTTTGTAACCAGCTGGAAAAGTTGTGGATGTGTTGCTTCTGAGACGCTTTCAGCCAAATTCTTGTCATCAGGCTTGTTTGATTTAAGTTACTTTTGAAGTGAAATTCAACAAAATTTTGGTTCATAACCACAAATAACATCATCTAATACCTATCCCATTTACTCACTTTATCTTTAGCTAATAAAAAAATAGCCTGATGATTTGAAACCTTTAAGTGTGACAAAAAAGCTAGAACAGAAGTTTCCTTTGTCACAGAACCGCGTTATATAATAAAATTCTACATAATTTTAGAAGTCAGTCAAAATAATATACCAGCCAACCGCCTTCGTCGGTGGTCATGTCACAGTAAACCTGTATTGGCTTGGATTGGTTATTATTAATGTAGACAGTATAGACGCCATTGTTTTTATTGCCGTTCTTCATTATTTGTCCACAGTCCATAGGGAAGGGGTACAGCAGAGCAACTAATAACAACAAGGGGAAGGAAAGCCATATTAAAAATTAGAATATAATGACAAATAGCAGAAAGTTGTTTTTAGCTGAAGAATGCTGACCTGTTTTGAAGAAAGTCTCCACCACCTTACTCCTTTTGCTGCCCCTAAAGGCGTAAATGGTGACAATGTACCTCTTTCCCCTCTCCAGCTTGGATGCAGCAAAGCGTCTCTTCCTGGAATCTAGCCTATTTTCAATAGTCTGGTAAAATAAAAAAAAAATAAAAAAACATATTTTTACAATATGTACGTTGATAATTATCTTCATAAGCCTATCATCAGGTCAAGTGATGGTGTAGATTAAATTAATTTTCATTCATTTTTTGCAATCTATTCATTCTTGATTTGTTTTATCTGTGACCACAAGAGGTCAGCCTTTCAAAGCACTTCAATTCAATGTCACCGCTTTTTCAGAAAGAGGAATCAGTAATGGGTTTTAAAAGATTAGAAAAAGATGTGGAATGTTCTCCAGACTCTGCTTTCAAGCAAGCTATTGATTTGGACCACCACACACGTTCATTAAAAGTTATGCTTTTTGAACAGTCACACTTTTATCGACATTTGAGACTAAGGGAAGAGTGGAGCGACACAGAATGCAAGTGGCCTGGGGTCCGATGTGAAGTTTACACAGCCAGTGATAATTTAGGGAGCCATGCCATCTGCTGGTGTTGAGCTATTCTATAAAGTTCAAAGTCGGTGCAAAGCCCTTGAAACTTCAGAGCACTTAATGCTGACAAGCCGGACAGACAAACTGATTTCAGAACTTGGCATATACCCACACTACTTAAAGAAGCAGTAAATAGTTGAAGGACCCTGGTGTCACTGTGCTTGAGTAGCCAGCAAAGTTGAGCAACCTAAAGCCAATCGACAATCTATGGGGAACGGTCAAGAGGAAGACGAGAGACACCAGAACCATCAATGCAGACGGTGTAACACAGGCTTCCTCATCATCATTCAGATAACACCACAGGCTGATCTTCTCTATCACACACCGCAATGATGCAATAATTCATGCAAAAGGATCCTTGATCAAGTATTGGCATATATAGAACCCATGACCAAATTTCCTATGCTATTTTTTTTAAAATTAGTTTTATGTAATAATCTTATTTTCTGAGAAAGTGAATTTTCATTTTTGTCAACAATAAAGCATGAAAATGCATTTTAAAATGGCAGAAATTAACATTTGCAATCCATGACTGTTTAATGAATCAAAATAAGACACAAATTGAATGAAATACAATTTTCAATTCCCTAAGTTATGGAGACACACCTGCACCCTAAAGTGAAATCATCTGCACTTATAAGTCACTTTTAAAGACGTGTACCCATGTAGTTGAGAAAACGTAAAACAAACCACACAGCCGAGTACCTGTAATTTTCCTTCTTCGTCTCTATAGGTGAGGATATAGCCATCAATGTCGGCCAGAGGAGGAACCCAAGTCAAGGAAGCTGAATCCTGCGTCACATCTGAAGCCTTTAGGTCCTTAGGGGAGTCGATTTCTGTAGGCATGCATGCAAATCAGATAGGATCACAGCAAAGAAACATTTTCTTATTCCTTTACATATATGATCATATTTTGTGCTGCATCTATTCAAGTGAATTCCCCGTAGACTACAACTCCCAAGAAGGTACTCTTTACTTTTGATTATTTCCATTGTTTTAAATTTTACTAGTGTTTGTCTTTAGATCTAAAGCTCTTTATGATAAGCTATCATTACTCTTTTCATAAGTCTAAAGTGGGTTTTGTGTGACTTTCAAGTCTTGAAGTGCCTCAGAAGCATGTGGCATCTGCCAGCTCAGTTTTAGTTTGCAGATAAGCTGGCAGGTTTGCTTGCTCTTATTGAAATGCTTTGAAAATGTTATTTGAAACACATGCTGCAATATTGTGTTTGATACAACGAGGCGAGCTCAAGCAGTCGGGGCTTTAACCTCCCATGGATCAAAATATTAAAGAAAGCGACGCCATAAGGCCCAGAGTCGTCACAGACAATTCAGCAGTTTCACTTCAGAAGCATTCAAAGATCAAGTTAATTTCTGTAACAAGAAAAATACATTTAAAAGGTTATTTGGAATGTCAAAGAGTGAAAAGTGACAAATAGCATCATTGATAACACAGGTGGTGAACAAAATTCTCCTAAAAAAGAAATAAAATAAAACTTAAGTTTAAAGGAGTTCTTTAAAATGTTATTGGTGCTTTTACTCAGCACATCCCTTTATGCAACCCAGACGATTTTTGATGCAACAACTTTTATGTTTGAAGTCAGTGCCACGCTGGTCTCAAGCCACTGATAGAGTCTGACTATTTATGATGAAATGTTTATCATCTAAAACGCTGCCATTTACTGCCTAATTGAAAAAGAGTTAGCTTTCACTTAAAGCTCCCCAGAGATTTTACAGATCATCTGGCAAATACAAAGATGGCCCTGTTGCCAGCCGCACACGTGCAGCCTCTTTTTATGCCGAATTATGAGACGTAACCAATGACTTGGCTTCGTCTGTGGGAATTATTTCTTGGATGAAAGGGAGCTTTGTTCACTTGTGTTCCACAACTTAGTAGTTCATTACGTCACAGTTCATAAAGGGTCTATAAATAGTTACATATCCTTTTGTTTATGGAAGTCCCTAGCAAAGATCAAATAATCTGACAAACCTCTCTTGTTCTGTCTGAACAGGTGAAATCAGATGTTTACATACATTGTATGAGAAAAAAAGAAACTTATAGGCCAGCTGGGATTACTAAATGATGACATCATGGCTTTGTTTGGTTAACACCAAGTATTTCAGGTAGATCTATAGACTTGTGTGACATCATGACAAAATCAAGATAAATCAGATATTTTAGTGACCTTTGATGTTTTGTGATATGCTAAAATGTTATGCATGAGTTGCTCTTTACAACTGCCTTCAGCTGCTTTTTGGCCCAGAACACTGCTGTAAACGGGATTTTAGGATTCAGTCCGTCTTTCATGGTTAAATACATCATGAAAACTATAAAAATAAAAATAAATAAATGATGCTGAATGATCCATATGTTCAGGAAGGACGTTGGTTTGCACTCCTAGATAAGAGAATGCTTTGGTGCAAATAGTGTCCATCAAGCACAGGATAAAAGGAAAATATGTGGAAGGGAGCTGGTAAGAGTGTCATTATTTACAGTCAAAAGATTCATTTACCAAGCTTGGGATGAAAGTCCACTCAGCAAAAAAGAAGCCATAACAACAAGAGCAACATACAGTAGAAAGTGGTTAGCTTACAAACTTGAACCATCGCAACTATGACAATTTCGGTAGTAAGAAGAAGCCGTGCGAGTGTTTTGCTTCACAAACTAGATGGCATCATAAAGACAGACCATTGTGTGAAAATATTAAAGGAATGTCACGACACCAGCAAGGAAGTTGAACATTGGATTTTCTGAAGGTAAATCCATTGCACATTGTAGTGCATACTGTACTACAAAGTGCATTAAAGATAACAAAGTCAATGTTTTGGGGTATCAGCAAAACTCTTATGTCAATTAAAAGAAGATTTGTGGGCAGAGGTGAAAAGAAAATGCATGGATAAGACATGATATGAATATGATTTAATTACAAAGACTCTTTCAGGAAAATGAGACCAATGGTCTGAAAAGACCGAAAGTAATTTAATCGACCTCTTTATCTGTCAGGTTGTGCCTTTTCTGCCTCTCCACCTAAAATTTCTCCGAGATCGCCTCCTTTACTCTCTATGGAGCCTTTGTTTCCTCAAAATTAATGCTATACTTGCCCGCCTGGAAAATATATATTTTTTTAAAGGTCCCACACTGAAATCTTTTTTTTTTTTTTTAACCGAAACAGCGTAAAAATCTCTTTAAAACAGAGTATGCAACAATAGATGGGACGCAGTGATAAATGCAGCTTTAAAATTTCTGGTGGAACTCCTGGTTTCCAGACAGAACAACTGGTTTTTAGGGTTGAAATTTGGTTGGACATATTATGGAAAAAAAGGCATTAATTTGGCAGACCATTTCAAGAAATATTAAAATCATATTACCACTAAAAGCAAACTGCCTGTCTTTATCATATCAACCTGTCTCTGCTGCTGTTGAAATCTTCTGGGACATTTTGTCCTCCTTGATGGCCTGAACTATAGACGGTGTGTAACTCCAGGCCTTACACTTGTCAGCAAGTAAGAGGTCATCTCTGACCTCTGTGTTGCTGTTTTTTTTTAAATCCGGGGCTAAATTAATAAGTTTCTATTTCTCTGATGGCACTCCAAGGATAGACTGTCTGCTTAAGACTTTTTCCGACAACCACCGAGAACAGAGATGGATCCAGCAGAAACTGACAGGGTGTGGACTAAATGGACTGCATTTGTCAGCTCTGACAGGAATCATGGCGTTCAGATAACTGAACTGATTTGGGGGAATAGGAACATGGTAAAGTGACTGTACAGAGTGGGGATCATGTTCTATAACTAAATGAAGAAAGGTACTGAAATTTGGCTGAGATGTATCAAATAAATATTGCAATCTGTCGACAATTTGCTCAACTCTTTCTGGAGCTCTTAAGAAAAATCATGTAAGAAAATCTTGGTCGCTGCTAAGACAGGGATTCATGAGGAGACAAAAAAATAATCATTTCTCAAGCAAATCCTTTTAAAACTTTGCTTTTTATGAGAAAAAAAAATCTAATACAGAAGTGCTTCAATTTGAGTCGAGATGCAGAATATTTCAAATCACTGAACCTAAAACGTTTCTGCCGTTTAAGACTGCTGAGAGTAGCGTTTAATCCGAGAGCCAAGTTTCTCCAGGTATCCTACCCTCCTCCTCTATCAAAAACTATCTTATCCTGCGCCGGTGAGATGAAAGGTACTCCAGGGAATTCGAGTAAAAGTGATAGTACACTCAAGTTGTAGATTAATGAATAAACTGCTGCTGACGTTATCTCAGAAGGTGCTAATGAGGAGAAAGTTGTGGCGTTCAGACTTGTTTCAGCCTTCTAAGGACGCTGCTGAAACAGACTTTGATGCCCTAGATGAGCATCCTTTTGAATAAAAGATTCTGAGATAAAGTTCTCCAACAAGTACAAAGAGCTCACTTCTCTGAGAACACAACAAGGGAGTCGTATCTTGACGTGTGTACCAAATAAAAGTGAGAACGATTCTAAGAGTTTCCCTTACATTGTCACAGGATGAAAGGAAATCACAGGCCTATCTCGGGACATGTGCATTACCCTTCTGATGGATCAGCTGAGGGAGACGTGAGCCAATTCATCAAGAAAATTAAATACAGAGGAATGCAAAATTGTTCAGACCCCTTGATTTGTGTTTTTTTCATCTTTTTCACAAAAAATAGTTTTGAAAAATCCTTTTTTTCTTTCGCTATCCTAATTTTTTCCCAACTCCTTTTCTAAGTAGACTGTGGACAGTGTTAAAAGGCTGTAGAGGGACTGTATACCACTGAATGCAGAGCGGTTGTTCAGCCGAGTTAAAAATAGGTCTAATAAAAACAAGTGCATGTCCACAAGGTCCAAGAAAGCCGAGTGCAGTGACACATGTCCCAGAGGCTGCAGAGGACTTAAGGCTGGGGCGTATTCATGTAGGAAGAGCAAAGACAAAGTCCACACCTAAACACAAGTGGGAATCTGAGACGAGACTTAAACATAGACGTTCCCAGAAACCGGTCATGCAGTCTGATTGAACGTTTGCTATTTTGTAAAAAAAATAAAAATAAAAAAAAAATAAATAAATAAAATGGGGGGGAGGGAATCTAAATCTCCAAAAGTTATAAAGCGCTAGAAAGATGCATTAAAAAACATGTAGTGGCAACCGCAGCACCTTTTCTATAAAACAGGTTTTAAAACAGGATTTATGAACCAATTCATCAAGGAAATTAAATACAGAGGAATGCAAAAACATGTATGGAAAATATATTTCCATAAACTCTGAGTTTACAGGGACTGCCTACTTTGATTAGGTGACTCAGAGTAACTGTCAGGACTTTATTTCGGTCTAAATATAGACCTTTCACTATGCACCAAAATGTGGATAAACGTCAAGGGGTATGAAGTCAAGGTCCTGGATAGAAGAGATATAAAAATACAAGTTGTACACGAGGCTGAGCAGACGTTATCTCTCCGGAGGAGCCAGCTTTAAAGCTTGACTTAATTCATAGTTATGGTGACTATTTATTTCTTTTATTTATTTTTTGTACAGTTATGCTCATGATGACTTAAAGAGGAAGTTGGAAAAGATATAGATGAATTTATAAAGGAGAACTATAAAATACTTTATGGACATTATAAATGGTTCGGTCAGTGATGCATTTTAAGGTCGCACATTTCTCGAGTTTACAAGCGGGACACATGGTTGCCTGAGTAAAAGAAATGTAGTTGCAGGCCATTTGAATTCCTTAATGGTTCGAACAAGGACATAATCAAAGGGAAAATTGGTTTACCAAAGCCTGATATGTGACACCTGTTTCAGCTTGTGTGGATATTGTCCTGCTGGCTTTGTCTCCCCTCACAGCTTTGATGTAGACAGTGTAGATGAACGCAGGCCGTAAACCCGTCAGCACATAAGAGGCGCTATCAGGCCCCACAAGGATCTCTTTACTAGAGCCATCGTGGAAGGTGTAGGTAAGGATATAGCCATCTATTTCTGCTTGGACTGGATCCCAAGAAAGGTTGAAGCTGGACTCGGTTTCGTCTGTGGCTATGAGGTTAGCTGGAGCATCCAGTTCTAGAGAAACATGTTAGTAGCTGATATTAAACACACATTTTTATATGGCAAAATGCATGAAAGAGGAAGGTGGGAAAAATAAAACCGTTTCAAAGATCTCAATCCAACTGGGCAACAATATTCTTGAAAGTACATGTTGTAATTTATACATTCAATAAATTAGAATATACATTCTCATGAGGCTCATTTGTCAGATTAAAAGTACTTTCTGAAAATTATCACCTTTAAGGAGGTATTAAATATGTTCTTTGTTAAGGTTACAGTTCTGCATTAAATGTTTTTATTTTTATTTTTTTTGGGCTGATGTAGTATTCCAACTTTAAATGTCATGTTTTCATTAACTGTAAGTGGAAAATGATCGTAATTAACAGAAGTAAAGGGTTTCAAACATCCATCTGTGTGTAATTAATTTATATAATGCGTTTCACTTGGTGATAAAGTTCCAGAAATAAATGGAACTTTATGACATTCTAATTTACTGAATAGGTTTTATCCATCATTCTGTTATCATCTCAGTTTTACCCTGTAAGAAAGGAAAAAAAGCTCGTAAATTTTAGAAATTATTCACAAAGTCTTAAGATTATGAAGAGTCGTGGTTCTAAACAAAGAGATGCGGATCTGAAACCTGTCTCAGCTTGTGTGGATATTGTCCTGCTGGTTTTGTCTCCCCTTGAGGCTTTGATGTAGACAGTGTAGAGGACTGCAGGCCTTAAACCAGTCAGCAAATAAGAGGTGCTGTTGGGGCCCAAAGGGATTTCTTTACTAGATCCATCAATGGAGGTGTAGGTTAGGATGTAGCCATCAATTTCTGCCTGGACTGGATCCCAGGAAAGGCTGAAGCTGGACTCGGTTTCATCGTGAGCTACGAGGTTCGCTGGGGCGTCCAGCTCTAAGGGAAGATGTTAGTAGTGGATTTAATGTGCAGCTCTATAAAGCAAACTACACAAAATAGATGGGTGACAAACTGCAAACTGACAAAAGATCTCAATCCAATTCAGTTCATGTTTTTAACCGAGACGTGGGACATACAGTTCAACTCAGAGATGTACATTTAATGCAGAAAGAAACGCAGGACGTTTTTTTTCCCCCTCATCGTCTGTCAGGATAAACACTTTGTGTGTTAGTTCTGTTAGGATCACCAGTATTATTTATATTTCTCTAATGCCAGAATAATGAGAGAGAAAATATTTCTTTTTCACTGCTTTTCAACAATTTCAGAAATGTACATTCGCAAAGTTTCCTTTTCCTTAAGAAAGCCCAAAAGGTTTCATAATGGCTCTGTTATCTTCTGATAGATTACAACGACTGAATCATTTGAAAGCACTGCTGTGGATGCAAAAAATTTGATTTATATGCTGATTAATGTTGTTTAGAATTTCATTATCTATATTATGCTGCACTGACATTAAATGAAACATCAGCTGGTGAGGAGGAAACCACTCACGTAAAAGCAACATTATCAGCTGTATTATGTTTTTTTTTTTTTTTTTTTACATTTCCAGAGGTCTGACAAAACTAAAATTGGTATGTTTGTCCACGAAGGACAAAGGAGAAACTTGTCAGTCTGTGAACACCACACCCACTGCAAAGCAAGGAGGTTGCAGCATCAGTTTCTAAGGTTTTTTTCCTACAGCGGAGATTGTGACACTTTACAAAATAGATGGCATCATGGGGGAAAGAACGTCAAGCTGAAATACTGAAGCCACATTTGAAGATATCAGCCAGGAAGTTAAATGGTCCTAGTCATTCTTTCAAATTAGTCATAAAGTGGCTCAAGGATAACAGAGTCAATATTTTAAATTGGTCATCACTTGCACCAGTTTGGTGATAAATTGGCTCGAATTACAGCAAATTATTCCAAGAAGATAAAGGGAAACTATGCAAAACATTTTACCAATGTCAAAATGCAGGCAATTCTGCTAACCACTGAGAAAATATATGTAAACTTCTAAACTAAAAAAGTAAATTATTTAATTAATCAAATAAAAACTGCACTCAAAATTCTGGCATTTAGTAAACAGAAATAATTTTGTTAATCACAGCTGACTTAAAGCAGGAAACATTTAGTCTTTAGTAGGTAATTAGTATCAGTTTTTTGTTTGTATGTACATATCTAGTTTGAGCTGTACTTTAAGCTTTATTTTGCCATCTTGCCTTATGTCCCACTATTTATTTATTTTTTACATTTTTTTCTTTAATATGTCACCCAGCTATTTATCATGCTACAGGAAATAGGTTTTTCAAGTTTAACAAATAAGCTTCAAGCCATTAAAATGATTAATTGCTGTGGTTGTGAGAACGTTGTAGATCTGAAACCTGTCTCAGCTTGTGTTGAGGTCTTCCTGCTGGCTTTGCTTCCCCTGACAGCCCAGACATAGACAGTGTAGAAGACCCCTGGCCTAAGGCCAGTGAGCGCATAAGAGCTATCAGATCCAACTGGGGTTTCCTCCCTCGACCCATCAGAGGAGCTATAGGCGAGCATGTAGCCATCAATTTGTGCCTCGGTGGGATCCCAGTAAACTCTGAAGCTGGAGTCTGTCTCATCTTCGACTGAAAGGTTAGTAGGAGCATCCAACTCTGTACAGGAAGTTACATTTAGTAGACATAACTTTAATTGTTAAAAAGCAAACAGCGGAATAAAAACTGCACATCTATGATTTTAACTAGGTGTATGAGTTAATGAGGTTAAAAACAGTGATGACGTCAAACTTGGATAAAGAAATTTTGGTGTAAGAATTCAGGTTACATTTTTCATCAGATATTAATTTTTTGTGCTTTCTTTAAAGTGACCCAATTGGACAGCTTTTTAAAAACAATTAAATGATGAAATCCAACTCTGACATCATATCACTGTTATGCTAGCAGCAATATCATGAGCATACTATGAACTATGTTAATTTTAAAAAATCATGCAAATACTAAGCAAGTAAAACCTTTTAACTCCATTTCCAACCTATTCCTTATGATTTTTCTTATGTCGCGAGATAGAGATAAGGTAATGTATTTACTAAAAAGTACAGATAGACACCAGGAAACCACTGAAAATGTACTAACTATGTCAAAGCTTTAACTTATCAGAAGCTTTTCTTTTTCAAATTGAGAATAGAATTCAGAAGAAAATTGACATGGTTAAACTTTCAAACTTTTTACAGACATTCAGCCACAGGCTGAGGGAATTGCTTTCAAGTAAAGGATATATCTAATGATAACAAAATACCTTTTGTAAGATGAAGGTCGAACCTTTCTTTTTCACTTTGGACAGGGAAGGTTAATGTGATTGATGTGAAATGTCAACACCCATTTATTGGACTTTTTATGACTACAAAAAATGAAAATTTGTAGAAAACCCAGCAACTAAAAGATCATAGATGTTTTTTACAGGATGTAACTTCTTAGATTATTTGTCTATTTTTTTAAGTTGTGTGAAAAGACTCAAGTCTCTTCACACTGCAATGATCCAGAATGCAGAATCAAAATCAACAGCTTTTTGTTTGTTTCTTACCTTAGTTGTGAACCGAAGGTGAGTAGCATTAACCTAAATGTTAGCTTACAGACAACACAAAATCAAACCAAGCTCACTAAACAGACCTGGGAGTCTCACTCAACGTTTACCTGTTTCGGCTTCAGTTGAACTCTTCCCACTGACTTTGTCTCCCTTGAAGGCCCAGATGTAGACCGTGTGGACGACCCCAGGCCTCAGACCAACCAGCCTGTAGGAGGTGCTGCCACGCCCTACAAAGATGTCCGAGCTGGAGCCTTCAGCAGACGTGTAGCTCAACATGTAGCCTTGGATTTCCGCCTGGGCTTTATCCCAGGAGACGGTTGCGGTGTCTTCAGTTACTTCAGTAGTGACAAAGTTTGTTGGTGCATCGATGTCTGAACAGGAGAAAGTACACAGCAAAATAGTTTAAGCGCAGAGTAAAATTACTAGAATGCAGTTTGTGTTTGCTCAAAATAAAAAGCGGTGCAACACTGATTATTTGGCCACATATGGTTTATCTGAAAGCTCACTAAGAGTGTAGAAATATCCACAGGCAAATGCAGACGTTTTTATGTGCTGTATTGCCTATACTCCTACAAGACTAATGCAGTCATAATGCAAAAACATTTCATACTCTAATTTCATCAAAGAGGAAGCGGTGTGATTAGCATCTATCCTGTTGATCAAAGACTTTTTTTCTTTTTTTTTCTTCTAATTTTTCACTGATTCTCAGAGCCATGGTAATATCATCTCATCGCTATTCCCCTCATACGTGGCTTGATGAAAGAGGGCCTAAGGATGCATATCTTAGCCCTTAAATAGATGATTTAACCCTAGGGTATGGAGACTACGCCCTAAATGGTCAGCCAACCATAACAGGGTTGAGGAAAAAGCAATAATCCTTTAGGTGTGAGGAGAAAAGGATTTTTTTTTGCCAGTCTTGTAACAATCACCCTGCTTTGTAAAAGAAAATGTCTAATATTTAAGGGCAGCAAAATGTCAACATAGAACTTAATTAAAGAGTTCCCGTTTCCTAAGCGTATCTCTCTGCAAAACTGGCTCAAGGGAAATTTAAATTCAAGTACAAACTTACAAAAATATTCAGGGCTGCAGTGATTTAGTCAATCTGTTTAAGGGAAAACTAAAACTCCATTGAGGAACCACTGCTGCATCAGTTCAAGACCGATACAGCAGGCGTTTGTTCTGACTGCTGATGGCCCCTTTAAATCATCAGGTGAGGTTCATTAAGCACAAAACCAAAACCTTTTCTTTTTTGCCTGCCCGGACTCTCAAACACTGGATACATCCTTACTAATGCAGGATTTAAGCATTAAGAAAGAGAGAGACAGAGAGGTTTCAACCACACACCCCATCCAGTCATCCTCATGTTCATTTCAGTGAACTCCACCTTATGAGCTGCTGAGGATGTAAAAACATAAAGCTTTTGTTTCCGAGAATCACTGGAGATGTGCGGAGGGTGAGGGGGAAGGGGCCAGCGTCCGCGAGTATGAATCGGTTGCTAAGTTATGCTTAGAAACTCCATGAAAGTGAAAAAAGCCAAACAAGGACAGGATGATAGAAAATAAAACATAAGAGTCACAAAGGCATCGTAAGAGAGGAAGCGGACGGAGATGTAAAAGCGATCATCATTTGGGATCGTTGCTCTGTGGATGTGGCTCAGTCAAGGTCAGTTTTCTGTCAGTGTGCAGTCTGGAACGCCAAAACTTTTTGATGATCCATCCGCAACAAGAAACAGTGCCCCCCATCTAACTCTATATTCCCTCCTTGTGTCTTCTGTCCTCTTCTGCTGTCACTTTCAGGCTTTGGATGTCACACTGTCTGACAGAGAGTTAAACTAGAGGGAAAATTTATAATAGTTCTCTTTTGTCACAGGCAAATGCAGGTTTTCTAAGTGTCGCTCATTAAGTTGTCTTTGTATCTTTAGAGGCTGACAACCTTTTAAATGGATTTGATCACTCAAACAAAAAAAAAAAAAAATACCACACAGAGTGTAACTTTCCCAACTCTACAATATGATGGCATCAAACTACATGTTTACTCTAGTTTCCTTTAATAAAACAACAAATCTTCTGAGAATACTATATTCAGTTATACAGTGGGCTGGCATAGAGTAGATATTTGTGTAAGTGGAAAAAAAGCACAGTGACATTACAGTAAGCTTGAAGTAAAAATAAAAATGTTCCATTCTTCCAACCTCTTGAATAAAAGTCGCATTTAATTGTGCATGCTTTTTCTTCTGCACAATACTTTCCCCCTCATCAGACTGAGCAAATACAGCATTCACTCCAATTTTTTTTGTTTTGCAAGCGCTGCAAGGACTTGTTTGTTCCTAAGTTGTAGTGTATGATGGATCTTGTTACCACAAATGTTCTACTTCACTGGTTGTGTAGCATCTGGGGCTATGCAACACAAACTGTGGCCTCGGTCACTCGGAAAATAACTTATCCATTATAGGTGGCATGTTCGGCTGAATCATTGACCACACAAGCTCACAGTAACAGGCTGCATTTTATCATCTGCAGCCTCACATCCTCACTGTACATTGAAAGTGACAAAGAACATGATCTCCTTCATGATCTATTGGAAATCAGAGATATTTTTCATGCTTTCCCGAGAACGTATGAACCAAAATGCCGGCCCCTTGAATCAAATATAAGCCCAAAGTTATGTCATACCTTTTTATGTATTGTGTGTGTGTGTGTGTGTGTGTATATATATATATATATATATATATATATATATATATATATATATATATATATATTTAAAACTGACACAGATAGATGTACTAACAAGCCAAAGATTAATTTTCTGTAATAAGGAATTAACAAAAGATAAGGTTTTAAAATATTGTAATGTATGTGATTAATATGGTTTAAAATTATTTTGCGAAAAGTAGAGATAGCCGTTTTTTTTTCTGTTTTAAATAAAGAAAATTAGATTATGTAACAGAACATGTTTAATTTAAATTTTTGTGTAAATACATTGATGGTGTGAAAATAGTTTCCCTCAATTATTTTATAGTGTAAAGACAAAACCATCTTGATTTTAGTCAGACTTTTCACACTGTAGCTCCCCCTACAGGTAAAGTACAAAGTTCAGCTGAGTAGTATCTGGTTCATAGTACCAGTTTATATGAAACAGATTTTTTAATTTTTTTATGCAAAAGTCAAGCCTATTAAGATACAGAAAACTTAATTAAAACAAATTGTACAAAATCTAGATTCTCCTTAGAGCAGTGGTTCTTAACCTGGGTTCGATCGAACCCCAGGGGTTCGATGAGTCGGTCTCAGGGGTTCGGCGGAGCCTCTGCCGCGGAGGTAAAGACACACGTGTGTAAAGTCATGATGACGCGCCCCGCTTTACCGTCACTTGCTGCAGAGGATCACGTTACATTGCTTAACCAATCAGTGCTGCGGAGGAGCACTGATTGAAGGAGTTCCACTCTCAGCATGGATTTGAACTTGTGTCTTTATTTACTTCAGCAAAGCTCACAGTGTTGACCAAATTCTGTAGCTTTCGGTGTACTTCTAAATCTGCTCCTTAGTCGCATCTTTTCGGGGTTGCTACTGCCTCTAGTGGCGTGGCGGTGGTAACACAGCTAATATAATTACATTACTAAATCAGAATACCGCAAAGTCTTTTGTGTGTCGGCGGGGGGCGGGGAGGGAGAGGAATAAGAAGGGTTCAGTGAATGTGCATATGAAACTGGGGGGTTCGGTACCTCAAAAAAGGTTAAGAACCACTTAGAGGATGTTAAAAAAGCACAAACTAGGATAAGTAAATAAATAACCAAACATAATATCTAAAGTGGTGAAGTGAAAAGGGTTACGGTTAGTGGATTATAATAATGACATCATCAAGGTGTCGCTTTTCTGAAATATAATTCTAAAAATATGAAATAAAGGGATTTTTCCTTAAATTTTTTAGCTATATTAAACAGTATGCTCTGAGGTCTTTTGGGGGATATTTGAAGAGTCTCAATGAAAGAGCCTGGAAAGGATCAAGAGAGGAAAATGAGGGAAACACAAGGCAGATGGTGAAAGGGAAGATGAAATATGGGGAAAATATTTCCTCTGAGAGGCTTCGGTTATGGGAAACATCAACATCAACTTAGGACAAACCTCAGTTTTTATACTACAGAGACAATTACGCTGTAATTCATTATTTAGTGATATAATGGTGCAGAAAAGTATTTTTCTGCACCATTATTCTTGGGTTCCTGCTCAGATTCCTTCTTTAGCTCACCTCCTTTTCTATTCTGACTTATCATCATGTACACATTGATCAATCAACGCATAAAAAAAAAAATGTTTTCACGTCTTCAAATGCTGCCATTGCATCACTTACTGACTCATATATTATTTGAAATATTTGTGCTTGCTTGAAAAAAATATTTCCTCCTTTACGCTTCTTGTATCTCTCATTATTGAATAACCTTGCTGTCTGGGGACGAACAGCATGTTTACCGAGATAAAAGGTTAGTTCTCCTTTTGCGCCACGCCAGTCATCATGAACTAACTGCAACAGCTCTGACAATCACAGCCGAGGACTATCCTCTTCAATCACTTCTAAGCCTGTTCGTGTTACACCTAAAATGAAAGATTGTGGCTACTGGAGTGAAGACAAGCCACTGCCTGTCTGCTGTAGATTAGAGCGTCCGCGCTCACATGCGCACTCAATTACTGCACATGTAAGTGGCACATTCTCACTGGAGGAGGGAAAAAAAACAAAAAACAAAAAAAACATCAGCAAAGACAGGAATCCATGAGTACCTGTCTGGCTTCATAAGATGAGAGGGAAGTCTTAAAAACACGCTGCTAAGCCAGATGACTAAAAATCATTAAATTGGCTGCTGCAGAGTTTGAGAAATGAAGAGACATCAATGTGGAGACTGCTTTTCTGTGTTTTTTTTTTTCCCCCAACCAGGTAAGCTCAGAAGGTGGTTGATAGAGAAGCCGGAGGAGGAGGAGTACGAGACAGAAAAATAGAATAATGAGAATAACCGCAGACCTGTCGTGCTGTGTTTAGACCATGCTGAATGTCAAGAGCAGCTGTTAAAGTGAAGATAAAAAAATAAATTCCTCCTCACGTACGAAAACCACTCAACACAAGCAGAACAACATGCTGATATACAGGAATACCAGATGGCATCTGTAAATCACAGACCCCCTCACCTCAACCATCAGGGAACATCTTACGGTCTCTACATTCATATCGCGTTTCTTTTCAGTGACCAAGCTCACCACAACCATTACAGCTTGTCCAGATGATTAGGTAGTAAATTCCAGCTCTCTATCACTAACCCATAATTGTACTTCCTAATGGCCAAATTCATTATATTGTTATTACTGGCTGAGTGTGGAAGCTAATAGCAGGTTGTATCATCTGGTTCATCAGAATGATGTATGATTGATTAAGTGTTGCTTCCTTTTAGGCTCTGATCTCTGGTGAATTACAGATGTCCTGAGAAGAATGACGTGTTGTCTTTGACTCTGCACGCTACCGAACACTAAAAGGAATGCGGTTATGCTTTTTGTGTCTGCATTGCATTTCGATTCCACACGTCCTGGATGTATCATTTATCATTTAACGTGCAATCTTCATTCAGTCATCTACTCTGTCTCCAATCTTTCAAAAATGCATTCCCATGAAAATGGTGCCAGAAAGAAGTCAATTTCGGGACAACAGGGTTCACCGTCTGCTCTCTGGTAATACCAAAGGGTCATATCGAGTCAAGCTGCTCATGAATGCTGATGTGTTTACTGACCTGTGACACCGGTTGCGAAAGAAGCTTTTCCTTTGGTGTTCCCTTTGATGGGCTGCACAGAAATTTGATACTCTGTTCCGGGATATAGACCTGCAAAAAGGCACATTTTCTTTCATTATTAATTACAAACTAAAATGGAAAGCTTTTGCTTTCTTTACTGGTTCTTACATGTCTGAATAACACCCACAACAAATTTGGGGAAAAAAAGATGCTTAGAATAAAGATGTTTAAGGATTTAAAAGCCACAATCACTGAACCAATTTAATGTCATTATCTACCATTTTGACTTGGTGTCTGTTCTACACATTCCAATAATAATAATAATAATAACAATTATAGACGTAATTTTCTAAACACACAAAATGCAGAAGATAAAAGAAATGTGATTCTTGGTCCTATACTATTTACATTGTCTGATCTTCTGTTTGACATCCATTTCCCTGACTATCAAATCTTGATTTTGAATCCAAATTTTAAGAGCAATTTTGACCTTAACTTTTCATTTTGTATTTTTGTAGATGTTGAGATATAAAACTGCATCATTCATGATAGTATACCTATAGTTTTTTTTTAAGAAACCTTAACTTTTGGCATTTTCTAAACTCCAAAGTAATGGGTTGAAATTAAAGCCACAAGAGATTTAAAGGTTAAGTAGTCAGACTATATTTTTTAAGCAATGTAATATTGGCACAGTTTTAACTCCTCACTTTTGAGGGCATTCAGCATTGAGTCTTCAAATTAAGCTCACATTCTCGATATAACTTACCCACAATAGTGTACTTGGTGCGTGCTTCTTGACTCCTCTGAACGTTCAGCTCCTCCTCCTGTCCTGATGGGTCAGTATGTGTCAGTCTGAAGTAATCCACTTCTGCCTGTGGGTTCTTCCAGTCCACTTGGATGGAAACCTCTGTCTGGCCAATGACTTGCATATCATCAACAGTTGAGACATCTGGAAAGCATACAACATTTGATAGAACTGGTTGTGCAGTCAAGAGCCTCTCTAAAAAAAAGAAAAGTATCCATTATGCCAAGAGTAATCGAATGCATGTGCCCTGGTCAGCCCCCAGCTGTAGTTGATGCTGATTGCTAGTTGATGAATCCTGGACATGTGACACACTGCAAAACCAAAAATATTTTTTATCTAGTTTCTAGTGCAAATATCTTAGTACACTTGAAATAAGACAGAACTAACTCACAAGTGACTTTTCAGCAAGGAATACAAACTTGATTTAAGTCAATAATTCCCCAATATTGATGAAAAGGTACTTATTCCATTGGCAGATTATTTAATTCACAACATGGGAAAATGTCTTGTTATAAGTTAAATAATCTGCCAGTGGTCTACTAAGTGTACTAAGAAATTTGCATTACAAAACTAGACAAAAACACTGGTGACATTGTATGTTTTTGCAGTGCATTTTGGGGAAAGCACTAAGCAGAAATTACAGCAATGAAAACAATAGTTATTGTTCTAAAACTGACTCCCAATTTTGACCTTGTGAGGATGCAAAAACAGTGCAAACGACAAAAGATGGTCAAAAGCAGAAGACTGAGATTCTATTTCAAATATAATTTATAAAATGTTTGAGTTTTTTAAGTGGGAAAAAAGTGCCAATTTTAAAAAATATATAACAGTGCAGCAAAGGTATGAATGGAACAGTTATGCGACGATGGTTAAGGGTTAGGGTGAGAAAAAAAGAGGATAATTTCCTGATTTAACACAACTTTTATAAACCACCCAGCAATTATCTTAAGTAACTCAAATTAAACCTGCTTTGTGACCCATGACAAAAACATTTCATGGCCAAAGGGTGTAAAAGGGTTTGCTCAAAAGCTTAGCTTAAAACTCTACATGAACAGACTGGTCATATTGTCAGTGTCTTTACAATGAGCTGAATATCTTCTAACCTGTGTGAAAATCAGACACATTTCTTTGAGAAACTTTCAGATATCTAAAGTCTACAGAACTCATTTGGTGAAGTTAGGAAAGTTACAAAAAGTTATTTGTATCACATAGTTTTAAATGGTAATCAGCTTCAGTTTTGTAGGCAATAAATTGCAAAAAAATATATATTTATTGTGGAAGTTACTGAAGAAAAATGACTCAAAGTTTGGCTTGTTTCTATAATAAGGTTGTGAAAAATAAAGTTAGAAGAAGTGCAAAGGAGTAAGACTGTCATCAAGAGGAAAATGTATTTTCTACAAAGGTATGTAAGCTTTCCATTAAGATTAGATTGAGAAAGAGTTAGACTTCAGTAATTAAAGTAAACAAAGTTGCTCTGGTTTATACATTTGAAAAGTCCAATTCTTATGGACCCATCCAAAAGAACTGAAAGAGTCTAGTTCTGTTTAAATAAATGAAAATAGAGGTGAGAGGGCATATGTTTGACCTTCAGTTCACAGTATCACATGGCAACAGGCATTAATGTTGTACATATGCTACCTATATGCTCTTAGAAAAAAAATTATGACAAAGTTGCTAAAATGTCAATTCTACAATAATTTGGTCATTGCTTTTACAATGCTTAATGTGCAACAATGTCTTTGTGCCGTGATATAAATTACTATTCGCCATTTATGAGAAAGGTTGCTTAAGGCCTTTGTACAGAAACCTCAAAATACTAAATGATTTAACAGTTTAACACATCTGATAATAAATCGATTTTTCTCTTACTTTGAACAAAGCTGTTAATTTTAGTGTACATTTTGACTTTTTTTTACTTTCTGAAAATAAAACATTAGTATGATTTATCATTTTATCTTGTTGTGAGGGACCAAGCTCAAACGAGGACAAAAAATGTTCAAAGCAGAAAAAGGTTTAAATTTAATTCTTCAAAGAAACATTAAAGCATAAAGATTTAAAGCAAGAATAAATCAAAGGATAAGTAACAAATTTAGATCCAAATTAACTGAGGTCAACTGAACACAAACAAAACTGACCTCCAAACAAAGAACAAAAGGCTGCTTAAATAGGGGTGGAGTAACCTAAATCTACCACATGCGGGGGGCATGACATAACAAAAGAACAAATAAATACAAAATTAACTAAAGAGTTCTATAAAACAAATAAAGCAAAACTAACTTTAATTTAGCACAAACAATAAGTAATATTTAAGTGACAAAATTAAATAAAAATCAGCTTTAGGTCTCCCCCCCTTCAGTCTTTCAGAAAATGGTGAATGGTTTGACCCAGGTTCCTCCTCCAGCTGGTTCCTATCAGCGGCACCTCAAACAAAAACACAAGTGTAAATGAACCATTCAGACAGACATCAACTAAAGTGTGCACTCATTAGAAAATATATGTCTAAATAAAATAACTAACAGACTATAAACTATACTAATAAAGAAAAAAATACTAACACGATGTGGTGGTGGTAGGAGCATCCACCACAGTCTTCTACCAAAAACTGGATGATAAAAGTCTTCAGTTTGGTGCTTTGGTCTCAACTAGCCCTTTTTTGAAGAACAATTGTGTTTACAGAGGTTTCGTAATTAATTTTATTTGTTGTTTTTATAGTTTTGTTTATTTATTTCTGATATTTAAAATGTCTTCCAGCTCCAGTGTTAAATATTCATTAGAATATAAAATTTATTGATCTTTGAGAATGTATGTTCTTGTACTATTTTACAATTACCATTTTATTGCTTGAAAATGGTCCCAAAATAACAATATTACCATTTATCTCAATAACATCTGGGGCAATTTAGAAGCCCCACCTTCTATAGTGTGAAATGACACCCAGACAAAGACTCAGAAGCATTTTTTGCAAATTTTTCATAAAACAGGGATAAGAAATAATTTTATTTACAGATGGGAACCAAATGACAATAGTGATTTTTTTTTTCCCATGGCCAGGACATGCCTCTGGATTTATAACATATGGTGAGAAAAGATATTACAAACATAAAACAAAGCAAATGAAAATGGTTAGCATAGTTTATGTCGGGTTTTTTCTCCCTTTTTTGTTTGAATTTCAAAAGGAAATGGAAAAATATTCACTTAAACCCTCCTTTGAAGTAGACCATTGTTTGAAGTTAAAATGAAAAGTATGCAACCCGCGAAAGGTCTGCCTCACATTGCGTCTCCTCACACAGCGACAGGCCAGATGATGCGGTGTTTTCTTGTGGATAAAGCCCTGAAGTATGGTGCTTTCTTTTCCCAGCAAACCAGCTGAACCGCGCGGCAAAATCCAACTCGTCTCCTTCCTTCTCATTAACTACATAAATCCAGACAAGAAATCCCTTCCTCTTCACATCTGTCTTCTACCACATCTGTGAGTGGCAGTTTATAGTAAATACATCCATGCAACAGTTTCCTTGTAATTACCATAAAATGTAATGCCTAACCAGAGCCTAATGAAACACTTAGTAATTTCAAACTTGCTTTAAAACACAATATATGGAGCTTGATAAGTAAAAGGTTACAGGAAAAAAAGACCTACTAAATCTACAGCATATATTTATCTATATGCAAGATTTTGACATGTATGCAGTTTTTTATATCGTTTTTATCAACACAAAGTTTTGAAACTGGTAAAAGTCAGACTTATTAGCATTTCAAGATTTCAAACTTGAAATGTTTAAAATCGCATTTATTGTTATTGTTATTGCAGTTCTAGCCAGGCAATAATTTCATAACAATTTTGAGTCTTTGATGATTTGTTTGCAGATTGTTCAACCGGGTTGACAACGTCAAGAATTGTGAGCACAAACTTTATTTCATTGTGGATTTTCTCTAACCTACACAGTAAATCTGTTCTTAATGTCAACACCCAGCTACTAAATGTTAACCAGCTTTATCAATTCCAAACCCATTTCTGATCTGTCTTGAATATCAGTGTCCTAACAGAACTCACATTACAGCCCACTTTTCACCTATCAAGTTGATTAATCTAAAATAATTTCCCAGCTTGAGTCTATCGGATTCTAGGGGGTTTCTTCAAGTCTTTTTTGGGCAAGACTATTTAAATTTTGGAACAACTGAATCTTCCAATAGGAAAGCAATCCCAAACACAGATCCTGATTTTGAATGAGAAAGCAGGCCAAAGCATTTAAATTGTGGAGATTCACTTGAACCCTTTTTAAAATGTAAGGGTTTTGACCAAAAGCAGAAATAAAATCTAGGATTTAAGCAAAAAAATTAGTCGCATAACCAGCCAAAATGATGCAAAAAGCTTATTAATGGCCGACAACAAACATATAACCAAGGTGCACCTTGGTGAAGAACATTTAATTAGCGAGTGTGTATAATTTTGACGGTGTGGAACAAAAGAACACAATAAAATATTGTGCAGACACTTCTGGGTTGTATATATTTCGGGTTAAAATAAACGTTTAGATGCTCAAATGTGGTCAGTGGCAATTTTTGATATGAGCAATAAATAGTAAATGTCAATCTCACCCGTGGTGGCTTCAATCATATCTGCTTCACTCTGAATCTTTTTGATGACAGCGTAGACTTGGACAACGTAGGTAACACCAGGTGTGAGTCCCGTAATGCGGTAGGAATTCTCTGAGTTGGAAATCCGAACCTGAGATACAGTTACAGAAAAGGATGCTTGGAACCAATCCAGGAAAATACAGTTTAGTTTGACACGAAGCAAGAAAAGAAACCACAACAAAAATGTACCTCCTCCATGGCACCCTTATCAAATTTAGGATGATAGGTCAGCATGTAATACTCTGCCCCTTGGACAGACTCCCACTCCACCAGGAGAGAAACATCCGTCACTTGGACCAACCTCAGACCCTGAGGTGTGAGGACTAAAAGAGAAACAAGACAAACAGAGGTCAATTCCACAGGAGAACGTATAATAAATGATATTTTCACTGGCTAATTGTACTCTCTACTTTTCTTTCCCTTTCTATTGTGGTGTTTTCAATCTTAAGTGCTATATTCACCGTCATGGCACAACCAATGCAAAAGTAGCCTGTTATCGCTAAAAGCTGAGAAATCCAAGCACGCTTGAAAGACACTCTGTTTTGGTGGTTTTACTTCAAAATGGCAATGTGCTTCAGTGGAAATTATGCAAAAGGTTAAAATACAGGGACATAAACAGCTTTTAAGGGCAGAAAAACAGCATATTTGGAACTAATTTTGTCTAATGACTATTAGAATTAATTGCAGAGAAGGAATTTATGAGGTTCCAGTGATATTCCACAAGGCAGAATCAGGAAGTTTTTTTTTTCTTTCTTTTTGGTGAGTACTCCTTTCCATGCAGTAGCATTTAGTTAATACCCCTGATACAACTCAAAGCAAGATCAACAATCTGTTTTATATTATGTTAAACCAGGTGGAGGAGATAAATTAACAATGTTAAGACTATAAACCTGGAATGCTTATGCATTGCTTCAAGTTAAAAAAAAGGAAAAAAATAATGTACTGTAAATTATTAAGTGACATAACATTTGACCAAAAAAAACATCAAAAACCTTAAAATGACAAGCTTAAAATGGCAAATCTTCCTCATGTTTGAAGTGCAACCTGAATGCCCTTCACTAAGAAGAGATTGACTTCCATCATCCATGTGTTAAAATGGAAAGTAGCTAGATAAAACAAAATATTTTCACTGTGTTCCTTTATGTGGTTCTTTTCTGCACACCTATCACCACTGTTATTGCACACACCCTGTAACAACACACTGTGTTTTCTTTGGGGTTTTTTGCCTGCCTGGTGGCCTTCTTCTTTTCCTTTTCACCTTGACAATCCCTTTAACACGGCATCTCTATTGATGTTGGATTAGGTGCGATTGTACCGACACACGGAGTTGCAGATCTGTTTGTGCTTAT
Source organism: Poecilia reticulata (assembly GCF_904066995.2). NCBI lineage: Eukaryota > Metazoa > Chordata > Actinopteri > Cyprinodontiformes > Poeciliidae > Poecilia > Poecilia reticulata. Next base: position 15,025,051 of record NC_088846.1, on the reverse strand, counting down.
TCTTTGCAACTTCAAGGCCAAATACTTTGAAGTGACTGAAAGTTTGACATGGCCGACCTGCTACTGTGTCAACATCTAAATTGTTAATCTTTCTGTTCTGCAATGGAAATCTGTTTGTTTCATAATATCTCCCTGCTTTAACTTTCTGGCATATTCCTTAATGATGTCACTTGTTCTCCAGTGTTCTCTAACAAACCCATTTGACAATCAAAGAATAACTGGATAGATATAAATTACACACAGATAAACTATGTACCATTCAGGCGACTTCTGTGCTGGATTTCATTTAGACTCATCAGGGTCTGTAAAGGGTCTGAAGATGTATGCCTGGTTTGCTTTTCAGACATTGATTGGTTACAGCACTATGTTTTTATGGTGTAAAGCTCTTTGAAGTAGATTGTTGCCGAAATGTGCTGCACAAATAAACTTGATTTGACTTGCAAAATAAAACTTGGAAACCTGCAGGTCACATTTCCTTCCACTTCACAACTAGGGGCTATGTTGTGTTTGTTTATTAGACAAAAACCCAGTAATGCACTAAAGTTCATGATTAACATGATCACATGCAACAATGTAGAATTTAAGCAAGGGAAAGATTGTTGAAGAAAGATTTGAAACTTGGTAACACTTCAAATTTCTAATATCGTATAGCACCAACAATCACTCTCCACGTCTAGCCTACCACTGCTCACAGTTTCTGTGTTTCTTACTTTAGATTTGATCCAAAATGCAATTTTCTAATCTGCTCCTGTGGCAGCAGAGAGGTTAATTGTGTGGCATCCTTAGCAGGACAGGTGATGTCTTGGGGAGAAGCCGGACGGAGTCCCCTAATGACCGATTACTGTTATGATATCCCTGTGGCGTTATGTGACCTGTTGTCATATGTTGTCTAGATGCTAAAGATGGTGTGATCATGGGTCAACCCCACTGAAAGAACCTCTTTGGCAGCTCCATTTGAAATAATTTCAAGGAGAGATGCTTTGAATTCAACACCTTGACCTTTTTACTTTGACTGACTTGATTTCTATTCTCTATACATTCGTCTATGACAATGAAATCAACAGCTTCATATTCTCTGATACCAAGCCATGTTCAAATTGGCTTGGTATTTGAAAGCCACTTCAAATACCAAACCACTTGGCATTGAATCGGGGAAGAAAAATAATTTCTTTTGAACAGTTTACTGTAGCAAGTCGTTTCCACCAAGCTGATGCCATGTGATTGGCTGATTCACTATTTTTGTCAACGTAAAATTAAACGTGTATCTAATAAAGTACAGCGAGTTTATGTAATTAAATTGACCATTTTTTTCTCAGATTCTTTGAGAGCTTTAAAGGTACTTTCTCTCAAAAGAAATCCTAACTGCAGAAAACCTTCATTTTACCATTAAACAATACTGAAACCATGCAGTCTAGTGATGGATTTTACGATTTAGAGTATACAGTTACAGTTTCAAGGAGTTTTCAAATGAAACCGCTTAATGGATTTTCACATCTTTCAGTATCCATCCTGTGAATAAACTCCTGCATTAAAAGCACAACGACATATAGTGGATCTGGGGGTAAATTAATAAGAAACCAGAAGATATTTTAGAAAGCTTGAAAGAAGTGCAAGTTGAATTGTGCCAGTTGTTAGTTTGACAGCTACCATATCCAGCAGCCCTGGAGTAGCTCTAATTTAAGATCCTCATAAAAACACACACCTTAAGGTCACAGAGAGAGAGTTAGTGTTTGCTCTCCCAAGTCCTTCCTAACAGGAGTTTTTTTTAATTATTATTTCAAAAAAAGAAATGCTGAATAAAACATTAGCTGTAGTTTAATTTATTTATTTAAGGAGCAGGACTTCAATAAACACTGTATGGTGATATGAATATCCATATTAGTACCCTGCAAATTGAATTATATATTTTTTTCTGTACTCAATTGTACAGTATATAGCATGGCAGAGAAATTGTTGTTCTTTGTTTTATGTAAGCTTCTACATGCTTTTACACCTGGGTTCAGGCTCAGGTAGATGAAAATCCTGTAAAAGGTTTTTTTTTAATAATATTTAATAATAAATATATGTAATATTTTTCTGTATATTCACTAGTCTGATTTAGATGCTATGCAATGACCAGGTAACATGAATAATTGGATTTGTCTTAGTCTCTACATAAATAGTTTCAGACTGTTGGTGTTAATTTGTTTGCTAGTACATTTTAAAATAATAATGACACACTTCTAAAGGAAAATCCCACCAGAATTCCTGTGTAGAGGCTTTAACAAAACCCTAAAGACATTTCTTAGGGTCATGGTAAACACATGACCTTATGTGACTGGAAGACAGCTGAAAGACGGATTGTCCTTCAAGATAATACCCTGCAAGCTTAAGGATCTCAGTAGCTATGGGCTACAGAGCCAGTTAGGTGTCAACCTCTCAGTGAGGGGAGTTAGAGGGGAAGGAATCAGCACAACAATAGATACACCTTCTAATTTCCAGGATATTCATTAAGTTTGTATTCTAAAATCTTTAAAATTGGTAGTAATCTTTGTAAATCTATGGATCATGTTATCTGGTATAGCATGTACCACTGAAAGTAAATTTTAACAAATTTGCATCCTGTTAAAGGTAGCTTTCATGACAAAACACAAGAATTACCAGGGGATGATCTTTCTTTTAACCTTGACTGTAATGTCATTCGCATTACTCATACAACACATTTTCTTCCTGCCCCTCGTTTTAAAGTCAAATGTTCAATACCTAAAATCACTAACAACTTTTCAATTTGGAGCGTTTGTCATGCAAAAGATGATATTTACAAAGACTTTTCTTATGTCATAGTCTGCATGAAACACAATCCTTCGATTATCCTCTGGGTGCATCCAAGGAGTAATCTGTTATGTTTTTTAGTGAGATGATGGAGTGTGTCTGTTATTGGCAACTACTTGTTATGTCGTCAACATTTCCATTTTTGTTTTCCTGGCTAGGAGGCAACAGATCTCAAACCCATTTTCATTGAAAGCTTTTTCCATTTTGTTGGCATCTTGTTACATCTGTCTTGTCTGAGACATTAAGCAGTCCCATCCAGCAGTGGTTTTAGTCTTTAAATGGGAGCTCCTGTAAAATAGTTTAAAGAATTTCTTGGAAAATTAAATCAATCAGAATTATTGATTGTAAGTGGTTACAGTATATGATTGACTGATGACATAAAAGAGCACACATGCTTTTAAAGGTTCTTGTTACAAAACTTCATGACAGACCTGTCTGAAGATGTGAAAAGAAAACTCTCCAAAGCTTTGCTAGTATTTGTTGTCTCTTACTGCTCTTTTTGCATGTTTAAACCTTAACTAATTTTGATGAAAGAAGATTTAAAAAATTTAAGATAAAAAGGCTAAAACTTTTGTGATGCTTTAAGACATCTCCCACATAACCTAAGTGATCATTAACTTGGCCAAAAAAAAATAAAAAAATGCGAGCTGTGAAGGGGTAAATAATAAAAAAGGTCTGCATCTAATTAGAAATCAATGGGCAAAGTTATTCATTTCACAAAAAGTCAGATTTTTATCTCTTATGTAATGGAATGAGAAATCAGTATTGAAAATCTAACTATTTTTTCTTACTGAATCCAGACTTGGAACATGATAAAAATCCATTTCCATACTTTGCCTGGCTTTTCAAGACCATGCAGGAACCCGTCTGTCTAGCTTTTAAAAGTTTCCTCATTTTCTCTGGACATTTCTGATAAAACAACTCTGGGCTAAAAGGCATTTTTAAAACTATCCATCCCATAATAATGGCAGTCGGAGTCTTATTCATGACAGATGGGACGGAATTGTTTAGTAGATGCTTTAATTGTGATAGAAATATTCCTGTCAGATAGTGTTATATATATTTTACCATCTAATCAACCATATGTCTAATGTAGTGTGAGACATCCGTCTGTGTTTGCTTACTGATGTAAGTGAAGAGTTTCACCCTCCTGTTGCTCATTGTGTAAATTGCTGTAAGGGAGGCCTGTGTGCATAGAGGATAGGAAGCAGTTTCAGCCTGATGGTCCAGTACTTTAAGGCAGTGCAGTTTACTTTTGGGTTTGTTTTCCAGGTTGAAAATTACGTATTAAATAACTCTTAAATCCACAATAGTCCTGAGTGTCTGCAACATATAAAGAAAATCAGTGGCTGTGGCATTTCTAATGACAAAGTGACATTCCAAGGGAGCACATAGGATCTGTACTGTACAGTGCTGCCAGAAGAAGGCAGCGCTGATTTATTGGCATATAAATATCCTCATTTAACATGGATTGTATTCATCTTTTATAGAAAAACCGCATGAAGTCCTGTCCCCTTAACAATATGTTCTGCTGGCTTGAAAAGCTCCTGAGCAAAGGTCCGGTTGCTGCAGTCATGATCGCAGTGTTCAGGAAGCGTTTGTCCTTCCTTTCATTTCATCCCCCACTTCTTTCACTCTGTGTGTTCTCAATGTTTTCCCATCTGTCTTTTAAAGTATCCAGGTGGACTTGACATTGCCGGCAGCTACCTGACAGAGCTGGTTTTCATTTTCTCCTCACAGTGCATCATTCTTTGAACTCATCACGAGACCGTGTTTTTTTAGACAGTTAACACTAAAGTTGATAGGAATATAAAGACTCTGAGATCAAGTTACATTCGTTCATTCTTGCTTGCTCCTCGTCTGTTTTTCTGTGCTACAAGATTTCTGCCACTTTAACAGATTTTCCCTTTCTGCTGGTCTGGAGGACTCTAGCAGAACTTAAAGTCTGCCTGCAAAACCTTTGTTAACAGGGTATCCTGATCAATATTTGTTATAGGATTGGAGTGCAGTTCAATTTAAAAAAAAATTATTTTTTTTTGTTCAAAACTGTGTTTTTGTCTTCACAAACATAGGCCTTGCATATTATTTTATTGATCTATCGAATTTGGACTGGGATTAAGAATCTTAAGAGTTTTGCATTCATAACAATGGCGATCACAGTGAGAGACTGTATTTGTTGCTGCAGCTCACTGTCGTACAATGTTATCCGGAGAGAACTGTCAATATGAGGAGAGCTACGACTTTGGCATAACTCTCTATATCAATGTAAGCCAGCCGCTTAGTACTTGCAGATAAGCATGTGACCCTGTTTATATGATTTATTACGAAGCTGCACAACCACTTTGCACTGAGAGATAAACAGTTTTTATGATGGTCCCTTAGGTGCAATAATGCACTGGTTTATATGTGGTCTATTCAGACTAGAAGAAGATTATAAGTGCAGTTTTTGTATCCTAGTTGTCAGTGTGAGATAAATTATCCACATTGGGAAAACAGCAAATTGCTCATCACTGCATTTCTTAAAAAAAAAAAAATCTTAGCCATTGCTGATTTATTGCTGCTGATGATATGACCATTTATTATTGTTATCCATTATGTGTTTGGCATCACCTTCTGACAGGGACTATTATCGTCGTCACCGGCATGTACAGCCAAAGCTGTCAGAAAAATTTGGGTTGTCTGCAGAGAGCTCTAACACTGTGATTTCCAGTCCTGGTCCTCGGGACAAACAGTCAGATATTTTCCTGAACCAGCACACCTGAATCAAATGAATGCAATACCTGGTCAGCATGCCATTAAGCCCTGCAGAAGCCTGGCAATTATCTCTATACTGAAGTTAGATGTAGAGGCAGGGAAACACCAAAAACATGCAGGACAGAGAGTTCTGAGGACCATGATTGAAAACCACTGCTCTAGTGGACTGTAAAGAGCAGGTACAGAGGCTCTTAGGTCACATAGGCTTTACAATCAAGGGAATAGTTGAGTGGACAAGGAGGAACTGCTACAACCTATGTTGGTACAGCATGTATGTACGAACATACTGCACCAACACCTTTTCTGTGTTCAAGAAAAGCTGATACTGCAGCGCCGTAAAATGTTCAGAGTTTGTAATATCAGTGATATCAGCAGCATTTAGCACACACCTGGTGAAACTGTGCATGTGCTGAGCTGCTTATACAAGCTATTTCTCAGTGAAACACTGGTAAAACTATTATTAAAGGGAAAGACCAAGAGTTTCTTAAAGAGATAGAAGTTCAATTTCAACAAAGTCAAACAAGCAGCATTTTATAACCACTGATGGCAACAGTTACTTGATTATGCTATAAAATGGCATTATGTGACTGGAAAATACATAATACTACCCCTTAAACAAAAGTATTGGGTTTTGGTTTTGGCATTATTTTAACCCTCTGGCAATCATGAGTGCGAGGCCATTTGGCTCTCAAAAACTTTTTAGTCTGTGTGCAGTCCAGCGGGGTTGCACTGACCTCGCATGTACCTTTACAAGTTTTTTTTGTGTGTGAGTGGTTTCAGGAACTATTTGATTTTGATCACTGGAGCCTACAACTTCTGTCGATCACATACTATGTCATGCTATGATAAAACGTATCGTCAGAAATGGATGAAAAAGTACAAATGAAAATTTAAACCACTATTTAATATGTTACTATTAAGCAAACAATTGGACTATCTGACAGGCTTTGGTCCATAAAACCCTGCCTTAACCTGTAAGAAACTGAACTGCTAAATTGCTGCAGAGTTGATAACTTGTAATTTGTTCTAGCACAGGCTAATTGTTGATATCTTGAGAAATGTATTTAAAACATTTGTAATTCAACATGTTTTGTGTTTATCATTTGAAATGCCTTACCTAAAGAACAATCCTCTCCATAGAAGCCTTCTTCACAGACACATTGACCATCCACACACTGCCCATTGCCACCGCAGTCATTAGGACACGTCGGGGTACTGCAGTCTTCACCGGTAAAATGAGGGAAACACACACATTTTCCATCTCTGCACTGCCCCTTATCATTGCAGTCGCCTGGACATGCCAGCTGGCTGCAGTCTTCTCCTGTGTAACCCTCATAGCATACGCATTTCCCATCTACACATCGGCCATTGTCGTTGCACTCATCGGGGCAGGAGGACACGGAGCAGTCAGGGCTTTCCCATCCTGGGTTACAAAGGCAGCTGCAGGTGTCTTGCTGGTAGGTACCATGACCACTGCAGCTTGTGTCTACACCTTAACGCAAAAACATGACAGAAGGAAACACTGTTGGTGGCTGAATGTTATAACTTATCTTGAATGGCCATTTACTTCAGGTGGAATAGCTGACTGCTTATTCTTTCTGCTTAAATGCAATGTTTGTGACAGCTTACCTGCAACACCTCCTCTTCCACAGCATCCTTGAGTGCACTGGGTCTTTAGGTAGGTGACTTCTTCTTCCAGTCCATTGATTCTGTACAGTAGGTCTTTGAAGCTTTCTGATTCCTCACAATCACACTTGGGTGTTTGCAGCCTAATGTTATGTTTAAAGATGATGTCATTTTCTCCATTGGTTACGGTATCTTGCTGCAGACCTACAAAAAAAATTACACTCTTCAGTTTTTGACGCTAATAAAAGCACAATGTAAAAATGTTCAACCCAACTACTTTAAAAATATGTGTTTACATTGCACGCTACATTCCAATTTCTTCTGTAATTGTTGTAAGCTGCCTATACGCATGTTTTATTTATGTTTGTCTCATCTGTTTGACCTGTCTTGTGTGTTGGCAGATGCTCCACGGTGCAACCAGAGCTTCCTGGGATGTCAAGCTTATAGATGTGGCTGAAGGTGAGTCCCTGCTCTGTGCCAGAGGAATCTGGCTGGTTGTCTGTACAGCGCACATGGTGTGACACAGTGCAAAGTATAATCAGCAGGCACAGGGCCCTCCACAGGAGTCCAGCGCTCATTGCTGCAAGAAAAGATATGTGTTATTTTTTTTTGTTTTCTTTTCTGCCTCAAAATAGACCTTTGGTGCCTACAAATCACATTAAGTATTCACAGACTGTTCTAGCAACTTTCAAGCCCAAATGTAAATGCAGAAAATTTATTTCACCTTGAAAATATTTTTTATAACCACACATATTTTTCTTACCAAGTTTGTCATATTCTGGGACTGAAGGAACACGTTTTTGTTGTTGTTTACAGTAAAACTAGTGATTAAAAATGCTTAGCTATTTCCAAGCTGTAAATGTGTCATAAAACATTGCACCATGAAATAGTAAAATGGAGAAAATGTAGCTTTGCACCAAAACTCGGTTTAGTGTTCCAGGATATAAAACATTATTGTAGTTATGTTTCTGCTGATGCATGTTAAAGTTGCTTTTTGTTGTTGCATTTTGTCAAAACCTCTCCCTTTTTTCTGTTAGGGTAGGGAAGGGTCAGAGTGGGACAGGTGGATTCTAGAACTACTGGCCTTTACTTGCAGTAGATTATATTGGACATGGATGGAGACATGCTGCAGAGCTCCAAAGGTCGGGAATAAAACCCCAGAAAACTGCATGGAGGACTAATAAGAAAGAGCGGTTGTGGCCACGCTACTTCTCCACTACTTGTCGCCACAGGGTTTTCTTTTCCACTTGTTAAAATTTATCACAGCTTTTCTGTTCATCATATTTTACCCAGAGAGCAATATGCTAAAGTTATAGACTAAACGCAATCACACTGTAATCAACCCAATCCCTGGTCTACTGACCACACATGGTCAATCAAATGTTGCTTGACTGGAAGCAAATTAGGAAAATCTCATTTCAGTGTTAGGGCAACCATTACGCTGTGCCTTTGCTACCCTTCAAACAGAGTCGACCCTACCTACACCTTTCCAGGCCACCCGGAAAGGATGTGTTTTGTTTAATCAAACAAAATTAAAGAAAACACACTAAAAGAACAATGATTATTTGACTCAAGTCTCCATTGATGTAAGACTATCATGAAGAAACCAACCGAGGCTACTCTACTTTTCCACTACTTGTCGCCACAGGGGTGAACCAAGGTTCGATTTAATAAGCTTATAGCATTTAAAGGAAGATTAAAACTCAGTGTAGACTACTACTAACCAACTAATTGGTTCCAGTGGTTTTTTAAATGTTGATGTATTTGTTTTCTTCAAATGATATCACTGGAATAGCCTACCGAATGTGGGACAGCTCACAAGTAAATGGAGAATATATTTGTATTCATGCTTCACTGGACCAGAACCCTGACTCTTGAGGTTGAATAAGGTTTTCTTAAATTGTTTTCAGAGTTCAAACTTGAGTCAGGAAAGGACGTCTATTTAAAAACAATCCATAAACTCTAGTATACTCAGTAAGGCGAACAGCTGTTTATTTAATCTCAGAAAATTTGAGCCATGAAGTCATTGCGCATGAGTGGGTTTTGTAGGTGCTGATGCAGCCCCTCCACATTAAAAAGCATCAGAATATGAGCAGTCATCACTTAGCCAGAGATTATTTTGGGTTGAAGTATGAAATTTGCTTGTTCAGGCATTTGCAAAGCTGCAGAAAGGGCAGAAACTGTTCTAATGATGTCATTGCATGTATTGACAGTGATGTCATGCTAACATGAAACCTTGCAGCGGCTTCCCCCAAAAAACCCAAATAACATGCTTTAAGAGGAGGGTACCTTTTAAAATCTTGAGAAGGTTATTTTGGGTTTTGGTCTGTATTTAACCTTCTGGTAGAAAAAAGAAAGAAAAAAGTTTTAAACTGGTGGAGACTTCTGTGTGGAGCTTGTGTGGTCTGGAAGAAACACACGTCCAACAGATGTTGTTGGAGGACATATGAGCAATAAATGCGCATTGGTTGTCAAATGGAAGCTACATATTATATATACTGGATAAAGTTTTTCTTTAGTTAAAATTGAGTAATAGTTGAATGTTGCAGAGTAAGTCTGTAAAACTGCAGGTACAATAAAATTATTTTAATAGAGGCGTAGAGACAAAAAAAAAAGAAAACGCCCTTAATTTCAGGTTTCAATTTGACTTACTGTAAAATCTTGATAACATCAATTAATTTTAAATAAAGTTATTGAAAAGATCAAACTCCTTATTCAGAAAACCCAGGTGTCTCAACAAAGCTTGCTGCGTATAGGATGGGAGAACATCTGGAAAAGTTTGAAATGAGATGAGAAATGAGCCAAAATAATATGATTGAATACAGGCATATCTTTGGCCAGATTATAAAACTGTCAACAATTGGACATAAATCCAACCCATCTTTCATTCACTATCATTACATGACTTGGGGCAAATCCTCTGCAGGGGTAGGGGGCCTAAAGAAATCTTACAATATGCCACTTTGCTGAAAGCTGAACACAAGTTGTTTTCCTCCATTTGCATATGAATCATAATTATGGTGATTTATCTTTTTGATGGAAGATAAATAGATTTGTATAAACATGAGTTCAAAACAATTTGTATTTTGTTGACCATTTTGGATTATTTCCGGACTTATAAACCGTCCACAAAATTCCACCTATGAAATATGTCAAATTGCTTTGATTAAATGCCAAATTTAAGCAATGTTTAAAAATTAGAATGTGGAAAAAAAAAGAGACTAAGGACATTCAAGTTGATCAGCAGACAGTAGCCACATGATAGACAGAATAGTGCAGTCAAAAGCTCTACCAGATGAAGAGCCTCGGTGGCCATGTTTGTTGCTCCCTGCTGAGGGTTTATTTATTTTCAGACCCTTTTCTTGTTTCTATTAGAGACCATAGCACTTTGGCTGTATGCACAGAAAGCAAAAGGCTGCAACTGACAGAAAATGACAGAAAGGGAAGACATATGAAGAGAGGAAATGTGTCACTCAGTGCTGTGATGGATGTAAAGACTGAAGGAAGATGAAATGTAAAAATAGTCCTTAAACCTGCTTATGAGTAACTTGGAAAATAGATTAACTCAGCCCCCCAATAAGAAGTTTGAATTTTAATGTCTTTGTGTCAGTCAAATTTGGAGAAGACGTGTGGGCTGTGTTTCTAACATATTTTCTGGGCTAAATAAAGACAAAGAATGACAAGTGAGTCATTAAAAACTGTCAATCACATCCAGTGAATGAAGAGTATACAGTATAGTTGACAGACATCCAAAGAATTATTAACATCCTGACAGTATCACTAAATTTATATAAACAAAACTTTATACGTACAGAAAAAAAAGAAAAGAAAAACCTCTGCTCATTAAACTGTAAAGCGTTACTAGAATTCAAGATTTCTCATTAATATAATTGTGGAAAAATGAGAAGATATGGATTTCTTTTGATTTATACAAGAGGTTTAAAGAAAGCAAAGCACCAAATTCCATCTAGAGAATCATTGGTGAATGCAACTGATGATGCAATTAGCAACAATATAAATAAACAAAGTCTCTGTCTGTACCAAGAAGAACAAGAAAGCAGTGCACAGATGCACAAATAGTCCGCCATGACCCAAAGTGGTTCAAAATGTTTTCACACATTTTCTGGATTCATTGGATGCACTCCATTGGACCAGCAACATAAACATATTAAACATGTTTGGTTTCAAGGTCTGAAATATTGTTAATGCAGAGGTATTAGACTGTCACTCTGAAACTGGAGAAAACAGCAGGGAAACAATGTGTTTTGTTTTTTTGTTTTGTTTTGTTTTTTTTGTCAGAACAAAGCTCACTTTGACTGCATTTAAAACTGGCTTTTAAGATAAACAAAGTAAAATTCAGCATGTCTAAAAATCTTGTTAAAGATTCCTTCCTGAGAGTAATTTCTACACCTCTAATCAATGTGTCGTTATGGGCCTGTAAAAATGTTTGTTGAAAACACATGTTCTTTAATAAGGTCAGAACAAGGACTGGGTCTATGTGTGTACAGTATGTGAAAGTAGACATTCACAGCTCAAAGGATCAGAGGAAGAAAAGCTCCAAGAGTAATATTTTCCATCTGAGCTAGAGGAGTTGATTCTCTGCATCTCCTCCAGAGTTACTGAGTTGACTGACTCTTATTAATCCCCAGCATAGCATAAGCCAACTCTTGTTAGGTTTGCAGTTTTTACATCTTCTTTTCATTTTTAAACTATCTAGATCAGGGGTCACCAACTCCAGTCCTCAAGGGCTACCATCCTGCAACTTTTAGATTCACCTCTGCTCCAAAATGTCTGAATTCCCTCACCAGCATTCATTCCTCTCTGCAATAGGCTGGAAACGAGCAGTTTATTTGATCCAGGTGTGTTTGAGCAAAGACGCATCTAAAAGTTGCAGGATGGTAGCCCTCGAGGACTGGAGTTGGTGACCCCTGATCTAGATACATTTTGCAGTATTTTAGTGATATTGGTAGTCTTCAATAACTTTTATTTAGGGTTAACAGAGTAAAGGGACTGCATATAAATGCACACCCCACTTTTCAGTTTATTGTTGTATAATTGATTAATTAATTAAATTAATTAAATTAATTTAATTAATTAAACATGATTAAAGTTTGTCATTTTATTGTGAAATAATGGACTTTTTTTTTTTTAACACGGAAGTGTCAAGGAAACGGACACAAAAATATAATGGAATAATTTAATTAGTACACAATGAAGGAATCATCTTTAAATTGTGATTATACATTATATGCATGAATGGTGTAGAGTTATCTGCTCTTTCCATTTCCTTTCCTTTCTACGCCCTTCCTTTCCTTGCTCATTCTTTTCCTTTCCTTTCCAATCTGCAAATTGCTGACAAAACATGGAAAGTAAATTGATCAAATGCAGCTGGGAGCAATTATTGTCTGTGAGTGGAGCTTATATCTTCATGATCCCGTCTGCCGTCTGTTACCACACAGACCACAAGAAAACCTCGAACAGGACCTTATTTTTAACTATGGCGACTTTATTGCCTCAGTAATACTGTCAATAAAACCACTGAACGGCAATAATAAATCAATAATGTAGTATGAAGCATAACAAATGTGACGACACTGGAGATATTCTTATGTTTCAAAAATAAAGGGTGTTTCTAATCTTTCAGTCAGTGAAGACCAAGAAAAAGAGTTTAGACCTATAAATGATGGCACTTTTTATGTGCCATCACCTCCGGATTGTGAGTTTTTCCTCTCGTTTCGTCGTTCTCTCTTAGCTTCCTCCTCCTCTCCATCATTCTGCACAGCTGAGAGCCCACATCTGCAGCTGGTTTTAAGAGCGCTCCTCTGCTTCGCCTGAGCCAGTACAGTAGCATTAAATAGTAAATCTACCAGATCAACAGCCTGTTAAGAACATCTATCCCGCCAGCCAAAAGTTATTGTATTAAATTTGGTTTTTATCATGATGGGAAAATTATTGCTAGCAGCTTTGTTGACGCACAAAACATGATTGTCTACAATATATTGGAGCTATTTAATTAGTAGGAGGCTTGAATATAGACTTGTAATCTCATTTGAAAGTTACTCACCTTGATGGGAAATTAACCTAATTTTAAAAACACAAAATATTTTCTTTATTGCTTTTTGCAGCAGGTCAAATTACAAAACATACTGGAGTTTATTGATGTTAATCACCGATTAAGATTTACAGGAAGGTAGTGCCGTCATTCCCACCAAGCTAAATCAGAAACATATTGAGAAGCTATTAAAAATTACATTTAAATTGCTCCCTAAGGTGTGGACTAATCATTGAAACAGTTTGAAATGAGCAGTGTTGTACATAAGTACCGGTAAAGGGATTAAGTAAAAGGTTGAGGTAAATGTCTTCAAAAAGTTCTGCCAATAAATTAAATATTTACACAGACAAAGCAGTTTGCAAATAGATTCTGTATAATAACTATATCAGAAATGTGCAAAATCTGCAAATTTACCTTTTTAAGTGATCACAAATTTACACCAAACTGCAAGTAATTTAAAAAATGTATCCAAAGATGAACAGTTTAAATAAAAGGAAATGCTTATTCTAAATCCTGCTGTCTTACCGTTTTATGATTTGTTAAATTTCCCCCTCCTTTATCTTCCGTTTGTCTCTTTTCTTTGAAAGTCTGAAGGTCACTCACCAAATCTCTGCCTCTGCCACCTGTTGACAGGCCAGAGCTACTGATTCAAGCTCTGAGGATTTCTACACTCTGAGCGACTCTCTCTCTCTCCCTCTCTTACTTAAATGTTAACATGTCTCAAATGCCTGTAGGCCAGTGAGTGGTAAGTTTGGGAGTGTCTCTGCTCCTTCTACAGTCACTGAATGAGGAGGATGAAAGATCACAGGAGGCGGAGAGGTTATTAACTACTTATATTTGATCCTAGAGATAACGACTTTTGACCTAAACACTCCTTGTGCATAGATTCTCAATGGTCCTCTCTCCTTTTCCACTTATTTTATTGTGTGTCTAATTGCAGTAACCAAAAAAATTAAATAAAAAGCATGAGGAATTCAACTTAATCTCTTCAGCAGCAACTGAAATAAAGGTCTTATTGAAAGCAGTGAGTTTGACGCCAAGACAAATACAGATCTGATCCAGGATAAAACATTCCCTGGGGAATAATTATTTTTGACAGAATTTATCTCTTATGCGAAACATAGCACAATGAATACACATTCAAAGGCAGTAACGGAGACATGCAGACTGTGCTAGAGATGAAGATTAAAGAACACCAGCTATGGATCCTGGACAAAAAAATATATATGATAATGATCACTTTGGTGAATCCACTGCTGTTCTGACAAGTGAAAAAAAATCAAAATATCTTGACTTGATTTAAAATGTTTTCTCTTCAAAAATGTGTCTGGCATTACTGTATTTTTGTGGAGATGACCACCACTGAGTGCCATCTGAAGAGGCATCAACATCTTACTCCTTTAGAGGAAGAGTGCGCCTGCTTCTTTTTTTTTTGGATGGCTTTCCTTAAAGAATAAAAGTTAAATGTGAAGTGGAAGCATGTAGGGCCACGTAAACCTCACGTACCAAGGCTGGCAGTAGTTTCTGAATACACATAAAACAGCTTTGACATTTTTGTGGGAACGGATAGGGAACATTGGGATTGTTTGAGTGACACTGGATCACGGATCACGGATCATGGATCACGAGCTGAGACAGGAGTTGTGAGTATTTAAACAGAAGTCCTAAGTTTTATCCGTGAACAACGTAACTGGTCATTGGTATACATTTTTCTCCCATTTTAAATATAAAATATGATGGGATAAATGAAACTGTACATAAGAATAAAGAAAAATGCATCTGCGTCTTTAAAGTTACAAATTATTCACAGGAGAACTTTGTCTGTTGAAGTCATGTAAAGTAGGTCCTTGGAGAGTTAGTATTCCCAGCCGTTCATTGCTGTATTTTCTGTTATCATGTTACCATGGATTCTTAATGCATTCCTGAAAAATACCAGTATACTGTAATTGAAATTTGCAGAAAAGTTCTGGGTTCTTTATTTATTTATTTTTTTTACATAAGCTAAAAACATTTTGTTCTCAAATAAATACTCCACATTGAACAAACAAAAACCTCAAAATTGTATATGGTTTGTGATTTTATTGAACATTAGGCCAGTTACTGCTTTTCTCTTTTTTTTTGAAGTAGTAACATTTTACTGCTGTACAGCACAGCATTAGTGCACTTCTATACACTAGTTCAACATCCTATTTACTTTAAATTTTTTAAATATACTGTTCAAGTGTAGTTATTAAGTTACTACTATTTTTTATAATAAAAATTATATTATTTTGTTCTAAATGATTTGTACAACTGATTTAAATGAAGGATAGAAAATGTGAAGAAGAAGAAACACTTTTAAATCCATTTAACACTTTCAAAGACCTGCAGTGTGGTAGGACATGCCAATTACAGTGCTTCTTGGGACAATGAGAAGCTATGTCACGCACGTCTATTTCTAGAGAAAAATGTGAATGTTTCCCATTGCGTGTGTTGGTTTCACCCCATGCTGGGAAAATGTACCCCACACAGCTGTAACAGAACTCTTCTCAGCAGGGTGAATCTTATATTATGTTTTCTTTAAAGTGATGCATGTCTGCACTCAGCTTCCTTCCTCTCCTGGGCAGAAGACAAACGTTCAGATGTTATTAGAAGAGCCCACACACACCTTTTGATTTACTTTGACTCATTTCTACTCCTCATTTAAGGGTGAAATGCTCTTCACGGAAAAAAAGTGGTTTCTTTTCTTTTAACATCAAAATGTAGCCAGAGCACACAAAGGTCAAAACTGTTTCGGAATACCTCCTGCCTAACCTAATTGATTTAGTTTGTGTATAACAAGCAGGTGTTGATTGGATTTATTTGCAGCTGTCGGTTTATGTTATTATCTGCTGCTTGGAATGCTCATTAAAACATAAGGAATATAACTGTAATTTTCAATGTACCTCAGGCTATTTAAAATATT
Organism: Poecilia reticulata; assembly: GCF_904066995.2. Classification (NCBI taxonomy): domain Eukaryota; kingdom Metazoa; phylum Chordata; class Actinopteri; order Cyprinodontiformes; family Poeciliidae; genus Poecilia; species Poecilia reticulata. Next base: position 15,008,864 of record NC_088846.1, on the reverse strand, counting down.
TTTTAACTGTGTTTTTGTTTATATTAAACATGTATATAAAAAACAAATCTTCACTTTGAGATGACAAAGCATTAAATGTGAACTTCATATTTATAACCTGAAAAAGAAGTTACCAGGTTAAATTTGCCATGACAGACAGTTGTGAAATATATTTCTCGTACTCCCATACTGTTCTGTTGGCACTAGTTTCAAATCTTGACACGGAAATCCCAGCTGTTTTTCTTTTTTTTTTAAATCTGGTTGACATAGTCAGTAGTGGGTCAGAGTTTGTCATTTCTTATGTTCTCAAAAACAAGCATCCAGTAATTATCCTTCAAGTATTTCCATGTTTGAGAATGGCTGTTTGCATGTTGTCAGGTGTTCCTCCCCTCCCACATGTCGTTTGATCTGCATGTTCATTCGGCATTTTTCTATTGCTTTTGTTTCAATCAAAATTTTTGTTGTTGTGCATTATAAACATGTTTTGAATGTCACATTTTTTGGAGGGGGCAGGGGGTGTTTTATCAGAATCAAATTTATCTTCCATTCAGCTAGATGGAAGATACATTTCTCTGGCCTTTAGTGGGAAATGAGTTTATATTTCTTGCAATAAAATTCATGTACCCAGATGTTCAAATGCCATGTTTAGATATGAGTTTTCTTGTTTACAGTTCTTTACCTTCACAGCTGAACACAAAGAAGTGAGGGAAGTCTTATTAATCACATTTAGTACGTAGTGTGCCTTTTTAATGGGTTATTTTTAACAAAACCAAGAGAAAAACATTACTTACTTCCTTAGATTTTTCATTATTAAGATCAACAACAGCTTGTTTTTAAGTTTGATTGCAAGATACAGGAAATATTTTACTAACTCCTGGTTACTGCTTGTTGATGTCTCATTGTCAAGACAATTTGCACACCTCCCCCCAATAATTTTGAGTGTCTTGTAAAAACCACCATGTGAGAGATCCTTGTACTACACACTACAATAAAGTGATTATTACTCCAATGTATTTTTGCCAAACCATAACATGCCAAAAATGTATTTAATTGAGGTAATGGTTACCTTGCATTCCACTACAGTTTCTATACATTACACATCATTAATCATTATAATAGATGTCAGGAATTAATGTTTTTATAGTTCCCCCCCTCATGAATGGCCTCATTGTGCCAATTCACAGCAGACAGAACGTGTTTGTTATATGGATATTATTTCATTTGAAAATCTTAGCCGTTTTATATTTGTTAACTGTGTGGTGCGGTGTCAGGCCCAATTCATTGTTTTTTTGTTGTTTTTTTTGTTTCGTTTATTACTATGTTAAGAAGTCACTCAGTGGTGATACTGGTGTTTAGTGGTCTATCACCTCTACTTTAAGCCCTTAAGAAGCAATGTCTGGTAGTCAGTCATTCTGGGGCTGTCACCACATCACTTGACAGGTCACAGACAGGAGCTCCAAGTCGACTTAAGGGACTTCCTTGCCTCATGCCTTTCTGAAATCGTGGATTTGACATATGGTCCAAGTCATGCCTCAGACTGTTTTTGAAAGGGACTATTTCCAAATATGAAATATTTACATACATCAACTTATACACCTTAAAAGTGAGAAGATGAACAAGACTGCACTTTCAACTTTTAAATATTATGAGAATGGCTTAAGAAATGTTCTCTGATTACCCATACCTACAAAATGCAGTTCTGAAGCCACGTGTGGCTCTTTAGATCCTCCATAATGACTCATAAAAACTTTGGTCAAAAATGATAATAAATTGGAGCAAAGTTTTAAAATTTAACAGTCATAAAAATTACAAGCTCTAGCAGCTTTTCCTGGGCATTTTAATGCAAAATATGCATAAAATTTTCACAAATGAATATACAGACTTAGGAAAAAAAAATTGATAATTGGTTGCCGAATTTTTTCTGTATATTTGAATGCCGCACTTATTTTGACTCATCTTTTCAGAACTGAAAAAAATTAATTGATCACAGGAACAATACAGTTTCATTTGGGTAGAGGCACCTGCTAAAACCACAAGTTAGACCTCATCTGATGAAAGTGTCTGAACTTTTCAGTGACATTTCCATGCCGTTAGTGCAACAGACAAAACTGCTAAATAGCAAATAATTTACTTCGAAAATACAGCTTGCTACATGCAATGATATACCAAAACAAAATACTATACTGCTGCTACTGTTATCATACCAGAAATTGGAAACACCACCAATACTACAGCAACGCCATCAAGAATAGAGTGGATCAATTCATCAGTTGCAGCCAATAAGGACAAACTGAGTTTTAAAGAAGTTTTGGCCTTGATTAAATATGGGGTAAGATGAAAAAGAGAAGTGAAATCATCTCGGAAAACAAAATAAAAATTCTATATATTTTTTCATGCTAAAATGTTTAATGCTAAAAAAACAGATTGTGAGTTTTACCCAACAGTGTGTAGATAACAATAAAAACTTTAAACCAACACAAAAATAAATGTCCAAATATCCCATCAGAGTGAATGAATGTGCCATTTTCTACATAGAAATAATTCAGCACCCATCACTAAAACATTTAGTCTATACATAAGTTTGTCTGAGACTGTTGACCACACTGATGTAAATACATTTGGTAACCATCAAACAGTTGCCCTGTGCCTGTGTATGTGGGCTTAAACACCCCCTTCAGTAATGGAAACAAAAAACCTCAGCGGTTTTATAATGTAAATATACACGAAGCCTACTTTGAAGAATATGATATATTTAATCTTGCAAAGTTTCAGTGTAGAAGAGGAACATGACTAATTCACACAAATTACAAAAAAAGCAGTAAAGTATGATAGCATACAATAAAAGGGAATTCTAGTCTCTTTATAGGAGCCTCAGGTCTAACAATAAAGATGGCAAAATATAGTTAAATATAGTTTCTCATTCAGTTTTAAGTAAACATCCAAATTTTGTAAATTTTTTTTAGGTATTGAAAACATCTTGTCAAAGAAAGGTCCAACAGAGACTTCAGTACCATGTGAGTTTACAACTGTCAAACATCTTGGAGCCATTTTAATTTTTGTTCCAGTGTAAAGTGAAACTGCGTAACTTCAGTGGAAAACACATCAGATTAAAGGAAGCTGTGTAGATAAAGCTAAAGTAATTTAGAGGGAAACAAATTAATCCCATATGATCGTATGGATGAATGTGCTCCCTTCAGAGCCCTGGTTGCGTGCTCAGATTTCTAAGATGGTTTCCACATTGTGCACATAAGAACTGCTTGCAGATTTATATGTACAGAAGATTACAGAAGAAGTTTCTGCCATGTCTGCACTTGGCACTCCCAACTCGATTTACACTATCAAACATATAAATAGCACAGCGAACATGTGTAACGTAAATGTTGGTCTACAGCATGATTATGTTCAAATGTTCTACAATTACTGCTAGCTTTTAGGTTAAAGAGGATATAATGGGACTTCTGTTTTACAAGGCCAAATGTTGTCAAAATACAACTTAAGGGTTCTGACAGCACATAGTAAATGGTCTGGATCCAGGCTTATGAGGCATCACTGGATCTACACCCAGTGTTATATGCTTGGTGTAGATCCCTGGAAATCTAGAAACCCCTTCTACTTTCTTTTGGTAAAACAAGCAAACAAAAACATGCACTCATAACAGCTTACAATGAAAAAATAAACAATATGAGTTATTTTACAGGGCAATTATGTATGATGTGGATTTTGAGGCAAAGTTAAATATGGTAACAAGTTTGATTGTATTGGTAAACTGTTACTTATCACATATTGATACACAACACAAAATATGACTCCCATCTAAAGCCTAATTCGTCAGTCAAATAATTAAAACTTCAAAAGTTTATACCGTTATTAAAGCCCAAATAATTCTGGTTAAACAACAACTTTAAATCGGATTCCATCCACTTCCTATGTGTGCTTAATACTAATGGAAAATTAGAGCGGCCAGTTATCCCAATATGCGTGTTTTTGGACAGATGGAGGATGCCAGAGCACTTGTAAAGAATTCATGCATGCAGCTGGAGAACTTTCAAATTCCAAACAGGAAAGCCTGGAGTAGAACTTGGGACGTTTTTGTTGCAATACCTCATTTGCACTGGAGTAATCCAAAATTGTGTTTGTTTCTCATTCTAGGTAACTTGTGCATATTAATAGATGCAGATGTTTAACATCAAACATCTAACCAAAGCAGGCTGCACTTGGGTGCAGCTGGTAGCACTGCTGCCTTGCTGCAAAAAGTGCAGAAAGGCAACAGTCCTGGGTTCTCAGGCCAAAAACATGATTAAATTCTCTTTATGCGTCCATGGTTGTTTGTCCTGTTTGTCTCTGTGTTCCCCTGGAGATAGGCGCCAGTCTCCCTTACAACCCTGCAAGGATAAGGATGTTTTTTATAAGTGCTCAAAACACAGTTTGGGATTTTTGGAATGTTTATTTGTGACAATAAAAAATGAGGAGTTTTAGTTTCAAAGCTCAATGTTTTATTTTGTGGTCTCATCCTGAGAGCACGATGTATTTACACATTAGTGTCGATGAAATTTTAAATGTAGAAAATGTCTATTCAATCCAGATTTTGTCCATGTATAAGAGAAATACAGATTTAAACAAAACTAATTGAAAGTTAAAGGATTAATTGGAGAAACATAAGAGGTAAAGAAAAATGGGTGACTGCTTCTAAATTAAAACATTTTATTTCAAAAATAATTTCATATTCTTTAAAGCTACTGTGAATATCAACTATCAAAATGCTGTACAAATCACCAAATAAGTGAAGCCTACAATTAAAATGACCATTAATAAATAATTGGCTATCTCTTATGAAAAGACTAGGTGAAGCTTATCAGGAATTGAGCTAATTGGATCAGAGAGGAGGAGTAACAAAAGAGCATGACAATAAGTTGGGGTTAACAGCTGTGACAGAGCTTCCTGAGGGGACGTTAATACCAGTTTGCAAGTCTGGGTCATCCCGTCCTGAGTCTAGGTGAATTCCTAACCCCCATTTCATCAGCTGATGAAACCCAATAACCCAGCACTGCTCATGTGCTTTAATCCTCAAGTCTTTCCTTTTAGCCATAGAACAATGGAGAAAATTACTGCAGTACATATTTTTTGTTGGCTTTGGCAAATACAAACAACAAGTAAACAATATAATTTGGCACATGGAAGTAATAAAATGTGTAAATTTTGCAAATTCTTTTATAAAACAAACAAAAAAAACACAACCATCTGGAGGCCTCTCGTTGCATTTGTTACCAGTTATTTAAAAACCGTTTGACTTTTCACGATAAAAAAAGTAACACTTCTTTGACAGGTTAAACTTTTAGGTTCTGCAAATTAACCTGTTAAACAGCAAGAGCTCTTGTTCTTTCCAACACATGAGTGTTTTAAATTACCCAATGTCTGTATTTTTAGTGCAAGCTGAACACTTGCATATGATTGGAGCATTGTCTGCATGCCCTAAATAAGAAATAAAAAGGAAACTGTTTCATTTATGAAAACCAGAACACATTGTTACCTCTCTCTCTGTATACATTTTGTTAAAGTAAGGTTTGTTTTCAAAGCTTGCACTTCCAAGAACATTTGTGATCCTGTAGCTAAATGCAATGACAGATGGCTTTGACCCGTTCTATCCACTTCCAACCCCAGGACTCGCTCTCTTTTGGGCTTTACAAACTAAATTTTGTTTCACTTCAGATCTCAAAATCTGTTACCTTGTTTGCCTTAAATAGAACTTTTATTTAGATAAAAAAAATGGAGAGAATTTATGCTTTGGTGTTTATAGAAATTACATTCATAAAGCTATAGATAAAATAAATACTTAAGTCTATGGAAAGACGCCAATTGTTAAAGTCTTTTGTTGGAGACAAATTTGAGGTTGCTAAAAGATAGTCCACTATTGAGCACTTTTAAATGTGATGTAGCATATTATAAAACCCCAAAACAATGACCTTGACTTACTGTGATAATGTGTTTGTTATTATGAAGCTGATAGTCTTTCTTACAAAGAGTGATGTTACCAGTCATTTAACAGGCCTGGCATCTTGTGGTTTTATGGCTGTTTCGTTGAATGATATCTCAGAATTTGTTTCTAGAATCAGCTCATTAGCTTGTGTATTTTTTTTAAATCCACATGATCAAACCACCAGCTTTTTCTAATCCAAGTATATTAGTTACTCAATGAGAGAATGGTTCAGTTTTATTAGCAATTAAGAAGAATCTCAAGTACCAAAGTTTGTGTGGTACGAGTCAGAAGGCTCATACCAACCCTGTTTAACAAGTTAATTTGCAGAACCTAAAAGTTTAACTTGTCAAAGAAGTGTTACTTTTTTTTATCCTAAAAAGTCTAACGGTTTTGAAGTAACTGGTAACAAATGCAACGAGAGGCCTCCAGATGGTTGTGTTTTTTTTAGTTTGTTTTATAAAAGAATTTGGGAATGTTTTAATATTCCAATAAAAATTTGGGAATCATATAATTGGGAGCTGCACAATTTTATGATTGTGCAGCTCAAACTAATTAATTAAAATCTTGGTCAAATGAAGTAGCTAAAAAGTAAATAAGAAATGAGAATGCTAAACAAGGGGTGTTGTATGACAAAACATATTTTACATACATTTAGCAAACCGTGCCATGATCTGAAACTCAAAAATAAACAGTCACAATTTACAAATATGCAGTAGTTCATGTCCCAAAACCACTTGAAAAGCACAAAATCACCACTGTGTCACAATATTGTAGCTGCCAACATAAAATGAGATCAGAAATTTGACTTACACACCTGGTGGCTATTTTTAAATAAACAAGAAGCTAATTGAATCATTTGATGGTCAGGAAAAAGCCCATTCTTGAAAGTTAAGTCTTTAAAAATGAATAAGTTAATTTTAAAACTTCCCCAGTTCAGCGACAAAATAATCAAATGCAGTAGTGTCTGGTGTAAGAAGGAAAAAATGTTTCAGTGAGACATTTCCTGTATGTCTCTGGCTGAGTAAAATAAATAACTCTCTCTCTCGTTGAGATGTCGTAAATGTCATAAACGGAGCCACAGCATTCAAGCCTTCAACCAACCCATTATGCTGAACCGGATATATCTGGCAACGTTTTTTTTCTAACCAACATAAACTGAGCAGATGTTCCAGCATTTAAAGGTTCTTTTAATAAATCATTGACAAGATCAGCCTCTCAGGTTGAAGTTTTGACCATAGAAGTGTTTTGCTGTGGACTTGGTATATTTTAACAGTTTGCATGCATGCTTTAGAAAACACAAGAGAAACAGTATAATAAGCACTGAAGGCTGTATTTTAAATCAACTAGCACCTTGTGTGCAAACTCACCACTCAAATAAAATAGAGGTAAGCTCCTGTGTTTGCTATGATATGGCATTAGGTCATGTCTCCAGATTGAAAACAAACACATTTTGGGAATATCTCACTAAAACGCAGTGCACAGAATTTGCTGTCCAGGTGGTGTGATGGATTCACTGGCACATCAGTGTGTTAAATCCTTCCACTCTTTGCAATTACAGGTCAGACACAGCTCATTTAGCAGGAGGCCTTGACCTAGCTGACATGGAGGGCCCTTTCTCCCATAACTCAGGAATGCCAAGCATTCCCCCAGGGTTTAGAGGCAGACTTTTCCACTTTATGGCATGCAAGCAGGTTATGACATACATATGAGGGTGATAAAGCTCATAAATAGGAGACATAGTGTGATGGAATCACACCAGCCATAACTATTTGACTTCTTGGACCACAATCCTCTGATACACCAAAGTGCACAGAGTGACAAATTAATTGTACTTAATATTGCAGAGGCATATAAAATTATAATGACCCACTAAACTGGTCTTCCAACAACTCCCACTCATTTTAGTCTTTCGTTGTGTTTATAAATTCCATAGTTTGAAATACATACTAAGACAAAGATGACAGAGCAACTCTACTTGAAGGTACCAATAGTCATGGAAAAAATAAAGTATACCCTGTGTCAGTTTTAGGTTGATGAAATATGAAAAATGTAGCTCATATGCAGTTAAAGAATTAGAATCTAACCATAAGAGGGGAAAAAAACACTACTGATTCTATCATATAGATAAAACATTAAGCAAAAATGTAAACGTTTATGAAAAATTGGGTACACTTCAAATAAGCACAAACTTGGCAAGATATGTAAAATTCTAGAATTTTATATTGACTCTAGGAAAGTGTACTCACTCTAGTAAGGATATTATACAAAATAGAGGTCTTATGCTGTATCTCCACACTGAGCCACTCACCAAGCTCTGCTGGAGGTTTCTTCCAATTATGGCTCAGTAGCTCAGAGAATAAACAGACTTGAAAATACTTCTGTTAATTTATAAATCACTGAATGGCCTAGCACCAAAATACATTAAAAATATGTTGTTATTGTATCAACCTTCCAGACCACTCAGGTCTTCTGGTCCTTGTCTACTCTGCATCCCCAGGAACAGAAACAACATTAAAGATCAGCATTGAGTTTCTATGCTCCATTGATCTGGAACAATCTTCCAGAAAACTGCAGAAACAGCTTTAAACTAAGGGCTAGGCTCCACTTGTTTAGAGCTAGGTTAGTAGTAATTGGAACACTGAGCAATTGCTTGATGATTTTGATGACTGCATTAGACAAATGCCATAATGTTTATTGTTGGCGACTGCATGATGTTTTTTTATGATGTAAAGCACTTTGAACTGCCTTGTTGCTAAAATGTGTAATACAAATAAACTTGACCTTACGAGAGCTCTCCTCTCCACTTTGGATACATGCATGCTAATTAGCTGTGCACCGATTTACCGGCCAGCCAATTTATTGGCACCAATTTAATTTATTTTGGGAGATCGGTCATTGGCAGACACCTACATGTGAAGCTGATCTTATCTACCTCAGCAAAGGTCTAAAAATCAAATGGGCGTCATTGTGGTGCGTTGTTGTTTTTTTTAATTATGCTCGGCATTTAAAGTTCAGGTCTACACAATTTTATCTCATTTAGTAAATCAAGATAAGATTTATATGGTTGTTCATACCAGCAATGCTTAACAAACAATGCCAGAATTAACTGGGATGAGAAATTTCAGTTCCACCCCATTACAATAATAGATATTTTCTTATGTTGTGCAAATTGAAGAAACATTTTTATTTTTATTGCTGATTGGGACTTTTGTCAAATATTTGAACTGAAACAAAAGAGGCATGTAATTCTGAAAGCATCTAAGATATAATTTATCAACTTCATTTTTCACATATTTCACTGCTAGTAAGGACTATATATGATTTATGGCGACAGGTTCATGTGTAAACTTGTCAAGGTCAAATGTGTGAATGCCCACCCACAAGGAACATTTTGTTTATTGTTTACAAGCTGAGTAGCAGACATTAAAATGCCAAGCGGGAAGACACAGTCATTTGTAACCATGAATTTAATAGCTTAGTCGTGTGTGTTTGCCCCATCTATCTTACATTTCATCAGCGAGGCATTAAGATAAGAAAGCTATGAGATGCCAGCAGCAAATTAAACCGCTTCCCTCATCTTCAAACGCTTTTATAGCAGCCACAAAGAAAATACACAGACATCTGTTCCTATCACATTTTCATCTCAGTGTGGTATGGAGTAAATCAGACCGATGTTTGATCAGCCAAGGGATCCTTATTTGCTTTAATCAGCATGTTTGGGATGGGATGAAAGAATGAATAAACCGCTGTTACAAAGAATATTGTTGACTGACATCCGAGAAGTTGGTGGTTTACTCTGGCAAATGAGAGCGCAAGTCTTCATCTTTAAAATAAACAACGTCCAGTTCTAAGCATTTGGTGTGCTTCCTTCCTACTAATCCTTTTTACAAAACTTTTGAAGGGTACAATACATACTATTACATAAATTGTTTTACTTTCACACTAATAATTGATTTGTTTTAAAAGGCAAATTTCTACAAGAAGTTTGTTCATTTTGCATTTACTTTACTCTTTCAATGTTTTTTTTGTTTTGTTTTTTTTTGCAATTCTCACATGTATCCAGCATTCCCAGTTGCTTCAGCATCAGTTGCATTATGTCATTGGTTGACCATGCTCACTTGACTCCTGTCAGTTTTATGGATGATGCCACCTGTCTATTGTCTCTTTGAATAATGTCCATTATCCTCTGAAGCACACTAGTTTAACGTTGCGTGGCTTTGTTGTTCAGTCTCTCAACTCCTGAGATCTCTTGTAAAGCCTGTAAATGCACATCTGTTTCCAGAAAATGCAACATAAACTCCACCAATTCCTCTGTCGTACAGACCAAATTAACGCAATTAGCCAACATGGTTATCAAGTAGTAGCAAAGCCAGAGTGCAAGTACTCTAAAAATAAACACAACCCAAGTAGGGCTTTAATTTTGTGTCATCTAAAATAATAATAAAAACCTCTTGCTTCTATTAAGCTGTAAAAGAAGTGACTGAAAAAGGCAGCAGTGAATCATTTTTAACCTATAAACTCTGAGGTTGATATCTGCTGGCAGAAGTTTAAGGGTCTGACATTTATCATAATGTTCAGAACTGGAAATCCTGGAAGGTCAGCACTCACATCCTTTTCTGTTTTAGATGTCTCAGGGATTATTTTAACCTTCTTGGTGATCTTGGAAAAAGTCTTTAGAGGCGTTTCAGTTAAAGGCCAAACATTCTGAGAGCCAAACAGCAGCTTAATTATGACATACTACCACTGTAAAATGACAAATCTGTTTTTCCAAATTTCAATAAACTTAACAAAAAACATTTTGACCTTTAAGACAAACATAGAATGACTTTGGTTCCGTTACCATAATATTAACATAAAAATAGCTGTTACAACAAAAGACTTGGACTGATTTTAACAGTCACTACTACCGTACGTTACCCACTGCTACTATTAAGAAAACCATGTTACAAACGCAGCTGTTTGAAATATACTGGCTATTAAATTTTTTTTTTGTTGTTGTAAAAATGGTAACCTGTAGAGAGAGAGAGAGATGTAAGCGCTGCATCCACTTTGTCATGTGTTGGTGTTTATCCAAGAACGCATTCCCTCCAGGGTAAAAAATAACGAGGAAAGCTTAACTGAATCTATTATTTTGTTCCTTCTCCTCTGTATAAAACATAAAAAGACAGTATCCTTCTGAACTTGATAAAAATAAATAAAAATGTCCGAATACTACCTTACAAAAACCTATTCGCTTATTCTGCATGATCTGGGTGGATCTGCACTTGAAAGTACTCAAAATACAATTTTAGTCAGATGTAATGTTCTTTATTGAATATAAAATGTAAGGACTCTGCTCCTCCTGGCTGGTGGGAATGTCCTTGATGCCGTACTGTATATTATGGACCTACATTGCCACCTAGTGGTTTCTAAGTAGTACCACAATAATTTGTAATTTTTTTCAGATTAATTTTATTATTTTCAACGGATTGGGTTCAGTTTTACTCACAGGCTTCACAGTAGTTTTGGGATATCGGAATTGATATAAATCCAATTTAATCATCATGATGTGTGATTCAATCTTAAACACAGCAATGTGCCTGTTAAAAGAAAACTGTGCATCTCTATTGACAAGAGATAAAGCCTAAAACAGCAGTAACTTCCGCATTGCAGTGAATGCTCTATGTATAAAAAACGTTAAAGTCCGAAACACTAATTTTGGGGTTTACATTTTGAAATAGAAGAATTAAATGATTATATTACCCTCCTAGCCAGAGGGGGCAATATATTCTATCTCTTTATATCTCCTTTGGTAGTTCAACCCATAGACATTAATGGTTCAACCTAGATCCATCATGGCGGCTAACAGAATAGCATGTATGGGTCTAAATGCCCTTTATTCCACCGTTTACGCACCGAAACAGGTAACTTACCTAATTTCAACACACATGTTGTGGCTTGCGTGTTGTGAAGGAAGCCCTCGGTTCTTAGTCAGGAAAACTGAAAAAGTAACAATGAAAATGTTAATTTTATGACTGGTTTTGTAACGCTGGCTTGGATGGTAACGCTAGTTTTCATAGAAACTGTTTAGATGTTGCTTACTGCACTGAAACTCACCTTTCTGTGTTGCGGTGGAGTAAAAAGAAGTGTGAATGTGGCTTGGAGTGGTTAGTATGGCTGGAACAGCTTGATATAAATTTAGCTCTGGCGTTTTGTGGCTTACCTTTCTTGTGGAATGTGTTCGTCTGATATAATTTGGGAAAAGCCTGGGCTGTTAGTTGCACAGCTGGGAGTAACTGCATGTTAATGATGGACAGGCACTGAGGAGCTGCTGGGGAGCAGTGGACCAGCTGAGAAGTTACTACGTTGACTGGAGGATGCTGAGGGATGTCAAGAGAAGACAAATGGCCTTTGAGCTTGCTGATGAGAGGACACGTATCAATGCACTGCGGAAGAACACCATCTTGCCCAAAGAACTCCAGGTAGAGTTCAGTGTTTGTACCAATATGTTCCTTATTGGAATTGATCAGACATCTGCAGCTGACCCAGAACGCTACTGCTTACTGTTTCTCTAAAAATAGCACTTCGCACCAGTTCTAAAGTCTGTGTTGTCTTGTATCAACCTTCCAGACCATTCAGTTCTTTTGGTTTAAATCTACTCTGCATTCCTTGAGTCAGATCAACATCAACTGAATGTTGATGGAGAAGCAGCATTCAGTTTTTATGCACCACTTTCACAGTTTCCAGGAACAAACTTCCTGAAAATTAAAAAATGCTAAAACACTGATTTCCTTTAAATTAAGGCTATAGACCCAGTTATTTAGAGTTACCTCTGATTAATAGCTGAAACATTGCTTAAAGTGTTTATTTCAGTATTTGATGATAACATTTGAGATCATGTAATTTCCAGTTCTTGTTTATTTTATAATTTTATCATTTAAGTCACCTGGAGCTGAAATGTACCACACAAATAAACTTGCCATACCTTAGTTTATTTGTAGGAAATTAGTTAGTTGTATTATTTGTGTGTATTTATGTCTTCCAAAAGGGGGAAAAGTAAATATTATGAGGGTTTCCAGTTATTAAAGGTATCAGTTAAGAACTGATTTTGGAAACTTTATTTTAATTTGTTTGCAGGAAATAGCAGACAAGGAGATCGCAGCACTACCCAGAGACAGCTGCCCTGTGAGGATACGCAACAGGTGTGTGTTGACCTCCCGACCTCGGGGAGTGAAGAGAAGATGGAGACTAAGTCGTATTGTCTTTCGGCATCTAGCTGACCACAACCAGATGTCTGGGATCTTGAGGGCAAGGTGGTGACTGTGCCCATGTTGGACTTGTTACACAGATCGTGTCATTAAAAACCTGGCTGTTTCACAGGAGGGAGGACATCAGCGTTTCAAACTTGTGGATATGTGCTGTTTGCTGTACAGTAATCTCCTTTTGTTTTCCCCTGTTAAGTAAACTAAAATAAAAAAATTGTTTCATTGTACACATTAAAGAGATGATTAAATCTTGCTGCAAATTATGTTGCTCATAGATTGTTTTATTAAGATATACACAAAGCATATCAGTCTTATGAGAAACAAGACACTGTCCTACTATTGTAAGATGCGTCTCCTTTTAATGTCAGAAATGCATTAAAAGCTAAGCAATGATTAAATATGGCTTCAATTCATTTTAAATAAGGTTTCGATAAATATAAGGTGCTATGTGGCTGAATATCTTTTTTCTTCTTTCATCTTGTGTTCATTCATCCTATCTTTTTTTCTTTGTATTTTCCTTCTTTAGCTGTCTCTTCTTCCATCATTTCTTTCTCTGTTTTGCATTTTTACTTAAAGTCAGACCTCTGTCAAAATATAATTCATATTGAACTTTTGTATTTTATATTTTACTTTTAACACAAAGGACTTATAAATCAGAAAATATCACTTTAGAAAAGTATGGAATTTCAGAATAAAAAATGTGTAACCAAGCAGGTTATACAGTATATGTTATACAGTATATGTCCACATCAAAATTGCACTTAAGTTGCATTGTTCACATCACTTAATAATAATTAACATTAGAAGTAATAATACATCTAGCTATAATGCGCTTTTTAGGGAATTCAAAAACATTTAATACTTATTCAAAAAGCTATTATAATTGGTACTAGTTATATTAAGGTTGTCAATACTCATTCAGGCCAATGGGTGGCGGTGTCAAACAGTTGACCCTCATGAGCGAACAGCAGAAGTAGATGACGTCATTTCCTGTACCGGGCTGGCGGGGTCCATAATGAAGGAGCAAAGGTAAAGGAACCACTGTAGCAGCAGAGCTTCAGCAAGCCGGCTAACATCTGGTTACATCTCAGAAGTACAAGAACATAATGGATATAAAAGAGCAGGTGAGCCTCAGTTTAGGCCTTAGCATTCTGACAGAAGAATAGTGGTTCAAATATACGTAACTGAATTTATTTTACTTCCGTGACAGCATTTCATATTATATTAGTTAACTTTGACAAGTACACAGACAACGGAAAACTCTATTTACTGTTTCTTTCTTAAAACTCTAGTAATCTGTGCTTTATGATTCATTCTGATGTATTTTCTAAGTATGATTTTAGTACCCGGTGTGCGTTGTGGCAGTGTGCGTTTTTATCTGTGATGCTAACTTAGCTTTTAGCTTTGAATGGAGTTTGCAAGAACATTCTAGCAAATTTTAGCTAGCAGGAGACGCAAATGCGCAGTCTCGTGGCCTACGGCTTCTAACTGCCATAGCAACGAAATGAAGTCACGTGATTTAATAAATATTCCTAAAATTACTGCTTGTAATGGGTTTAGTGACAAGTATCGTGTATATAGTCACTTCGTACTGCTACAAGAAAAGAAGGGAGCAGATTCCTCAAGTCTATATTTATTTATAAGATTTGGTTGTTTATTTACCTGGTGTCGTCTGCTTATCAGTAAATTGATTATTCTGGGTTCAATATATATTTGTTGGTATTTTAAATAAATTTCAAATTGTATGGCAATGTTTTCCGTTTAAGCCACTGGAAGTGTCTGAAAATCCAAAAGCTTTTTGGCCAATCAGGGTAGATATTCTTTAACACCTAAAATTTTAAGATATTGGCATTTTAGGCAAATTATTTTTCTGTATACAGAAAAACACTTGAAGATGGTGAAAGTATGCTTACAACTGAGTTTGTAAGTGGGCTCTATTAGATTAGAATTGATTTCTAGCTGACTTTTAATATCTTTTTTTTTATCATTGTCCTGTTGCCTGTTGAAGAATGGCTTAAAAGTTATTACCTATACTAGATTGTTAAATAATATAACCCTCTGTTATTTATGTTCTCTCAATAATCCAGACTTAATTGTAAAATGGCTCTGCACTTTATGGAATATAAAACTCCCTTTGTTTTTGTCCAACACAGATCACTCAGCTAGAAGCTGACTTGCAGGAGTTGAGCTCCCTCTTGGAGAAATCGGAGAGGAAAAGGGTTCAGGACGTCTTGCAGCAGGAACAGAAGAAGGTGGAGAAAGAACTTGCAACCAAACGACAGCAGCAGCTGCAGCAGGCTAAGAGAGAGGCAGACCCATCTGCAGTGTCCAAAGCAGCGTACGCCGTGAAGATCACCAGCTATGGTATGTCTGTTTAAAATGGATGTATTATCAGTTAAACTGCATTCAAGAACTTGAGAAGATTTTTTTTTTTTTAAAGAACTGTTAAGTTTTTGTAGAACTGTGACACTTCACTCAACTTCCCTGCAGCATGGGATCAGTCTGAGAAGTTTGTGAAAATTTACCTGGATTTGAAAGATGTGCACAAAATTTCAGCAGAAAATGTAGAAGTGGACATCACAGAAAGGTAACGCGAAATATCAACAAATATCTGCTTTGTTTATTCCTCATGTGACAAATTGTATCGTTACAATTTCTTATCGTTTCTCTTACAGGTCATTTTCGGTGCTAATTAAAGACCTAAATGGTAAAAATCATCAGATGACTGTTCTCAACCTGCTGCATCCGATCGATGAAAAGGACAGCTACAAAAAGGTCAGTAAAACTAGAAATACAAAGATATGCATATTTTCCTAACCAGGTTTTTTTTTTTTTTGAGCAATTTATCCTTTTTCTTCTGTCCTACACATAAAGGTGTGCCGATTTATCTCTGGTGTACCTTCTATTATCCAGCGTACTACAAATTAAACAGCTAGTTTGTGCTGAAAACTCCTGTATTGTTGTATACCATTTCAAATGAACAGGGCTGCTTAAAACAACTTTTGTTTTTACACCATATTTTTATATTTGGGGATTTTTTGCATAACGTGAAGCTTCATTTTGTTTCTTTCAGGTAAAAACTGACATGTTGTTGATCATGCTAAAAAAGCAGACAACAAAGAAGTGGGAGTGCCTTACAGCAGTGGAGAAACGGTCAAAAGAGAAGGAGTAAGTTCAAAATGTACCGGTAGACTTTAAGTTAAGGATTTTTTTGTTGTTTAGGCAGAAATTGAGGTCGTAATGAATTACAGTAGCTTGTGAGATACTGCAATGCATTATGAATATAGTTAAAAAAAACAATCTTTCAACTATTCAAGCCATTTGCAAAGTTGGGAGAGACACACCTGAAAGACTTGAAGATGTCCATTGACTCATGCTGAATACAACGCCATACCTTTTCAGAATTTTAGATGCTCTTATTACTTCTGCTCCACTGTTATGCATGACTTTCATGTTGGTCTATCGCATAAAACTCCAATATTGGTGTTTGTATTAGATGAAATGTGGAAAAATATGGTAAATGAAGCCTTCTCTTTGGCAATTCTACAATTGTACAATTCCACATCTAATTTGTACTTTGTACACATTTAGATAAATTACCAAATATATCTGTGCCACTTATCTGCCATTACCTACTCTCATCTTCAACAATGATGTGAGCAGCTGAGAGAACCCACGCATATGTCTTACAATAGAAATTACAATATTTTCCTGCCCTATCTCAACAGCAAACCCTCTATGGATGAGAATGCAGACGCCAGCGATGGCCTCATGAGCATGTTGAAGAAGATTTATGACGATGGAGACGATGAGATGAAGAGAACTATCAACAAAGCCTGGACAGAGTCGCAAGACAAGAAGAAAAGAGGGGATGATATGATGGACTTCTAAATATTCCTTTTTTTCTGCAGTGTGACCAAATTAGAGCTTTAAAGATCAAGAGTGCATGACCTAAATATTAAAAAGTAGTGCTCATGTCATTGGAGACTATTATACAGTCCTTCAATAAACTTGATCTTTTTTAGGCCAGTCATGAGCTCTAATAAATAAATATCACTGTATTGTAAAGAAAAGCTACGTCCAGCAGATGGCGCCCTTCATTCAGTGATCGGTCATTATTGCTTGTTTAAGATTTTCCAACACTCTAGGACAGTGGTTCTTAACCTTTTTTGGGGTACCGAAAAAGGTACCCCAAAAAGAATGCGCATATGCAACTGGGGGCAGTTGCATATGCGCATTCACCGAGCCCTTCTTATTGCAACCCCCCCACACACACACAAAATATTTGCGATATTCTGATTTAGTAATGTAATTATATTAGCTGTGTTGCCACCCCCACGCCACTAGAGGCAGTAGCAACCCCGAAAAGATGCGACTAAGGTGCAGATTTAGACTAGAATTTGGTAAAAACGGTGAGTTTTGCTGAAAGACACAAGCTCAAATCCATGCTGAGAGTGGAGCTCCTTCAATCAGGGCTGCTCCGCAGCTCTGATTGGCTAAGCAATGTAACGCGATCCTCTGGAGCAAGTGATGGCAAAGCGGCGCGTCATCACGACTTTACACAAGTGTGTCTTTATCTCCGCGGCAGAGGCTCCGCCGAACCCCTGAGACCGACTCATCGAACCCCTGGGGTTCGATCGAACCCAGGTTAAGAACCACTGCTCTAGGAGTAAATTGTGGGTAGTGTATTCTGTGTCCATTTCTTCAGAGGATGACAGGTCTGTAACGTGCCAAAGTGACACCTCGGTTTTCCTATAAATAAAGCCATCCATGGAGGTGGTCATATCCCTAAAAACATAATTCTGCTTTTTAGAGTGTTCATCTCTTTTGCAACTGAAATGAAAACTATGTGTAATTCCTCGTTTCATCATTTATATTTTGTTCTTTTTGGATAGTTTCTATTAAATGTGTAGAGTTGGACTGTTCTTAATTGTGCTCACTTTTTTCCAAAATATACAATTGTACATCTTAATTTTGCGTTTGGACTTTGCTGTACAGTTTGTTTGTTTTTTTCTGTCATACCATTCAACAAAGATAACACTTGAACCCTCTTCCGTGTTCGTCTGTTTTTTTGTTTACATTTCCCTATTATGCTACATAAAGGGGTGCGTTGTTTCTTTGGCATTTATATTGTATTTGCTTTATTTCAAAACCCTTACATTTATGAATAGAGAATATTTCCTTTGTTTTTGCACGCTTTCTCCAGCAGGTGGCAGCCTTCTGTAGAATTTATCGGATTTTGACTCGGGGGGAATTCTGGGTTTTTATGAAGCAGTTTACACCGTGCTGTTGTTTTTATAGGCTTGGGAATAGTAGCAGCTCTTTTAGCGTCTTTAATTACATTTCACAAACTTGCTGACGTGTTGACGATTTGTCCATAAAGGTATGTATCAATTAACATTTGATTATAAGATAATAAGCAAGTAAATGTCAGATTACTTACAAAAAAAAAGGGAAAAAGCTGAAACGACGATTAAAATCCGAATTTAGACCTAATCTTGTAAACCGTTGTGGATTATTGATTCATGTATTGTTTCATTCATATATCTCACGCATCCATATTTCAGTGAGACTAGCTGAGCAAATCATCTGGACTTTCTCCTCCTCTTTCCCTCCGCCCCAACCCGTCTCCGTGACGTCAGACCGACTATAAAGCCTCGCAGATCTGCGTCCAGACACGCCAGATGGAGACAGCCGGAGCAGAGGGAACCAGCACACAGCATCATAGTTCTTTCTGAGAAATACGCAGGAGGAAGGATTTGGATACAACATTTCATCGAGAACGTTTAATGGATTCCGGCTGTGTTAACGCGGCGCAGCGTATTTCGTGCCACAACATGAACGCGGATTTATTCAAGCCTGTCCCGGAGCGCGGACACCACCAGTCCTCCGCCGCGGCGAAGAACGGCAGGAACAAACCCGAGCACGGCAAACCCGAGCTGGCTCAGGTGGTGACGGACCCCAAGACGGGAAGGTCCTACAGTAAAGGGAAGCTTCTGGGCAAGGTAAGGCAGAGCTGATTATCGTCCATGCGCTCCAATCCTGTTCCACCGGTTCGCGACAGATCCGTCTAGAAGCTGAATGAATTATGATCTGAGACGCAGATTAGGAGTCGCGGGTGAAGTATGTTCCATGTATGTTGGTTATTGGGGAGGATTTTGGAGGGGAGAACCTCGTGGTGGGAGCGGTAAATCTAACCTGCATATCCCCCACCTGCTGTGCGGGGTTTTTTTTTTTTAATGAATGAATCAGACGCAAGGTGTGCCCAGCTCCTGTTTGCAACACCTTGTATTAGAAGGAAAAAAAAAAAAAAAACAATCTCAGGAATGACTGAGCAGAACATTCCTTCTCGTTTTCTTTGACCTTATATGGCTTCCTTTTTGTCTCATTCCTCCTAGTCATACTGAAATATTTCCGCTACAAAGAAGCGTTTTTATTGTCATTTAATTTTTTTTTTTCCTCAACGTGTTGCTCCATCATGTCATGTATGTGCTGCGGCGGAGGGCTGTGAGCCAGACGCCCCCCTTGCTGCCTGTCCCCCCCCTCCCCTCCCCTCATCCTGCCGCAGAGCTGGAAACCTCTCCGTCACTTTCACGGTTAATGAATGCAGCAGTGCGGTGTGCTTCATCCTTCACATCTTCCCCCAGCATGTGGAGACGTGATCGCATCAAGAAGATGCAGCAGTTAAAACACCCGATTGTCTGATTCGGACCCAAAACGCGCCTCTTGACTTGCGTACGGAAACGATCCACTGAGTAGATCGGCCTCGTTTCTATGAAGCTGCTAAATTACAGATGGCGAATCGCTTTAATTGCTCAGTCCAAAGCTATTGATCCCCAGCTGAAAGGCTTTGCCAGGGAGGCTGATTTATTTATGACCATTGCAGGCTTTCAACCATTTTAACCCGTGACTGTGCTTTCCAAAGGGTGGCTTTGCACGATGCTATGAGATGACAGACCTGTCCAACAACAAAATGTATGCTGTGAAGGTGATTCCTCAGAGCAGGGTCTCCAAACCACACCAGAGGGAAAAGGTACACTCGTCTCATTATGCTCTGAGTCCATTGCATAATCTCGAATCCATCTGAAACGTGTTCACTAACCCATCTGTATTTACATTTCACCAGATTACCAATGAGATCGACCTGCACAGGTCCCTGTCGCACAAGCATGTAGTGAAATTCTCCCATTATTTTGAGGACCATGAAAACATCTACATATTCCTGGAGCTTTGCAGTCGGAAGGTGAGACGCTGGAATTCTCTGGAATGATTTGGTTCAGTTTCTTAAATCAAACAGTTTGCTCTTCTTTTTTTTTTTTTCTTCTTCAATCCTTCATCAATTTCTGGCAAATTCCAATTTTGCTTCTCAATTTTTGTTGGATTAAGAACTTTCATTTATGTATGTTACCTGAGGGGTAGTTGAAGAGAGGGAGAGGAAAACGCCAGTAGCATCAGTAGTTTCTGAATCCATCAGAAAATATCTTGACAAGAATACTGTGTTTTATGCATCAAAGTTGGATTTGAATATCTAACAAAACTGTATCACACTGAGTTGTATGAAAGCATAGCTACAGTTTTGGTATTTGGCAAACGACTTATTGAAAAGCCCCAGAGAGTTAAAGAAGCAACCAACTTGCTATTCTTTGCAAGCAGTTGTCTGAACTTTGACCTCTCATACAGATACTGTAACGAATGTGTTTTTGAAGGAGCGCAGGGTTTGACTGTCTCCTCGTCGCTTTGTCTCTTTAGTCCCTGGCACACATTTGGAAGGAGAGACGCACTCTGACGGAGCCAGAGGTGCGATATTACCTCAGACAGATCATATCCGGCCTGAAGTACCTCCACAACCGGGGGATCCTGCACAGAGACCTCAAACTAGGTACGTGAATGAAACTGCGCTATGGGCGTCCCGGGAATCTGATGCTGCGTTAGCCATGCGCTTGTCCTCTGTGGAATGCTGACTTAACGGAGGCATTTGTCCCTTTTTCAGGTAACTTCTTCATCAACGAGAACATGGAGTTGCGACTTGGCGATTTTGGCCTCGCTGCCAAGTTGGAGACGGTTGAACAGAGGAAAAAGTGAGTGCTTGATTTAAAACAAAATCATTGAATACTAAAAATTATTGGGAGAGCATTTGAGTACCGTAACTTTTTCCGGCAAGACCAAATTGGCCTTTTTTTTTTTTTTTTTGGGCTCAAAGCAGCTTAACCTAAAAACCATTACCTCAGTTACTAAGCAGTTTCCTCCTCCCACTGCTTTCCTCCTGCAAGTACCTGCCTGAACCAGTTTCCAAGTGGCAGTTGAATGCAGGGCTTAGATCAGAGTTTCAGTACTTTTGAGATCTTCCTGTGGCATACCAGAATGAGTGTAGCAGGAAAAAACAAAAGACTTCGGCTCGTTCTTTGTCACTGTTGCATAATAGAAACTGTTTTGAATTCTACTCTGTACTCAAACATGCACCTGTTTTCTCAGAACCATCTGCGGAACTCCGAACTACTTGGCCCCTGAGGTGCTAAACAGGCAGGGCCACGGCACGGAGTCGGACGTCTGGTCGCTCGGCTGTGTCATGTGAGTTTGGTTTAGTGGGCTCCGGTAGACCTCGTGTACCGAAATAATTTTGGTGTGAAACTGACCAATGGTGTCTCTGGTTTCGTCCTCGTAGGTACACGCTGATGTGCGGCAACCCTCCCTTTGAAACGCTCGACTTGAAAGAGACTTACAAGTGTATAAAGGAAGTCCGATACACTCTCCCCTCCACAATCTCCCCCGCTGCACAGAAACTCATCTCTAGCATCTTGCAGAAAAACCCCAGCGACAGACTAACTCTGGATCAAATTCTCAACCATGAATTCTTCTCCAAAGTATGTCATTTCCCAGCACTGTCGCAGTTTGCATAATAACGTCGTGCCATCATCTCATGATTGGCAACTTTGTTGTTCCATAACAAAGATTAAGCTTTTTTTTTTTTCTCTCGTTTTCTCTTTTCATTTTCAGGGTTTCACCCCAGACAAACTCCCTCCCAGCAGCTGTGTAATGGTACCAGAGCTCCATCCGCCAAGCCCTGCCAAGAAGTTCCTCACTAAAATGGCAAAGAGCTTCTTTGGCAAGAAAAAGGCAAAAGGTAAGCGGCACAGTCACCGAGCAGTTTTAAATATAGCCTTAAAAGCTAATGAACCTACTGGACTGCATTCAGGCTTTCGGCTTGAAACCTTTCTAAGGGCAGTGGCTCATTAGAACCGCAATTCTCTTCACAGCAGAGAAGAGTCCATGCGAGGAAAAAGATGACAAAGACATTTCCAAGCTGGTGTCGGGCATCGTTAAGTGTTCCATCAACAGGCAGATAAGCTACAAAACAGTGGGAGCCAATGAGGTACGTCTTATTGCCTTTTTTTTTTTTTTTTTCGTGTGTGTGTGTGATTTTAAATGTTCCCTTGCTCTTCCAAGCAAATAGCAACCTGGTTTAATTAAAAGAAGAGCTGGCAAGTCATTCTGGCAGCTGAAACTCAAAGCTGGCACAGTATCACATGCTAAGACCTCATTACACATGGTGTTAAAGTGGGGAACAGTAGACTGCTTTTAATGTGAAGGGAAGTTTCTTTTTCAAAATTGTTTTGAAATGCAGTCGCCAAAAAGATAATTAAGAGTAAACACAAGGTGACCATATAAAGTTTTGGGTATTTGCATACAAGTTATTGTTGGAGGCGTTTAAGTAGGAAATTTGCCACGGCCGACCTGTGCTAGATGCTTATTGTGAGGGCTAATGTGGGTTTTTTGTTTTTCTTTAAATTATTAAGGGGGAAACTAATTTTGTGGTCTGTCTAAACACTTTTGTGAGAACACATGCACACGATGTGCTCATTAGAAAAGATGGTTATCTACCACCACAGACTAAATGCCACAGCAGCAGGATGCTCAGTTGGCCCATCCCCTAAACTGACTGGTCCAACTTCTATTTATAGAGCCACATTGTTTTGTTCCAAGAACTTGGATGTTTCCTTGATCAATGTACTTGGAATGATTAACTGGAATTTAGTAACTTTTTTTTTTTTTTTTTTTTAAATCTCAACTGTGACGGATGATTCCAAATTACTGTGATCAAATGGCATTGTGTGTTGAAGCCGTTTTCACCTCTTTGCATCTTGCATTTGCAAGCTTAAAGCAAAAAAACGTAGCCAATGACGTGCCAATCATTTACGATGCAGTAGATGTTGCAACATTGCTGCAGGAGCTGGAAGAGTTTGCAAGCATTGACTCATTCTCGTTCTAGAGCTCGTCTGCAGTTGCCATTCTCTAGCCTGGGATTGTTCCTTCATTCTCTGCGATCTGTCTTTATTTATTTTTAATACTGAATGTGTCATTAATCGTGACGTTTTCCTTTCAGGGACCTTCTCCTGCTGATCAGCTGGTCAGTCCCGTGCCTCTAGAACAAACTCCTGCTGAGGAGGAATCCAGGAAGTCAATCTCCCGCTCCTTCAAGGGAACCATGGCCAGCAGCACCGAACGTAGGTTTTTTTTTCCAAGTCTGATTTCCTGACATTTCTCTCACTTTTCTTGCTTATTTTGTAATGGGCATTTTCTTGCTTTCCCCATCAGCCTGTGAGGATGTCCTGACTCCTGCTGCTGTGGCCGAAGCTGCCATGAAGGAGCTGAAGAACTGCCTGGCCACCATGCCTGCAGGTGAGTTTGGAAAGCTTGGTTATAATTGGTATTCGATTTGTAGCAAAGAAACGAAAAGCTGCTTACCGTAACGTGAAGCATCGGGTAGTGATGCCAAATCTTTAACGTAAACAGGAGCTCGTCTGAGCTAATCTGTTTCCCCTCAGACTTTTTTTTTTTCCCCCACCCTCCTTAGCCTTCAGCCATTTAAGTCCTTGAAATACCTGCTGACTAAAGCATCTCTTAACATTTTTAAGCCGTGCACCTTTTATTGCATTAATGGCGTTGGTAAGACGCTGACTTGTGGACTCTAAATAACAGCAGGCTTCTTAACCCGATCTTTTCTCCTTCGCTTTCTCCCCAGCTACCAGAAACCCGCCCTGCTTGTCCCGGCCTCAGTCCTTCCTTTGGGTCACAAAATGGGTCGACTACTCCAACAAATATGGTTTTGGATACCAGCTCTCCAACCAAAGCATCGGCGTGCTCTTCAATGAGGGAACGCATCTCAGCCTCTGTGACCAACGCAAGTAAGTGGCTCAGATGATGCTTTAAAAACGCCCGGGTTGACTTTTTAAAGATTTTTATCTAATAAAATTCCCTTTCCCAACAGGACGGTTCACTACTGCTTGACCAACAACAAACACTTCACATTCCCAACCCAGTCGCTACCTGAGCAGCTTCGCAGCCAGAAGCAGATTGTTGTACTCATGGCCAACTACATGGAGCAGAACCTGATGGAGGTATGGAGCTTTTGTCTGTAGCTGTATAATTGAAGTAAACCTAGCAGAATGGAGCCAGACGATCTAACCAAACGTTTCTATTCCTCTCAGGGTGGGGATCTTCCTTGTGAGGAGCAAAGCTCCGGACCCCCTCCTCTGCTGCTTCAGTGGGTCAAGACCGACCATGCTCTTGTCATGCTCTTCAACAACGGCACCCTGCAGGTTGGCGCTCGCTCACAGATTCTAAAACGGAGCAAGTTGTTGAGAAGCTCTAGTCTCGCCTTTGCTTAAATCCTGCCTTCAACTCTTTTCTTTCCAGGTGAACTTCTACACCGACCACACAAAGATCATCCTGTGCAAGTCGTCCGACGACGCCTACCTGCTCACCTACATCAGCCGGGAGCGCGTCTCGTACACGTACCTCCTCAGCATGCTAAACGAGATGGGCTGCACCGCTGAGCTACGTCACCGACTCAGATATGTGGTCCAGCTGCTCCAACACCACACTGACGCCTGAGAGCAGAACTCTCGGTCTTACAGGCTGAGTGGCAGATACTTAAGAAGCAGCCAGACCGGTTACTGACTTTGTTTGTTTTGTTTCCCTTACTTGGCCTTTGCTCGTTTTTGTTTACTTTTTTTTGTTAAGGCAGTGCAGAGGGCAGGTGAAGCCTGTTTTTAACTGATGACCTGCTCAATTCAACTGAGTGACAATCTTTCCTGGACTCCTGTTGCCAGGGTGATTGGTTTGAATGACCTTGATGACATAGAGCGGTGGTGAAGTTACCCAAAGAAGCGTCTGCCCGAAGGGTTTGTGCCTACCAGTTTTTGCCTCAAAAAGGGTATCCACCTGGAAGGTTTTGATACCTGAAAGAAGAGATTAGTACCTTGTCTGAAACGATGGAACGCGTACATGAAGACCCACTTAACTCTCCTTTACTCACCCAGAACCATTGCTTCTCGATGGATCTTTGTGCACCAATGACCCTGCAGCCGGTCAGCTGATTGACTGTGCAGGCACGGTTTCTCAAAGGTTCCTAAACACTAAAACAAAACTGTTCAAATTGCTTGCAAATGAAAAGGCTTGATCTTGTGGTTGAAATGCGGTGAGGCTGTTTTAATTCCAAAAAAGCATTTCAGCAGCAAGTTCTCCCTCCCTGTAGATTGCAACTGTGATCTTTTTTTTTTTCTTTTTTAAAGCAGTTGCTTTTGGATTTAAGAATAGTTTGACTTGAGAGAGAGAACCTCCTACCCTCTGTCGACTTCTGGCCTTTTTGGAATGTGGCGCACATTCATTTTTTTTTTTTTTTCTGAAAATGAGCCAACAAAAGATCACTTAAGATCTGAACCTCACACGCACAATATTTTCAGGCTCTTTAAATGAAGGCGAAACGTAAGTCATTGCTTCTTTTGCTGCAATGTCACTTTTTTTATTTTATTTTCGATGCAAATTTCACTGATGCGGTACACAAGATGCTACAGGGATGAACACTGTTTTTCACTTTTATTTGCTTTATTTTCTTTGACTACCTTTTTTTTTTTTTACACACGTTAAATTTTATTTGTTTTTAACAAAAATATTAAAGGTTTCGGTTTTAAACAATAATTCAGTTTTAAATTCACTTGCAGTATAGGTGAATGTGTGTCCTCTACACAAGTGCCAGGAAACGAGGCTGCGTTCTTTGGGAACCTGAGGGTGTGGAGGTTTGGATAAAAGTGCCTTTCTGAGGGATGTCTGTATAGTGCAATAACAACCCTTTGATGAATGTCAAGCTGGCTACATGCAAGATTTCAGATGGGTTTTTTTTTAAAGGCGGAGTTTACTTTTGCACTTCGAGCCAAGTAGCAAAAGTAAATCCAATAGCACTACACTCTCACTACCTGGTATAAGCTTTTAGAACAACTGTTAGAAATATATAGCCCAATAATATCCACAATGGGAAAAAAGAAAACATTGTATTCTGTTGTACTGTACTGTAATCCTTCTGGTTTACATTGCTTTCTTGATCCAGAGTTGTGTCCTTAAAACTGTGACCTGGAATGCAAGTATTGCCTACATGTGTTCCCCAAAAACACCCAGTGTTGTGAAAGCCATCTGCCAATTCAGAAGAGTCTTTATTTTTTTGGCACATAATGTCTTTATTTATTTTTTTATTTATACATGTTCTTTTTTTTTTTTTATTTATTGTGTAAATGTTGCGGTATTGACACTAGGAAATGTTCAATTCCGATCACCTTTTTTTGTATGTCATGTTTTGGGGGGAAAATGGGACAAAAATAAAGTTTATTGAAAATTAATTTACTTTGCTTCTGAGTTGTACTTTACCTTTCATCATGATTTTTTTTTCTCCAATATTGTATAATTTGAAACTTCTTGAATCTAGTCATTTTTATGAACGACCAAGGTTTCATATGTATGGCCAAACTGCTTTAAAGTGTGAACCGCTCATAATGGCAAAAAAAACAAACACTATTTGCTGGAAAATGAGACCAACTAAGCGGTCATCCAAATGGCAGAACACAATTTTAAGACCTTAAAATGTCACTAAAGAAGCCAGCAGCCTCTATCATAAAACCAGGTAGTACATGGAACAACTTCACAATTCAAATTGATTGGTCATTCAAACCAATCACTCTTCCAATCACTCTGACTGGTAGATGGCTACAAGAAATGCATCTTTGAGGTTGTTCTTGCCAAAGGGGGTAACTATTAACAGGAAAGGGTGTTTTCAGACTAAATGACACATAATCTCTAGTGTGCATCTACAATTCATTTTCCAGAGATGAATAAAAAGCTTAGACAACAAATGTGGGGAAGCCTATTTTGAAATACCAGAATATTTAATAGGACGCTCAAATCCTTCGCTATCCTGTTATGAGCATCATTGTTTGCCAAACTCTATTTGGAGGAATCGGATGCTTTGTTTGGATGAAATATAGCGCAACAACAAACCCTCCAGATGACATGTGGTCTGACATAAAACCAAGGATTAATATTGTAAATGGCAGAGTATCAACCCCCTCTGTTGAGTATGGTAGAGGATCAGTGATGCTTAGGTCTGTTCTGCTTTCAGTACTGATGGTAACCTGGTATCATGAAAAAAATATGTATTCTTTTTGGGTCCTGCCAGTAAAGTGAAAATGGATCTTTCTGTGAAGGAAAATGAACTTACTCACCTGGGCAAATCAACCCAGAAAGGCTTTTGCAAGACATAACATTTAGCATGAAACATTTAGCATGAAACCGTCTTTCATGCTAAATCCTACAGATCACCTGTGGGGGGAACGTAGGAGAAGGAGAAGAGGACTAATGACTGTGAACAACTCTTTACACAACTGAGAGATTGTGGAAAGAAGAAATGTCTAAGATACCTGAATGCTGCAGCCCTGTTGAATGTAGCAGGGCTGCATTCAACAGCAGCCCTGCTACTGTTGAATATCAAGACGATATTCGAGCAATATCGTCTCGAATAACTTTCCAGGAATCCTTGATCAGATTGAGTGTTGTTTTATTTGAAAAATAAAACAACACTCAATCTAATGAGAACTAAGGTGCCAATAACTCTGCCTTGTTGTCATTTCTGTGAGCAAAGAACATTCTACCCACTGAAGGTTTTGAGATAAAAAAGTTTGGATTTATCTCTCTAAACTAAACCTTTGAATTTCTTTTAAGGCTTGTACGGACCTTCACCAAGGGTTCCTATGAATACGAATATGCCCAGCACTGTAACTTCATCAGAATGTTTAAAATGTGCCTGTTCAGAAATGCAGCCTTGGCGGTCTGAAATCTCTGGTACAGACTCCAGGAACCAAAGCTTCATTGTACAGTCGGACTGTTCTGTTTGTCTCCTTGGAAATGTGATCACTTCAAAGAACTCGTCCAATAGTCGGGAACTATTGTAGTTCACATCAGCAGATTACGCCCCAGGCATTTTCTTCTTTACTTCTCTACATTCTTTAAATTCTGCTTTCCAGCAGTAACTAAATGTCTGTCATTTTATGAGTAAAACAAAGGCATCCTAAGAGTATGGGTTGCATTTAAAGCCACTTTGAATGAGAAAAGGGTAACAGGTCCAAAAAAGGACATGACTCCATGAGTTACAAACAAAGCCGGGGAGAAGACTGATACATCAATTTAAAAAAGAAAACAAGAAAATCAATAGGAAGCATGACAAATTGTTACTGAAGAAACATTGTAAACGTGTTTGTTTACATATACGATTTAGAGCACAGTGAGATTTGTGCCAATCTCATAATGTGTGAAAATTGTTGTAAACAACAGAATCTAGACAGCAAAAAGAACATTTGATGAAAAAAAAAACAGGAGAGATTGGATGGGTCTAAACTAAAATGCCTATTTTTAGTTGAAGATACATCAGCTCCTGAAAAAAAAACAACAAAACAACAAGCAGCCTTCCAGGAAAGCCAGGACTAAATTACCAGTAAGTACGAATGGTGTGAATAGGTCTCAGCAGGTATGGATGAGGGGTAACTCATTTGAAACCGCAAGGCCTGTTAGAATTTTGGTTACATATGTGGCTGGTTTTCATCATCAAGTGAAAAGAAAAAAAAGAAAAAATAAGGGCAACTCAAAAGCATTTTAAACAGTTTAAGTTTTAAACATCCGTCTCATATGTTCTGAATGACTTCTCTAGATAAGGAAAGGAAATGCTTGTCAGCTATTGACATGGGTAAGAGACTCACGTTGTGGAAACTTGTGAAGTATGCCGCATTATCAGCAGAAGGAAGAGGAGGATCTCAAGCTTTTAGAAGATTAAAAACTGACTAACTAAGCTCACAAAAAGTTCTGAGTAGAAATAAAGATATTCAAATTTTCCGTAAACACCAATCTGTTTTAGTTTGGTCTCAGTAAAGGAGCTCTCCGTCGACATACCAAATCTTAGCAAAGATGTTACACTTACTGGTTTGAATTGTTGATGATCTGTTTGCCGTAAGGCCGCAAATACAAACATCAGTACATCCCCATCCGCTACTGGACTCAAAAGGCCATTTTGCCATAACTCATAAAGTTCTCTGAGTCTGCCAACAGAAAATACAATACAGCGCACTGAGGGTTACTGAATGTAGCGTGAGGAATTTAATTTATCTGTGTATATATGCTTAAGATACATTAAAACACTATTAGTTTAAAAAAAGACTTTTTTACTAGAGTTTATGTAGGAGCTAGATAAGAGTGAGCAACAGCGAACTCCTTAGATTCTCCATAGCAACGTCAGTGCTAGAACATCTTAAGCTATTTAACATAGTGTTCTGCACCTTGTTGGCAATACACCAAACTTCCTTCAGCAATGTGATGACTGTCTCCGCCTGCTGTTCTTGAAAAAGGCCTCCTCTTGAAGTCTTCCTCATTTTCTTTTTTTTTTTTTTCCCCCAAACAAACATGAAAAGAAACACTATTCCAATCATTTTTCTTAAAGCACCAAAAAAGAGATGCACATATTCACTCAGAAATGTGGATGGCTCTGTTTGCGAGAGAACATCATACACTGCAAACATAACTCGTACTACAAGTCCATCTATTAAGTCTGCCTGATTTAGTTTAGAAAGTCCATGACTATTTTAAAAACAAGTCCAATTTTATCTGATCTATCTGCATTCATTTGTGTTATCTAAGCTATAGTGTCAGACCTCCGTCCTTCTTCCCAATCTGATGATTTCACATTAATCCAAAATCTTATGACATCCTTATTTCAGTCAATGGCTGTGCTTAATCACTGGCAGTTATATTTTCATATAATCAAATTAGCAACCGTTCCCTTCTACAGACAGGATCTACTCTAAACCTTTTCTCCGACTGGTTACAATCTATACAAGCCCTGTGTGTGTGTGCGTGTGTGTGTGTGTGTGTGTGTGTGTGTGTGTGTGTGTGTGTGCGTGCGTGTGCGTGTGTGTGTGTGTGCGTGCGCGTGTGTGTGTGTGCGTGTGTGTGTGTGCGTGTGTGCGTGTGTGTGTGTGTGTGTGTGTGTGTGTGTGTGTGTGTGTGTGTGTGTGTGTGTGTGTGTGTGTGTGTGTGTGTGTGGGTGTGTGTGATTTCATAATGTTGCTTTAATAGCTTTGCCGAGGATGGAAATGCTAAAGCGTGATGCTGAAAAGTATTCTCAAGTGCATCTGATAGTCACGTTAGCACCCTCCTCAGTCTTTTGAG
This sequence comes from Poecilia reticulata, assembly GCF_904066995.2. Classification (NCBI taxonomy): domain Eukaryota; kingdom Metazoa; phylum Chordata; class Actinopteri; order Cyprinodontiformes; family Poeciliidae; genus Poecilia; species Poecilia reticulata. Next base: position 14,978,129 of record NC_088846.1, on the reverse strand, counting down.
ATACAAGGACACCTATTTAAGAACACTTGAAGTGATTATGTTCCCTGTGAGGACCACGTGTTCCCCCCCTCCGACCCCTCACACCCCACTGCTGCCGTCCATAAAACCCTTGAAGAACATGAGTCAAGGAGGCGAAGTGGGTGGCACTCCTAAAGAAGTCGGTTCCCTTCCTCTGTTTGTGTTCCTCTGACCCTCAACCACGTCTTGGTCCGACTCTGATGTTTATGAGTGTGTGTTTGTGTCGGTTGTGTGGTTTATCCTTCATGCGGGATCCAGTTGCTGTTGTCACATTCCGGGTCGCTAAAGCTGCAGTAAGCTCACTCTCATGTACGTCACTCTCCGGTCCTACAGGAAATAAGTGTTTCCTTTTACAAGTCTCCCTCTGCTTCCCATTAGGAACACAAAGCCGAATGTCAGACTAAAATTTTCTGGGCACATTTCTCTGAGTCAGTCCGCGCTTACAAAATGGAGTGGTTTTGTTGAGTCATTTATCGGAGATAATCTTCTTTAGCATGGAGTCGAGCTTTTTTTTTTTTTTTTTTTTTTCAGATAGTAGGATGATATAAGATTTTGTTGTATAAATTGGTAAAAGATATCCCGTTGGGTGAGAGCAGCTCAACGTGTGAAGAGAAAGTAAATCCCTTTGAAATTATCCACTTAGATATTTGTCAAGACCAAGTCCCAGTTTCCCAATTTTGTTCAAAATGCTGTGGCATCCATTTCTGTATACAACGACGCATATTTTATCCAAAAAACCCTGTTTCTGCAGGGTTCCAGCATAACTCTCTGCTCTCTGAATAAAGCTGTTTTTATTATATTGTAAAAACAAGTCTCCTAAACATTGCTTAGTTTTATTATTTATTTTTAGTCCTAACTCAACACATGCATTTACTATCTTCAATAAAGTCACATTTTGCTCGCTGTAACAACATTTTCCCGGAGTGAGGTTTACAGAAACACGAAAAGTGAAGTCAAACTTCAGGACTTTTCATGGTGTACCCCACCTCTTGCTCAGTTACCAGGGGAGAAAAAGACAGTCAGCCTTTCCAGAAGAGTTTGAGTTATTATAGCTGCTCAGGGTGGGGCCACATTTTAAGAAACCTAATGGATTAAGACTGAGATGCTACACAACGTTAAATCTGTGTAAAGGCAACAAATGTTTTTGGTGTATTCTATTGACAACAGTGCTTGAAGACACAAGGCTTTGTTATGGTGTTATTGACACTAATGATGATACAAAAAGAATGATTAACACCGTTAGATCAATCAATATATCAATAATATATTATTATATCATGGTTGTTTTTGACTTTCTTTTTTAATTTGGTTCGCAAGCTATTTGCTAAGGAGCAGTCCCCACATCCCACCTGATTGCAGCTGGATATACCGATAAAGAGATTTATACTAGAAACATGGCGGAACAACAGAAATGTTATTGTGATGCGTGGTTCTGTAAGCTACTCACAAACAGCTTTATTCTCTCCAGGCAGTTACAGGGACAGGCACATGGGACCCTGGTAGCGGTTCCTCTGGGTTCTGTGGGCTGCAGAATTACTGGAATTGTTTTGGTGCTTCCTGTTGCCGCTTGGTTGGAACTGAATCTGGGGAATTTGGTGGCAGCGGCCTCTTTGGTGGGTTCCCAAAGCTATTTAGTGGTGTAGTGGTGCACTTTGGGAGAAGCCTCCTATTTTCCAACAGCATCATTGTGATGACTGGTTGAATCTGCTTGTCGTGGAGCATGACTGGTAGATAGCACAAGATCTAAAACTATAAATATATATAAACTATATATAAAGCAGCTATACAGTGTTTAGTCTAAAATTATATGCTAATTATTGAAAAAGAAATAGACATTTATTAAAAATGAAACAGCATAATCTACTTGGATAGTAATTTTGATCTGCATAAAAGAAAAGAGAACTGTGTCAAATGAAGAAGTTACTTGTTTGTGGATTACTTTTATGCCCTCCTACTATTTTCTGCCATACCTTTGTGTCTGTCTTTTGAGGTTGGGCTCATTATTTATTCTCACTAATGATCAGCCCCAATGTCTCCCGCTGTGATAACAGAAAATGAATCAACACTCAAACCAAAGTCAAAGCTGCAGGAAGTCAAACATCTGGAGACAGGCAGGCAGAGGAAAGGAAAGAGCAGGGAGAGGAGGGATTCAGCCAGACATCCAACTGCTCTGGGACAATTTTACCTAATTAGTAACTTCTGTTTTCTCAAGGGCTTCCTCTCTCCGGCCCACTCCACAGTATGAGCATAAGAGAGAGAGAGAGAGAGAGAGAGAGAGAAAGAGAGAGAGAGAGAGAGAGAGAGAGAGAGAGAGAGAGAGAGAGAGAGAGAGAAAGAGAGAGACTATTGTAATGCTCTTTCCTCCTAAGCTGCAGCCAAGGCCGCAGCCCACAGCCCACATGAATGAATGCAGGAAAAGTTATGCTTTAGGAGGGTTGCTTATCCATCACTGGTTTCCTCTCAGGAACAAGAGTTTCATCATGACCTTTCCCTTCCCACGACTTTTAATTTAGACCCACTACATCCTAATGCATTGTTCAGAGCAGCACATACATTTCCCAGATAGATGTTTCACATTTATAGCTTCCCCAGCTGACTATTGAACCATAGCACTGTAAAATACACTTCCCTCAGGAGGCATATTCTTTTCAGACAGCAGTTATGATCTCAGATGCACTTTAAACCTTTTTCAGGGCTTCCTTATGGCAGCAATCAACCTTTTCTGGAATCGCTTTGTGCCACCCTAGATGTAATTCAATTTACTTTATTTATATACAAATTATAGCAATGATTTCTGTTATGTAAAATGGGAAGTCTGTCAGGAGAAAAAAAACAAACTACTTAACAAATACTTCATTTACAGATGCAGGCATTTGTTATTTGTTTACATTTCACAGTTAATTGATAAGCTGTCAATGTTCCCCATTTTATCCAGACCACTGCTACTTAAATTTTGTGCTTTGCTTACCAGTCTGCTTTCTTTGTAGTTGAGTGCTTTCTTGATTTATAGAGATAAATATTCATGAAAATGCCCAAATCCCCTCTCCAGCATAATTGAATTGTATATTATTCTCCAGGATGGTTGTATTGGAAATTATTTCCATTTATTTTGACTCTAAGTCTTATTTGGACCAGTTGACTCTTTTATAAATATTTTTAAATGTAGCTTGATAAAGAGAGACGTTTTTAATTATGTAAAGCACTTTGAAATGCCTTGCTGCTGAAATGTGCTATACAAATAAAATTTGATTGATTGATTGATCAAATAAAAAATATCTCCATACATACGTCAATATAATTTATTGAGTCATGAAACCACATATTTACAGATGACTATGAAGAAGTGAAAGTGGGTGCCAAAAAAGACAAAAAAAATGGTACAAAAAAGAGAAACGATCAGCATCCATTTTGCACGACATGTTTATTCTAATTAAATTCACAACAAATTAAAATGAAATGTAAAAGAATGCTTTAAAAAGCACCAAATAATGGGAAACTGTGGATGGATTTTTATGGATTCAGTTCTCAAGCAGGAGTAGTGTCAGATTATTACTCAAAGACTAAACAACGCTTGTCATTTGAAAGCTGGAAATGTTTCTTCAAAGTCTTCTGTTTATGAAGTGACTCCAGTTTTGTTCTGTGCTAATCACCACTTTTTCACACAAATAATAGTGTCACAGAGTAAAGTTTTAAAAAATGAGGACGATGTTAAACTTACCATATAGAACTTTGTAATGTCGAATTCTGTGCGAACAGGGAAAGTGTCTAAGTCTTTTTATAACATTGACAGAAATTAAATTTCAGCGGAGCATCACAATAATTCAAGTCCAAATCCTTGCAATTTCAGCATGTGAAACATTTCAACTGTCTGGATGCATGCTTGGTGTGGGAACAATCATCTTATCTTCAATGTGAGCAAAAACAAAGGAGGTGATTGTAGATTTCTGGAGAAACGGGAATCGGTTAAAACGCTATTTACATCATGTGATAGGAAACTGAGGTGGTGGAGGAGTATACAATCATATTCCATAAATTAGATAAATTAGAACATGAGTTTCACATTATTAAATAGGATTATTAATGTCTTGGCATTCACTAAGACAACAGACTAGGCTGGAGACTCTACAGTAAAGCTTTACACAAGGAGGGACAGAAAAGGCTGCATTTCTTGAGCTCAGGTTCTTCAGTTTTGATGTCGGGATGCTCCAGATTGTCTATCGATCTGTTGTGGGCAGTACAACTTCCTTTGTCATCATCTGCTCCCCCAACAGATCATCCTGTTTAAAAAAACGGATAAATAAGGTGGTTAAGAATGATGGTTCTGTTCTAGAACGCTGGTTCTGTTCCCGCTCCTTCCCCCGGAGGAGCTGGAAGAAGTGGCTGGGGAGAGGGAAGTCTGGGCCTCCCTTCTGAAGCTACTCCCCCCGCAACCCGACCCCGGCAGAAGATGGATGGATGGATGGATGGATGGATGGATGGATGGATGGATGGATGGATGGATGGATGGATGGATGGATGGATGGATGGATGGATGGATGGATGGATGGATGGATGGATGGATGGATGGATGGATGGATGGATGGATGGATGGATGGATGGATGGATGGATGGATGGATGGATGGATGGATGGATGGATGGATGGGATAAACCTTTCAGTGATTCATAAATGAACAAAATTTAAAGTCTATTCTCTGAGCTACAGAGCTAAAGGACTTTCCAGACTGCAGCTAATGATTTGACCTCATACAGGTCAAGTCTCAGAACAACCTTCTGTTATCTGAGAAACCCTGTAGCAAACGTGTCAAACTAAAGGCCCGTGGGCCAAAGCCGGCCTGCCGTAGCTTTTTATGTGGCCCTCTAGATTCTACACTAAATACTAAGTGTGTTTAAATATTATGCTATCAGTCAAATCAATGCAAATGTTATTTGTTTACTGCCAAATTATATCAGTCATTCCCTCCAGTTTCTTGAGAATTATTTTGGAAATTCACGCAAAATCAACAAATCCCCACACTTTTTTGTGATAATACATAATTTGGAATTTGTTGCAGATTTTTCTCAAAAATTGTCAAAAACTTTCTTATTTGTACTAAACAGCTTAATTGATATCAGATTATGGTCCATTATCTATACATAGAGTAATAAACAATCACAATTTACCAACATAAATAAGTGCAAATATTTCCAAATTAATCCCGCAAACACTTTAATTTTATTGCAAAAAAATATATATATAATAACAAACAGTATCACAAAATCCTGGAGGGACTGAAAAGATATCCAATAATATTATTTAATTTTAAGAATTCAAAGATATTTTAATAGTTAGTGAGCAGGTTTTATCAATACATTCTGGCACAACCAGCCATTTAAGAGCGTTCATGGTCTTGATTTGACCCACAGAGAAAATGAGTTTGACACCCCTGCTGTAGCATGTGCATGTATGGTTGATGTACGATTTTTGTGGTGACACAGAAAGAAGCTATTTATAGTCACAGAGGTGGTCTTACAGGGTAAACATTTGTACTCAGTGGAAAGATGATTATGAGTAACTTGCATCCTGTGGTGTGCACTGACACACACTCACCTTCCTGTTTGTCAGGTGAAAAGGAAGCTAAATGCACAGTGCCCACGCCACAACAAACATTTTAGAGAGACAAAAATAAAAGACACCTCCGCAGTGCTATGACTTTTTTCCACTTGTTAAGATCAAATACACTCAGTACCAGTTTCCTATTGTTAAAACAACAGTAACTCAGATTTGTTTGCAATTTGACAATACCACTATTAGTCTTACGTGCAGGTTGATGAGTATTCTCAATGAGTATTCATTGAGAATACATCATCAATGAATTCTCAATGAGTATTCATTGAGAATACTCATCATACTTATGTGATGAGTATTGATTTTTCTTGCAACACTTAGGCTGACGTCTCTATGCTGACCTCACAGTATGAAGGATGGCTCCATCAAGATGTGAAGATGCTGTAGACTGGAAACCTGCTGTCATTTATACACTCAACAGTCTACCTGAGGATCATTGCTGCTAATGCCCATTCTTCTGCTACTCCACTGTTTTAATCTGCAAATGGTTTCCATTCTGCAGGATAAGACACCATTTCACGGAGCCTCTAGTAAAACTAACAGATTTAAATCTCACTGAAGACCTTTGGGAATTGTTAGAGCAGAGATTTGCACCATGAGGCTGTTTATATGCAATACACAAGAGTACACCGATGGTCCAAACTGACTCCAATCCAACGCTACTTTGATTGAATCTCTAAAGAGGCTAAAGAGAATATATATCATCAGTGTTATTAATTATTTCGATTTTTTATTTTTTTCTGTGTCAGCACACACTAAGGCAGCATTTTTCATAGCTCTGGAAACATCACATCCTCAGCCTTGAATAATGTGCGGACAGCTTGTGTGAGAGACTGTTAATCCACTAATGTCTTTGGTAGGGAGACACTGTGCTGACTAGACAGAAAGCCACAGCACTGTGAAACAGATGGCCAGAAAACAGTAATGCAGAGGATGCAGCGAGACTCCAGATTAAGCTTCCTAAACGACTCTCTCAGGGCACGTGCAGCAAAGAGATGATGTATTACACCCCTGCATTCGGGTTGAGTTTCACCACAGCGGTCCATACTAACAGCAGCAGCGAGGCATACAGATAATAAATAAGTGCTCAGTATTAATATCATGCAACAGAAGGATTCAAACGGTGAAAGAAAGCGTTCTGAGCACAGCGTGGCTAACTGCACACATGAGATGCATTAGGAGATATAATGGGTCTGACAGTCTGCCCCTTGCTGAATAAAATCATTGAGAATGGACAGATCAGCAGCTTCTACTCATCTGATCACAGGCAGCGACTAGGCAGGTCAACTACACACATAAATACCAAACAATATGTTAAGAAGAAATAGTTTTGAAGCTGGTTTCGTCTTTCATGCATCTCTAACAGGGTGAGGAACGATAGAAAGAAGAGAGCTGATTCACTGTGAGGTGTCACTCACCATGGCTTCCTCCAGTTTCTCCCACTTCATCATGTGACCAACTTAAGTTGACTTCCATCGAGTCTCCTGACATGTAAATGTCTCATGACTTGAGACTTTTGGTTGATATGGAACTTAAAATAACTTCCCATGAGGTAGTATTGCAGCATCATACTTCTCCATCACGGTCATGCTTCGTACAGAATTAAAAAAAAATCCCTTGTGATTCCCTGGTGAAAAACTGTACACATGATAATGGTGTTGGCATATCATGTGGGGAGTACACACAGTGCCTTGTAAAAGTGATCATACTTCTTGAGGTTTTTCAAATTTTTTTTATGTTTCAACAACAAACATTAATGTATTTTATTGGAGTTGCATGAGGTACACCAACAGAAAGCAACGCATAATACGGAAGTGAAAGAAAAACATGAAAAGTAGCATAAAAATAGCTTCCCTTTCAGTCAACTTAACTCTGATACCTCTGAATAAATTTTAATACAAACAATTGTCTTCAAAAGTCTGCCTAGATTATGTGTCAGTACAAATAAAGCTGTCTTGTGAAAACCTCAGGGGTTTGTTAAGGAATATTAGCAAACAAAAACATCAGGGAGAAACACACCGGACAGGGATAAATATGTGGAGATGCATATAGAAAAATTAAGACAAAACATCACCATCTAGCTAAACTTATAGATTGGAGAAGGACAGCATGTATCAGGGAAGCCATTGTTAAAAGAAATTTGGAAGCAGTCCATTTTTAGTTCTCTCAATAATCATGTAGAGAACTCACCAAACAAGTTTTGGCCTAAAAGGCCAACGCCTTTCTTTGCAGGTATAATTCCAAAGAAAGTTGGTTCTACAAAGTACTGACTCGAGGGATGGACAAAATCCATCTACTTCACAGTTATAGTCCACCTTCTGTAGATCTATCACATACAATCTCCATGAAATACATTGAATTGTGTGGTTGTCTAATATATTTTCTCTCCATACTAAATCATACGAAAATTTTCTTTTGAAAATTTCAAATGTAAAATCATTTAAATCATTTAGATTTATATTGTTGTTTTTCTGCTGAATGTTTTCCCCTGTAAGCTGTTATTGGCAAGCTACAACGCAAGCCCCCCCCTTTTTTTTTTTTTTTTTTCTTCATGAATTCTCCGGAGGCTTCTTTCTTTGGTTGACAATCAAGACACAGAAAAGCCTCCTACTACAAGTATGTTGGAGCTGCAGTCAATCTGCAGTAGAAGGAGTGTGTTGTAGGACCAGGCTCCCCGGTTCCTCTCACACGTCTCAAAGGGACACTTTGTGCTCTGTTCATTTTTGTGCTGGGGCTTTCAAACCCCCCCCCCCCCATCAGGTTTTTTTGAACATTGATTTATATTCAAGCCATTAAAACACACCTGGAAGAAAGACATTAAATCATATCTGTCATTTCTAAATGAACTGTCCAAGATGAAGAGATTAAAAGTAAACAATACCGCTAAACCATAACGTGATTTTTTTTTTTATTGGTCTTTAAATTTCACTCACAGCCTTGACAACATCTGTCCCCGTTTCTCTTCTTCTGCTGTCTTTTATCACTTCTTTTTCTCCTCCCCAAAAAGCAGAACAGACTCTACGGCCCTAAAGAGTGGCTCCAGACCAGAGCAGACTGATTGGAGGGGAAATCCCATAATGTGGATCATCTGACACACTTGCACTCACAGAGAGCCATGTTTCACCCTGACACACTCTTCAGCTCAGATGAAAAGCTTGTGCTAAAACAACACAGGAGGCTTTGAGTCCAGCCTTGATTTATGTGTAAATCCTCTAAAAAAACATTGCAGCACAAAGGGTAAAGATTTAAAAGAAACACGACAATTTGTTGGAAAAACAGAGTAATGACCTTTTGTCTGATTAAAGACAAATAACATTGTTTAAACAAGGATGTAAAACAGACCGTGTATAAGATCCCAGTACGATCGACAGTGTATTGTCTTGATATTGGCAATCACGACAATATACTACTATCTAGGCTGTGAAACACCCCAGGCACTGAAATGCACATAAAGAGAAAAACCCAATCTAATATGAGAGGAACATTGGAAAAACCCATAACCCGATGGTCTTGACTGACTGGAAGCCGAATCAGAGAAGTGAGGTAATGGGATTATTGCTCTATATTTCAAGATGCCCCGTGCCACAGCCAAAACAGCTCTATGACTTTGTTTCCTGAAGCAAGTGACTTGGACCCTGTGAACTCCTTTGAGCTGAAAGCATGATGAATGACTTTTTTTCTGTCAGCTGGCCATTTTGGATTCATCCCAAGTCTGAGTGTGGGAATCAGGATATTTTAGGAAGCATAAAGTAGAAATCAGCTGCTGTGTGTGGAGGAAAGAATTTGTTAACATTAAAATAGTAAAAGAATGACATATGAAAAGAAAATCATGGATAATTTGGTTTAAAGACTGCGTTTAAATACGTTTCTGAACTGGAGTATTCTGTGTAATGAAATATATGCTCCAATATGTCTTTCAAAGATTGCATATAAATCCCTTAAATGACCTGCATTTATAGTTTTGATCAACTGTTTCAATTCATTATCACCATGAATGTCACATTTCTTTTAGTCAACACAGGGTCAAAATTATTCATACAGGTTAAAACAACAGTATTACTGGCAGATATTCACAGGCTTGAAAGCTTTAACTTGGCTTTTTCAAACATACAACACACAATTGTCATTGCGCCTAAACAACATAACCTTTTTCCCAGTCAAAAGGAAAGCCAAAGATTTAAAGATTTGAAGGAAACAAAAGAAAAGGTCAAAAGGAAAAAGGTTATAAAGGTGTAAGAAGACTGTGGTGATTTGGAAAAGAAGCTTGTTTGTTTTTTGTGGGCGGGGGGTGAACGTATGATTTCTGGGCTGTTTCTGTTTTTAACATCCTGATTAACATTCTCTCACCTGAGGGACAAAGTTTGGGGACATATGGTCCAACCTGAACATAATTACAGTAACTGTTCTAGAAGTGGAAATAATCTAATACATATATATTAAAACTAGTTTTAATATTGGTCAAGCTGGGTATTGAGAATTCTATTTGCGTAAAAGTGCTCTCTATGTTGAAGAAAAGTTAAATAAAACGGTAATAGCAGCATTATCTTCTTTACTGGCTTCATCTGGTGGAGAAACAGAGTTTAAAAGAAGCTCTGAGATGATTTTAAAGGCTACAGGAGAAAAGAGATTATATACAGTTAATTGCAGCAAAAGCACAACCAATAGCTATAGAAGAGGAAAGGGTTAAACACTAAAAGATAGGGAGAAGTGTCTTGGGTATAGAAGAACATTAAGTTGCTGGCAACAATATCTCAGTGGATGCCCCCCCCCCCCTCCAGGAATGTGTCAGAGCTAAACTGAATGCCAGACCAGATGTAGCTTTTGTGAGGAGAACAAAACACAAATGTCAAGTTTAAAACTGAAATAGCAAATAAATTGGAAAGTGGTGAGAGAAAGTAGCAGAGTAAGAAAATGTCAACATTGTGTCCTCCAGCAATCTACACATAAGAATTAGAGCGTCTGATTCTTGTTTTGAAAGTAATAATTGAAACTATATGTTTGTAAGTCATTTCACCTCCCAAAAAAAAAATCTTTAAATGTCTGAAGTTAATAACCCATTCATGTCCCTGGTGAAAGGATTGCAACTTCTAACAGGAAATTAGTTTATGGACATAAAAGTGTTGATTTATTACATGCAGGCTTGCATTTGTGAAATGACAAAACTTTATACCAGAAATGCTACACATTAGTTAAATCAGGACTGCAAGTCTAAGTGGTTGTTCACATTTTAAGTAGCTTAGGATGATAGGACAAAAACATCTCCGCAGGTTTTGTTTTAGGTGCTTTATCAATCAATCAAATTTTATTTGTATAGCACATTTCAGCAGCAAGGCATTTCAAGGTGCTTTACATAATTAAAGAAGGGAAAAACAGTATGTGACATTAATAAATAGATAAAAAGTAAAGATAAAAACATTAAAAACATTGAAGACATCAAAGCCCACACTCTAATCCTAATTTAGCCATAAGCAACTCTAAACAGGTGGGGTTTAAGTTGAGATTTAAAGGGTTTACATTTGAGGAAGTATGTAAAACCATGAAAAAAACATTATAGGACTAATAATGAGGAAATTTCAGAGGGATTTACCTGAAACCTTAGAAATATCATTAGTTATTCTTATAATGGTTTCGGGGGAACCACATGCGCAGCACAAAATGCATTTTCCCTTAATATTTCTATTGAGCTGAAAACGGAAGATATATTTGAAGACTACTGTATTCTGACTTAACGTGCACCTACGTGTCCAAAATTAGTTTGACAAAAAAATAAATACTCAGTTACCTTGTTCTTTTTTACAGTGAAGAAAAAAACCGACCAATAACCAAATGTTATAGAAACATAGAAGAAGGATTTGTTTTTTAAACAAGTTTTTATTATTAAAAGCCTGGTTTCACAGCTGGAATGCTTTTACCTCTGGCAGTTAAAAAATTAAATTAAAGGTAGTACCTACTGTGTAATGACTTCAAATGTGAGTACCCGACCCACAAGCAATGTTTTGTTTGTGGGTAAAGAAAATTTACCCACAAAATGTCTTCTATGTTATATGGAACACTTGGGGTTATTTCACTCTTCTGGTTTTAAGCCATCACTTGTCTGCCTTTATTCGGTGACATAGGGAAATTCTGTTTTTCAGACTAAATAAGTCACATCGCCATTTACCAACACGGTAAACAGATGTCACATTAATAAAATGACTGTGGAGGAGGTGTGACAATAGTTGTTTTAGTCAGCAAAACAACCCCCCGCCCCAACACTGGATGTCCCCGCAACGTCCTCCTCTGCTTTTCATAGAGTCCTTTCATCTTGCTTCTGTAAAGTGCGGGGCTGTCCCACGGCCGCCACCTTCATCAGCAAAGCCCACAGCCAGCATTCATGAGCTGTCTGTTTTAATCAGGGGATCCTAGAAAACAAAGCCTCGCATAGGAGTGTGTTTAGAGAGGAGTTGGCGTGAAGGGAAAACCAAAGTGAGACTTATCTCGAAAGATCTCAAGTATTTTTTTTTTTACTTGATAATGTGGGGGCTACTGTCTTCCTGTAAACTTTTCAGGGTTTACCGGTGTGAAAATTACCTTCGCGAAGTAGTGGGATAAGTGCTGCAACACTGACAGAGCAAGAAGAAAAAAAAAAAACTAGAGTATGCGTGAGAGCAATCGATACGCCTCACTTGTCTTAAAAACAGATTAGAAAAATATGACGAGGGAAACAGCTGTTTAACAGATAAGTATGGTATTTATTGTAATGATTGTCGTTTCTGTTTCCTGTATAAAATTTTGAAGGTCTGTTTTTTTTTATGTCTTACAGCCTATTAAATGTTGCAAATACACCCTACAAAAATGTGGTCAGGTAATTCCAGTTTATGTCTCTGTTGCTAAAAATAATAGGGTATATTCAATTATGTCATGATGTTTTTATTAAACTGAGGATTCACAATTTCTCTTTAATGTAAAGTCACTTTTACACAGCAGTTGTTTCACTGATTGTATTCCAGGGAACATGGGGAGGGAAGTGAAAGGGTTCTGTGGTAAACACAGAACTAGCTTTGTATCACTACGTATGACTGGACATTTTTAAGGAAAGTGTAAATGTCATTGTTCTTGCCATAACAAAACAGAGCAAAGCAGCAGTGGGAAAACAGAATCCAGACTGAGGATTTTTTTCCACGATGCATTTACTGTACTGTGTTATTAGTGAGATTATTACTATTTATTTGTAATCAGATTCTACATGACTTCTAATGCATCCCTGTTCATTCAGGCTGCAATGACAGAGTGCAGTTGTACATGTCTGATTTATTATTTTTATATATATATCAAAAGCAATCAACTGCCACCTCAGATGCCGTTTCTACAGTCTAGAAATTTCAGAGTTAGGGTGAAAAACAGAAGAAAATTAAATGTTATTAAAAAAATAATTTATAATTTAAAATCAGTATCGTTAAGTTAAAGTTGACTAAACTTGAGGATGCTCCCAGAAATCTCAGGTTTGAAATCTAGGTGTGAGTGTATGTGTGCATGGTTGTTTGTCCTGTGTGTCTCTGTGTTGCCCTGCGACAGACTGGCGACCTGTCCAGGGTGACCCTGCCTCTCGCCCGGAGCTGGAGATAGGCACCAGCACCTCCTGACCCCTCTAAGGGACAAAGGTGTAAAGAAAATGGATGGATGGATGGATGGATGGATGGATGGATGGATGGATGGATGGATGGATGGATGGATGGATGGATGGATGGATGGATGGATGGATGGATGGATGGATGGATGGATGGATGGATGGATGGATGGATGGATGGATGGATGGATGGATGGATGGATGGATGGATCTCCAGTCAGTAGAGCCGGTGACTTTCTATTCTTTGGATGTCTCTTCTCCAACACGGCTGACTGAAATGCTCCATCTACCTCCTCAGCATGTCGTTATGTTCTGCTCTTGAGCCATCATTTAATTCAGGTGAGTTGAAGAAGGGAAATAATTACAACAAGCGCCTGGACTCTGGGCACAATAGTCTTCTTAGATAATATGTTCAGAGAAGCCTATTACTTATAATTACTTAATAAATTGAATACATTTCTAAAGCACTTTTGTGATTATACAAATCTCTCAAAGAGCTTCACCCAAAAGTGTGGTAGTCGATTTAGGTTTAAGTGCCTTTTTCAAGGGCAGAACAATATGAAACTAGAATAAAAATTTCACCTAGCAGCTTTAGTACTTCTACTCTTCCCACTAAACAAATCTTCTGCTAATAAAATTAAAAGGAACTTGCATTCCAAAAAATCATGTTTTGTTGTCTCTTTGTAGCTGGAGAGGTGGTGGATTTTTGCCTTCTAATCTGAGCCAGACACTGAACAAAACTATTCAGTGGATTATATAACTTGTCACATAGTTGTCCACAGCTCACTCTGCTTTCATAGAAACAACAAAGATAAACAGAATGATTTCCACCTACTTGCATTTGTCATTCGCCAGTAAAGCCTGTTAATTATCTTTGTTTATTGTTCATCCACAGGGAATGGTATTTACAACTATGAGAGTGCACTGTAAATTCCTCTTCAGAGAAGTTACTAATTAACCCCACTACCCTGAAACTGACAGTACGTTTAGACAGAATTCAGATATTGTGTGTCCGTGCCAAGCTCTTCCTGTAAGGAGTCAGCATGTTAACGTTGAGAGAGAGAGAGAGAGAGAGAGAGAGAGAGAGAGAGAGAGAGAGAGAGAGAGAGAGAGAGAGAGAGAGAGAGAGAAAGAGAGAGAGAGAGAGAGAGAGAAAGAGAGAGAGAGAGAGAGAGAGAGAGAAAGAGAGAGAGAGAGAGAGAGAGAGAGAGAGAGAGAGAGAGAGAGAGAGAAAGAGAGAGAGCAGGCATTCCTTTGAAAGTTATTTGTTTCTGTCTAACGTTTTCTTGAAACTGGTCAGTTTTAAACATAATCTGTCGAAACTGAAAGGTGATACTGTAACATTGTGGCTGCTAGGCATAATCTTGAAGGGTTGAATTTCAAGATTTGTCAAAGTTATTACAGACTTAAAAGGGCCTGTGATATAAGCGAGAGAAAGAGAGACAGACAGAGAAGGAGAGAGCAATTTCAGGCAGTTTCACATCAGGCTGACCTTTCCTGCGTACAGAAAAGCTTCTGCTTATCTGTGTTTTTTGGTGCTGTTATTTATTTGAACTGTTCTGTCAAGGTTAGTCCACATGATCTCTGTTGAGCTAACAACTTTTTTATTTTTCAGTCTGAGGAATATTCTTTTATTGCCATGCCTTTTAGCAGTACTACCTCATTTTTTTTCTGATCTTTGATGAGCCGGCATCCCCCGTTTTCTCTGAGTGCCCAAAGCTGGGTCATTAGATGACACTGATGCAATTACATGCACATATACTGTATGTAATTGTTTTAATATATGAAGGTTATTAGCAAGGACTGGAATTATTGAATAAGTCTGAAAATCCATTCTCTGTTAGAGAGTGGAGAAGAATTTTAACTCTCCTCTTGAGTTGCAATTTTTGCATCAACATTTGTGATTGTTGGAATAAGCAGTCTCTCACTCCTTTGAGGCATCACTGTATTTTCAGAATACCATTTTTTGCTCATGACTGATATGTTTTCCATGCCCAAAATCTTTTCAAACCCCAGGCATATTTAGATTGTATGTCATATTTTAATTTTAACAACATGTTTCTTCTGACTGGGAGTAACATTCAGTTTTGGAGTGGTCCAGCAAGATGCAGGGTTTGAATGTGGGATAATCTTACCCTAACCCAATCCAAAGAATGGATAGATCTCTGTCCAATTGATCGAGCCGATAGATCTCTATCCAATCTTTGACTAGAGATAAGGATTAGAGATATGGCGAGAAGGCCTTCAAAGTTAAAGTACTTACATCTCATTGCACGGCTATAATTTTAGACATGTTTCTGAAAATGTATACCCTTTTTACAATATTTGATTATCTTCTCACTGCTGTCTTGCAGCAAGAGGATCCTGGGATCAAATCTCTGCCCTGTGATTTCCTTCCAATTCTGCATGGAAGTGACATGCATGGGTTCTATCTGGGTACTCCAACTACCTCCAACACCTCCTTTGTGCCTCTGCGTAACCCTGGTGACTTGTACAATGTTTACTGGCCTACTGGCAGCTGGAGATGGGCATCAGCACCAACCGTCCTCTCATAAGCTGAAGCACGGTAGTTCAGTCCGACATCTGTCATAGTGACTCTGGTGTTCACAAAAAGGGTTTACAAATTTTACTTTGAGAAGTAAAAGTAAGATCTGAAACTTCTTTTGGCTGGAGACCTGTGGTTAGTTAATCACATTGGTGTGATGTCGGTGTCTTGTGACAGATGTGATCCGGTGAGTGAGCATAATGTGACCGGCAGGTTGGAGAAATCATGAAAATTCAGACTCATCCTTCTGCTTTTTACCGCTGTCACTGGTGAAACATTCAATCAAAGAGGTAAATTAAACATGGGATAGAAACTGATTGCAAAATGTGTAAATATCCAGTCGCTGGAAAAGCGTTCCTTTGGTCTGCTGGCTCCTGTGTCACATTTAAAATATCTGATGTGTGACTGCATGCAATTAAGCAAAAGTGTGACAGTTCAGTTGCCTCCAACCCACTAAAGCAGAACCTCACACTCAGAAGCAGAAATGAGGCATTAGCACATCAGAAGAAGGGTTGCCATGGTAATGCAACAACCCATAATCACCCTGAGAGTTGGTGAGTCAGCCCATATTAATCCATATTAAAATACAATGGTTTTTTTCTTTTCCCCCACACATGCTCCATGTATGTGTCCATATTACTATAGCTCCATGCTTGTGTCTGTATCTGACTGTGGTTAAGGAACACACACATCTTTTTTTGTTTTTTTGTGCCATCGGCCCCTCTGACCACCACCAGCAGGCAAGGCGGGTGAAGTGTCTTGCCCAAAAATACAAGCGACGAGGGCGGGAGGAATTGAACTCTTACAAGGTCCCATAAGTTTGTGTATATGCTTCTGTGTGGGCGTGTGTGCGCGTGTGTGTGTGTGTCTGCTGGGGGAAGATGGAATTTCTACCCTGTAATGTTTTCTCCCGAGACCACCTGCTTCTCTCTGACTCTGCCTTATTTTTTTTTTCCCCCTCTGTTTTTTTTTTTTTTTCTCTCTGATGTGTTTTCCAGAAACCTCTCTGGGTTCCTTCTTTTTCATCCTCGGATTCACGCTGAGTCTTGCACAAACCAAAATGCACGGCCAAAAAGACTAGTCTGTAATCCACGTCGAGGCTACTGGAGCAAAGGGAGTAAGTGAAGAGATTTGAAATGACGTGTTTCAAAATAGCTTCATGCAACCTGTGTCATTAGTTCAATAAACCATTTCGTGTCTTTAAAGATAAAAGGCGTGCAATCCTTCTATCTTTAAAGAACAAATGGACTATATCTTTGTCCACCTACGTAATCCTCCCCTTTTTAATCGAAGCAATAAGAAACACAGCAAATTTCAACTTTACTCATAGTAGTGACATCAATGTGCCAAATTTCTGGCATGAGAAACACATTTGGTCTTAGTTTGTTGGGACCATATTTAGTCTGTAATTCATCTTGTTTGGTTTTCATTGTATTTCTATTTTTATACAGTTTTCAACCCTTTTAATGTAATTTAATAATAATCTCCTCCCATGCTGCCGTCACTGTACCCCTTCCTGTTAAATTACTCAGGGAGTTGACTGTGTGTGTGTGTGTGTGTGTGTGTGTGTGTGTGTGTGTGTGTGTGTGTGTGTGTGTGTGTGTGTGTGTGTGTGTGTGTGTGTGTGTGTGTGTGTGTGTCAAGATCTATGTTATCTGTGTTTGTATTTTCACTTCCTGGGTAAATCATTCACCAGACCCCATGCTGAGCGTGTGATTTATGAGAGTCTGGCATCCAGCCAATATAGCTCTTTTCTCAAAAACCTTATATATCCAACAATGGGAGTCTGAAATAGTAATCATTAATCTCAAGAGTTATTCTAAACCATTACAGTGAATGATTTGGTCAATCCAATAAATGTAATAACCAAACCGAATGAAATAATAATCCAGTTGCCATGGCAGCTTTAAGTTGTTCAGTAGAACATAATGGTTTTTTGAGCATGACTCGTCAAAATGCAGCAACACTTTAGAGACGTAAGCATTGTACCTCGCTGCCACGTTGACAATGAATATGTTTTCATATTTCACTGCTTGCTTAATTCATTAGAAGAGACAAATATGTTCATTTTGAAGGATGTGGCATTTCTATCTTCAGAGATTCTGCAAAATAAAACATGTGAGTCATCAATGCTTTTGTCATCAACTTCCACATACTGTATAAGCCTTTAATACCAGGCTAGTACACCTGTGCCAGATGATTGGTTGTGGCTTTAGTTGAGTCATGTTTGCATTTTCAATCCACACTATGGTTTATGTATATTTACTGTTCTTCTTATTGCACATCATTATAAGTGTCTGCACACTTCTAATGATGTGCAGACAAACTTCACACGCTCAAAGAGTGTGATAAAACTTTTTTTCTCAGCTTCATGCATTATTT
Source organism: Poecilia reticulata (assembly GCF_904066995.2). Taxonomy (NCBI): domain Eukaryota; kingdom Metazoa; phylum Chordata; class Actinopteri; order Cyprinodontiformes; family Poeciliidae; genus Poecilia; species Poecilia reticulata. The sequence goes on along the minus strand of NC_088846.1, from coordinate 14,959,972 downwards.
TGAACAATATAATGTATTTCAGCTGCATGCTGCACAACTCTCTGAGAAGAAATTCTTTATAACAACAAAATTGCACATAGTCCATGATAAAGTTTTAAAAAAACATCTTTTTTGAAAGTGGAGGTCCAAAACATGACCTTGTTTATTAGCTGAAAATGAATATGTCAATAAATGTCACAAGGCTAAAGCATTTCAAATGCCCTACAGTAACACCGGGGGTTTGATTTTCAATTGTTGTTTTAGTTTTTGGTTGAAAGTGTCCTGCTGAACGCCTTGAAAAGAAACAAAACATCAAAAGTCACTTGACCTGTTTTTATATGACCTGTCAAATATGCTTTTTAAACCCAATACAACAATTCAAGTATTCATCCACATAAAACGCCTTGTGTTAAATCCCGAGATAATTTAGCTAAGCCACAAGTTCTAAAAGCTGATCAATACCCTGGGAGGGGCAGGCAGACATGTAATCAATATGAGCTCCAGATGAAGTACGTCATGGATCCGTTGTCTGAGCCGATCTTCGCAGGGGAAAATTAGGTTAGAGTGATTTACTGCTGCCGGTTTGCATTCCTTCACTGTAGACGCTACATCTTTATGTCTCCCCCTCCTCAAATGAATCAATATAATAATGTGCTTGAACGTCTGTATGAGCAGATTTCAAGTTTAGTGGATGCAGTCAAAGTCAACATTTACCTCTGCAAAGATAATCCAGACTCTTGTCCCGGTTGTGTAAGAATTTAAAATGTGTTGTCGATTTGTTGCGCATCAAAGTTGGTTGATGATGCTGAAAATGGATTTTGTGTCCTTGTTCAGAGCTTTAAAAACTTGGAAAATCCACATGACAGTGTGCATTATTCAGCACAGAGGCATTTTGGCCAAGGAGGAATAAGAAATACCAGAGACGAGTTATACATAATGCTGCAGCTGTCAAGAGAACCACACACAGAACAGCCAGTTCCCACAGGTATGTCTACTGTGAGTAACACTCAGAGGCCAGACTGCATCATTTTCTATCCTCCAGACTTCCCTTATTACCTCTCCCACTCTTTTCGGTGTACTTTCTCTCTCTGGTTCAAATCTGCTTCATGCTTTCATCACCTGCTTCATGTTTCCCTTGCCTTCCGGCTTTTAAAATATCCTCATCTCCAAATTTTCACTCATTCTTGCGTTTTAAATCCCTCATGCCTTGGTACCTTTGTACTTTGAATCAAACCAGAAATAGAAACATGTCTTTTGGAACAGAAGCGCAGAGATTCTGTATACAGGGTGAAAAAAAAAATGGGGCAGAGTAATCAGATGTAGGCTGATTTAGGGAAGCAAAGGTTACATCACAGCTCAGACGTGATCAGTCATCTTCTCTGCTTTTATCTGCTGCTGAACAGATTGCATCTACTGAATGTGTTTTCCTCATTCATGCTTGAGACTCAAGACCCCTAAATATAACATCTTGCAGGAATTAATATATTAAAGTACAAACAGTTCTGCTGCAGTCTCCATGATGACAGCACAAAGAGCATGATCTAAGGTTTGTTATTTCTACAGTCGCTTCAACAATCCAGACAAGCTGGTTGTTTGTGTTGTTGTTAAGGAAAAAAATTACCTTTTAAATGTACCTTAAATATATATTTATCTATTTGCATTTGGACAAACACCTTACACACACACCCCAACACGCACCCACACACGCACCCCCTCCCCCCCCCACACACACACACACACACGCACACACTCACACACACACACACACACGCACACACGCACAACACACACACACACATAAACAACAAAATATTTCACGTTCTCCATACAATCAGGTACGGCTGCTTTTTATTCTTTTTGTTTGGCTTTCCCTTTTTTCTAGTTGTCTCAGCAAATCAGCCATTGGGTCTATTTAAAATAAAAGAAATGTAAATACATTTTGTAAACCTTAGTGAATATAAAAGATGTCCTATATATAAATAGTTAATAATATATAGTGTGTGTATATATCTGGTTTCAACTAAAACTAGGTATAGATGCCAATCAGGACTCCCATCTGCCATGACGAAAGCAGAAGACGGTTACTTGACACATGACCTTAAGTCTCGCCGGCTGCCAGCGCCTCTGAAGACGGGACCACCACACCACCTCTTCCTCCTCCCACTTCTCCTTTTCCTCTTGTCTTCATTGAGTGACTGCACGCTTCACTGATTGCTGATGCCAAAGCCCCCATAAACCCACCAAGCCTCTCCTCCTCCGCCTCGTCCCCGCCACTGACTGACTGATCCGGGGCCCCTCGGCTCAGCACAATAACACGGCTGCTCGTCTGTCAACTGGAGGCGCAGGCCAGAGCAAGCCCCCACTGACTCCTATTCAGCTTCACTGAATGACATTATTGAAATCTGAATCCCGACTGTGTGTGTGTGGAGGCAATAGGCTCACACCTGTCCTCTTAGTATGTCTGCCTATGAGGACAAGATAGGGGAAGGGGGAGAGCCTGAGGAATGCATCAACGCACTATCCCAGCTGTTAGGCCTAAGCTCACCGGCAAGTGTGGTGATCCTAATAGTTGCATATAGTATTGCTGTGCAAAATCTCAGTGTTGTCTCAGTCTTATATATATTACAGGAGCTCGCAGAGGTTATTCTGTTTGCTTAAGACAAACCACAAAAGTGTGACGAACCTGTGCAAACAAACACATCAGACAACCCCATGAGAATGTATTTAAAGTCAATCTGAGCTCGTTTCTTTTGCTTCATAACAACGCAACTTTGAATGTGCCTGTGGCACTTTATGTGTTTAATCCTTGAACTAATTTGTCATTTACAGTAGAAGTGTGAGAGGGATCTAAAATTGGTTTGTCTCTTTTCCTACACTGTGTGACGTGGGGCATGTGCCGAGTGTTTCCGCACATGTTTGTGCTGGTGGAAACAAATGTGCAAAGCTGCTAGATCTTAGATGATAACTAATTGTTATCTGAGCAGAACATGGCTTTGCAAGACATACAAAAAGTGACTTTCTGTGCTCCTTACGTGATTGGCTCTTACTGTTGTGTGCTTATGTGATTCCCGTTCCTCCTTTTTACACTTTGAAGTTTAAGTTTGCCCAAGTACTGTGCATACACAAGAAACCACCTGCTCCAGTTTAAAAACAAAAATGTTCCAGGGGGATTTTTTTTTATTATTATTGTTTTTTGGTATTAACAGAACATTCACCAAGCCTGTTTCACCATAATGTATGTTACATTTAGCTCATCCCTACTCCTATCATCTTTGAATGCAAGAGCATTTCTGCAGCATGATGCTGCCGCCACCAATACACTGACCAAGTGAGCTGACAAAAAAAAAACATGCTGCTGTGTTACATATTCATATATGCCTAGAAAAAGTGGAAATAAATCAAAAGAACAGCTGACAATGCTTGATTTGGAGGCTTCATCTATATCTAGGATCGCCTTTTTATTTTCTTTTTTTCTGTGAAGCCTTTCTGTGTGGTTGAGAACCTGTTAGTTCTTAAGTACTTTTAAAATTTGAGATAAAAAAAAATGTTGGTTTCTACTGTACTTAAAATAAAAAGCCAGTTCTTTGGGAGTATTTACAGACTTTTATAAAACAGGCAATACTCTATTAACACATGTATATGAGATTGAAAGTTGCATCTCGATGTTTCGCTGTGTTTTTTTTTCAGCTTGAGAGTAGCTCACTCAGCAACGTCAGATTGAAACTAAGTTAACCATAACCCAATTTTTTTTCTTCACACTATATGTGTATTAGGCAGAATGTACATTGAAATCAACAGGAAGTGGCATCGCATTTCACAGTACTAGTGAAAATACATCAAATAACACAGAATTGTTGCAAAAAGCAAATACTTGGTTAGGTCTGTTTTACTTTCATTCCTCAGAAAAGAACAAAATGAAAGTAGGACTGGGTTGAAGTCAGCGCTCTAGATGTCAGGCATCTGGGTTACAGGAAGTGTTCGGTTGATCTCTCCATTTCAGGAAAGTTTATTTTTGTGGTTTTCCATTATCAGTTGCAGATACAGAGGTTGTATCCAGCATGTTTTTGAGGTACTCATTTAGATATAACTGTATTTTCCTAAGTGTAACATATTTGCCCCAACATCTAACAAGCAAAAGAATTTCATGTTTGTTTAAAGTTTCACTTAACATACATGTAGAACAATGTGTAAATTATGTATTTATTTATTTTCTTCTGGATACTGTGATACAGCTTATTAATATACAGTACCTTGGTAATGCTAGAAAGAGATTTTCAAGAAGAGAATAGACTTATTTGCCCTAATTCTCATTCTAAAGTTCTTAGTTCTTACCTAGAACTTGGACTTTGGCAAAATTCCCAAATAATTTGACTTTGAACCTTGCCCTTCGCTCTTGTGTTTTTCCATTTTGCTTCAACATTAAAGGGATAGTTCAAATATTTTGAAGGTTCTGGGAAGTTATTTAGTTTGTATAAAAAGTACTGTAAATAAATGGAAGGCTAACAGCTAGCCTGACAGGTGACCCACTTTTAGCTAATTGTGCCTATTAAAAACAACTCAGACTGAAAATCCATGGATTAAATGTGATGTCGCATTGTTAACAGATACATGTACAACTGCATAAGAGATTTGTCTCATTTTTCTCATCTGACCTGCTTCTGTATGTAGCTATCAAAAAGCCAGAGGCTAGTCTTTAGAGTGGACTGATGAGTCACCACATAAACGTCAGAATAGAAAAGCGAAAGTTACTTGGCAAATATGTAAACATACTGTAAACATTTTCAGTTTGAGTAGCTTTCTGATGGTGTTACTTTTCAACAAAAAGGGAGGACAAGTGAAGGGAACCGATCCTGATCTGACACTGAACTTCCCTTTATAAAACTGAACTTCCCTTTATAAAAATATAACTGTATAACTTTGGGTACAACATCTTAAAAATGTTGTACCCAACAACCCCAAAGACTCAACAAATCTTACAGTTTTAACAATACCAAAATACTAAGATTAAAAATGCTGATGGAGTCCAAATGGAGCTTTTCTGTGATGATTTCCCTTTAAAATAGTGTAGTGCAGAGCAATGAGAAATTCCTCCTCTCCTCTCACTCTTTCGCTCTCACTGTATGTGCACCAACATGTCCAGACTAGAACAGAAGGGAAACCCCCTCACATGGCGCAGAAGTGCTCCACATCCTGAATCACAGGACTGAGCTGTAACCACAAGAAACAAAAAGCATATGGCTGGAGTTTAAGTGCTCAGCTACATTAATTAGGAATGCTTTATGTGGCATGAAGCTCGTCCCGAGCTGATGGAGGTGAGGACTACCGATTAATAGATGGATCCAAGACAGAACTGACGGCGGGTCAAACAAGCAGGCAGATGGACAGACAAATGGAGGTTGAAGCAGAGAAAAACATTTATAAATATGGATGTTCCTGCCTGGTGGACAAATATCCTCTTTGTTGGAGTTCATATAGATTTGCTTGCGTTCAAGTTCTGTTTTCCAGAGGATGTTTGACCTTTGGCCACCTCCCTGCATCCACCCCCCCATCTCCTACCCACCCCCATCAACACACAGACATCCATCCCCCCTTTACACCTCCCCACATCCTGAACAGCTGTCAGCAAAGACCTGACCAAAGAACAAGTCCCATCTGTTGCTGCCCTTTAAACGTTAGGGGGCCTGTGTGCGTGTGGGTGTGTATTGGAGGGGTCCGAAACCTTCTTTTCACCTCGTTAATCCCTGCTGTTGTCCTCTCTGGCGCTCTACGGCACACTTTTGGAGGTTACGGCTGTTTCAAATGCAGACATCTATGCGTCCGTGTCTGATCTGTTCAGACTGTGTCTGCATATGTCCCCTCAATTGTGTGAATATGAATACCCTGGTTTTTACAATTTTGTGTGCACTGTGTACATCAGGCTGTGCCCTACCATAAAAGAAAAAACATTAAAACCGAGAACTTGGCCAACACTTATTTATAAGAGACTTTGCTTGAATGATCCAAGGTACCTAAAAGTTCATGTGTCACTGATGCCTCACCAGCGACAACCAAACAAGCTTAGTGCCGCTGTACTTTACCTAAATATTGTTTTGTTTGGTTACATATTTAATGTTTTCCTCCTAAGTTAAATAGATGATGTAAGTGGCTAAAATCTGAAGCGTGAAATGAAAGAGAAATTATCTAAGTTTAAATCTGGCACTGCTCTAAAAGGCCCAATCTATTGCACTGAATACAAACAAATTTCACACAGCAGTCAATATTTTTGAAATACCTCCCCCTGATGGTAGAAATTAAAACTACAATCAAACGGAAAAGTTCTTGACAGCAAAACACAAACAAGCAGAAAAAAACAAACATTATCAATTCAAACGGTGACAAATATTGTTTTAGTTTATGGTAATCCCAAAAATACATGCCCCTCGCTCCCTTTTCTGATACTTTAAACAAAACTTGTGTGGAGAACATCTAAAACTATGGGCATTGTACTGCAAGAAAAATTGCTGTTGACAATAAATTATGACATTAACACAAACAGTCTGGATCCATTCAGGTCAGATGTGATGAACTTACACACACTGAAAGCCTTGCATGTTAATGTCCTCCTTTAAAGCTGAACCAAAGCGCAAGGCTTTTTATGTTTATAAATTATTCAAGTCACAAATTCCCTTCTTTTATAGTTCATCCTGATGGATTCTTTTGAAGGAGACGTTAGTCTGGAAATCCCCCGGTCATTCACGCTATCTAGCAGCAGAAACACGTCGACATTCCTCGAATTACAATATGTGCCGCAATAAAAAAGTTACTGTGGCTTATTTGTGTGGCTCAGATTGTATCCAGGTAACCTGGTAGAGTGGCTTTAAGTTGCCACACAGTCAAAGCTGTTAACATGTAGGTCTGGGTTAACAGTGTGATAAGGAGAAAAAAGGAAAAAGGACTTTAGAACAATGCTTCAGTGTTACATAAAGGGATTTAACCCGATGAAACAAATGCGGTCTCGGTGAGATTACTGAGGATCATAAGCAAACACATGATCTCTTATGTCTGGCCCTGTTTGAATACAGCCACAGAGGTAGCCTGAAGGGTGTAGTAATGGAGCTCAGCCCAGGCTAAAGCTCAATTTTTTTAATTTCAAAATCTGTAAGGATATCTTAATCACACTTAACTTTCAAACTTTAATCTTCTTTAAAAAACTGAAATGGGGGTTCAGCCCTCTTATCATCTCCCTTTGGTCAAATTAAGGGAAACATAGGATATCAGATTGCATCCGTCCATTATCTAGACTGCTGCCTAAGCAGAGAAACCCGGACTTCCCTTTCTCCAGCCACTTGGGCCAGTTCCTCTGAGGGAATCCCAGGGAGAAACATAGTCCCTCCAGGAAGTTCTGGGACTTTGGTTGGGATGATTTTAAAAATAGCCGGGATTCTTGTCCACAATCAACATAATAGCTACAGAAGAGGTCTCGCTGAACCACAAGTACTCATCTCAAAAAACTTTGTCTGTTCATTTCTTAGCATTTGTTTTAAAAGCAACATATGAGTACTTCAATTTATTGTTGTTTCTTCAGGTTTACTGTTGCAATGAACCATTATTTACCCACAGCTGATTCATAACCTGATCCAGGAAAGTGAACTTTAAAGTTTAACTTTAGACTTTTAAATAATGATTAGAATGAGCATATGACCAAAACAAAAACTGTGTCCACAGAACCGAAATACAGATGACACAACACAGAACTGGAAGGCTGACCAGTCATTACTTAATAGCAACAAGTTAAGACAGCGTCCTCTTTGAACCCACTATCAGTCTTTGATCTCTTCCCAGCTTCTTTGCACTCCTCTTTTATTCAACTAACATTGCCTTGAGTTTTCTCACTTTCTTTGCCATGATCTATCTGAAAGTAGCTATACCCTTTATTCTTTAATGCAGCTTTACTTTGTGTTTTCTTTTGCCAGAATTTCTCTACATTAAGAGTTTTATGGTTGGGGTTCTGAAAGACAACCTCACTCTTTGAAAGAAAATTCCTCAACAAGTTTAGTCACTTGAAGGGCTCCGCACAGTAGACTATCAAAATGGTAAGCTGTAGCAGTGGTTTCCAGTATGCCCACATTTACCGGTAACTTTTCAAGAAGGTTATTTAAATGTAAGTGACAAATTTGTGTTGCCCAACATGCAGTCAGACGCTCCCCCAGATACGAAACGAGAAGATGATATGAGCAAGACTCTGGAGCATACCACAGAAACCATTCATCACTGGCACGCCCAGAAAAGCAAAATGCCACACCGTGTGTGTTTACACAGACCAAGTTGCAAAACTCCGAGTAGTGATGAAGGCAGCTGTGCTCTGCTGCTTGCAGCAAAGCACAGCTGCAGCGACAGCTACAGTCTGTCACTAAATCTCTCACCTCAACATGTTCCACATGTGGAGAGCTGACATTAAGATTTTCCAGTCTGCCAGAGCAACACTCAAATCAACACACATCACCAAAGTTCACAAATACAGTTGATCTGCTCAAAATGTCACCATTTAAGGTTTTTACAGTCGTGTGAAGCAAATTCTTAGTAGTTGCTGATTTTAGAGGGATATTTTTTTCAAATGACCTGGTATATTTTACTCTGATTCTCTCCTTTTTCTCCTCAAGTTTTTATCAGTATATTAATCTGACATTGTAAGCCAATGTTTCCCTTTGTGCTCTCAATCCAAATGACCGCATGCTGGAGTCATTTGCTTTTCAATGTTTTCTTATTTCTGTTACTTGGTTTCATTTCCTTATTTTACTCTCTAGTTTACTTCTTGCTTTTTTCTTTTTGATGTCCTAATTTATTTTTACTTCCATCTGTTGGACAGTATTTCTTTTTCTTTTTGTTCTATTTTAGCTATTCTCTCTGTTTTTTGTTGTTGTTTTTTTTATATGAAGTTAAACTAATCTAACTTTAGATCAGCCTGGGGGGAACCTGTTAAGGATTCAAGACAAATTTTAGGAGACTCATTGTAGCAATTATATACGTTATAACCCCTGTGAGAGCCATGGAGACAAATGAGACATGCCACTGAAATTAATACAACAAGGAAATGACTGGTTTTATACCCACAGACGACGATGACTGTCTTTGACCAGGAATGGTTTGAAGTGTTTCATCATCACTGGACAGTATTGCCTTGGGTATTTTGAAACTTCAGCTAATTTAAACTCTACACTGTTCTATCATTGAACAAAAAACATGCTGTGACATGCAGTGGAAAAACGCCGCTCTGGTCAATTTGATGGAAATTTAAGTTGCAAGAAGTTGCAAGTGGTTGATTTGATATGGATGATGGCAAACCTACAGAAATTCACACAAAACCCCAGAACAACATAAGAACTGCACACATACCTAGTCTCAGTTCAGGTCAGTGTGTTAAAACAATAGAATAGAAACTGAAGAGAAATTTCAAGGTGGTAACCACTAAAGCACTAAAGATTTCAGAAGAAAATATGTTCTGTGGACAAAAGAGGAACTTTTTGGGGGGATGTGAGTCCGTGTGTTGCCACTTTATTCTCAACCACCCTTAGTGTATGCAGCAATGATCTGAAACACACATAAATCTGTGTGAGATGGTGTGGCTTGACTTCAACCTGTTCAGGCACCATAATCCCTGAGCAAAAATCATCAACATCCACTTGAAAGACTCTTCTACAGTTATTTGCAGTTGTTGGAGCAGTTTTTAACTTCACACAGTAATCACTTTTTCACACAGGATGACTCATTGCCCTTTAACAAAATCATTTTTTGAAAATCACATTTATCACTTGTTAGTTTTTTTATGTTAAATACTCTTTGCTGATATAATTAGGACAAAATAGTAAGAAATCTAGAATTATTTTACCTCTTTGTGGATTTTTTTTTGCAGAAAATCCACAATATATTGTTACTTGGTTGAAAAGAGCATTGAAATCAATATGACTGCATGATCCGTCTGTGTAAAGCTTCTTACCACAACTGCAAGTAATGAATCAATTTACTGGAAGTCATTTTTATCAATTTCTAGGTTTATTCATGACAAAGAAATACAGAGATAAAGATAATGCAGCTGAAAGATTAGGAGGAGTTGTTGAATACCAAACATAAATTTAGAGAATGAGTAAGAGGCAGAGAAGTGATGAGACACAGAGAGTTGTGAGGAACCCAACTGTGACTAAAGGAGAAATTAGGGGAGAAAGTTTTGCTGCTTTGCAGATGTGGGTGGTTTATGAAATGCATAATGATGGTTTGAGTACAGACATTACATTAAGTGTGTGTGTGTGTGTGTGTGTGTGTGTGTGTGCGTGTGTTTATAAGCATATGTGTTTGGTATCATCTTCAGTGCCTGCGTCATTACCTTCATTAGACTGAACAAAGGGAGAGAGGAGGAAACCCCTGGCTTTTTTCCCCTCCTCCACTTACCTTTCTACTTAATCTTTTAATCTTTCTCTCTGTCTCAGTCTTAGTCTGACAGACATACACATTTCATTTCATAGTAAATGATTCTTGTAAACTTGAAGTATTGTTTTGCCCCAGATATTTTTTTTTCAGTTTGTTTTGCTCACTCTAAAAGTTTTATTTGAATTTTTTTTCTCTTACTCTTCTCACTTTCTGTTTCACAAAAAAAGAAAAAAAGGAAAACACTGACGCTTGTGAAAGTCCCCAGATAAGACAGGAAGATCGACTGAGCACACAAAAAGGCAACATCATTACAATATTTATCGATCAGGTGTGTTTACTTGACTGTGGTAAAAAGTTCATTAGAAGTCTGACTTTGTCCTGTGACATGCTTCTGTGGTTGCATTTAGCAGTGGTGCGTGGGTGGGTATGAGTGTTTGTGATAGTAAGAGTCTTTGTTGTCTGGAGCCTATCGAAGCTGAACACGTGATAGTCAGACATTTGCTGTAGGCCTATTGAAAAAAGAGCTTCCCAGAAGAGTCACCTTGGAATGCCACATTTGTCATATCGTAGACACAAATAAAGTGAAAGATCAGTAAATGAATGTATGAAAGAGATTTGATCAATTTCTAACACGTAATGGTAAAAAAATACGAATGTACTCACCAGCTACTTTTGTAGATGCACCTTTTCAATTACTCGATGAGACAAATAACAATCACATCACAACATGGTGAAGTTCTAATGAGACTCAAAGTTGGTGTTAATATGGGATTTAAATTACTTTGAACATGGCAAGGTTCTTGGTGACAGGCTGCACTGTTTATTTTAGAAATTGTTGAAACACAGTGTGTGTGACATAGGGTGCAGTTCACACTGCAGCCTGAAGTGACCCAATTCCAATTTTTTTGACGTAATGCGACCTGCATCCTATCTTTTCATGGCAGTGTGAACAGCACAGGTCGGATTCTTTTTCGAATGTGACCCATATCCAATACGTATCCGATTCAAATGCGACCTAACTTCCAGGTCGCATTCATCCAAACTGAACGTCACTGTTTCTCAACAAATCTCACTATTCTGCGTCCTGATACACGCAAGTGGGAAGAAAAACAACAACCATGACGGACTATATGAGGATTAAGTTGTTAATATCAGTGGTGGAGAAAGTACTCAAAAAATTTACTTAAGTAAAAGTACAAATACACAGTCAAAAATGTACTTAAGTAAAAGTCAAAGTACCACATTAACATTTTACTTAAGTAAAAGTAAAAAAGTACTGGTTTTTAAAAATACTTAAGTATTAAAAGTAAAAGTACTTGCTGAATGCATTACCTAATGGTTAATATCATTAAGTGTGCCGATCGTATTTAATTTTAATACATCAGAAATGTGCCATTTTAATTAACACTACCACAGATTAAACATGTTCTTATTGTGTTTATTCTCTGTAACAGTTTAGACTTAGATATGTGATTCTATGAATCATAATTTCAGGGATGGAAACATTTTGTCTCCTGTCCTAACATAGCATGAACTTCATTAGTCACATTTATTTAGAAAGAAATCCAACTGAAAGGGGATGTAAAGAAGGTGTGGGCGGGGTGGAGGACATGCAACCAAGGAGCCATGTAGCAGAGTTGTAGTCAAGACCACCGAACCCAAGACCAAGACCAGAGCCCCGCGCTAAATGACACAATAACATTAAGTTAACCTATCAAAATTGGTTTTCAGATTGATCTGAAAGATCCACATTCCCATAAAAACACCTAGAAATTAAATACTTAGAACTGAAATATATTTAACCAGTATCAATTAAAACTCACTTCATTCTGTTTTGCTTTCATCGCTGTGCTACAATCCGCAGATGTCTCCTGCTATCCCTAGAAAAATAACGCCCTGGGCGGTTGCCCATATTGCCCATGTCAGAAACCACAACTGAAACATCGCAATTAACGGTAAATAACGTTCAACTATGAACACTGTCCAACGGCGCAACAAGTAACTAAGCAGAATGAGCATCGTGACTGTTTTCATCCTCCCTCCCACTGCGATGTTTGCCACCATGACAGGAGACGAAATCAATCAATGAGCAATGAGCATGCTCTGTGTTCATACGTTCAACTTTTACTTATTCAGCGATTAAATAAATGTGTGTATATATAAATGTGTGTATATATATATATATATATATATATATATATATATATATATATATATATATATATATATATACACTGCTCAAAAAAATAAAGGTTTTAACACTTAAACAACACAATATAACTCCAAGTAAATCAAACTTCTGTGAAATCAAACTGTCTGTCCACTTAGGAAGCAACGCTGATTGACCACGGGGACCCTCGTCGGGTCAATATATACCTACTGCAGTGTACACAAGAACAAAGAACGGCTCTCTGTGAGGCTTCAGTCCTTAGGACTTAGTAAAGATCCGTCCAGAAGAATCGGATCGTTCCTGAATGTTATATCACTATATTGCAGACTTTGGTCACAGCGTTGTCCCATATATGCGACACCTCAGTCAAAACCTCCACACAATAATTCAGGGCATGAGTGACAACTTTTTTTCATCAGATGCAACATATGTGTCTCTGTACAGTTAGCTTAGCTAGCATCACGTCCACAGATCTTACCTTTCTTTAAGCTTTCCTTCCAAGTGACGCTAAAATTTGGACAAAGTCCCCGCCGTCTGTGAAAACGAAGCGCTGCTGATTTTACATGTCGCCATATATTATGATTTATGCAGCTATTATCATTAAACAGACATCTTCTCCCGCTCAGAGGAAACCACTGCGCATGTCTGGAGCTCCGCGTGCGAGTAAAGGTGGAGGTGATGGGTGACAACAGACACTAAGTCACGTTATTGCTTGGATTTTACGGCGCCACCTTAAATCCCTAAACTTCACATTTTAACGGAAAAAAAGCGCAACGAGACTTGGATGTAACGAGTAACGCGACTGTTTGTAGAAATGTAGTGAAGTAGAAAGTACAGATACTTACTGTAAAATGTAGTGGAGTAAAAGTAGAAAGTCCCCATTATTAAATCTACTTAAGTAAAGTACAGATACACGAAAACTGTACTTAAGTACAGTAACGAAGTACTTGTACTTCGTTACTTCCCACCACTAATATGCTGCTCCGGTGGGACAACAACTTCAAATATGTAAGCTAAGCTCCACCGTTAGCCTCCATGTTTACTTCCGCAAACACTGAGCACTTCTTTTTATGGCAGTTGGCAGAACACTGAGAACGCTGACGCTATTGCGCCCTCTAGTGCGCATGCAGGACACTTTCAGGTTGTTTGCCCATTCAGACTGCAGAACGCATACAGGTTGCTTTTACTGGCAGTGTGAACGGCCTGGCAAAAGAATCAGAATTGCCTAAAAATCGGAATTGGGTCACTTCAGGCTGCAGTGTGAATGCACCATAGTGTGATATTCTACCAACGTTTTCTCTGGTTAGGTAATAGTTTGACTTAAACCAAATAAGGTATGCACAACACATGTAACCTTGAAAGAGATCGGCTACTGTAGCAGAAAACCTCATTAGGTGCTATTCCTATCAGCTAAGAACAAGAAACTGGGGAAAATTAGTTCCCTGGTTCAGTAGGTCTCAATTTCAGCTGGCGGATCAGAATTTTGTGTAAAAAACATTAAAAAAAAAAAAAAAAAAAAAACACAACCCCCTTTTAAAAAACATCCCAAAAATGGGATTAAGACATGATTTTGCTGTTCAGATTGGAGATGTGTGTATAATGGTATAGTGGGTATCCTGTGGGTACAGGATAATGCACCATGTCACAAAGGCCAAACCATTTCAAACTTTTTCTTCAACATAACAATGAGTTCACTGGAGTCCAAGGGACTCCTCTGTCTCCAGACTGAGTAGTGTCGGGATTTCTTGGGAAGCTATCGTGCCAACATGGATCAAAATCTCAGAGAAGTGTTTCTAACAGGGGATCTAACTTGGTGTACTTAATAAAGTAAGCTAGGACAGACTCCTGAATTTAAAGCAAAAACAATTTCAAGGTTGATCCCTTTCAGTAACATATAAATCACCATCCTTGTTGAGAAAGTTATCATGTAGCCCAGAGTTGCCACTTTTCTTAGCAAGAAAATAAATGTTCTCAGAATGTGAAGAAGGAAATAACAGAAATGATAAAAGCAGATGTGAGGAGGTTGGAACTCTGCCAAAACCACTGTATGACCTTATAACATCCTGCCTTCTCCACCACATCATTGCATGTCACCTTTATCAACCATCTGCTATGGAAAAACTCTTGACAATAAACTTGTCTCATTGCTCATCATCCTGTTTTGTTTGTGTCGTGGCAACCAGTTGAAAATGATATTCAGCTTGAGTTTGCTGCTCCCTGTGGGCCATGTAAACTCCGCCCACAAACTCTCACTTTCGGATTAATATCGTAAAGGAGAAACCATTTGTGTCTGTGGCTACGACAAGCCACGTCTTCGGCAATAGTCGAGACAAAATAAATCTCTTTGTCACTGTCTGACCACAGAGATGATTGCTTTATGATCGGTGCTTTCACAGCATGAAATGGAACATGTTGATAGATAGCATGTCTTTCTTCCTTTCTCTCTTTTTCTTCCTTTCCCTATTTCTTTTTCTCCGTCTTTCTTTCTGTCTTGCTCTGGCAAGCAAAATAAAGGCCAGCAAATGACTGGAATGCTGAAAATGTTAAAGGTCGGAGGCTGACGGAGACACAATGGGATTAGAAAAGAAAGAAGGCAAAGGGAAAGAACCTAAACTGCAAACATCTCCGTGAGCTCTGAGGTGTGTCTGTATTATTTTCAAATGGACTGAATGTGACTACAGAGTCAGAGAGCATTTTCACATCAGCTCCATTCATCAGTCCATCCGTCCGTCCGTCCATCCATCCATCCATCCATCCATCATCTTCTTCCTATCTGGGATTCATGTAAGGGGGTAGCAGCCTAAGCAGAGAACCACATCCAAGCTTAAGGGTGATGTGTTGGCTTTAGTGAACACTGTGTAGGAAGAGCATCTATTAACAGACTCAAATGTGGATTTTAAAGCGTTTTTATGCAGTAACAATTGACTTTCCATTTGAGAATTACAGGTCAGCAGAGAAAGCACTGCTGCTTTAAGCAGGTTAGCGTTTTAACCTTAGAGCGATTATATGAGTGATGATCCACGAGCGAGGATAAATGCAAAAGTAGTGATGAGGATAGTAATCCTCTTCAGAACTTAAACACTACAGAGGACATGTCTCCATTGCTCTAGAGTCCACCGTCAACGTGCGTTACAGCACTGACACTTTGTGTTGTATTTGGTATTAAGTTTTGGATGCAGCTGGTTGGCCAGAGAAACCCACTCCATGAGATCTATGCAAACATTGTCAATAGCAAATCTGAAGGCCGTGTTATGTTTGGAGGCCTGTAGTTAAAGTCTCGACAGAAAATGGGTGACCTGTACAAATATTGCACTTCAACATCCACTGACCCTACTCTGATTTCACATTACCTACCATTTGGTGCCTGAGTTCCTCCTAATTGCTTCCACTTTGTTATCATACAACTGTGTAATATTTCAAAGAGAGGAAATTTTTACAAGTGGACTTTTAGCACGGGTGACATCCTATCTTGTTAATGCTCAGAAATACGCCGCGCTCACGAAAGCAACCCATTCTTTCACAGGTGTCCGTCAGATGGAACACCTCAATTATTTGGATAGGGGAATAGATACTTTTCATATTGTGTATTCATTCTTTGGTATCTGTAATACATATAATTTTACCATTCCTGTAAGTATAAAGTATAACGTTCTGAGTTGTTTCATTTGGGAACTTCACTGAAACCAAAAAACTTTCTAAACATGACAAAACGTACACCTTACCACATGTGTAAATAATATGGTTAGCATGTTAAATTGAGTCTTCAGAATACTGTTACATATCTTAATTTATTCTTCTGCTTGGTATACTTTGATGAAGCATAAAAATATATGTTCTAATAATATTCTGGGCCTTCCTTTAAAACAAAGCTTAGTGTTACTTTGCTTTCAGCTAGATTCATATTTAATTTCTCCAACATGTTCTTTCTTTATTAAAAAATAGATGTATTCTTAGAAGTAGAACAAGAACACAGAGGAACAAGAAAATCTAGCTGCACAATTAATATAGATGACATATATTTGTGAAGTTTTTGGCCTGCAAATAACTAATAAAACGTGTGATGTGTAGATTAAAATTTTGCCATAGTCATGCAAATAAAGAAAAACTGCAGTCATTGAAAAACATATGTTGCAAAGATCCTACCAATTAATGATGAAGGAAATAAATAATTATGTTCTGTTATGTCTGTGTAAACATAACCTGAGCTGTCAGAGGGCCTCTTGCTTTTTTTAGGTTTACATCTAATCAGGAAATCATCTCACTGACTTACTGACTTCTAGCTGAGTTAATATAATTAGACACGGCCATGAGTCAACAGGGGAGGATGTGGGGAGAGCTTAATTTAAAAACTGAAGTCTGCTCAACTGTGTGCATTCTGAGTCTGACTTGTGACCTAGGTCAATGACCTGTTTGAATGCAGAAAATACATAACTTTATCAGAATCTGAACTTGAAAAAAATAACCCAAAAGTACTTAAGTGTTTTGTGAGAAGAGGTAGTTTTTCTTTCTTTTTCTCCACCACAATTGAACTACTTTCTGCTTGAAAAAAACCTGAAAGCGAGGAAAATAATCATACAAATGAGTATGCTGCTGCTTCAAAGGGTAATGTGAAACCAGTGAATCTTTTAAAGGGCCAGTATTTTGTATTTTCCAGGCACACAGAGCAATCAAATAACTATGTTACCGTTAGTACTTATAAAAATGCTGTATATCAAATATGACGTAAAAGGAATTTTACTTCGTAATTTAACGCCTTGAAATTGAGTCTCTGTCTCTTTAAAAACTTTGACTTTTTTTTTAAACTCCACCGTAAGGAAGTCATCACATCGCATACCTTCCTGCTTACCATATACTCTATACTGGTTGTGTCACTAACATGGGTTTTATCTTCAAGAACAATAATTTGCTTCAACTGTTCTATGTTCTTCCCTACATAGTCCCTCACTGAGGAAAGTTTTTCCAGGCTGTCCTAAAGTCACAAGAAATGTTGCGATGTCATCATCTGACATATTTCTAAATGAAGCCAGTGATTTGTACACCTCAGCGCAACACATCTACAAGAAGCCACTGTACAATGAACATACCAACTTTACATTGACCAGAAAATAATGTGCACGGCCTGCTGTATGACAGTTTTGAAAACCATACCTGCCAATACTAGCAGTCCAATTTGAATCCACACTACTTGCTGCCAAATAAACACAAAGGCACTTCAACACTGATAAATTTAAATGCTTTGATTGAAACTCTACTACTTTTCTTGGGATCAGTTTGGGACATCCCTTATGCAAACCAGTCAGAAAAGAAAAATAAAAAAGCAAAGACAATGAAACATTCATTTGACTCAATTTGTTTTTGTGCTTTTTACTTGTGAGTCTATCTGGATACAGTGTAACCAGACAATTGGCTCACTGAAACTGTTAAGATTTGCATTCTTTCACTCGTAGCAAGCTAAACAGTTTGTTGCGTGTTAGCCACCTCTTCAGATTTAAATCAGTATATGGCTGGTAATTGTATCTGCATTCTTGTGGGTGTGAGTCTATCTGTGTTTTAGAGGTAATGCTTGTGTACTGTTGAGTGTCGCTGTGAGATTCTACAGCTCAGATTGCTTCTTTCACAACCATTTCATGTTTCAAAATATGCCATTGTAATTCTCAGTGTGTTTAGCTGCTAAAAGGTCAAAGTTTGTAAGTCTCAACTTTTTTAAAACTCTAACAGGTTTTCTTACATGCACACCCCGTATTTAACTACATCTGTTTTCCTTTCAACTCTGATCAGCCAAACTGTCCCTGTAGAAGAAAAATATTTCCGTAGCATGATGTCACCACCATGTTTTATTATGGAAAGGTGCAGTTAGTTTAACCAAAACATAGCGTTTTGTGCATTAGCAACTAAAGCTAAATGTTGGCTCAATATGAGAAAATCACCATCGACCACATGTTTGCTGTGTCATTTACATGGCTTGTGAAGCTACACATTAGACTTTTAATGGTTTCTAATCATTTTTTTTATCAAGGTCAAATTTGTTACATGCTCTCTCCGTCTTTTAGAGATAAAATATGTTCACTGGTGTTATTTGAAGCAGCTTCTTTTGTACATTTGTTTTTCTTTCATTACGCAACCGCTTCTGTACAGTTCATTCATGTATAGGAAATACGACTATTTCATCTTGAATAGCCTTATCAGAAGTGATAGCATTCAAAGCACAACGAAACCATTTATGTTTGCATGAAATAGTGTGATCTCTGCTTAGCAGACTATTTTCAGCATATTATATTAATAGGTGTTATCTTGATGCTTTTACATGAAGTCAGAACGGTAGTGATCACACCTTTTACTTCCTTGTTTCATGCACTATTCTTACCACCAGCTCAAAAAGAACATTTTTGTCTTGCTTTATGACGAGACATCCTCTTGTGTAGCATACCAAGAGTGGATTTTCCAACATGAAAATAAACTGGAACACTGCCCTTTTATTTGCAGATCAATGACTTCTGCTATTCTGGGGGTAAGCTAAACCAGTGATTAGTCCCACTCAGCAAACACAGGTTGTCTACAGTTCAATTTACTTTTCTTTGAGAATATGAAAGAAAGCAGATCTCGGCAATAATTATTGATATTCTTTGTACTTTTTAAGCATTTTTTGGAGCATTGGCATTTTCCTGGCATGGATATTCACTGCAAGTAAACAAGAGGAAACAATGGCAACATCGGGTTTATTACAAGAGTAATATTTTCTGACAAACAGTCGGTTCCTAGACCAAATTCAGCCCAGATTATTTCAGAAAGGTCTCTAAAACAATTGTCTAAAAGCATCAGACTAAATTGCTGCATGTTGTTGTATTATATAATCACACCGTAGAGGAAAATGACTCATGAGGTGGATAAAGGGCATGTAGCATATGAGAATGCTCTTTTTATTTCTTCTACTGAAATCTCCTTTATCACAGTTTGTATGTAAAAATGCTTTGGCATTATCTTTTTGGTTTTTGCTCTGAGAATATATACTCATATGTATATATGTATATATGTACCTTTATGGAATCAAATATTTAGTCATAAAAAGGTATGCAAATAGATCTTTCGGAGGATACCATGACATATTAGTGAGCTAAATGTTTTAGATGTAGAGATTTTGACACATTCAGTGCTATGAAAAAGTGTTTGCTGTCTTGCAAATGTCTTGTGTTTTTGCTTATAGCTACAACAAAATATTTCAGATACAAGCAACATTTCATATAAGACAATGATATCAAAAGTTATATATAACTGGATTCCCTAGTAAAAACCTTTTAAATGACTATGTAATTTATTAAAGAGGAAAAGATCCTAACCACACAGATCGAATATGATTGATAAGACCTTTAAAATCACCTAAACAAAGCAAATTCATAAAAGAAAGCACATCAGCAAGCTCACCGCTTAAGGGCTTGCGTGATAAGTCGCCAAGTATGGCACAGTTGGATGTTAGTATAACAGAGAAATAAATAAAGCCAGTGGTCATCTGCAAAACTACACTGCTCAGTCAGAAACAACCAGAAACAATCAGAGCTGGGATGTGGGTCTTAGTGTTGTCAATCATCCACGTCTATGTGATGCTCACACTGCTCTACTTGCTCTTAGGCTACAGCTGGTTACTGACACCAGAGTCTGTCGTGAATGGACCTTACCAAGCTCCGCCCAGAAACGCCCCTCGAAAGTCCCACGTGACTTTATGTCTCACATTAACCTCCTCGCAGAGCTTAGCTTCTATGGGATTTTTCGTTTCGACTGACTCTGCAGAGTATTTCTGAATCGATTAGTTTAGCATTTCTGCCGAATTTTCACAAAATATCAGCCACGACAAGGGAACCGACAAGTTCTTGTCATCTGTTTTGGACGACATTAAGATGTATTAGCCACGCGACGCCTCAAACATTGTGCGAGTTGCAGCTAAATGCTACCAGTCGATGAGGAAAACAGCAGATCCTCAGACCCTCAGCATAAATATAGCTGTGGACAAGATCACTGATGCCTGTTGTTCTTGCAAGGCTGGGCAAGTCAGCCATTCATGGTTTTGAGGGTTCGAATGTGCCTAGGACTTATACACGGTACTCGGTGCTAGCGTGGCTAACACAATTACAGTTTAGTAAAAGTTAGCGTGGCTAACACGTTTACAGTTTAGTAAAAAGCCTTTTCAGGTGAAATAAAATCTTTAATGTATGTCAGATACGGTACACATTGCATATTGATCTGTTCAGCTAACATAAGACTGTAACAGACAGGCTTCAAGATGTAGAAGTTGTATCGGTACTGCCATTATGCTGTACTTGGCTAAAAGGTTTTCAAAATGGATGTGTTTATTATTGACTATTTTCTTTCATTCACTAAACACAAAAAAAGCAAAGCAATAATACTTACGCCAGCAGACACTTTGTTCTTATTGATCCTACGACGGTTGAGCTGCAAATGCGGTCGTGCACAAGCTTTGATCCAAGCAAGGCTTTCCGTTTCAGATTTTGGAAATCTGTAAATTTTAGATCCACAAACACGATCAGGATACCTGACATCGCCTGTACAGATACCCCACTGACGGAAAACCATTTTTTTTCGAGTCCTGACGCAAAAACTTTCTGTCGGTCTGCTAGTCCACAATGTACATTACTATGAGTTTGTGAGCCGGTAACCCACGTGATAGCTGTGCTGTGACGTAAAATGGGCATTAGCCAGTGAAAGGCGGGCCCTGTCAGGGTCTGCGTTTCATTGGCTAATGCCCATTTACATCACAGCGCAGCTATCACGTGCCTGTTTTGCAGTCTTTTATTTATTTATTTATTTTTATTTATTTTTTTTTACAAAAAACCTATTTTTTGCAATGCTGTGTTTGCTTGTGTATTATAAAAGTAAAATGCGGTGATTGCTGTGTTACTATTAATGTATTTTACCGAATTCAAAGTACCGGCCATTTTTTCAAATCAAACTGAACTGGGCGCGTGAAAGCCAACCGTTCATGGCGTCATGCTACTTATGTCTCAATCCTGCCTTTTAAAAATATCAAGCTGCAGTTGTCTTGTTTGATAACATGATTTGATGTCCCGTTTGTTAACATAAAAGCAGGTGGCCATTTAACTTCGGTAAATATATTTTCAATGTCAAGTTTGGGGTTTTAGAATATGGGAAATGTCGCGGGTGGGGAGTATGATGGGGTCGAACGACGAACGAACGTAAACTTGGGGGGAGCGGGAGCAGCCATTAGACCAGGGGAGAGATGAACAAAAGTAATGTGGGGGCGGAGGGAAACCGTTAGACCACGGGACGACGGTAAGACTGGGGTGGTGACGGCTCGTGTTTCAGTCAGCGTTAAATTTGTTGCATGTTTGGTGCTCTAATCAGGCATGTTGAGATTAGGTTAGGTTGATAAACTGTTACAATGGGTCAGAAGCTTCTGGCCTCATATAAATTGTAAGTTAGTGGATTGTACATACAGATAGTTAATTTTCATATTTCTGAAATAGGAACAAACATCACTGAGAGTAAATAAAAGTGACATTTGCAAAAATGTTTTTACTGAAATGCCTACTTGCAAACTCACTATTGGTTATTGTAGCTTAGCTTTAAAACTATATAAATAGTACTGTTCTAAATTTGTTGTCAGAACAAATTATTTCATTTTATTATAAAAAATAATTAATTAAAAAAAATAATTAATTTAATTATTGGAAGACTTGCATATTTTGGTGTTTATATTTCTTTCTCCTTATATGGTAATTTTGTTTCCTCTCCTCAACAGCTGCATCCAGACACTCCTGAACTTCTCCTGGAAAGCAACTAGGCATCTTTAAAATAGGTGTGTATATTTGTTTTTGTTTTACTCAACCTGTTAAACCTTTAGTTTAAATTAAGAAATATGTGGTGTTTTCTACAATAACGTAGGCATAATGTTTAGGCATAATGTTTTATGTGTCTTTCTAATAATATCTAATGCAGCACTATGTAACTTATGATAAATTTTTTTACATATATGTTGAAACTGTCACTGTGGTGCTGCTCATCCCACTTCTCCCTGATCTCTTGCATTTGGCTACGCTACAGCTAACAGGACCTCTCATGAATGTTAAGGCTAGTTAGCATGGACACCGATGACAGTGGATAAACGGTTTTCCTGTAATGTTAAGTTGATTGACAGCATGAAGAGGTTGATTGACAGTGCTAAGACTATCCTCATGTCTCTGATTGGTTGGTTTTGGTTGGGAGTGATGAATTTCTTCAGATGGAAATAGTAGCTCAGGGGAAATGGAGGAGTTTTTATTTTCACAAATTATATGTCTCGTGACATAAAATCATGACATGGTGACTTTATTTTAACAAATATGCAAAAATCAGTGTATGTTTTTATTTTCAAAAGAAAATATTTGTGTGTTGTGTATGTTAGGCGTGCATCAATAAATCTTCCCCAAATCCTTAATTTTGAAGATTGGTGATCCGCCAATACATGTGAAAGTGATTTCATCCACTGATCTTATCTACCTCAGCAAAGATCTAAAAATTAACCGCTTTCCTCTCCTGTTAGAGATGTTTAGCCAATAGACCGGTCCACCAGGTCATGTCTCCATGTTTGCAGTTATCAATAGTCACCCCACTGTTGCCAACCCACTGACGTTTTCTGCATCTAGCAATATTTCATTTTTATTTTTTTCCATTTATTTTGAAGTATGTTGGTCCTGTTTACAACTATGATTTTCATGTTCCAAAGCAATTTTTTTTATGTTGCATCTTATAGTAATTAACAGTAATTTGACTACAAAGGCTAGTCAAGATTGCTTTACATTTAATTTATACGTTGAAATTTGTCTAGTAAAATGCAATAAATTAGTTGTGATGTGCAGAAGATAATCATTAGCAAGCTCAAGAATATGTTTAACTCTTAATATATAATAGCAAAGGTTAGTTATAAAGACTAGATGATGTCAATTTATGGTCTTAAATTGCAAAATAAAGTCTGCAAATTGATTGTAGAATGGTTTCATTTTTACATCACTTTGCATGATGAGCTACTTTCAATCTAAAGTGTTTTGTGTTCTACAACTACATTTACTGTGGACTTAGAATTTAGTTTTGTTTCAAAATTATGTGAAGAATATTCACATAAATACAGTTAAATACATTAACTTTAATATAGTTTACACTATAATTAATATATGGTATAGAATACAGACTTCAATGGTTTGGAAGACAAAAGTATTTGGAAATGTCCAAAGTTTAAAAAAAAAGTTTGTGAATATATCACAAAAGAGTAAAAAGACAGAAAATTTCAGTTTTGGAATTATGGAAAATATTTTGATAGAAATTCTGAAAAAAAAAAAAAAATACAGAAAATGCCCTGGTAATTTTTTGCCAGGATATTTTCCAGGTTTTTTTTTTGCAGAATTTCCGTCAGAAGTGTCCCGTAATTTAACAGTATTTTATTTCAAATTTTTTCGTAAAAAAAACATGGAAATGTCCTGGTAATTTTCTGCCAATACATTTTCTGGTTTTTTATGGAATTTCCAGCAGAATTTTTCTGTACAGTTTTTTCCCCCGTAATTTAACATATGCAAACTGTTAAATTATGGCCCACCACCACCACTTCAGGCGACATTTCCCATATTCTCAAGCTCAAAGCTTGACATGTATGGGGCAATGTGAGAGTTCATCTATTAAACTGACTGAAGATGAATACATAAACTAAAAGCTGGATCATAGACATTTTTAATAAGCGTATTTGTGAGCCTGCCTCTTTTTATTACGGTAAATTGAAATTAATTTTAGATTATTGTATAACTTGTTGTCAGGTTAACTTAGAAAGTGAGCTGTTGTTATTACAGGTTAGTTTTCTAAACTACAAAAAAGTAACTGTTAGGGAAGTAACACTGCTGTTATGCCAGATTTACCAATACTTTATTTTGTTAAATTCTTTATACGATTACTCGATTAATCGTAAGAATAATCGATAGATTACTCGATTATTAAAATATTAATTACTAGTAGCCCTAATAAATAAAATAGCATTTATAAGGGGGTTGGGGGATTAATGTCTCTCCTTCGCTCCCTCCTCCTTCGTTTCCCCACCCCTGTAACGATACGTCGAACCCCTTCTAATTATACTCTAGCCCCCCAGTCCGCAGATTAAGGTCTCTCCTTCGCCCCCCTCCTTCTACAGCCAGACCTCCTCCCCCTTCTTGCAATACGCCGTCCGTCCAGCCCCCCCAGCACTCAACGGTACGCTAGACCGGCCCCACCCTCTTCGAACCCTCACACTTCTAATGGTACACTAGCCCCCCCTCAATTTCTCTCCTTCACTCCCTCCTTCGCTTCCCCCCACCCCCCACCCCTTTAACGATACGTCAGCCCCCCACCTTCTCTCCTTCTTCTTCGAACCCCTTCGAAGGTACTCTAGCCCCCCAGTCCGCCACCGTTCCCTCTGCCCCCGATTCTGACTCTTCAGTACGCTCTTCCCACCTTGATCTGACTGTAACAGCAGATGACTAAAGGTTTCCGGTATTCTCAGATTGAAAACTTGTAAGCACTCTTAAGGCCATAATCATCCACACTCGCAAGTTGTGAAGTTCTGCTGAAGAAACGCATTCCAGTTTTGACACTGCTGACAATGTGTCACTCAGTTGGTGAGAAAAAATCCTCAAAACACCGTTAGGCATGAGGACTCAGAGGCAGGCCCTGACTTGGAGGCAGGTCCTGTCTCAGAGGTCTGTCCAGACTCAGAGGCAGGTCCAGACTCGGAGGCAGGTCAAGACTTAGAGAGGCAGGTCCTGTCTCAGAGGCGGGTCCGGTCTCGGAGGCGGGTCCGGTCTCGGAGGCGGGTCCCGTCTCGGAGGTGGGTCCAAACTCGAAGGCGGGTCCACACTCAGAGGCGGGTCCTGTCTCGGAGGCGGGTCCAGACTCTGAGGCGGGTCCTGTCTCGAAGGCGGGTCCTGACTTGGAGGCGGGTCCGGTCTCGGAGGCGGGTCCTGACTTGGAGGCGGGTCCGGTCTCGGAGGCGGGTCCTGACTTGGAGGCGGGTCCGGTCTCGGAGGCGGGTCCCGTCTCGGAGGTGGGTCCAAACTCGAAGGCGGGTCCACACTCAGAGGCGGGTCCTGTCTCGGAGGCGGGTCCAGACTCTGAGGCGGGTCCTGTCTCGAAGGCGGGTCCTGACTTGGAGGCGGGTCCGGTCTCGGAGGCGGGTCCCGTCTCGGAGGTGGGTCCAAACTCGGAGGCGGGTCCACACTCGGAAGCAGGTCCTTTCTCGGAGGCGGGTCCAGACTCTGAGGCGGGTCCTGTCTCGAAGGCAGGTCCTGACTCGGAGGCGGTTCCTGTCTCGGAGACGGGTCCTGTCTCGGAGGTGGGTCGAGACTCTGGGGCCAGGGAAACATTGGCCCCTCCACTTTACCGCCCTACCCATTTTTTTATTTGGGTTCCATCTCCTAACAGGCGTAGGGCAAAGTGTCAATAAAACCGCTACATGACCTGGTTGTTTTATATGTTAAAAATTTTACATATAAAAGCTGCTAAATTACGGGAAAAAAATCTGTTAAATTACGGAAAAAATTCTGCTGGAAATTCCGTAAAAAAACAGAAAATGTACTGGCAGAAAATTACCAGTACATTTTCCCGTTTTTTTTATGGAATTTTTTTTTTTTACTGTGAATTGTCTAAAATGCATTCAAATCTGACTCACTCGAATGCATTTTGTAGCTTATTGAAAATGTATGCATGCAAACACTTCAAGGTTGCTGGGACAAGCCATGTCAAACACCACACAGAGCAATAATGCAGTATTATATTGTTTCATTGTTCTTGTTTCAATCTGTAATTTTAGGATGACATAATGTATGACTTCTGATTCCGCTATGTTGATTGTCATATATCTATGTGGTAAAAAGTCAGTCTTGGGATGTCATTGGAAATTATCCAAGGCTACAAATGTTATAATGCTCAGTATGATGTATATTAAACTCATGTCCCAAGTCAAATAAACAGTAGGCAAACAATATGACAAATCTGTGAGGTTTAGTTCCCAAAGGAAGGTGAAGCACAGCACGCGTGGATCTCAGCGAGGACTCTTTCTGACAGACAGCTGACAGACTTCAGCGGAACACAACAGAGTGTGAACCATAGTAAAAATTCTCTGAAATTTCCAGTGCACACACCAGTCACTTCCTGTTTCCTGTCGAAGCTGTCGCTACAGAAACAGCTTCTCAACAGAGATTACACGAGATTTTGATTGATTATTTTCTCCCAATCTGTGCACAAATCTAAATTCAGAGGTCAACGTGCATAGAAAGCAACTAAGTAAATAATGAAACCTATTGAGTACCCCCACACACACACACATATGCTTTATCAGACACATATGTGCTTTATATATCAGTGACATGCGGTGAGGTTCATAGCTGGTGAGGCACCAATTTAATTATAATCGGATTTACAAATCTAGACCCACAGTATTGTTCGCGCATGCGTACAATGCTGGAGGGAAAAAATGCTATTCTTTAACGTGATGATTAGCCGCGCCACCGCCGCAGAATAATTCCGTTATCTCAAACTTAGACATGTAGATATTATTAATTTCGTGCTGTGTTTAACAGCAAAGGGAGAAACAGTTAAAGTACAACTCAAAACCATGTCTTTCTCGCTCTCTATATCAGCACAGCTACTGTATGGCTAGATCGCGGTTACCGTCTCTTACTCTGCAGTTGTGGAGTCACAAAGTCTGGGTTCATGAGCGCCCCCAGCGATGAGGCAAGAGAACTACCTGCCTCACCTTGAATCTGTTCTCTACCGTTTCTGATGGCTCCTCAGCACACTAAACATGTTACACACACAGTTGGTGACAATAGCAAACACAGTACATTAAATACATAAACTAGATTATGGAAAATCAGTTCATACATTAAATATTTTTAACCATTTTATTGGCGACGTACAGACAGGAGGAGCATGCTCTCATAGATTGTCAACCGATGCAGTTAGCAAGAGGTTGCGCAATCCCAGGTGAGGCTCAGCTCGCTGCTGCCTCACCGGCTTCGCTTCCAGGCATTTGAATGGGAAAATGGGAAAATTCAGCGATTTTGAAAAAAAATAACAGCAGATTTGGTTAAATTAAATGAAAAATAGGTAGTTTATAGTACAAACCACAGGGTGAAATATAACGATTATAACGATTTTATTATTGTATAATAAAATGATGATTATATATATATATATATATATATATATATATATATATATATATATATATATATATATATATATATATATATATATATACCTCCTTCGCACTAGCTTTTATCTCTTTGAATCTGCAGCTAGACTGCTTGGATGCTTCTAATATAAAATGCCAGAATAATGCATAAGTAAAAGTGGGACATTGACGTAGGACATGAATAGATTAAAAGTAGAAGGGAAAAAATTGAGCCTGACACACAAAAGGTAACAGTTATGGAGCTTAGATGCATCACTGCATCACAGTGTAATGAGTCTCCAGATTAATCTGCAGGCTTTAATGCCTCTGGATACTTCCAATCTGTACTCTGAGCAATTTCAATACAGTTTTTATAAATATGTGTCATACTTGATGATTTGCAAATTTTTTGGGACACAGGTTAGCCACATATTTTCCGGAACAGTAGCTGACATGTTCATGCCTAAAAGCAACAACCAGACTACCTTCAGAGCAAACGGCTGAGTGAATGTGCTATTTTAGCACTTTGCACTGTTTGCATCGCCTAAGTGCTCTGCAGAGTAATCTAAAAGAGGAAAGAGAGGTTTTTACAGAAGTGACACAATGACAAAGGACAACAGCATTGAGAAGAGAAAAAGAGACAAAACCGCTAAAATGATCCTATCTCACTGCCACTAACATTTAAAAGAATATTTTGAAATGTAATTTGCTTCAGATTATCACAAAATTAGATCTTCTCTAGTGGGGAAGCTTTTTCTGCATGTGATTCTGTTTGTCAAGTCAGTTACTGGAAACTGTTGAATATTAATGTCCGTGGTAACGCATGCAAATCGAGCTGCACATGCAGGCCAGTTGCATGGCCATATTCATTAGAACGGATGAAGAGAAAAGTCAGTTGTGACACCAGGGGAGTCCAAGGTGTTTTGAATAAATTTTCATCACCGGTTGTTCCCAGCAGAATCCAGTTTACCGATATTGTTTTATTTATTTTTATTGGATGATCTAATCTGTTGTTGTTTGGTCCTTCATTAATGTCGAGCACAGAGAGAATAGCATGACGACCGTGTTTGGGTAATATAAATCAGCTGAAAAGGTTGTGTTTTCCAATCCTAAAAATACTACTGGCCTCAAAACAGATAATTTGTTTCATCTCATCCAGCCCTGTTCTAAAAGCCAGGACTGGATTTTTTTCCATTTGACATTTAAACAGAAATGAATGAAACAAATATGAAATGTCAGGGGTCAAGCAGGACAATTGCGTCATCATACAAATGTATAAAAATAAAAGGGACAAACACTATTCAGGGCGAGCATAATGAATAGCAAAAATCTGAGTTATAGGCTTGTCTGTTTTCATGTGCATCATTTCACATCTCTATATCAGAGACTATCACTAACAAAAAGACACGGTTAACGTGTCTTTACATGGCTCACAGCTAATCTTTTCATCATAGCCCTAATGAGAAGTAAATGAACTGTTAAATGATAAAAGCACTTCTGATTCAACCCTTAACACAAAAATGTGATCCATCCAACCGAGGCAGTGCATTGTATCTCACTACTTCCGCTTGAAACGATTCAGTCTTACACTGACACCTGGTGGACAAGATTTAAATTACCTTTATTTATTTATTTATTTTTCACCTTTTACTTTACAAGTGTGGATAAAGTAGAGGCATGGTCTGCCACATTATGTGATAAACATACAATGATTATGGGATTTGA
Source organism: Poecilia reticulata (assembly GCF_904066995.2). NCBI lineage: Eukaryota > Metazoa > Chordata > Actinopteri > Cyprinodontiformes > Poeciliidae > Poecilia > Poecilia reticulata. The sequence goes on along the minus strand of NC_088846.1, from coordinate 14,930,501 downwards.
GACACAGCTACAGCTTGAGTTCAAAATGGTTTATTTTTCTTTAAAGAATTCACATATTTGTAATATCACCACTAGAAAAAAGAAGAATACATACTGACCTTGCAAGATTTGGCTGCATAAAGCTTATGCAATATTTAACACAAATATTCAATATAATCACAAAGGTTGGGATTTTTATGATAACCTGTAAATTACATTTAAAGGAAACATTTTTAAAAAGACAAAAAAAATGGTATAAGTAAATAGGAGTCTCAAACAAAAAAACAAGCAAAAGCACATTTAAATTAGTAATTTAAAACCCAAATTAAGACAGAAAAAAACAGAAAAAGTGTTGTAATAATAATGTCAAAAGGTTTTCAGGTGACCCTTAGCTTATCAGGCAGACAGAAGTTGTAAACTTTGTTCCCTTTAGAAGACAAATCACATGTTTTCTGTGACTCGTCTATTTTCATCCGTCCTGACACTATGTTTACAAGTCCGGCTTGTTACTAAGGTTAGGGTTCATTTTACGACATGCAAATAGTCATGTGGAAGTAGAACTTCCTCCACGGGGTTCATCTGACCTGAAACTGATACTATTACATCATACCAAAACATTTCCCCCAGAGCATATACAGAGGAGAAAGGTAAAATATATATGTAAATAATTATGTAATAAGTAATAGATAAATATGCATTTTAAAATGTGGTGGGACTAAGATAAACTCAACCAGACAGACTATGTGTAATATTGGTCAATATGCTAATAAGCAACAAGTCATCAAGTGACAAAGCATGCCTCCTAGTAATAGTTAGTCCTTCCTCCACACCACCCTGTCATTGATTTTGAGTTGTTAGTTACTCAGATCTGCAGGCTTTATCTGTTATATAAGTGAACAAATGTGTAATCTTTCTGTGTCAGTCAAACTTGAGATTTTCTTTGAGCAATGATAAGCCATACTCTGAAGAGAGACAATCAGACAAATCAGAACAATAATGAGATGTACACACAAGGAAGAGGTACACTGATGCAAGAATAATTTGGCAAATATTCAAGAGAGCAGACTGCTGTAGGTATGAAGATGGTGGGCACGTTTTTGTCCAAACAGTGCCAATAGGTTTCAGTGTGCTGGACATCATTAAATGTTGAAGTTTTTTGCTTACCAAGCGGCATAAAATGAAGCCATTTTTGCTTTGAAAAATCAAAATTATATTATTTATGTTAAAATTTTTAACACTGCAGCAAAAATTTAATTTTTTAAAATAACATTTTACAAAAAAAGTATGAAAGCTAATATTTGAAATATGTTTTAGGAGGCAATAAAATGAGAATACTTCAGTGACACCCAGTGGGGAAAGGAGCACACTGCAGTTGGTCCAACTTGTACTTAGCTTGAGTCCAAACATGCTAGGTTTGCCTTTTATTACACTTTCATTACACTTTTTATTATTCCCTATATGGCAGTTTGTAGGGGCTCTCCTGAGGCTTGCTTCCTGTATCTGCAGACATTGTTCTGAGTTTAAGAGAAGAAATGCACCAGTCGTTTCTGTCGATCAGATGAGGACACCAGCAGCACAACAACTTTATTACGAAACAGAAGCTTAATACTTTCACCAGCATTTTATATCTGCATTTCTGTAGCTTATTTTTAATGACACACATATCTTAATCATTGCCCAGACATGTGCAACATTTTCCACTCTGCAGCAGAGGGATGGTAGAGATTAACAAAAGAAGATACAGCAAGAATAAGAGCATTGTGTGACTTGCAAAAGTGCTTTGTTTGAAGTCCAGTTAAATTCAAAAGAGCATACAAATGTATTGTTCTTCCACTTCATATATGAGAAATGTATTATGCCATGTCTTTCCAGCAGATTACCTTGATCTCAGACTGTAAGTTTACCGATCCTGGAGTTTCTGAAAGAAGATTGGAAGAGAGATCTTTTAGTATTCAGGCTCCTTTGCGATCAGCTTCCAGGGTTTGTCAGACAAGCCCTGGACAGGGTTTCACCTCAAACCGGCTCCTCAATGCTGACTGACAGATAAAGTTTGTCTGTCAGTCATGCACCCTGTCAACTGTTAAGACTAGATTTTAAACTTTCCTCTTTGACAGTTACACTGGTTTAAGTTATCAATATATGCCGCTGTAGGATTAGCCATACTCTGAAGAACAAGCTCACCACTTTCCTCACTCTGCTACAGTCTCCTGTTACACTACAGCATTCATCGCAGTGACTATGTTAATATGAACTTTATTGCCTCTGTGTTTCCTTTCCTTAGATAAGATGTTTGACCTGGAGATCTTGTGTTTTACAATGTATTTTTCCTCATCAAACCAATGAAACACAGCTGTAACTAACTCTATGGGTTTTCTTGTTTCTTGTATATTTATGAAATCAGTAATTCCATGTTCAGGTCGGTTTCTCTCCTAGAGAAAGTTGCTAACAGAGCCACTGCTGCTGTACTCTCTGTATGTGTACTCAGATTTTATATCTTGAATAAAGCAAAATGTCCACTCAAACTTAACAGGGTTCTGCTGAAGATGTTTTTTTAAATTTTACCAGAGAATAGTTACAGAGAGTAGACTGCTTCCTTTGATGCAGCAGCTTTTCCAGACAGACTATTTTACGAGCGAGAGAACAGGACTATATTATTATATTGGCGCAAAGCAAAAAACAATAAACTATGCATTTCACTGAATGGCTTGTCAGTCACATTTTAATCCTGTAACCAGCACATACAAAGAACCACAAAAAGCAGGAAGTGTATGCATGCTGAAAGTTAAATTGAAACATCTCTCTGTCAGAATGCAATGACTTGTAATTGTTTTCAGCTCCAAAGAGTTCAGGCAGCAGAATGAGAGAAGTGAGAGGAGAAAAGAACACGGGGAAAAAAGAATGACCTTTCCACCCACTGGCAGCGAGAAGCGTAAGGAGGCTAATATTAGGCGGTCTGTTTTGAAAACTGGTGGACGAGTCTTTGCATTTGCTCTGTCTCTCCCTCAGTCTCATTTTCCTCCTGCCCACTTGCCCTCCCTCCACCCCCAGCTGCGTTACCCCCTTCCCCCCTCCTGCCTCTCCCCTCCCTGGGAAAACAGGGACAACAAATTAGCCTTCTTTTCTCGGCCGGGCCTGGGGAGGAGGACACTTGGACGGGCCTCAGAGTGTCCGCCTGGAGTTCCCATGGACCCCTCTTGCCCCTTCCCCTTTCAGCCGCCGAGGAAGCAGTCATTGTGCCAGCACCTGTCTCTGAGGAAATTGGTAAAAGTGATGGCTTTGTTAGCCATCTCCATGGCAACCAGGAGAAAAGAGCGGGGGCCTGGTTAGCCGGGATCCGGGCAGTGACTGTGGTGGGGAGAGGAAAAAGAGTGGAAAAGGGAGGGAGGTTGAGGGGGATACTGAATGCAGTAGGCAGTCACAACGCCTTGGCCTTGCCAAGCCTCTATCTGTGGATGTGGCGGTGGACATGGTGTGTGTATATCTGCAGATGAATTTGTATGTGCCTATAGTTTCCTTCTCTATTGTGGGTGACACTTTAACATCCACCAGGCAACGCTTGACTGTAACACGCTTGAAAGCAGCTAAAGCCAATTAAATCATATCTTATGCTGCAGCATCCACCCTCGGAGCAACAGATAAACATTTTTAATCATCAACCGGAAACTTTTAAAACAAGTAGAACATTGGATGATGTCCAGCTACACAGCATATTAGTTAAGAGTGCAATTGGCTGCAGTAAGTGTATGAAACCAAAGTCTTGCTGACCTCAGCATTGGTCTGCTTTGAAACTCAAGACTGAATAAACTGTGAATAAATTCTGTGTAGTTCAGCACAAACATTGATGTGCTATTAAACGTTTTTAAATTTTAAGCAACCATTTAATCATAAATCAAATTATTATCTGTGTCAAAAATGAAGTCGAACTTCATTTTTGACTCAGATAATATATAGAGATAATATATATAGAGATTGGCACACATTTAGTAAGCCAAGAGTAATACATGTTTCTGACCAGCAGATGGTGCTGATTCACTGGTTCTAGATTATTAAAGCTCTTTTGGCACATTTTTCGTAGTTCTGGCTCAAGGTTTTGTGCAACTAATTTCCTTGAGCTTTAAATGTAAATATAAGAAACATATTTGCTCACCAAACGATAGATGAGGAAAAGAAGGAAACACTAACAACCAGCCTACTGTGCAATATGGTAAAAGATCTCAAGATATACATTATGCTCACCAGCCACTATAAGTTAAACCTTTTGAAAAGCTTGTTAACACAAAATAGTGAATCAGAGTCCATTACATAGCAACAACTCACTGAATTTTGACATAGACATAGATTTGTTGAAAATTATTCCTGAAGTTCAAACTGAGGGTCAGAAAAGGGGAGGAAATGGGACTTAATGTGACTTTTAACATGGAATGGTTGTTGCTACAAGGTTTGAATATTGAAAATATTAAATGAACTACAGTGGCTGAACCACTGTAGTTTTTTCCTATTACCATCTCTCAAATTTACAGAAAATGTTCCTTACTTTTTCTGTTATGCAAGTCATCTGTATCCTATACCAAAGTCCCTTAATTTTTTATCACTTTAAATGTTAACTCTAAGGTATTTATAGAGTCTGAGTAGCATGTAAAACTCAGTTATCTTTCAAATAGTAAGACATATCTTGCTTATTAAATAATGTTTAACAAAATCAGTTTTTGTCTTTTTTTGCAATTTATTATAAAGTCAAGAGCTTTGTAGAGACAGCTTTTGATGAAAAATAATAATTTTGTCACGATCTTTCCACTTCATAGAGACTGATAATATGTAGGCTTATGCATATACAAACCAAATGATGTATGACCGATATTCCCTCTTCCTCTTTGTTTCTGATTCCCATGTGGGGCATCTGCTGTTTCGCTGCAGCCTCATTTGATCACAATAGCCTCATCAATCCATAACCTCAGAAGGACCAACAGGACACTTAAAGCCTACCTGATTGTTCCTGATACCTGATACTTCTCATTTTAGCTGGTTACCAAAACAAATAACACAAAATAATTTTTAAAAAACCTGCAACCATAGGTTCAGCACTGAAGTGCATTGACTCAGTATGTATGTGTGTGGTCCTGTGTGCTCCTGGAAATGTCCACATTTAGGTGCTTTTCTTGCTCAGTTGAGTTGTATAATTGTGCCTAAATGCAAACAACTGTTATTTTATAGAGCCTGGTAGAACAGAAATGCCAGGAGAAGCGTGATTGCTGTTTTTTTTTTTTTTTATAGAAGAGGTTTACAGTTTATGAGGTTGAGTTACTACTTTTACGGTTACTTCGGGTTATAATTGTTTTATAATACTAATAGTGGTCTGAGATATGTAGTTTATAAGTGACTTTCTTGCTTCAGGTTCTTGGTTGGCAAAAGTTTAATGTCATCACCCAGGTGTGTGATAATATGGTTCACTCTGGACTTATTGTTAATCCATTGCAAGATAAAGCGTCCAATAAAAAAGAAAGAAAAGAAAAACCGGAGAGAAAATTTGCACCTAGTTCATGGTGATCTATGTGATGGACTGGAAACCTGTCCTGGGTGTAACCTGCCTCTCAACCAGTGATTGCTGGGATACCACAACCCCTGTGCTGACCTTGGACAAGAGAAGCCGACTCAACTGCAAAAAAAATGGACGCATATAGTTCATGTTGAACTCTTTTCACCTTATGTTTGACTTGAGGAACCTGGCAGCGAGCCCGAAGAAACACTGAAGAGTTCAAAAAACTCCACAATGTAAGCAGACTGCAGTAAAAGATATCTTGGATGTGAGAAGGCTATCATTAAGTCGGTTCTTTTTAATTTTCTTAAAAATTCTTGGTATCAGTTTTGCGCTTGGGATCACACATTTCTGAAGGTATTTCAGAACGACAGTTTTATGACCAAATATGAAAAAGTGATTTTTTTTATTAAGTCCAGATAGCTCTCAGTGCTGAATTATTGGCAGCAATATACACTAGACTCTAGGCAAATGTTAAGCAGCATGATTTCTTTTTATATCATGTGATTATTTTTGTTCAAATTAAGGCCTATGTGAAGTTACTACTCATAACGTAACACTGTTGTGAAATGGTGTTTAAATAACATAAGGTGTGTGCATTTTTCATTACTTACACTGGAAGAAACTTGCACCTAGACGTGTAAAATTTTTTCAAAACATATAATTTGTGTTGAAATGATGGATGCTCACATTAATGAAATATGCCACATAAATCCAACTGAAGACAACTATAGTTTCCTGAAAATGTAGTCATTTTCTGTTGTTTGCCATTTCCCTCATGTCAAGTGTAAATAGGTCCTTTTTAAAAAAAACTCTATTTAATTTCACCACCCATCGTTTGGTCTGATTGCTACCAGACCCGTAGAATCAAGAAAACACTTAGAAAGAATCTGCTTGACAACATGAAATACGCTAAAAGATATTTTATTTTTTTTAAAAGCAACACATCATGCCCCAGCAAATTTATAAAGGAAACCAATACAATTTGAAAAGCTGTGCTCCAATCAAATCCTAGGCCTGCTGCAAAGGTGTTTTCTCACATCGTACACAATAAAGTATGAACAAGCAAAAATAAAGACAAACACATTGATAAAACCATGAGAACTGCAACATGAGGGGATGAAGCATACACTTTGGTAGGGCAAGGTGTGATCTGGAGAGTTTTCTAAGTTTTATCTTTCATTTACTAAAAGAGGGAAATAATATTTGAAGAGTCTTTATTGCTTATATGTTTTATTAGCATTTTTAATGTGGTACCTTTGATACAGACAAGACTCCTGTTCAGAAGTCATTTCGAATTCAAAGCAGTTTCTTGGTCTTTTGGCTTCATGGCAACTCATTAAATTGCAGCATCTAGCACATTTAGTAATTTATTGGATCAAGTTAATTACCCCTGAAATACTGACTCTTCCTTTATTCTCTTTGTTCCGCTCTTTTATTCAGAGAACTTTCAGGAGTAAACATGGATAAATTCACACATACACACACACACACACACACGCACACGCATACACACACACACACACACACGCACACACACCCACACACACACACACACGCACACACACACACACACACACACACACGCACACACACACACACACGCACACACACGCACACACACACACACACGGAGAGACAGCATGGACACTGACATGCTCACAAGCCAGCAGAAAAACACCTTAACCTCAAACCACATGCTAGGTGCAGACAGGACCACACATACTGTCTCGCACACAAAATGTTTGGAATGCTGTAAACATTTATTTCGGTTGAAAAGAAAATTTTTGTGTGTGCGTGCGTGCATGTGCGTGTGAGTGTGCACGCATGCATGTGTGTGTCTGTATATACAATGTGTTATTCAAAAGGAAAGGAAAGTACTTCTGCACATGTGGGCCACCAGATAGAGATCAAACAGCGACATAATTTAAGCTTGTTGTGCACAAAATTGGATAGGTTTATGTAGGAAAAGGAGCAAAGTCACCGCTTGTCAATGAAATTTACCAAACCATCTGAGATTTGTGTCTTAGAGCTTTTTCAGAAAAAAAAAACTCTGATGTTTCTCCGTTTTAGAGACCATAAAAAAACCCCATAAAAACCTTTCTGTTTTGTAGACTAAGGTCCAAAATGTGTTTTAATGACTATGTGATAATATCAACGTTTGGTCTGATGTTGTTTTCACCTTTTCAACGATTTTACTTGAAATAAACACTAAAGACACAAGTATATAAGTTGCAAAAAATACTTACACCATGTTTTAGTGTTGTGTGTTTATTAAATACCAAGACAGTGTCTGTGCATGTTTGCGCTGTGCGGTTCAGGGACCTCCCTGACAGTCTGTCAAGCTCAATCTGGCCAAGGAAGGACACACAGATAGCTTGCTGGGGGTGAAACATGTGGTCAAACTCTGTCTTGTCTCCCTCAGTTTTTCCCTTTTTTCTTTTATACCTCCCCATGCATGGTCCTTAAAGGAAAAATAAATACCATATAATTATCTTTCTGTAGTGCAGTCCCCATATAACGCTCCTTGCACAAGTATTTATTCCCTTTGATGAGAGACCAACACAAGGAAGAGCATGGGTTAGGCTATAAAACAATTTCCCCAGCTTTGAACATCCCACAGATGAATATTTAATTTGTAACTCCAAAATGGAAGCAGCATGGCAGAACTGTAAATCTACAAGAATCTACCAAGTCATGGTCAACAGAAAAGAAGACCATGATATCTCTGGAAGAGCTGCAGAGACCTACAGCTCAGACGGGTGAATTGCTTAACTGGACAATTATTAGTTGTGGATCTTTTTGAAAGAGAAAATGACATTACTGGAAGAAAGCCATAAGTAGTGAAGTATAACATTTGTTATGAGCACCATCGCCATCATCATTACTCATCACCACTGTCAACAACTCTTGCAATGAAAAGTTGCTGAACATGAGTTACAATAACGTTGGGTTTCCCTTTGGGATTAATAAAGTACTTTTGAATTTAATTTGAGACACGTGGAAAAAGGTGCTTTGATCAGATAAAGCCGATTTTGAACTTTCTGACCTACATGCAAAAACAACTGAAGAGGCAGAAAACTAAAACTGAACATGACCTTGAATACCCACAGCGAAACATAGTGGCATCTTTTTCTGCTGAAGATTTTCTCCAGCAAAGACAGGGCAGCTAAGATCACGAATGAAGCTAAACACAAGGTAGTTCTGTTTTTGTAAAAAAAAAAAAAAAATATATATATATATATATATATATATATATATATATATATATATATATATATATATATATATATATATATATATATATATATATATATATATATTATATATATATATATATATATATATATATATATATATATATAATAGGGTGCATAAGACCTGTGACTGTGGGATGGAGAGTCACTTTCCATCAGAACAACCCAAAAACACAGCTTTTAACTAGTATGCAATGATTTAAGTCAAAGCATGTGTTAGAGTGGCAAGTCTTGAAAATTGCTGTTCACATGCACTCTCTCCATCCAATCCAACTGAGATTAAACTACTTTGCAAACACAAATGTGCCAGCATTTTGGGTTTTAGGTGTGGTAAACCATTAGAAACATACCCCAAAAGACTTGCAACTTTAATTGCAGCACAGCTGGCTTCTAAAAAGTGGAAGGGCTGAATACAACTACACATCTCCAGACTTTAACTTATCAAAAAAAAAAACCCTGAAAACCATGTATCTTTTTTCCCCCATTTCAATTATTGAATAATCTGTGTTTGTCTGTCATATCCCCCTAAAAACATTGAAGTTAGTGTTTATGTGAAATTAAAGGACACTGTATCTGTGATGGGCTGCACAGTGGTGCAGTTGGTAGAGCTGTTGCCTTGCAGCAAGAAGGTTCTGGGTTCGATTCCCGGCACCGGTCTTTCTGCATGTAGTTTGCATGTTCTCCATGTGCATGCGTGGGTTTTCTCCAGGTACTCTGGTTTCCTCCCACAGTCCAAAAAATGTCTGTCAGGTTAATTTGCCTCTCCAAATTGTCCCTAGGTGTGAGTGTGTGTGTGTGTGTGCATGGTTGTTTGTCCTGTGTCTCTGTGTTGCCCTGCGATAGACTGGCGACCTGTCCAGGGTGAACCCCGCCTCTCACTCAGAACGTCAGCTGGAGATAGGCACCAGCAACCCTCCTACCCCACTAAGGAACAAGGGTGTAAAAAAATGCATGGATGTATCTGTGATACAGTAGAACTGTAATTTATCGAATTTATCGAAAACGTGGCAGTTTTGTTCTTGGCAACTTTGAAGTCCCATTCATTTATAATAAAAACTAAGCAGTAAGTAAATCGTGTCTCTAATGTAATAAGTTTTTACTGTAAAAAAGAAGTAGTGAAGATTTTAACCTCTAAGCTGCAACAAAATACTAATTTTTTGACTCAGAGAGCAGGCCGTTTTGGTTTCCATGGCAGAGGTTAGTGTCTGACAGAGCTCTGACGTGGAACAAGCCCTAAACACAATCCTTGGTATGCTTGTTTGTCTGGCTGCACATACACAGTTGAGTGTCTAGGTGTTGCAATGCCCACCTCAGGAAGCTTTAGCAAGCCTTCAAACACACATACACACCCATGCACACACACTGACTCATGCACACTTTGGCTCCGCACTCATCCTGGGTGGTCTGTGCTGCAAATGTTTATGATCCAAACCCAGCTAATCTAACTGGCTTCTTTCAGTGAGTTGAGAATGATTTACAAGATGCAGCAGCAGGACAGAGGAGGCAGAGGAAATCGTGGGGAGATCTCAAAGCTGCATTTCAAGTCACTCTGTGATTAGACCTGTTCCAGTGTCTGGAAGTCTGATGGCACACCCTTTCCTTTGATCCTGACAAGCATTTCAGCAGTCTTTTATGAGTTTTTCCTTTTCCTGTACTACACAGGTCTGTGTTGGTTATCACTGACGGACTGTTGTAACATACATTTGGAATTCATCCATTTTTCATGAATGCATACTACTGTCTTTCTAAATAAGACTGACTCTGTTCACATCAGTCACATGGAGTGGCATGTTATTGTCTTGTTTTGCTTTTTATTTGTTAACAATATAATCATGAATAATAAACCACATTTTAGGTATATTTTGAATGTTTCAGTTCAGACCCACTTCTGCTTTTTCCACTACCTTAAATGTTTCTGGTATAGATTCAATAAGTTGTTGCAAATTTCCCTCTCTGAAAGATTGGTCCAGAATGACTTCATAGCATGATGCAGTTCCACCACATTAGAATCAGAATAGTTTTATTGGCCCAGACTGTGTCCACAAGCAAGGAATTTTACTTTGGTTTGCAGAGACTCAGACTGTACAAGCATGAAGTATAAATAGATACATTTTAGGAAAAACAAAACTTTTAAGCTGTATTTTACATATCCCTCAACTGATGTTTAGTAATTTTTAAATCAAAGTTGAATTTTAACTTAACTTTAACTTTTTATATATATACTTGCATTCTTTAAAGTGAATCTCATATTAGCTTCTCTAATGTCCAGTGGCTGTAGAACAAATGCTTATATCACTCCCATTATCCTTAAGAAACTCTTATCTATTTTGAGCTCATTCTTAGCTTCCAGCTAGCAATGCAGCACAGCAGTAGCTTTTTCAGCAGCAGCACTTTCTGCTGTCATCATAGCATCAATTTCATTGTATTTGGACAAATAATAGAGTCAAACTACTTTTTCCCCTTTTTATGTCCCCTTTTGCCCACCTGGTTATGAGCAAGTAATAATGAGCAGTCAAGCTCATCTCCTTTCCAGAGCAAACAAAACCAAAGCTACATTCCCCAAGCTTAATTTGCTGTTACGTCTCAGCTCTATGCATAGGGAGCTCTCAGTCATAAAGTCTGGAGAAATGGCCATGCGGCGTCTGTCTGCAAAAGTTCTCACACCACTTTTCAAGTAGATTTGAATGCATAGTGCTTGCATGAAAAAATGTTAAGTACAGTTTCAAAACAGTATTAACAGATTTTGCTAGCTCTCACTGTTATTTGCTTGACCACTGATGGAAATGTGTTTTTTTATTCAAATTATGACTTAGCTGGGCAATACATGACTATGATTATTTAAAAATCATGAAGGAATTTTCTTTTAATTTAATTGTTATTTTATGTATATTTAAATGTTCTACTTATTGCAATAAGGTTGTATATAATCAAGTTACAGTATAATATTGTTGAATAAGCTGAAATTAAAAAATACACACAATATGTTATTATTATTATTATTATTATTATTATTATTATTATTATTATTATTTCTAAAATGTGTAGACGTCTATGTAGAAACTGACATTAATTTTTCGCAGGAACCACTTGCAGAGGGAGTAGGTTTCCTTACGGACATGTTTCACTGAACGCTCCCATATGTCATCATTCAATGCTATCCATTAGCTTGTTTCACATTCTTCTTCCAAAATAATTAAGGACTTTGTTTATTTTTTCTCACCGTAGCACAGTTAATCTACTGTTTAAGTCTGGAGAGACGAATCCTGTCGCATTTACACTCTCTATAGAGCAATGCTGTTTTGCAAATCGATGCTTTGTTAGTTAGCTAAGTGCTAACTGCTACGGTGACATCAAGAAACTTACATGCGTCTGCCACCGCTGTCATACAGAGACAGCAGATCATCTTGGATCAAGAACATTGACACAGGTAGGCATCGTTTACTTAGTCAATTTTAGATACTTTATTTTCCTCTGAGTACCTAATTAATGACGTATTCGTCCACTCATCAACGTAGAAGACCAGTTGCTGCCTGTTGAAATCATAATCATAATTGCCTGTGTGTGCATGCTGTGTTTGATTGAAAGTGGCTGATTTACATCGTGTTCGTTCTTGGCATCAAAGAACGAACACGATGTTTAATCGAACAGTTTTTGCAATTTGCGACAAATGTTAAAATAGTTTGTCCATCCTTGCAGTATTGACGTCTGCTTTGCGCAGCTCGGTCACAGTGTGCCGAGTCTTTTCCAGCTGTTGACACAAATCAATTTTTGGACCTAATGCCAATAAATCGCTAATATTTGACTACTTGTATTATGTTGCATAGTTTGGACATTTATTCCACTAATTTTAAACATAAACTCAGTAGATGACAGATATTTATGTTCTACTCATCCAAACGTGATATATAGGTGAAAGCTGACTAAACCCCTGAAGGCAGGGAAATTGTCAGTTCCAATGGAAGCATTCAAGCTCAATTATCCATATACAACTAGCCTTATATGATCACTTTTCCTTGTTTTGTGCCCTCTGAGGAGAATGCCTTCACACCTTTATCAAAAGTCTCAAAAAATATAACTTAATCTCAAAATTTTAGGTTAGTTTTTACTTTTTGTTTAATACAATTTTTTGTAAAACTTTGTGTTATTTCTCTACGAGCCATTTGTGTCATTTGGTTTATAGTGTGCTACGCCAGTGGTTCTCACATAAACATAAGGTTATATGGAGAAATGCTTCACTAAATATCATTTAGTGAAATGCTTCAATAAATTATATTTAATGGCACCTTAATGACTTTAAACCGTATGCCAGATTAGAAAAGAATTGTTTGAAAGATTTTTTCAAAACATGCCATCAGGGTTTTCCCTAGTGTATTATAAGCCTGGCAGGTGCCAGGCTTTACTTGTTCCCCTGTCATTTGCCTTTTGTTTTTATTAAAAAACAACAACATCAACAACAAAGAAAAAACCCCGACAGCATTAGATTGCAGATATGGTAGCAAAACAACCTAACTATGAAGGTTGTTCTGTGAACTCTTTCAAAGTAAACTTGAAAATGGCCTCTCCTTAAAATCTTAAATTTAAATGTTAATTTAAAATCTTTTAATTTAGCTATGCTAAAACCATTAAATTGTTACTATCAATTTTGCAGCATTGATCTTCTCTTAGTTCATTTATGCCTTATGCCGTTTCTAAATGTGATCAGCATTACATCACACTAACTGATGACTTAATTAAGAAGTGCAAATAATTGATATTTATTTCAGTGGTATTTTTTCTGTGATTAGTTACTTTTAAGATTCTGTAGTGGGTTTAAGTATTGTCAGCTACATCTTCCAGTAACGTAATTACCCAGTAATATTTTACATTTCCTGTCAACTTAGACCGCCTCAGTGCCCTGACCACCGGCCTTAGCAGGTGTTCTGGGGTAAATCCTGCATGCTAATGTTTAAAATTAATTTGGACAAATACAGGTCATTTTAGATCACCGTAAAAAAATTATTTACAGGATCTGTTCATTGGCAGTGAACAGATCCTGCTGCATATTTCTATTACTGTCACTGTAGATTTTTTCAACAGTGAAATCTTCAACAAAACTTGGGAGCTAGGGGTGGGCGAATTGTATTGTTTATCATTCATCATGAAAAAGTTCTTATTTATCACTCTCTCAATACATTTCAATTAATGATAAATAAAAGATAATATTAGAATAAAATGTTATTTTTACTATTTTCTCCATCCACAGTTTGTTCCATAGTAGCATCAGTAAATTCAAAAGTAAGATAATTGTAGTAATTGTGTGCAATTTAATTATATAAACTACACTTCCTGAAGTAAGTGAAGTAAGTGACATCCTGAAGAAGCCTATTTCCTGGCAATGTTTTTTAAGAACAGTATTTGTAGGGTTTCCCTCAGAAAACCTGCTAACCCTTGTTGTAAGGGCGTGAAGGCAGTCCACCAGCGGTCCACCGTGTTTTTGTGTTAAAAATGTTAATGGCTACAAAAAATTCAGACGTGCATGAGCAGACGTCATAATTTGGAAATGATAGCATGTGAGGTAGGTGCAGGAATGGTGCAAGTGATGTGCAACCTCTTGTGCTCAGTTCAATGCATCAGCTAATAAACTTAGCTTAGTCTGTCTTTACTGTTACTGGTGTATAAAAAACCCTATTTAGAAAAAATAAAAATAAAAAAACTCCAGGGGCACCAGGCAAGTAAAGCCTGGTGGCCCACCAGGCTTATAATTCACTACTTGAAACTTTGATTTGTTTGTTTTATCGTTATTAAAATAGTCCCACCAAATATTGCTCTAAAATTGTAAGTCCGTGTCGCCCACCCAAACCTGGAGCCACATGCTTTGTTTGTCATCCAAAAACAAACAAAAACTACCTTTGTGTTTGATTTTTGCAAAGTCATAAATTATGTTGACAATATATGATCTTATTGCTCAACACTTATGGCTTTTAGTTTGTGTTCTCTAAAAATGTCCATGACATATAATCATTATTTTTTTGTTCCTTCTAGCCTTTTCCTGCAGACATCATGGAGCTCCAGGCGGTGCTGATGGCGGCTGGGGGTGGCTCACGTATGACAGATCTGACATACAACACCCCCAAACCCATGCTGCCTGTAGGCAACAAACCACTGATGTGGTATCCCCTGAACCTGCTTGAGAGAGTGGGCTTTGAAGGTGAGAAGTAGGGTCATACATTACATGTGGTCCCCACCCATTAGCCTACTTTTACTATACCTTTTAACATCTGAGATTCTAAATAGCTTTCATCAACATTCATCTTGATTTCAAAAGTCTACGATGACGTTGCAAGCACAAATAATCTGACGTCCAATTTAAGCTGCATAAAATACGGTTCCAGGAAGCTGTGTCTAATCCAACAGACGCTACCAAACCTGGTGTCAGGAGCTCCGTGTGAGCTGTGTGTCCCGCTGTCAGATTAAATGTCTTTGTGGCAGGAGCTGGGGTTGTTACTGGGAGCTCATTCTTGGTTTCCATATAAAATGTAAAGAAACAAAATGCTGCAAGTTGGTTTATGTGGCCCACATGAGAAGTCTGGAGCATAGAGTGGAAAAACCTACCTTGAAGAAAAAAAACTTTACCTCTCACTTGCACATAAGGAATTTAACGTGTGTGCGTGTGTGTGCGTGTGTATGCGTGCGTGTGTGTGTGTGTGTGTGGAGGTTTAGCTTTACTGTCGCTGTGAAATTCATGTTTTAAATCCTGAGTAAAAAAAAACAACAAAAAAACAATAAGATCAATGTTTCTGAAATATAAAAAGATAAACCACAACACAGCTTTTTAATACACTCATCTAGATGTCCCTTGATTCAATTGCACAAGAAAATGTTTAGTAGCTTGAGATCTTCTTTTGGGTTTTCTCTTTAGAAATCCTAACTGTAACCAGAAGGGATCAGGTTTGAGTTGTGTTGGCCTTGTTTCTCTAAAATAATTAGTTCAGTGAGATCAAGCAAATCACACCCATTCATTGTCCCCTATAAGCATTCAGAAATATTATTTATGTTCTCAATAATAAAAATAAAAAAAATCATTGTTTAGCTTAACTTCTGGCACATCCCTCATGTTGTTGTGATTCAATATTTACAGTGATATGTTTGATATTCGCACCATATTTGTCCAGATTAAGCTTTATATGTACGTCTAAGCTGGTAATTGAAAGCTCCTCTGGTTGAAAGGCAGCTAGGATTAAATAAGAGGAAATTTTGCTTAGATAATTCAGTTTATTAGATAAATAAAATGTTGCAAATAAACATTTTAAACAAAACCGATAAGAATTCAGGATTCTGCAGACGTCTACTATCTCATTGTAGTATCATTTTCATGCCTTTTAAAATGTTGCGCTAATTACTGTTGAATATACAGCAGATTTATTGGCACCCCAGTAAAGATGTGCAAATCTTATTTTAGTTTAATATTTCATAGTAAACTAATCCATCTTCTACTCTGATTACATCTCTTCAGAAGAAAATCCCACATTGTTATATTTACAAAAAGTAAAACGCCTTATTTCAGTCAGTGTGCTTTTAAAATGCTTTGACATTTGGATGTTTACTGCCAGTTCAGCAACATTCAAATATTTTGTTAGTTTAACCAAAAAAAAGTTAAGGGAAATTTCTATAAAGTGTAATAATCACTCCCACCTAAAATTACTATAATCACATCTAGACATAATATATCAGGTGGACACCTTGAAAACATTATTCAGCTATTAATCAGACATTAAGCAAGAAGATTGCAGCGGTTTACGAGTGTTTAAAGAGGTCTCAACAGAATTAAAAATCAGCAATTTATAATTTGCAGAAAGTAGTCTAAGAGTGGATGAAGTTGAAAACCACTACACAAGTGCAGAAGCAAATTTACCCTAAGAGTTGTCCGCAAGTTGCTAAAAATAGTCTCTAAAAATGATAAAATATCATCACAGATGGGACTTATAACAGGCTGTGGCTGCTGTTAAAGTAAAAGCACATCTCTCAGAAAAATAAACACACACGTTTGCCTTTCATGGGAGTTATGCAAGGAGAAAACCTTTTCTTTCTAATTAACACACAAAGGTCGATTTAACAGGGACAATGGTTTGACATGTTTAATGGTTTAATGATCCTCTTTAGAGAGATGAGTCTAAAATTTAATCACTGGGCGTTTCATGCATAAAAGAGTAAACAGTTTTCACACAAACAGTTGTTTTTTGTGCACGCACACGGCTTAAACACAAGGCCTCTTGTCACTAGAACAGAAGAAATGTTTGCCTACGTCAAATACAACATAGGTGGTTTTTGATCCGTTTCCTGCAGGAAACGGATCAAAAACCACCTGTGAAACAGGGAGGTGGGAATATCATGATTTATCATCCTTTGTAGCACAAGACCTGGACAGCTCACCATCAGAGAATCCTCCATGTATCCTACAGTTTGCAGAAGGTGCTTGAGAAAAATGGACATAAACACACAAAGTTAAGAGAGCTTTATTCTGCAACGTAACAATGACCCATATAAGTAAATTGCTGTGGATTATAAAAACTCCTGGAATAAGTCAAAGCCCAAACTTTGATCTGATTGAGATCCTATAGAGTGACCGACAAGCTGAAAATTCAAACATCCCACGGCAGAAAGTGGTGGGGCCGTGTGTCTAAGTGAGATGGTTTTATACCCGATCTCAGGGTTTGATGACGAAAAGCTGCATCACGAGACATAAAGCCGTAGCGTTTTAAGAAGTGGTAGAATTGAACTGCTTAGGCACCATGGAACCAAAAGGGTCAGCACTAAGACGCTTTTAGGCAAAATAATGCAAAACTAACCAAATTTACATGAACATTTCAAAATTTGTACAAAAGCACAAAGGTAGAACCTTAAACAAACTATTTGTACAGTTTGTGAGATGAAAAAAAAAAAACGGATTTGGAGTTATTTGCCCCAGGAGGATAGCACTATTAGGATGTCCTAACTTTTTCCTTAGCTTCAAGTTTGATTTTTGCTACATAAAAAAATAATAAAAAATACAAATACACATTATTTCTAGTGACAAGAAAAAGATGAAACATCAATCTGTGACCATTTCTTAAAGATCTGGGTGTTTAATAAAGTGTCCTAACTTTTCCAAGACTGTAGATGATAGATTGTTCTTTATAAAATCACATGTCAAAATTATTGGTACCCCTTACAAACCCTGTGAAGTACTTGTATCTGAAGCATGCTTGAAATGGTGAATGTGTCTGAAGTTTTGATTATCCGTTCATGACTTCCAATCGAGTCTGAAACCACGTGATCGGACTCGATTTCTGATCACGTGATTGGATCGGGACGTACCAAACTATAATTATGCCAAACAAGAACTCAGGTTTTTAACACAGTGAATAGGAGGTAAACCACAAGGTAACAAATATCTCTGATGCTCACTGTGATAAATTATTAAAAAACGATAATAAAGAAATTAAAAACATGGGTTTGAATGACACATCTGCTGGTTAATCACCTTGGTTATTTCAAATATTTAAAGTGCTTTGGTTGTTAAATTTTCACTAAAAGAATAAGTGCTTTTTCAGCAGATGTGATAGAACAGATATGAAGAAATAAATATTCAGTTTCTCAATTCTCCTTGTTAAAAATAATGACCCTGTAGATGCTGCATGTTGTGAAACCAAATATTTATGAGTTCGCCTGTGCCTTGTGAGCATTGTGCAGTCAGGTGTGCTTTTCCCGTCTGGACTTAAAGGGCAGATCTCTGCCTTTTTACGCTGTTGCAGGTTCACAAGCCCAGCCTGATTAAGGAAAACCTTCTATTTTCCAGACGTGACAATAAACTGGACTGTTGATTACCTGTAGTTTGGTATTCCTCTAAAAGAAAGTTGCTTTCTATAAGTAATCACTCTGTGTGGCCAGCAGTTTACTATGTGCTGCCTCCTAGCCAGAGCGTTGCAATTAGATTTTACTGGGCTGACACAGCTAGTCTGAGCAAATGCCCAGTAGAAACGGCTTAGAGTCCATGACTCTTATTAGAACAGGCAGACTCTGCAATCTTTGGATTTATTAAGTAGAGTAGCTTGGTTTCTAGCCACACAGTTGAAACATTGATTTGAAGCTTGGTGTACTGCTACAGTAATATTTATTTTCTCGGACTTGTCCCTCTATACTTATCTAACAGGGGCTTGTTTTCTCTGGGTTGTGCTTTTAGAGGTTATAGTGATCACCACTAAAGAAGTCCAGAAGATGATGAGTACAGACTCTAGAATGAAGCGGGACATAAAGATGAAGATGGAGGTCGTTTGTGTCCCAGAAGACGGAGACATGGGCACTGCCGATGCTCTCAGACACATTCAGCAGAAGATCAAGGTTTGTTCACTTCTTTTTAAAACATGCAAACAGAAACTTTTGTTGTATTAAAGTGCTCCCAACACAATAATTGTAATTTCCAAATTATAGTTAAACATATCACCATTTTGTATCATCCCTATATAAACTTTCAACCAAATGAAAACAGATGGATTAATATTTGGGTTTCTAATTTTGAGTTTGTAAAAAAAAAAAAAAAAAAAAAGCAACCTGCTTAGTTGAGATCTCAAGACATTTTAAAAAGGTTTTTAGATAGAGAGGAAAATAACAAAGAGTGGACGGTAATTTAACAGGGTGTGTGTTCTGCAGAGTCACCACCAATCCTGTCTGTTCCCTCTCCCCAGTTGGCAGCCAAGGCTGCTGAAGTGCTTCATTTTTCCTTTATTTTCAAACGCTCACAAACATTCACATTCACTCATATAAACCCAATGCTTGGTTGCTATCCATGACCTCCCAACTTCAATTTCCAGTCCCTGCTCTGCATCCTGCCTGCTGATCCCACCATGCCTCCCCTCATCCAGTTCACTTTCAGCATATGAGCTCATGGTTACGACTCCAGTTCCCTTTGCTGCCAGTTTACCCAGTGCACCATTCAGTCACATGCAGGGGATGTTAACATCTGTGCAACATTTGTCTTTGAGCACGTTGGGGTGATTATGTCTCCTCTAAACACATTTGTTTTGACTGTTTGTGCGTTGGAGAATTGTGGGTTCCTTACAGAATCAGTCGATTTTGTTTCTGAGTTTTATGAAATTGGAAATACAAATTTTTTAGGTTGGGATACAGAACGCTTACGGAGCTGACTAAAACCGTGTTCAGCAGCCGTCCATATATTTTTATTTCCATTTATCAAAGACAAAGACACACAGGACAAACAACCATGCACGTAAAGGCTCAGTCCTGATGGAAATTTACAGAGGCCAATTCGCAGAGTGAATGTGGGAGAAATGCACTACATGGAGAGAACAATGCATGCACAAGGAAGACCTGCTTACAGCATCAGTCTCCTCATTATTCTCAGTTGTCATTTCAAATGTAAAGGTTGCAAACTACTTTATTTTTTCTCTTATAAATATGCTTATAACTACATATTTTAATAGTTTAAACAACCTAATATACCTTAATATGAAGTAACATGTAGCGTGGAAATCGCCTTAGCGCTACATTTGAAGCTAATATCAATGCCTTCCTTGTCTTTGTTCTTGGGGATTCAGCCATTGAAAATTAGTGGTGCTCCTTGATTGGGTGCTCTTCAAAAGCCAGCCAATAGTAGCATGTCAAGTAGCATTCTGCCTCGGTATTTTAAGCTTCCCACACTGCATTTTCTTTAGAATAATTTAGACATGCTCCAAAAAATAATTTGGGGTTATATTCTACAGAAAAATCTTTAAATAGGGGAATCTGTGAATACTGGACTGTGACAAGGTGAGGGCCCAGTGCACTTAAAGTTAGTGTTTCAATTATTGTGACTTTAAGTTGCTTAAATGCCAAATTGCAAGGAATTGAAAAAACACCTATATCTCAGTTTGAATGCAAAAAGCATAACGCTTATGCTCGATGGCCTTTTCATTTTTGATTCTTTTTGTTTTCAGATACCAGTAGTACATAGATTTTTTTTGTACAGATTCTACACTAATAAAATGTAGGGCTGTATGAATAAATCGATTCGGCGATATATATCGATATTTTCCGCCGTAGGAAAGTATCGATTTTTCATCCGCGAGTATCGATCCGTTAAACCATAGGGGTCCATAGCCTTATAGCTCTTTTTAACGTCTAGTTTGTTACGGCGTAGCAGCAAGACTCCGCCTCCTTAAGTCTCACTTTCAACTTGAGCTTAAAGTGCACATTATAAACTACACACCAGTTTTTAAATTGTGTTAATGGGCCAAGTGTAACCGGAGTTATGCTAAAATTAGTAAACCATATTTTTCTGAATGTCAGAAATGTCAAAAGCGCCGCCATTCCCCGGTTTTTTCGATTACGTGAGAGGGAATGAGCTTTCAAACGTACAAAACGAAATGAAACATTAGATTCCGGTGTTTTTGGAAATGTAAAATCTTCAATTAATAACGATGGGCTGTATTTTGTTGCTGAGAAACGAAGTAAAGTTGCGCAAGTAACCGTGAAAGAGAAGCGGAAAGAGAAGCGGAAGGAGTAGCGGCGCGAACGGAGCAGCTGCAAAAGCAGTGAGATCGCGAAATTAATGCAAATTTCGACTGGTAGCATTCACTTTGTAATTAGTTTTTAGCTTAGCGGTTTCTGTTCTGTATATAAAGGATTACCTGAAGAATGAACATGGGTTGATAACATCCCAAGCGGGCGCGTTTTGAGCAGGAAGACGAAGAGGAAAAACCCTCAGCCGGAATCCGCGGCGCAGTGAGGATTTCCATGATAACAATGGCTGATCGATCATTCTTATTAGCAACAGACAAAGAGTATCAGAGACTGAGAGAACTATGAGATCCTGGCAGTCTGAGGGCCAGCTACTCAGAGATCCAAGCAGGGGAATAGCGGCGCTGCGTAGCTGCAGGGAGTCGATCACGACGGGGTGATGCGGAGCCGCTACTTTAGCAGTTAGAAGAAAGCAGCTTACAGCCACGGCTAACTCCGGGAGCCAAGGTAGAAAAGCATTTTTCCCCATAGTCCAAAAGACTGCATTTTGTGGCTGCATTTTTACTCCAAAATGCAGCCACAGTGTCCAAAAGAAAAAACATTAGTGCAATCATTTGCATATTGAGTCTACAGAGGCTGATAATCTCCCCACTCTGCTCCTGGATTACCGTTTAAACTTTTAAGTTTTATGTCAAATCCACATGAATTAAATGACAGAAACTAATTCTCTCACAGCATCTTTGATTCATTTTGTCCAACTGCAGACTGTTAGACTGTCCAATCAGAGTCACCAATCAGTGGGTGCTTTTAATCAGTTTTCAGTTAACTAAATTCAAGTCTATGGAACACAAAATGTCTCTAAAATCACTCTGTCCTTCTAAAATCTTTCAAAAAATCGAAAAAATGCACTGAATCGTATTGAATTGTATCACTCAGCAAATATCGTGATACATATCGTATCGTGACCAGAATATAGCATCGTATTGTGAAATTATTGCATCGCTACACCCCTAATAAAATGTTACACTTCCATTTTATTTTGTAGAGTGTTACACACATTTTCCGAATCTGACATGTCTGTACAGATTCTTGTTACTGCTAAAGATTTCCTTGATCGAAACTTTGTATATCCTCATATAAACACACTTAAGCAAAACTAGCCACTGCTTGCTCCTATTGAGAGTCGCTCAGACTCTAATCCTCCAAGCAGTTCACCAGATTAGAGGCATTGAGTTACACACACTCACGCTCTGCGAGGTGATGAGTGAAGAAGTGTACCCGTGGCCTGCCAAATCCAAGCAGACAGATCTCCCCATCTGTCAAAGAGATGCATCAGTGCGGCATAGAAACCCCGACACACCTACTTGTGTCTTTTGGCAAACACCGTCCCACGAGGGGATTTGGTTGAATCTAAAAACAAAATACTTACAGGAATCAGTGTACACTTAAGAGCGAGCACAGTGGGTCATTCCTCTTGATTAATGAAAAGAGAGATTACAGGCAGCATATTTTGATTTGTTCACTCTTCAAACACTGAAGTTGCACAAAGGTGGACGGATATGCTGATTAATGCTTGGATCTTTCACAAAAGGCCAAACAAGTGAAAGGAGTACTTAATATGCTCTTTTTGCTTTGTATGCTTAAACCCTGCTTGACATTTTTTTTTTTTTTAACGATCATTCAGGTTTAATTATGTTGGAAAATCGGGATACATGAGCCAAAAGAACCAAATGTGCATTGCGAGCTTTGTTTCAAAGTTCCTCCTTTGGTCTACAAATGTTAGTCAGCTTTTAAGACTCAAGAGAAAAGGGGTGAAGAAAGACCGGCACAAGAGATGGAGCAGCGAGATACTGCAAACATACAAGACTGAATGTCTGTTTTTATTGTATAGCTCACACCACACCCTCTGGCTTTTGTTTCCTCTTTAGGAATTGTGTGTTTAAGCTACACGGTTGCATTTGAAATTTAAATGGACATCTTTTGATGTGTCGAAAGAAAAATTAAGTCTGTGTCAAGACTTTGCTCTGTACAAATAAGGTAAGCTACATAGCAGCGTAAGACAAAATTGATCTGTTTGTAAGGATAGCTGGTTGCCATGGCGACACTAGCAAACAGTTCATTTGGAAGAGAAGTAATGTAGCTGATATTTCTGTGTTTCGTATTCACATTTTTATCGTGTTAGAATGACACGGGTGATTTATTCGTATAAAACAAATCACCATGAAATAGCGAATAACTGAATTTTAAAGACATTTTTACATTTTTCTCAAAAAAAAGAAGAAAATGCTCTTTGTGCATTTATATGTACCAGAACTACTTTTGCTTCAGTTACAGCTGCAGTTCTTTTGTGGTTTGGCTGTACCAGCTTTGCAGAGGTAGTAGCAGAGATTTTTGGCAAGTATTCTTTTCAAAATAGCTCAAGCTCATTCAGATCGGGATCTGTGAAAATCAATATTAAACTCTTGCCAAAAATTCTCTTTTAGATTTAGGTCTTGGCCTTTCTAACGCAGGGATGTGCTTGGATGTAACCAATTTCATTCTGACTCCAGCTGTATATTTAGGGGAGTTTTCCTACTGTAAAATAAAATTCAGTCCTTTTCCTAAGTTTTTTGCCTCAAAGATGTTTTCTTGCAGGACTGCTCTTTCTTCAGTTCCATCTATCTTCACTAGCTTACCTCTATTTTTTTAAGCAGAGCATGGCATTTTCATGGAGTTAATTAGGCTAAAAATCTGTATTTTGAACTTGTCTGACCACAGCCACAGCTTTGTCAGGCTTGCCGTGTCCCCTATGCCTGTGGAAAAGTAAAATCAGGACATTTTATCATCATCTTTTAAATATTAAAAGACGATAAAATCATCAACAGATTATTTCACCTGTGGATCACATGTGGATCTTTGCAGCTCCTTCAGCTGCCATGGTTTTCTTGGCTACTTCTCTGATTAATGCTCTTCTTGCCAGGCCTGTCAGTTCAGGTGCATGCTCGCGTCTTAGTAGGCATATAGTTGTGCTACTGTTTCCATTTTCAGATTATGGATTTAACAAATATTTGGGAATAAGCTTGGGAGCCAAACCCTGACTTAAATTTCCTGTATTCCTGGCACTTCATGATGTTTGTTGTCTAATGTTTTCCAACGTTAAATTACACACAGCTAGGCTCAATTTAACACATAATGTACTTCTGAATACAATTTGTATTTTATTTGTAAAATATAGTATTAGAGAAGCTAAATATGTCTCCAAGTCATACTGCCCATAAAAATAAATCTCATTCCATCTGTTTCCGTTCACTTCACTATTATGCATAACTTTGTGTTGTTCTGTGACAAAGTAATCAAAGTTTATTGAGATTTGTGGTTGCTTGAAAGTTGAATGTAGTATTATATTTTTATAGTTTTGCTAGGTACTGTACATCCCGAACTGTGGCCCAAAAACAGTCTACATGTTACTTGAAGCTGTTACAACATGCAAGCAAAGATCTGGCTGGATCCAGCTTGCAGCCTTAATTCATTTTATATTAGCTTGTTATTACCTTCAAGTCTCTTTAAACAAAACACAATGTATCTTTTGAGTCCAATTACTCAAAGTAAGTGATAACATAAAGTTTTTGTGTTGTAATTCTTTATCCTAGCATAGAAGAAAAAGTAAAGGGGAAAAAAAAAAAAAAATATATATATATATATATATATATATAGGTTTGTATTTTACCCGACGAGGGTCCCTGTTGTCAATCAGTGTTGCTTCCTAAGTGGACAGTTTGATTTCACAGAAGTTTGATTTACTTGGAGTTATATTGGGTTGTTTAAGTGTTCCCTTTATTTTTTTGAGCAGTGTGTATATATATATATATATATATATATATATGTCATATTGGAGACACATTTATATTTGGCACAGCAAAAATGTTGTGAACATTATGGCTTTTTCTGTGCGTGGTCAAGATTGTGTACATAGCTCTGGGTTGAAGTCACCTAGCACTTGGATAAGTATGCGTCTGTGTGTGATTTTGTAAGCATCAGTGTGTGTGGTCCTGACCTGTCCGCTGATCCTGGCTGTGGAAAGGCCAAAGTGCCTCTGCCTCTCCAGCTGACTCCACTCTGCTGTCGCCTCTAGAGTGTGTGTCTGTGTGTGTGTGTGTGTGGCCTCTGTGTGTAAGCATGCTATTATCCATTGGTGTGCGAATGTATGTGCATGCGTGTGCACATGCCTTTGTGTTTTGTTTCTGAACATGTGTGCAAGCTTGTCAGTGTGTGATAGAGAGACAGAGCAGAGTTGAAAGATCGGAGTCTGTAGATCTTCGGCAGACACCTCCCGCTTTAGCTGGGCTGCTTCCTGTCGCTGGGTCCGGATCAAGGTTATGATTGAAGTTAATCTCAGTTAACTTGATGACCCTTAATCCTGCTGATACCGCTCTTACTTAGATACACTTAAAAAACTGCTCTAAACTCTAAATCATTCAGCTGAAATCAGCACACAGCCCTGTTTGGAGTTCTGAAACAGGCTTGAATAAGAGTAGACGTTCACAAAAATGTGACCAGAGAAAGCATCATACGCAATGCAAAAAAACAGCAAATGTAATTTAAACGAATGTCTAAGTGGGAGCCACAAATATATAATTTTAGAATAAACAGAGAAGTCATGAATTTTAATTATTTTTTTGATGAACTAAGCATAAATAACTGTCAAAAAAGATAATTATGAATATTTAAAAAACATCAGTTATTTCAGAGCCTCATTCTTATAAAACTCTCATTATTAGCCAGTAATAAATCATTTACTTATGACATTTACTTTAGAAAAAAAATTTAAATATGTCATTCCTTAGTTATTTATTGATTAATCAGTGATTTGTTAAGGATTAAGTCATCATTGTTGGCTTAACTGTGGATCACTATGATGAATAATCATCTGATGATCCACTTGTAGGTTCGATTCCAGCTTCTTTCCCCTGGACTGATTTAATTTTCAGTTTATGAAAGTGTGAATATGGCTCTAATGCGAAGTACTTTGAGTGACTGTGTATAATTAGACAATGTTTATGTTCAGCTAGTAAGATCATAGTTTGTGATTACTTAACTAGTAGTTAATATATGATTAGTTCATCAAGTTAGTTAATGTTAAGTAGCGGTTTTATCATTGGTTCATGATTAGTTATTGTTTAGTAGTTATTAGTTCAGGATTTATTTATTTTTAGTTAATATTAGCTGGTAGTTAAATCATAATTTATTTGCATAGTGAATGATCACAGCTTTACAGACAAAACAAGGGTTTAAAATTGTATCATTTATTGGTGGACTATGGTGGCTTTAACATGATGCATTCTGCAAAAAAATATATATATTAAAAAATCTTTGAAATTTCTGGATTTTTTCCTGTTTCAGCATGCGCTTTTGTGCACTTTTTTTCCTCTTGGTCTGTTTTCTGTGGCAAACAGAGGAACCGTGTCTCTGTCGTTCAGGCTTGTGGTTCAGGCTAATGGTGGGATTAGTTGACATGCCGACAGCCTTCATCGTTGGAGACACAAATGGATAACACAGATGCACAAACACAGGCGTGCCCACATGCAAACGTCTTTCTTATGGCGGAAGATTAGAACTTTTTCAAATATTTCTGGTTTTG
The DNA here is from genome assembly GCF_904066995.2 of Poecilia reticulata. NCBI lineage: Eukaryota > Metazoa > Chordata > Actinopteri > Cyprinodontiformes > Poeciliidae > Poecilia > Poecilia reticulata. The sequence continues at coordinate 14,903,644 of NC_088846.1, read as the reverse complement.
TACTAATTTCTGCTTCTGCTAATTTCTGCTTTTTGCTATGTTTCACTGTTCAGCGTTTTGAAATATGTCTGGTTGATTGGAATTCACAAGCTTCGTATTTATGTAGATTTTAAAACATTTGTTTCTTTGAATAACCTTGTTTGAGCTAGCGTGTGTGGCTCTTGAGCATATTTCTGGAATCCTGGCCCGAGGTGAATATGGAGTGAATACAAAGTCTGTTAGGAGAAAGCTTTGTCATTTTGAGGTTTGTATAAACGCATCTGCACATGTTTTAAAATCTTAAATAGTAAATTAACATTAAGTAAAAGAAAAATTGTTCGAAAGTTGCATCTCACTTCATCTGCTTTAATGACGGTATAAAATAAACAAATTGTTTCGGACAAAAAAAGCCGGACCTGCTGACTGCAAACAAACCGTCGACTACATTCTCTGTACTGGTTCATCTGTAATGAAAGAAGTCTGAAAAACTGGCCACAACTTAATCAGACAAATCGGCGCATTCTTCCTGTGAAGATTCTTCCTGTGTGAAGTTAGGACTATAACATTTTCAAAAAGCCGTTCTTAGACAGTTACACAATCAGCTCCGTGGAAAGCTTTGTGCTTTTTTTATAGAAATTTTTCCACTTAATTTTCAGTGTCTATTTTCAGTGTATATCTAAGATGCTTCATTTGAAAATCAGTGTACATGGCCAAATAAGGATTTAATAGCCATTTTGATTTTTAACAATGGCGTTTACATATTTATTAACATTAAATTTGATTATGGTAATCATGAAAACTAGTAAAAAAGTAAATGTGCAAAACCACTGGGTAGCAATTGACAGAATTTGCACTGTGACAAAATCTCTTGTTCAAGCAGACATAACACACTTTTTCTCTGCTGCCATTATTAAATCAAGCACACTTGGTGTTGCACCGCATTTTTACATATCTTGCTGAAAAGTTTAAGAGATGTTTTGTGACTAGAGTAATAAACCGCATAGATGCGGTGTGTTGACATTTTTTCTCATTTGACAAAGACCATCTTGACTGTTTTTGTCTCCAACATTTTTCTACAGACTGACATCCTGGTGGTGAGCTGTGACCTTATAACCGATGTGGCTCTTCATGAGGTGGTCGACCTTTTCAGAGCCCACAATGCAACACTGGCTATGCTCATGAGCAAAGCCCATGAGTTCACAGAGACTGTGCCGGGCCAGAAAGGGAAGAAAAGGACAGGTAATGGGATCGTAACATAATGTCGGCGTTATGTGTAGATACAGAGCAATGTTTTGTTCATTATCTCACAGTGAAACGCATTTATTAGTTCCTTCCTAGTCAGAGTTTTACATTTATTTACGTTTTCTGAAAAATGCTAACTGATTTTTCTGGCATTTAGACAAATTGCTACCTAATGTTGAGTTTGAGTTAATGTTAGACAGTGAGAGGAAGAAACAGTTATGTGGTTTTTTTTTAAGGAGCATATATAAACATTGGGCTCAAATGGTTTAATTTGAGCCCAATGTTTACATATTTAATTTATGTCCAACTGTAATTGATAAAAGTGGTCAGTTCTGTGAGACATGATGAATTCGTATTAACGCGTATTCTCATGTGTGTTTTTGCCAGCTGAACAGAGGGACTTCGTCGGTGTGGATCAGTCAGGGAAGAGACTGCTCTTCATGGCCAATGAAGCGGATCTGGAAGACGGACTTTCAGTCAGGAAGTCTATTATTAGGAAGTACGATCTTCTTTACTACCACTAAGCCTTTTTAAATTCATCTAATGTTCACCTCAAAACGTATCAAATGCTCCTTGTACTTCTTTGGGCAGTTTTAACTACTTAAATAATTAAAAGTATCAGCTAAAGATCGGGTTTATAGTTATTTAATGTGAAAAGCTCAAGCTGCTGGATGTTCCTATTTTGGGATTGTTAATGCAGAGGCTGCCATTTGGTTGGCGTCCATGTAAAAGTAGTAGATAAAGTATTTTTATTCATATATCTGAGATTTATTTTCTACGTGGATCGATTACCAACATCACTTCATCTCAACACATGAAAAGTTGACCAGACTCTGCCTTTTTTAATGAAAAGCAGCCAATCTGTGAGCCTGAAGAGCGCTTCAGAAGCAGAGGCAGGCCTGAGGCTCAAGTGAACATTGTGACAACTTGCCCCCCTTTGCTAGCCTGGAGGAGTCCCAGAAAGCACTTGATTTCACAAAGTTCAGATTTACAGATCCTTCAGTTCTATGCATGCGAAGTGAAATCTTCATAATTTGAAAGTTACATTTACAAGAGTCTTATTTTGTTGATTCTTTAATAATTTCTGCTGCTAGGAGACTTGAGTTGTGAACCAGACGTTAAATATGCGCCCTCTTCCCTGAGTGTATATCTCTACTGTAATAACCACAAAAGCAAGGCAAGAACCTCTTACAACTTAGAGGCAAAGCTACATAAGGATGAAAACTAAATTGAAAACTGGAGGTTTCTCATTCAGATCTCACATGTCTGATTTTAAATCTCCTGGCATGAACTTAGCAGTCACAAAAATGCAATATGAATAACTATTTAACACTTTACCCGGATGCTGCAGTTGGTAAACCATTTCTAAACCCTTGTTAAGCATTCAACGTTGTATTTCCATCTGTTTCCCCATTTAAATCTACTGCATCTGACACTTGCTATACATAGACACCAAGGTTATTGGAAATTTCAGTGTACAGTATACCAAACAGAGGGATCAGATTTTTCCAGCCTCTGTTTTTATTTAACTCTTAGTCCTGGATTGGTTCTGTACATCTAAGGACATTCCATTCAAGATGTCTCCTTGTTTCAGTCGTGGACATTTTTGTCTCGACTTAATTTTAAAGCTCTATTCTTGTTGTGGAGGTTTTGTGTTTGTCTTTTTTTTTTTTTTTTTGGTACAGGAAGAGTACACTAGGTGGGGTTTTTTTTTGTTTTGTTTCTCAGTCCTAAAATGCGCGTATGTGTGAGAGCGGGTGTTTTGGGAGCTCGTAAATATTTCATGGAGCCAAAGCCACTGTAAATTCTAGCCAACAAAAGAGGGGGCCAGAGCAGCTGCTCGCATGCTTCCCTCACAGGGAACTTTTTGGGCCACACTTGCATATAAACACACACACACGCACTCTGTCTTTTTTCACAAACCAGAAATGCTTACACGAGCGTGCACAGGAATACGTAACACAACGTCAAGGTGGACTCTGATGGAGACAAACCAGCCGCATCTTGTCACAGTGTTATGGAAACACGGTGATCTCATAGATAAACATTTATGGGTTGCAGTTAAAGGCCTAAAACCTTTCAGTCACCTCTGTTCAGGTATATGCTGTCATGTCAGACAGCAACAAAAGACAGATAGAAAAAAAAAAGTCCGGTGCAGCAAAGGAAGAAATTCCTGGAGTTCTGGTTTTCTGTAACACAGCAGTAGGCAGTTTTACAAGACCTCGCTGTTTTCAAGCATTTGCACTGACAGAAGCTAGAACTCGTTTGCACACATCACCTGAGTGTTTTTCAGTAAACGTCATCTGTGATTGTGGAGTGTCTTTCACAGCGTTTTCATTTTGCGTTATTTTATTAAAAATGGCCTCCAGTTCCTTCATTATGTCAGCCATCTTTTTCCATGTTCTGTACATCCCTCCTCACAAACAGCCATCTGTTTTTTCATCACTCCATCGTCGCTCAGCCTCAACCTCTGTGCAATATTTTCCCCCTTCTCTCCTCTATGGTTTCCACATGGCTGTGGCGTCTTCGGTTTAAACGGCCCTGCACATGTGAGTTTGTTTGACCTGGAAATCGCTTAAATGGTGTGAAAGGACTCCAGCCGGGCTTTGCCCGGCACATTACAGCTCCACCTGTCAGAACATCTTGAAGGCAGATCTGGAGCAAGGATCAACATTGCAGTAAAATACAGATTTCAATTAAATCGAATCAGATGGCAAGAGTTATTAAGGCAGAACTGCTGCTGCTCAGTATTCTTAACTAATCCTTTTTTTTTATTTAAAACATTTGAATATTTTATTACCTTGCAGAACAGCCACAGACTCACTGGAGCAATTTCTCTCTTTGCTGCAGCAGATTGACGAGAAGTTGTATCAGTTTTCCAAAGCTTCGCAGCTTCCATTATAAAACAAACATACATTTTATAATGGATATACATGCATATGTGCTTCAGATTAGGGCTGTGCAATTGATTTGATTCATATTTTAGTTTCAGTTTGGGGTCAAAAAGTATATATCCAAAAACAGATGTTACAAAAATTATTTTGTTAAATGTTTTTTGCAAGTATACGCCTATGTTTACCATTAGATGTAATAATGCAGTGTTTTACAAATTTGAGATAATAGAAATTTGAGCATCGACCAAATTGTTAATATTTCTTTTTTTAGATTGCAGTTTTTTTATTTTTATGTTGTGAGGTAAGTTGTAAAATGCACTTTTTACAAGGTTTAAGAAGATTAAGGGTTTCATTAGGTTTTTTTTATAACCTGTTATTTTTTCCATTTTATAGATGTGAAGAACTGAAGTTATCATACCTTCCCATAAAAAGAGATTAGTACAATTAGCACAAATGGCGGTTTGTTAGATCGCACAGCTTCCTCTTTATGGCCATAATAGGTCAAAAAGAAGAGCGACAGAGAGAGAGAGCAGGAAAAAAATCTCTTATTTAAAAATTACAAGAGATAAACATAAGATCTTGAACTGCACTCAGTTCTGTTATAGTTTGTTCAAACTTTGAACGATTGACAGAGTAATGCAAAACTCTCATATTCATAATGGGATAAAAACTAACAGCTATGTCAGAACTGTTTTAGTACTTTGAGACATGAGTAATATCAGGATAGATTAAAGTTTACAGCATAATATCCTTTTACAAATAGTGCTGCTTAAAGTATTGAGTCATCGCTCATGTTTTTACGCTCTGCTTCCAAGGATTTTGATCAGTAATTCAAAGTTTCCTTTAGTGAAGCTTAATGTCCTTATTAACCTGAGAATGGTAGGCTTTCTGACTGCAGAAAGCCTACCATCTGTTTAAATTTGTCTTTTTGTGTAATAACAAATTTTATTTCTCCAGGGATGAGTCATGTTTCACAAACATTGTAATGCGAGGTCCTTAGGTGCTAGAAAGGTTTAGTTTGAGGTGATTTTCTTATTCTAGTCTATAAAAACCCAACATAATATTGCACTTTTTAACCAACAAAGCCACAAAAGGTCATTTCTAAAGAAGCTGTGCTCAGAGTACTGTATTCCTGGAAGGTTCAGTGGAAAAACAAGAGTGTCAGAAATGGTTTCAAAACAAACAATGAAACCCTAGGGCACACTCTACAGTTTTGGGGAGGTCCATAAGATGTGGACTTTTAACTGGGAGTCGGAGCTTGAAGGGCGACCACAAACCGATGGATCCAGAATATGAGTTGCAACTTTCTCATTTCTTGTGTTAAACCACTTCTAAACCAGACACAAGGTGAGAAGTGCTTTACATGAGCTAATGAGAAAAAAGAACTGGACTGTTAAATGAAAGTCAGTGTTGCTTTTCGTGTGAAAAGAGAGATCCCAGAGTCTGGAGGAAGAGTGAAGAGAAACAGAATTCCAAGTATCTTGTGGTTGAGCGGGACATTTCCACTGTCTGTGATGATTTGGGGGAACCGTGTCATTTGGTGGAGTCTTTCTCTTAGTCATAATTAACAGAATCTGCATTTTCCTGAAATGACGGCAATGTTTTGGCTGGCATGACATTTTTTGGAGACAATGGTAAATGCTCCTCATTCGCATAAGCCCTTCAGCCTTGTCGATTGTACTTTCAAAACCAGACCAATGGAGGTATTCCACAGCCTCGCTGCTGCATCTTAGTCATTGTTCGCCGTGTGGTTTCAGTTTTAATTAATTAAGACATTATGCTTGCTTTGTTTGAGAGCAAGAGAGCTGTGACTCTTCTCTCGAGTTTAGGAGTTAGCCATTAATCCGAGGGGAAGGGTTGCGTCATCCTTGCCTCCAAGCACTCTAAATTCCTGCTGCTGTTGACAGAACTCTGCAACATTCACAGTGCACTGAAACTTTATTAAACAAAGATGATTGTTCAATTTTTTTAGGGGGGGTGGGGAAATCTAATTGTTTCTCTTTTTTTTTCTTAATGACTTCAAAACTGCTTATTAATATGGAGGATTCAGTTGAAAAAATAAATCATGAATATATTTTGCGCAAAAATTTAAATGTCAATGCATTTCATAACAAAGCTTCTCAGAATCAGTATTTATTAATATTTTAATTTCTTCTTTAAAGCATGCGTCAAACTCAAGACGCAGAGGCCAAATTTTCCTTGTCATAACTATTTATGTGGCTCTCTACACTCTAGAGTAGTGTACCTTCAAGATAATAGTTGTTTGCTTAAATATTAGTTTATCAATCAAAACAAATCAGTTTTTATTTATAATGTGCCAAATTATATAAATGTCAAAAGATCTATAATATTTAATTTCACTCATCGAATGCAAATACTGCCATTTGATATTATTTTAACAGTTTGTTAATGGGAAGTGTTACCAGTATACTATTTCTACTCCTACTTCATAAACTGTGAAGATTTTTGTATAGAGTTTGCCATATTTTTAGACAGATCTTTTCAAATATTTCACATTATTTTTGCACTGTCTTCTTGGCTTTTTGAGCCACCAGTCAGTGCAAAACACATTTAGATGCTCTCACATTTGGCCCAGTCCAAGTATCTTGCCTGCAGGTGCCAAACACTGTTGTCACACCCTGGGTGTTCCCATAAATTTAACTTTATGCTCAATCTCCGCTCGCCGAAATGAACACCTGGGAAATGCTTTGCGAATAAATACCCTCAAATAAGCACCCGCAGAGCACGTCAGTGCGTGCACCGGCATATGTTTTTATGCTTTTCAAAATACCTTTTACTCAGACACATGTATATTAGATTTGACTTATGGCTTTCAGCATCTGGTTGAGACCAAGCAACAATATTTCTAGGCTGCTGTAGTTGCACAAAAGCTGGTGAATTTTACAAAAGACTGTTGGATCGATGAGAATGTGGATGGCAGAGATGGACTGCTTAAAAAAAAAATCCATCCATCACTCATCCATCTGTTCATCCAATGTATGCATCCATCCACCAGTCCATTTGCAAGTCCATACTTGCAAACTTATATTCATTTGTGTGTCTCTGTCTTTGCACCAGTCAGTTCATCCATCCACCCATCAGTCCATCTGTTCATTCATCTGTGCATCAGTCTGTCCCAGAGGTCGGCCATCGCTACAACAAAAAGAACCATTTAGGGCTTTGCTCCTTTTAAATAAAAAATGCATTATCCTTAGAAGGGAACTTTTCAAATTGTAGAAAGATATAAGATGTTTTATTTTGCACTTATTTTGCAAAATGTTTTATTTTGTATGTTTTTTAAAAGAAAGAAAAACATTTTTTTACGATAGGCACGTGTACACAGACATAAGTAATCGCAATAAATGTTCGATTGGAACAGCTCAGCGTGGGCAAGATTGCTCTGCCCACACAGAACTATAACTCGGCAAACCTAAACGCAATCAAGCACAATTTTATGGTGAAGATAGAGAAGGTCACTGCATTATGTGAGATGTTTGGTGAGCCTTTTTTATCAAAATGCCAATCCAGCTTTGTGGCATATTGACTTAATGTCATTACTAGTTCTCTCCTTCTGGCATCACGACGTTATACCAACAATCAAGTTGCTGGTCTTTAATCCGCCGTTATCTCCTGCTTCATTTAATGTGAAAAATAAAACGGATTAAACAAAAACTGTGAACAACAAGCATCATGTCTGCTTTTGATTTTTGCCAAAGCCATGTTGTTGTTCTGTGATAAGTCCCAGGCTTTGTTTTGATTTTTACGAAAGTCTAAATCAATACAGCATGCTTTGAAAAATGTCCAGCAGTTACATGGATATGTGGCCTCAGTGGCGAACGGGCATAATAAACATGCAAAGGCCGGTCGGTTCTTTCAGGAACAACACTCCCCTATCACTATCATTATGTAATGACTGAGAAGATCAAGAGGAGAGGAGTACAGGAAATCAAGAGAGGGTGAACGAGTGAAGATGGATTTGTCTCCTGAAACGTGGAGGATGGTGTGGTTTTCTTTGCCTCTCGCTTTATAAATGCCACATTTTAACTAGAGCCACACTGTCTCCGCGTGGGGAAGAAATGTGTGAATGAGCAAATGCACAGTAGGGTGTCTGTGTGTGTGTGGCGCCTCAGTCAATATAAACCTGTCTGACTGGCAGCTGTCTCATGGCACCAGCTTTGTGAATCCATATCGGTTGTAGCCAACATTGTATAGTACGCAGATGTCCTCCGTCTGTGACGTTTATGTCAGTAAAATGGCCGTTTCTGGTTTTCTGTAAGCAACTCCTGCCTGAATGAAGAGAACCTCATGAATAAAACAAAAATAAAACGTCGTCCAGGTTGCACCGCGGAGGTCCAGAAGTAGCACAGTACAACACATAAACCGGCAAGAGCAAAAGCCGTATATAATTTGCTCAGTGTTTCAATAAGAAAATGAAAATAGAAGAAAAATATCTAATTAAACTGATTTGGAATTGATCATTTTGAATAAAAATAGAATTATTTCACCTAGTATTTTATTATTTTTAAGTAGTAATAAAATCATGATACCATCATATTATTATTTTCACTTATGCCTAGTGTATTTTAGTGTCATTATTTTCAAATATTTTAATTGTGTAACATTGTCAGTTTTATGTAATGCTTCCTAAATTAGCCATGCTCCCCTTGGAACAGTTTGTTTAGTCTTAATAAAACATTGACTGGTTAAATAAATGACAATAATGGCATATTTAACCAACTTTAAATTATCCAGTTTGTTTCTGTACAGTTGTCATTTCAATAGGTAATGCGTAACTTAGAATTTAAGTCAATTCATTATTTTTGTCATGGAGCATTTTAACTTAAATGTATTAATTTCAAAGTTCTGTTGTTTTTTTTTGTTGACAAACCTTATAAAGCTGAAAAATTACCTTTTGGAAATAATTTCATTGCTTTTTGTTTTTAGACATCCCAGGATGCACATCAAAACAGGCCTGGTGGACGCTCACCTCTACTGTCTGAAAAAAGCAGTTGTTGACTTTCTCACGGAAAACAAGTAAGTGTTGTACTTGTGACGACTTTCAAAGATGAAGAAAAACGTTCTCACCCTGTGTTCCCCGTGCAGAGGTCGTTTACTGACATGCATGTGCTCATGTAGACATAAGGTACATGCATGTACTCACACAGTCACATCAGCTTGAACCCTCAATCACTTCCTAATCTGTTTCAACTGTTAAACGCGGTTCCACGGCGTGGAAGGCTTTGAAAGCGTCTGCGAGCGGGGTATTCTAGCTAGGTGTTAATTTGTTTTACTATGTGCCACTGAGACAGGCTGTTAGGCCTTTAGCCTCCGGAGTAAAGCAGTGCGACACTGGCCTTCTGTTGCAGCCTGGAGTTTATATTCACCAGATGGAGGATCTACCCGATATCAACATGTCGTAAATTTAGATGGTTTGTGGAAAATGATGAAGCTCACTTGGTCTACGAAGAAAAACATCCCACGTATTAAAGTGATGCAAAACCCAATTATTGTGGTCCTGCTTTTGTGTCTTACAGTAGAGACAAATGGCAAATGTTCACCTCTTAAGAGTACAGGTCAAAAGTTGACATCGTATTAAAGAATTGCATGTTAATGTTTGGCTTTTAATGGCACATTTCAACAAAATGTTTAAGGGTAGAATGAAGATGGTGCATTGAACTTCATTGAGTTGAAAACAAGAATTCTGTAAATAATTTATGAATTTATTGTCGATTTTCTCTAATACAGTCCAATCTAATCTCTAATCTGTTGCTTCCTGTAATTAGTGTCATGTTGCCAAATGTAACTCTGTCCAAGTTCCTACACTGTAGCTGTTGTTATTAGGTGAAATCGAAACATTTGAAATTACTGAATCTTCCTCAGACAGTGAAATATACACTCAGCAGAATTCACCAGTTCTTTACTTTTGTTTTGTTTGAATGTCATGATCACTGCTTTATTAGAAAATAAGAGAAAATTTAGACATATGTTAATAAAACAATTATAAAAAGCATCAAGCTTGCTTAATTATACCTTGAATAGATAGATTCAACATGTTCAAACTTCTACATTTAAGACCTTCATTCCGTCTAAAAATATTAAAGAAGAGTATTGATTACTTCTTACTGGTGTATTATCTGTATATATCTCTGTTTCTATTGAAAGCATAAAACTCCTTTCATTGAAATCTGATATTTTCAAGTTAGTTTTTCCCCATTTTTAAACTGAGATAAACTATATTTCCTGTTCAGTACCTCCAAACAAATCCCATTTCGCTCTTGCTCATCTTGATAATATTTTGAATTAAAGAGATGTAGATATAAATCTGACATCAATCATTGCATCACCAGTGCCCCCTCGCCCACTACCACGTATCGTCTCTCTTGTTAGATGACTCATTCCTTTCTCCGGCTTCTTTCTTGGACTCTCTTTTCAGCCGCTCCTCTCGGACTCTCCTTCTTCCTCCTCCGTGTTCTTTCTCTGTCCTCTGCTCGAGGACAGAAATAGACAAAGTAACTGTTGTTTTTCTCCTGTCATTCAAATGGAAATTCTAATCTCCCTTTAAAAGAAAGTAGGTGGCGGGGGCCTGGGGTTGCGAGTTGGTGGAGAGGAACACCGAAGCAAAGTCCAGAGATGAGCAAACAGATGAAAATGATCTGAAGTGAGAAATGAGGGGGGGGGGAGTTTCATCCCTGATTTTGGTTTAAAAGTAATAACAGGAACTTTTTATGCTTATTGTTTCACACAGAGATTGCTATTAAACAATAAAGATCTACACACACTGTTATTGTGGCTTCATTTAATACTGGTGTTAGAGTTTTGACTACTTTAAATACCCTTATTCCATTCCCTGTGCCTGCTTTAGTTCACGACGGTTGCCAATCTTTCATAGGATATGAATATGTCTCTGCATTGTTTCATAAGTTCATATTAAATGAACAAATGTTTTTTTTCTTTCTTAGGTCCATTTCATCAATCCGAGGAGAGTTGGTACCGTACTTGGTGCGCAAACAATTTTCCAAAACCCCCAACAGCCAGAAGGTGAAAGAAGATTTGGAGGATCAGACCCAGAAAAAGAATGACTGCTCTACAAACCACGGTTGGTGATTTCACTGAAATACCACACCACACATCAGAATTAGATCAGAATAACATTTAACAGCCTCCGTGTCATAGCCGATTTAAAAAGGAAAAAAAAAAAATAAATCTCACAAACGAACCAAAGGAGTTGAGTTTAATTTTTTCCCCTTGCTCCTCTTAGAGCTGCTCATCTCATCGCGGGACGAGCCTCTGCTCCAGCTGGCCCAGGAGCGGTCCTGTTGGAATGACCACCGCGGCGACATGAGTGAGGCCTACCACGGAGGAAAGCTCCGCTGCTATGTTCACATTATGGAGCAGGGTTTGTGCTACCGTGTTAACACTCTTGCTGCCTACATAGAGGCAAACAGGCAGGTGAGTCAGAGAGTTGGCCTGCTCATCTGGTGTCCACATTCCTAAAGAATTTGCTCTACTATGTTTGATACATTCCACTGACCACTGACTTGGTGGCAAAGTTTCCGTCTCTCTCCCATCTCTGACGTTTTGACATTCCAATACAGATTTTATCCGATGCTGATTTCGATTTTCAGAACTTTTAAGAAGGTATAAGAGCAGCATTTAAAACATTTTAAATACTTTGAGCAGCCATTAATTGTTTAAATTAGGAGCTGAGACGATATTGAGCTATTGTGATAGAAGAGTAGCCACAACAATGTAATTAGGGAGGTGACATTTTAAATTTACTTTAGGATCTTCTATTAGCAGTTAGCACTGCTAACCAGCGTTAATAAAAAACAGTAACCCCAGAAAATACTTTTCTTAGAAAACAGCATTTTCCAGGAAACAGAATAATTTAGTGCCTTCGAAAATGTGTAGATCCTTATTTTAACTGTAACATTTGCAAAAGACGATCAACATTTCCAAATCAAGCTTGTTCACTTTAAGATGGAGGTTTAAGCTCAAAAGTATAAAACAGAGAAACTTTGCTGTACTCAGTTTAGCCTTTCTGTTAGTTCTTGCGAGTGTCTCTGTTGCTTGATCTCTGAACCCTCAGTGAACTCTAGAAATGCCATAGAAAATACATTTTCATTTTAAACAGCTTCCCATGCAAAAGTTCTTCTGCTTCTTTAACACCTCGCTGATATTGAAATAGCAAATATGTGTTCTTCTGACAGTGACGGTATCCACACTGAAGAGTGTTGCTGTTACAGTGACCTGGTAACATTTTTGTTTCCAGTCACATTTCAGGCCAGATCAAGTTAACAGTGTCTGATTAGAGTCACCAGTCTTTTTTTATTATTATTTACTATTAGATCTTGTTGAACTTTGGGATTTGGTTTCTAGATGTTTTCTACTATTTCATGTTTTTCTCATATTGGTATTTTTTTTTCTTATAATTAGGCCCCAAAGCTTTTTGAGGAGCCACCAGTTCACCCTTCTGCTGTCATTTCTGAGAGATGTCAGGTAAATGTCATGCTCCCGTTTCCAAATTTTAATTGTTTGAGTCCAATTTGTGCTTCACATCAATGTCTGTATTGTGTTTTATTAGGTGTACTTAAGAATAGATTAACTGTCTGGGCTCTTCCTGCAGGTGGGGTCAGACAGCATCATTGGGGAACGGTGCCAGATAGCAGAAAAGACTTCCATAAAAAGATCAACTATTGGAATATCCAGCAACGTGAAAGAGAAGGTCAAAGTCACCAACTCCATTGTTATGCATTCGGTCACCATAGAGGAAGGGTGAGAAAACACACACTCCTTTCCACTGGTTCTTTCATCCATCCATGTAGTCACTGTTTTTTTGAAGAAGCCAGGTTCCACAGACTGATCACAGTAGAGTTGCAGTGGATTTTAGACTAGAAAGAGGGTACAAACTCTATTTAATCCTGTTTAGAATTAGTTATTAATTATGTTACACTATATATATTATAATGTATAATTTCTCTTTCATTGCACATTTTTTTCAGAGTCTGTTTTGCTACAAGTTGTGTGTTTGAGTATTATACAAATGCTAAAGTGCATAGTGACCAAATTTTAAAAATTAAACATTATATAGTTATTTATTTTTGTCATAATTTAAAGTAAACTGGATACACATGAACTTAAATGTTTATAAATGCATCCATGATTCTGTCAAAATGTCAATAAATCCATAATCAAGGCTCACAGTAGATTTAATCGCAGTTGTCATCACAGATTGATTCTAGATTTGAAATGCTACTTAGAAACAGGCAGTAAAAGGACATCTAGTAATCACATTGTTTTTACATTTTCTGTGCGGTCCCTCAGGAGTTTGTGTGGGGTCCAAAACTATATATATATATATATATATATATATATATATATAAATAGTATATATATATATATATATATATATATATATATATATATATATATATGTATATGTTGGGCAGATTCCATGGCAACATCCGTTCTGACAGTGAAACATATTTCACTGAAATTGTATTTAGTTGAGAAGGACCCGACTTATTTATAGAGCAGTGGTTCTTAACCTGGGTTCGATCGAACCCCAGGGATTCGGTGAGTCGATCTCAGGGGTTTGGCAGAGCCTCTGCCGCGGTGGTAAAGACACACTTGTGTAAAGTCGTGATGACGCGCCGCTTTGCCATCACTTGCTGCAGAGGATCACGTTACATTGCTTAGCCAATCAGAGCTGCGGAGGAGCACCGATTGAAGGAGCTCCACTCTCAGCATGGATTTGAACTTTTGTCTTTAATTACTTCAGCAAAGCTCACAGTTTTGACCAAATTCTATAGTCTAAATCTGCTCCTAATCGCATCTTTTTGGGGTTGGTACTGCCTCTAGTGGTGTGGGGTGGTTACACAGCTAATATAATTACATTACTAAATCAGAATACCGCAAATATTTTGTGTGTCGGGGGGTGGTGTTGCAATAAGAAGGGTTCGGTGAATGCGCATATGCAACTGGGGGGTTCGGTACCTCAAAGAAGGTTAAGAACCACTGTTATAGAACATGAATTTCTACCCAACACTAATTCATTACAAGATTGTAATATGGGCTAACGTCCATCGTAAGTCTATTTTAAACCAATTTGTTTGACTGCAGTAGAGTTAGCTCCACCCACCAGCTCTCTTGGTTAAACCTTCACAGATAATATAAGTTCCTCGTGCTGCCTTTTTTTTCTTTTCCAGACATTGTTAAATTCTTAAAAAGTATTAACTTTATTATGTAAATTCGAAGGACTCCAAAGCAAGACCGACGCTCCGTGACAAGCAACATTTTTAAACCTCAAAAAGTCGTCTCAGCTTTGGAAATTACAAGAAGGAAGTGCCGCCGTACAGAGAGCAACAGTAGCTACAGTAGAATTAGTATGTAGATTGATCTGTTCAGTCTCTTAGCCAGGAATCTTTTTGGAAGGAGAACTCAACTTGGCCTCTATTTCGGATTTTAATGCACTCATTCACAAGGTCTTTTCCTTTTATCTCGATTTCTTACTCCTCCTCCCTTTCTTTTCACCGCGGCCCCGACGCCATCTCCCTTCTCTTTCTGCCTCCAACCATCCCTCCTTAAGCTCTTTCAGGGAGCCCGGCCAGCCAGCGCGGCGACCCTCATCACGCCCGTGTAGGTGCACGCACGAGGCCATAAAAGAATGAGAGACAGGAGAGAAGGGAAGAAAGGAGCGAAGGGGGAAAGCAGGCTACCACGCAAGAAAGAAAATTGCAATTCTTTCTTTTATTGCTTTGAGGACATAAGGACGGAGAAAGAGGGAAAGAAAGAGCCAGTATGAGGGGATTAGCAGACCCCAGTCATGTCGCTGAAACCTCTTGCATTTCTGATTTCTTTGTTTGGAGCTGACCAGAGCTTGTTGACAAAGCACTGCGTGTTTGGCAGTGGGGTTGGGGGGGATAGTAGGGGTCAACTTTATAGGATGGGGGCACAGGAGGTGGGGGTTGATGTGTGTACGTGTATGCGTGTGTGTGTGTGTGTGTGTTTGTGTAATAGGGAGGGAGGATATGGGGGTCATGACAAGGAGGAGCCCTGGTGTTAGTAATTAGTGGTGTTTCAGCTCCGAAGCTTCTTTGGTGGTCTCCCCTTCTCTGTAATGTTACAAAACTCTGAATGTTGTAATCTCCCATCACCAACTACCACCGCTACCTCCTAGGTAGTCCCTTATGCGCACACACACCCCAACACATGCACGCGCACGCACACAAACATCTCTCCTGTTCCCATCCTGGTCTAACCACCTGAATAAAATGGGCCAATACAAACCTGTCTGTGTGTGAGGTACGGGCAGCCAAGTGTGTGTGCGTCACTGCCCGGGCGAGACCCACGTGTGTTCTCCACTTGGCTCCCATGGCCTCTGAAACACACACACAATCACATACACACATTCTGTATCTCACACGCTTGCACATACACGCCCTTTATGGTTAGCCGGGCGCTGGACACACAGGCACCGTCTGTGCGTCGCTCCAAGAATTTTATGGTGATGGTTTGGCTGAATGAGAGCACGCACGGCGGGTTGGCACGGCCCGCTCAGGTGGAACTGCAGCACAAGATCTGTAACACAGGCAAACACACACGCGCGCTCTCACACAGCACACACCGTTGTTTTCACAGTAGCCGACATTAATGCTAATGTCATGTCATTAAGCCCAGTCGATTGGATGTTTCAGAGTTTTCATAGCAGGTGTGGAGGTGCTTGACGACGAGGGGGGAAAAACTCTGAGGTCTGTCCGTTCGGTTCGCCCTGCAGCTGTGGGAGGAAAACTGCGGATAAATGCTCTCCGATGTTTGCAGAGAACATGCAACCGAGTTTGAAAAGTATTTCAGCGCTAACAGGACATTGACTCACTTCTTGCAAGTGCTACGTAAGCGAAATTTATAAGCGGATTTAGCTTTATAACTCTCAAGTTACTTCTTACGGGGTTCCTGTTCAATCTTGAAAAGTCTGGAGAAGTATGACATTTGATTTTTATCACTTCCCACATCTGTGCAAGGATGGAGGGGGGGAAAAATAGAGTATGGAAAATGACTTGATTTTCAAACTGCTTTCACTGTTATGTGATCTGACAGATAAATCTGAATCACTTAAAGGATTTTATATGCAAATGTTATTTATCTTTGCTTTGCCATAATCGCGCCTTAAACTGTCAACGATCTCTTTGACATTTTTGATGTAAGTGACTGACTGACAGAGTTGTGACATACTTAGATAAGGAAAACTGAACAGGAGAAATATTTCAAATCTAGAAATTTAGAAATTTAAGCCCGGAAAAGTAGGAATTTCTTGTGGAAATATCTGAAACAGGAGGAAAATCTTTAAAGAAGTTTTTCGCCACACTTATTAAGGCAAAGTATTGCAGAATAGACTAACTCAGCTGTGACCAATCACAACCAAAAGTCTTCGTTTATTTATTTTTTTTACTCCACCCAATCCCTTAAACATCTGTTTCCACTTCGCTGCCTTCCTACCTGACGCAGTTCTGATCTGTTGGTGTTCACTGTCCCCCGTGCCTGGATGCTCACCTCTAAACACTGAAATTTATTCACATATGAATCCAGCAGCCGTCCAATTAATAAAAATGTGTGTGTTTGATTTCTAGATGCAATATCCAAGGCAGCGTAATCTGCAGTAATGCAATCATTGGCAGGGGAGCCGACCTCAAATATTGTTTGGTGGGAAACGGACAACGAATTGAGCCAGAAGGTGAGACGCAACAACATGAACACACCCAAAGTTTAAAAAAAAAAAAAAACAGGCTCTGAATAGGTTCTTTCTTATTCCATTTCTTACTTACCCTGTGTTGTTTTAGGCTTGTTTTCAAATTCTTTATTTAGCAGCATATTATTACGCCCTGTATCAAAAGGCACTTTTGTGACATGAAATAGTGATGAAGCAGTTTCCACTGGATGCTCTTCATTGAGTGTGATATATTGAATTAGAACAGCCAACATTTTAGTTGCGGAACATCAGGAGCTCCTCATAGCATTTTTGCAAAATAAGTAGTATTTTTTATTTCTTTTTTTTGTAACATGTCTTTCACAGCCAAAAAAAAATATTATTTTTCCACTTTGCTGTTGCAATTGTCATGAGATCCAAGAGTGGTTGGAAATTAGAGATGTGCCCATCTGGCTTTTCTTGGTGAAAAGATTAGTCCCATTTATTCATTGAAGTATATGTCATTCAACTTGTATTTGTAAATGTACACAAAAGAGTATATATTATTTGTGGAAGTGTTTGTTGACAAGTTTTAATTATTCTTAGATTTTGAATTATTAGTTTTGATGTATTTAGTTAAATTAAAACTGTTTTTCTGTGATTGGTCTGATCATCAATTTGAGCCTAATAAAGGGAATATTGGCCAATACCGAAATCCGACAGACTAATTGATGCTTCTACAGTTGAAGTGTATTTGAGTGGCTAAAATAGAGCCACTAAAGATGAATATAAAATTTATAAAATACCAATAATAACTAACAGTATAAAATTTATCTCTGCCAATGGGTTGACGGAGATAAATGTGTCAACCAACAGGATGTCCTACATACTCAAGTAGTTTTTGATGCATAAATGAGGATAGCTTTATATGTCATTCACAGTATCAGTCACTTTCAAAACTCTCTACCTATCAAAGTGCCTATAACACATTAGTTTTACTAATATTAATTATTGCCCTTAACATGGAAGAAAGAAAATCAGCAGGTCAGTCAAAGGATAATGAAAGTTGTTATAGCGTCTAGGAAAATCCCGATCAGTTAATTTCTGTAAATGTAAAAAAATCCAAATCAAAATGTATTTGACCTTCCAATATACTCTTTTTTTCTAAATACTGCCTGTTTGCTGACGCCCTGTGCGTCCCTCTGACTGACTCAGATAAGGTGTTCATGTATGTGTGTAACATTCATTTATAGGTGCCAAGTATTAGAGCCAGTAAGGAAAGTCTCTTCTTTCTTAAAGTCCGATTTGTCAAAGTTTTTTCTTTTTTATTTCTTTAATCCTCTTGTTCCCAGAGTTAGCGCTGTGCGTGTGTGTGTTTGTGTTTCTCTATATATGTGTGTGTGTGGGGGGGGGGGGGTGTGCGTGTGTGTGTTACATTGATGGAGAGGTTAGAGAGCACGGCCAGAACAGGACCACCCAGAATTCAACAGCAGCAGCCTGCAGCCACACACACACACGCACACACAGCACAGCACACACACGCATGCACACACTTTTAACTTGTGAACACTTTAGAAAGAGTGAACAAGCTATAGGCTACCAGACTATGAAGCCTAATTGAGTGAACAACAGGGCGCACTGAGCAGCAACAGTTTGAATTTGAGCTAAAATCTCCCTGAAATGAAACAGCTGAGTCCGCTCTGAAACAGACGGCGCGATTGCTCTGACAAAGTTTATCTCACTTCTGCTTTTTTTTTTTTTTTTCTGTTGTTTCGTTTTTATGTAAATGGTTTTGACAACATTTACTTTGAATGTTCAGTCACGGATAAATCTCTCTTTTTCTTATAAAAGTGCCTTTTGATCTTGTTGATTTTGTTTTATGTTGCTTTATGGTGAATATAAGCCTTCGTACGAAAGTGAAATTTATTTCAATAACTCAAAAACTGCAGTCAGCATACAAACAATGATTTATAAAATTAAGTTGGTGCCCGTTTTCGTCGTCTTTGGTATCAGTTTCAAAAGATTCAGTCTTCGATTAGATTACTTTATATAAAAGTTAAAATGGCACATAAAGCTTTCGTCTCCTTTTCTCTGTATTGTTGTAATGTTTGAATAAAAGATAGCTCCTTGTTGCCAATCTAGCTGTCTGACCGCAGGCTGTTAAAGACATTATACACTCACCCTACTGCTGAAGCTGTTAGCAGCCAAAGACCACCATGACAGCCTGACACAGACACACACATACGTTGCATTCACAATCGTTTATCGCCTGTTGATTTTTCTTCTTTCTTTTTTTCTTTTTCAAGGCTGAATACCTCATCTCTTTGTGCTTTGATGCACATTTTTACCAACACCATGAAGAAGACAGAATCCCTTTCATGTCTTTTTATCCTCAGTTTAATATGGCGCAAATCTGTTTAAAATAAAGTCCCAACCGTCAGTATTCGGGTAGATGTAAAACAGCCGAGCATCCTCTCTGCTTCCCATCCTTCCTTCGGCTGGAGAAATATGTAAACACAAACTATATCGGCCATTGGAGACTTGTCTGGCTCAAACAGCATATACTTTTACTCTTTTACACTCCAGTCACTCCCCACCTTTCCTTCCCTTCCTTCTCCTGCAGTCCCATGCTCCATTTGTCCTCTCCTTTCACACAACAGTGGCTAAGCTCATTCTGAGCAAAAGATTCCTTCACACTAAAACCTGTCTGTGTGGATGGAACATTGCTCCCTGCCACCATTTGTTTTGGATCAGCACCGGCACTCGGTGGCGGAGGGGGCTGGAGGTAGGAGAGGGCGCCGACCCAAGGAGGAATTGTGACTGCACTCCACGTGTTAGAGAAGTTGAAGGTTAAAAGGGATCGTCACACATTTTCTTTTAGTGCAGCAGTTAAAGTTGAGATATCGGGACTGAATAAAAGTTGTAGGATCGCACACAGTGGACTTTCTAGTTCTAATCCACTGTAAAGATTTCTCTTGATTTCATCGTGTCGAAATAAATTCATTCAGTTATTTATTGTGCTTGTTGGGACTGTAGTAGTATGGGGCAAAAACAGCTTTGTGAGTAGAACTCATCATATTTGGCAATGTTTGTATCACAGCCAGTTTTCATATTATGCTGATCTAAAGCTAAATTATGAATTAGTCCTGGAGCAAGATCGCTGCTTTTGTGCTCCTGGACACAGTTTTTCATGTTGTGTTTTTATGCCGAGGTCTGACCTTTTTGCTGTTTGAATCTGCAAATTACAATACAGAAATCTATCATCAATATTAATGATTCTGTTATTGGTGACTGCTACCAAAACATAGGGGTGACCAACCTTTCATCATGTGTTCCCCAAACCTTTGGAGTAGCTCACCACCAAATATCTGAAGCAATCTAACTGCATGTACATTTTCTATATTTGAAAGTTATTTGAGGCATCTTAATTTTATTTCACCATTTTTTTTCACCTAATTACTTACTATTTATTCTATTGTTTGGCTAAATTGTCAATTTCTTTGACCAACCTTTGTGGGGGGTTTTAATTGTGCTACTACATAAATGTTGCATTGACGTACTAATTGATTCGTTGGCTATCTGCAACTTGCATGAAGAAAATTGAGCTGTAAACATCTACAAAGGTTTAGTTTCAATCATTTGTTTGCAAGAGGCTTGATCTTGTGCCATCTATTCATGCTGTAGTTTGAACTTGCAGGTGTAAGGAATGAGAGAAGGCACAAAACCTAGCTGAAGTTTTTTATTCCTCATGTT
Organism: Poecilia reticulata; assembly: GCF_904066995.2. NCBI lineage: Eukaryota > Metazoa > Chordata > Actinopteri > Cyprinodontiformes > Poeciliidae > Poecilia > Poecilia reticulata. Next base: position 14,883,094 of record NC_088846.1, on the reverse strand, counting down.
TTAGAGAGCACAGGGTAAACATGTGACTACTATCATGTTTAAAAGAAAAGAATGGACAAATCTAATAAAAAGTAGTGCAAGAAAGGTAATTTTAGAAAGCAAAGCAGACAAAGGAAATGAAGATGAATAAGTAGCTGAAAATGAATGTGATGCACTGCTTTAAATTGATATATATATTTACATATATTTTTTTATTACAAGATAACTTATACGGTGGTTGTAATACGGATTTTTGATAGTTGGGAAAAATATTCCCAACAAAACATCTTTCTCACTAAAGCACAGCAAAGATAAGAATATTATTTTTCATCTGCTCGGACTGGAACGTTTTCTGACTGTGTAGTTGAAAATAAGTATGACTGACTCACAAATGGCTCAGAGTATAATGCATATTGTTGCAGTGGTCATTTGTGGTGTGTTTACTCTCTCATTTTCCCCCCCCAGATAAATCCCTGTAAACATCACAGCAAGTACTTATTTTTACCTTTCACCTGTAATCTTCTTCTCAGCTGAACGGACAAATGAGGTGATTGTCGGAACGGACCAACTGATGGAGATCTAGCTTCGTCGCAGAAAAGCCGAAACCTCACCTGTTGACCTGAGAGCAGCAAACCTGAGAGTAACTGACTCCAGCCGACTGTCCAATCAGAAGCCTGGAAGCTGCTGGACAGTCTGGGAATGTTTTTTTTTTTTTACAATAAGTCTGAATAAAGACAAGTTGACTTGAGTGCATGGATTTGTGTGTTGTTGTCTTTTTGATTTTTCACTCTCCTCTAACGCCATGTACAGCTAATGACCAACTTTAATTGGCATATCTTGGCCATCCTGTCAGCTATCCTAGCCTTCATCAGATCATTTCTGTCTCCTCATAGCAGCTCTCAATTACTCAGTTTACAGTCTTCCAGAGGGAGGAGCGTGTGCGCGCACTCACACCATCGCGTCCATGCGTTAAGGTGTTTACACACGCACGCTGTGCAGCTGTGAGCGCCAGAGATGGGGAGGAAAAAGGCAGTGGGAGGGGTGACCACAATGGTGTGTGTGTGTGGGGGGGGGGGGGGGGGAGGGGGTTAAGTTTATTTGTACACAAAAATGGTGTATGTGTCGGGCCTGGACCACCCAGCTCGATCGCGTATCAGTTAACACCGATGCCCCACCCTGACGCACACTCGCTAGCCCGGCGCAGGAGGAAACTGACTCACGGCTGATGCTTTTCTTTTTTTTCTTTTCTTTTCCTTCTTATTCTTGTCTTCCCCATCTGAAACTCTTGTCTGTCGACAGATTTATTGCATTCCATTGGTGAAGTTTTTTTTTCCTAAATTACAGATTAGAAGTTTCTTAAGTCTTGTAGGAAGGAGATGAGAACAGGGATGTCAGTGTGTCTGATTTACTCTCCCCTATTTCCTATTGTGTCTGTGGCCTTGCTTGAGTCACTTAGTCTCTCTTCATGCCTGGAAGCAAGATGTATGAGAGATATGTCTTCTACCTCAAATAATGTGAGAAATAAGCTATGCTGAAATATAATTGCTCTACATTTTTTTCTTGATTTAGACATAAGGATGTGCTATGCAATATTGATATGGTCAACAAAATGCAGTTAATTATAACTAAAATATAATTAAACTTCTTTAATGTTTTGAGAAGATTAAAATCATTGGCTAATGATAAAAGAGCAAATATTTGATTTAGTGTGGCAGGAAGTGTTCAACTAAGAATAATAGATGTATTTCACATTATATATTTTGAAGATGCAAAGTGCAACACAAAGTATCCTGATGCAGCTTTGACAGCTGTGGATCAGTTTGCCTCTTTGCTGTGGCGTGATATTTGTCTGGACCTAAGGAACCCATAATCACATTAAACTTTGCACCAAAAATATAAACATCTGAGATTAGTCTTTTTTTTTTCCATTACTACAAAAATTTCTTGGCAGTTCAAAACATCCCAGTTCAGTATGTGGGCTGTGCTCATAAAAAAAACTTGTCCTTGCTGCCAATACCAAACATCTTTTGGTGGATATAGTTTGATGGTGTGGGGCAGCTTCTCTCATCCTGGAAAAAAAGAGGTTCATCATCATCATCAGTGGAGATATCTAATTTCATAAAGAGACTAGGACCATCATATTACTGCTCACTTAGCAACCAAACTCTGTCCCCCCAGCTGGTCCAACTTGTCCCCACAGAGTGGGGTTCTAATGGAAACTACCTTCTGAATTTCAGAGTGGAGAGGACAGAATAGGCAGCCTGCACTAAACATTAACTAACACAACCACACTTACTTGCAACAAATTCATTAAGGAATAGGGAGGTGTCCCACATCAGTGTGTGACCAGACTTTACTTTGTGAATGTTTGCAATTCTTCCTATCACTACCTTAGGCCCCTCTTTGTTTATTAAATAAGTAAACTTTAAAATTGCTAATATGTCTCGCTTCCTCAAACTACACAATCCAATAAACTAAACCCAAATAAGAGTCAGTAGAAGAATAAGCCGTCTTGCTTTGGCAGAGAGTTCTGGTTTTCCAGCTCTGCTGTTCAGCCTGAGAATGTCAAATGTCACATTTAGTCTTAAAGCACAAAACTGGTAGAAAATATGTACTTGAGTCACAAAACCGCATGTTTCATTGCACTGGCAAACAGTTGATTTTAGAAAAGCGTTTTAATCTTTGAATGTACAGATTCACATGAATAAAGTTCATACCCTAAAAATAGTTTGGAACAAAAGGCAAAAAAACGGCAGAAGTACAACATGGTGTCGGAGCGAAACAACCAGTGCCCAACTTTGACAGAAAACTGAGCTTAATGTGGTTTTAGGTCTTACCACAGATTTATGTCCATGTTGTATAAGTGACTAAAATCCCATAAATAAAACACTTAGGAGTTCAGTTCTTTTGGACGACCACTCTGTAATTTCAGATTTTATGCATTCATTGATGTTCAAAAATTTCTTTTAGTCATTTTCTTTTTCAAGGAAACCTTTTTTGTTTTGTTTTTTACGGCTGAAGTATTCGCTTTTTTTTTTTTTTTTTTTACTTCACAGCTGTGCCACCAACTTTGCGTTGCCACCAGTTCCCCTGCCGGATTTTTATTTTTTCAAAACAGACATTGAAGTTGTCACTGCCTTTCATCTCCAAGACAAACCGAATGTACCAGCGAAAGAAAACATTTCCTACCTGAGCTTTAAATTCACAAAAAAAACACACAAAAAAACAACAGTCAGGATTCACTTTATCTCAGCTGGATTGACTTTTTCTATTTAAGCAATGAACCTCTCTGACCTCTCTTTCTGACCACATGATGAGAACTACACAGCTGGGTGTGTTTGGGTAGAAATGTGTATATTTGTACAAAAACCACAGAGTCCCTTCTGTACAATGCCATCAGGGCTGAACCTGTTTCTGCAATCGCTTTTAATCTGCTGCTCAGCAGACACCTGTAAGATGATGAAACCGTGCTGACGCATGGAGGCAAATACAAATCTCCCATGTTTTTCTAGGTTCACTTACTAAACCTCTGAAGTTGTACGTTTAGTGTTGGCATCAACAACATAAACACATGATTTGACTTGGTCAGGTGCATTTCCTGGTTTTTGTCATGTCTTCTTTTTGCTGTATCGTTTTGTGCGAAACAGTAATGTTTTGTGGGAGGTGATGGAAGCTGAAGTATGGGAAAATGGAAAACTTGCAAGATAAGAAATTTCAGATTTAAATGCAAATCCAGTAGCTGACACTTTATGGTAAGCTGAGCGGGGAACCGAGTTTTATTATCTTCATTGAAACTGCATGTTTTTAAACAAAATGCCACCCACTGGTTTGGCTGCACTTTAATGGAGCAGCTCATTTCCTACAGTTGGTTTGCTGCACAGGCATTTTAAGATTCGTTTTAGTCTAACGAGACAAGTCAGGGATGGTGTTGGAATGCAAGAGTCAACAATCTACTTTACTAGCACAACCTCAAAGACACAACTAAGCAGAACTAAATTACGTTGCACAAGTCCACATAAGAACATATAAAAAAAAGCTTCAGTCCAGTTTAAAAAAGAAGCACGTATAATAAATAAACAAATATAAAATCAGTCGTTGGTATTATCAAACAGCACAGGTCACTATATGCGATAGCATTACTGTAAATTCTGTTTGGTAAACTTTGCTCCCAGAAAAATGGAGATAAGAACATCCAGCTGGTTGGTTTGTAGTTTTAAAAGAACAGTTCCATACAGACAGTAAAAATGTATTACGGCACATTTTGTTACGGGGCTTTTAAGATTCAGCTATAATAATGAATATAATTTATGAGTGCATTTTCCGACACTACAACATTACAACACACAAAAAACATGGGTCAACAAAAATTTGCATAATGGACTTTTTACTATACAACTGTGTCATGAAAGACTTTGAGAAGAACAGAATAGAGTTTTTTACATATATGTTGGATCAACAATCAGATTTAAAAAAAACGTTGGATGCAGAATATGAGCTGTGTTCCTCTTGGCAGTGAATGATTTGAAACTCAAGCCATCAATGAATACGTATCTAAATATTAAAACTGAAATATTCTGAACAAGCGTTCCTTCACTGACGAAATAAAAACCTCACTGAGTCGAGAAGGAAAAGAACTAGACATTAGGAAGTCGTTAAAGCGACTCCTCATGTCTTGGTCTCTGACGCTTCATGTGCCCCATGCATGAAATCCAGTCTGCGTGATTTCCTGCAAGTGTGGAAATATAGAATAAAGAAGCTCAGTGCGCGATGGACACGGTGGCCCGATGAAAGGAGACAAAATGTGTGACACACAGACATCCACACAGACGCGCAGAGGTAGGGTGGAGTTTGAGTTCTGCTATGGGGATTGGTGCGGGGGGAGAGGTGGAGGGTTATTGCCTGAGTAGATGGGTGGCTTCATTGCTTGAGGGTTGATTGTGGGTGAGCAAGAGACACGCTCACACAGGGCGAGCGATCAGGCCACCCAAGTGGTAGTCAGTCAGAAACCTGCGTGTGTTTGCTGCTGACCCCTACACATTAGCACAACACTTCCTCAATTTGTCTTCTGTGTTCTTGGACCACAAATGAATTTCCACCCTCGTCCTTTTTTTTTTTTTCCCCCACACGCTACCTTTCAGGATGCTTACATCCTCCTTCACTGGCATCTCCACCAGACCCACCCCATCTCCAACCTAAACTTCTAAATGCACACACACACACACACACACACACACAGACGCTCTTTTGACAAACTTCACTTGCTTATGTTACTTGGCCAACAAAGAGAATGCATGAAGATAACAAGCTCATTGAAATGCCACAGAAACCCTCACCAGCGTCCCCTAAGCCAGATACTGCTGCCTGTCGCTGCAGAGCCCCCAGTTTGCTAATTAAGTCAGCACTGAGCCTCTGTTTGATTGGAATCAAGCCTTTTGAAGTGAAATTGCAGTAAGTCGCAAAAGATTGACCCGCTTGACACCCACAAGGTTCTTATTTCTTTCTAATCTGATTAGCACAAGTGTTGAGGCAGAACTCTGGCGGCACCGGTTGTTTTAAATTATTTGAAATGGACGCCCGCCCCCCTTTTTTTTTTTTTATCTTCACCAACATCTGATTCAATCTTTCTCTCTGTTTATAATCTCACATCAGTTACTGTTCTTTTAAAATACCCATATTCTGTTTTAATTCCAACAGGTCTAAAATGCTAAACAAAATTCTGATTATTAAAGGCAGATAGATGGATAAGTGGGTAGACGGATAGATGTGAAGCTCTGTGCTTTCTTTTAAAATCCACAGGTCCAAAGTTTGCATTACCACCTGCCAGTTGCGTCTGACAATACCTCGGTTACAACCGTCCCAAACAAAGACTTAAAGAAAGTGTGTTTCTCTGTTTCTTTCTGTGTTCTGTGTGTTTTGCCCCCAGAAAGGCAACCATTCATTACGATGACAAAGGGGTAAAGAAATGCATTATCATAATTAATCTTGTGTGAGACCGTGGGTGGCAGCTTCGATTCTGCTTCTGACTCTGAAGGAGAGTCTCAGTGCAGATTGCCTCCCTCTGCCGCTGAGCAGATTTTTGTTTTTTTTTGGTTTTTAAATTTGACAGACTATTTAATTTGACTCTTGTCTGTCTCACTGGTTCATATTTGGAAAGGCGACCTCATAAAATAAACTTAACAGCAACTAAAATGTCTCTATTATGACTGGGTGTTAGTGTGATAAATATTTTGTACTTTATGTTTTCTTGTTGAAAAATAGAACTGATGGAGAAAAAAATCATGATCTTTTCAAAGGAACACAAAAATGTACTTTTTTTCCCCCAGTTTTTGTATAAATGACTGGTTGGAACTTAAAAGTTGATCATGTACATATACTAAACACATATTGTTACTTTTCTCCTTTATTCCTTTTCCTCCAAAGTTTAGATACTTATACTGTGAGAGCTTGAATTTTTCAAATCTTAAATATCATCAACTCTTTTTTTATGGCGGGTTTGATGATGTTTCTTTTCTAATATTCTAAGATAAACTTTTTTTGTAAATGAACTTTTCTACAATATTTTTACTAGGCTATAAATGTAGTACTTATCAAAATCACAACAACGTTCCCTAGGACTTCCTTGGTTATGAGGTGCCTTCATGTAAACCCCCCCACCACCCCCCCCCATTACATAGCTGTTCTGAAAGCAATAGAAGAAATGCAGTCATGAGCAATCTCGCTGCTTCTGTGTTAAATAAACACTTTCTGGGCCCGAACAATCAGCGACTCGGCCGCTGGGAGACGGCTGAGTGCCAAAGCGGTTCCGTGACTCTGCTTATAGCGAATACAAAACCCGCGACGGACAGCAGCTCAAGCATGGATGAGTGACTGGATTGGTGGGTTCACTGGGGAGAGACGAAACGGAGAAATGGAGATTGTGCAGAAGGACAGGGAACAACGGGGTAGCAGAATAGGGGGAAAAAAGGGAGATGAGCATGATGGGAAAGGTTTGAATGCAAAAAAGAAGAGACAAATAGAAGAGGATGAGGCAGCGGAGGGGATAAACGGAGGAAGTTGGGAGAGAGAGAGCATCTGGGACAAAGGATGTGGAGAGGTGAAGGAGGGATTAAGGGTTTGTGTTTGGAGGCTAGGGAGGTGTGATGGCAGATATCTACACAGCGCATGGTCATCTCCCATGGTTTATTTATCCAAGGCCTCTAGACCAGGCCTCGGACCTCCCTGAGTTTGTTAGGCTTGAAGGGGCCCCTTACCACACAGTCCAATTCCTCACATTCCACATTAGCTCCCATTTCCAGCTGCCTGTTTGCCTCTACCACTCAACCTGACCCAACCCAGTCCAAGAGAAGCCGCTCCGCAGGCTGGTCAGCGCCACACTGGAAAATCCAGAGGGTCTAGAGACGGAGGGCGTATTTGTAGACATGTGGCAGTGACTGACAGCATGGAGCTGTTGGGCAGCAAATAATATCTGACATTAATTTAGATGCATTAACTTTAATAATAAAACACAATGTAATGATGGCAAATAAAAATGCTGGACTTGCTAAGACGATTAGAAATGTGAAATTACAATAATCATAGAATAATGTTATGAAACTGTCCTTTTTCTTACAAAGACACCTTAACAATTACAACGAGCTAAAGTTCTCCTAACTGCAATATGATACATAAAGTGAAGCACTTGGCAGTGATGGTCTTGGATGTCGGCAATGTGGCTTTCTGCCCAGGGCATCACAGCATAATGGGCAACACAAGGGGAGAAAAAGGTTGAAATATTAGTACATCCCTTTCATTATTTTAGAGTTATTATAAAATAGAGCTTAGTATTATCTGCCAATTGTGTATGAGCTAGGATCATATTTTCTGTAAATGTTTCTCATCAGTGTGAACAAATTTTCTGTGGTTGTTCTCTCCGCTAGTAACCGCAATAGACTTATCTAGAAGTGGGGCCCAAAATCAAACTGTACCCAGGGCCTCATTCAGTCTTGCTCTGGCCCTTTGTGTAAATGCTGTGAACGGCAGCAACCGAAGCATTATTCATTATTCAAACCCGTCCCCATATGTTCAATGATTATTGACGCTGGTTTGCGCACCAGGGTTTTTTCATTAAACGTGACTAATGAATGGATGCCGCAACTTTTTCAGTGGGGACAAAATAAATTTAACCACAGTTGAATATGTTTTGATTAAACTCATTTTTAAAAAAAGAAAAGAAAACCTGAAAGGGATTGTGTTGGAATTAGTTTGTTCTGATTTTATACCTCTTTTTCATAACTATTTGTTGGAGATATGTTACATTTTAGCCTTAAGTAAACTCTCATTTCATTTCATTTACAGGTGTTCACATGTTTACTCTTCAGCAAAATTGTCCGTGGCAAATTTGTTATTTGTAGACTTATAATTTTATAGTTTATTAATAATGCCACTTTACAAAAAGTGTCATCCCAATGTGTATATATGCTTGCAGATTTATCTCATATTATTTCAATCAGAAACCAGTCTTGTGGTCAAATTCTGATTTGACAGCATTCAGTTTAGTTGAATCAAAATCACAATGAGTTGATCATAAAATGCCAGTTGGTGAGAAGTTATACATTTAAGCATTGTTTGCAATCATAATGTAAAATGCTTTTTCAGAAACGCTTTTTGTCAGGTAAATAACTATGTAATTAAACTTAAAAAGTAGCAAATTCTGAATAAAATACAGGTAAAAACTTAGCATTTTCCAGTGCCTCTGTGAAACACTGTGCCAAGTATAGTGGAAACAGAAATAATAAATAAAAAGTCAGCATAATCCTATTTAAATGTATATCCGTCTCATTTCGCCACACTGAAGCCTGTTTTATTTTATTTTGCAAAACAGTGATGATGGAACCAGTAGTTCAACATCAAACTGCAACATTAAACCTCCACGCACCTCCATCGCTGTCGGCAAAAAACCCGGCTTCTCACAGCGTCACCTGTGTATGCAACAAATCGCTTCAATTTCAGCTCAGATTGTTTTACTGGCACCTAAAAGATTCCACATTAGCACCAGCCGCCTGACAAATGTTCCTCACGCCGGCTCAGAATGATGTTTAGGTAGAGAATGACTCTAATCGGGTTGTGTTTGTTCTTCACCCTCATACAGTCATAAGTGGGGCCAACGGGGGCTCGTATTAGCAGAGCACTAAAAATTAAGTCAGGTTTGGGAATGCTTTATTTTTTTTCCCCTCTTTCTTTCTCTCTGTTTCTTTCTCTCTTCTTGTTCATCACTTTACTTCTTTCTTTCTTCCTCTCCTTCTTCCTTTGCTCATTTCTTTCTTTACTTATTTTCTCTCCCGCTCTCTGCTTTCTGAACCTATGAAGTCATGCATGGTGAGACATGGACGTTTTCCAAAAACCTGCTTAGAGATACGGCTGTCACACTGAACCAGGCAGCACCGAGGTGTTGACAAAAAGGATGTGTGTGTAGAAAAATTACTACAGTACACACCTCCTTTGCTTACTTTTTTGTTGTTGTTGTTGTCCTTTTACAGGAGAGAACAGTTACATTTTTCTTTTGTAGATGACTTTGGGCCCAAGAGTAGGAAAGTTACAGTTATTGGTGCAAATTGCCTTCTGAAAGTATTAATACATCATAAATGTTTTGTAGAGTTAAAATAAAAATTCAGCGTATATCATTGGAGGTTTATGTGATTGACCTGCACAGAGTAGAACATAGCTGTGGAGTGGAAGGAACATTGACATTTTTACTGAAAGAAATAAAAAAATTAATTTGATGTAAGTTTGTATTCATCTTCTTTTAATGTGCAAAAAAAAAACAATTATGTGTGGCGGAAAATAAGTGCTGGATACAACCCTGAGGAGAACATTTCTATGGTAACGCATAGCTGTGGCAACATCATCCTGTGGAGATGCTTGTTTTTCAACAGAGAATCTAGTCAGAGCTGATGTCCCCAAATGCAAGAAGAAAACCGGTTCTGGAATGGAGTTTTACCTTTCAGCATGATAGCATTTAATGAAATAAGTAAGATCAGAGCATTTTTCACGCGGTAGAAAGGCCCAGTCAAAGTCCAGATGTGAATCCAGCTGAGAATGTGATGGAAAATCAAAAAGCTCATCTTTAAAAATGCTCTCCATTTATGTTTTGTATAAAACCGGTGGGCTAAAATGCCAATATCTATGACTTTCATTTAGCTGCTAAATCTGAAAACAATCTCTGATTCTTCTTCCAATTCACTATCAAACACTATTTTGTCTGATTCTGTCTCATTAATTGCTAATAAAATACACATAAGGTAGTAAAGTACCAAAATGTTATAAATCTCAAGGGGTCTGACTAAGCCCACTTTAGCAAGGTGCTGTTGAAGCACTAACCACAGCTGTCTGCTGCAAACTGCTCATACACCAAAGACTCAGATCTGACGAAAAAAAAAAAAAAGACAAAAAAAGACCTCCTGATTTGGGGATTTTGTCACAAATGAGAGGCTCTCCAGCCTTTTCACACATGAGATGGGCTACAGTGATAGGAAGAGTGTTAAAAGATCCGCAATTCCCACACACAAAACGTGCAGAGAGAGAGAAAAGAAAAACGGAATCACATGTTTACATTCCAGTCTGAAAAGCTGAATTAACTTTTCTTCTCTCGCTGATTGGCCTGCGCTGATGAAACAGCGGAGCTGAGAACTGTCTGCATGCATGCCCGGCGCTGCTGCTTCATCAATTGACGGCATGTGCAAACTGGAAGGTCGCTGGGAATGGTTAGACGAGCTCGAGAGGGCTTGTGCACGAGGACCGTGCGCGTGCGCGCGTGCAGAGTTTATTGAAAGAGTTCCTCTCTCTCCGTCCCTCCCTCACCCACTCCGCCCTCCTCCACCTCCTTCTCCCCACACCAGCCCAGGCAGCGGCAGCCTGGGTGGTCCCCCTCTCTCTCCACTTTGGTGAGCTGTTGCTTAGCAGCTAATAATAGGCGATGTTTGCAAAGTAATTTGCCTCTTCCTTGGCCAATGGGAGCCGGAGCACTTTTCCATCAAACCTCCCTTTTCAGGATTTGCCGAGAGGCGAACTTCTCCAAATGTTACCGCTACGGGATCGGAGTTAGACTTGACACGGACGGACTCAGACTGTTAGGCTTTCCAACTACTACTACTACTATTACTACTACTACTACTATTACTACTACTACAGCTCCTCTCTGAGACGCAGTTTCACCAACTCTCGGGACGAATGAAGACTGAAGGATCTATACGGATTTCGGCGCATAATGTCGGGATGGAGTTTCGAGACTTGTTTGGCTCCGTGGAAGAGTAGAAAAGCGAGTTTGTCGCCGGTGGTGCTGGATGCGCTCCACGTCTATGTCGGATTACTGCCTTTCCTGAACGTCGAGCATCGATTCCCCTTCGCATCGCTCCGCGCCCCGATCACTCTCTTTGGACTATGGCCGCGGATCGCGGGGTCCCAGGGTCCGGCGTCTTTGGAGATTTACCCCCGAGTTATACGCGCTCTCAGCCGCCTGCGCACACAGACCTGCAGCGGAGACCCAGCTACTGCCATGCCGCTTACGCACTTAAACAGATCTCAAAGGTGATGCATTTCACTCGCAGCCTGTGCGGGATTTACTCTCATTCAAGTCGGCAAAAGTGAATGAAAAAAAAAAAAAAAAAAAAAGCTTTCATCTGAACCCGATTTGAGAGTGCGTGTGTGAACCAGAGTTGGGGTTTTGAATTCCCTGTATAGAATCAGAATCTGGGTTTTATATATATATATATATATATATATATATATATATATATATATATATATATATATATATATATATATATATTATATATATATATATATATATATATATATATATATATATATATATCTTAGTTTTTCACTGGAAAGTAGTCAGTCTCATGCGATAGCAGCAGCTTGTTTGAATGGACATGCAGCGTCTCATTCATGTTTGTCCCTGAGACAAATCAGCAGCGGAGCGGCTTGTTTTGCAGCCGTGCACTGCGTGCTTTCCCCGGCTGTGCGCGAGCCAGCGGAGAGCAGCGCACTGGCCCCGGGTCTGTTTGGAAATGTGGTGGGTCCCGTAGAGGAATTCACTGATTGAGTTTGATCTGACAAAGCATCTTTGGACCGCCCGGATGCTTGGACGTGTTTCAGCACCGCTGAGAGAAACCACAACACCAGAAAGCTATGTCCTCTGCAGCAGCAGCAGTGACATTTCTAACGAATGGCTCCCACACCATGAGGCGGATTGGGCCAGATTTGAGTTAAACTGTTGAGGAGAAGGCGTTGAAAGGCACATAACAGAATGGTTTCGATTAGCCGGAACCCCATTTGTAACCGGCTGTTCTGTCAGTATGCAGGCTTTTTAGTTTGCACTTCTGCTCAGACACTGAATAAGGCTTGTTTGTTGCACTTTTGCTTTTATAAATATTTTTTTAAAAAACATAGCTGCCTTTATAACTTAAACATGTGCATCCAATTAGCTTTAGAGTATTTAACTTTACCATATGACTATGTCACTTTTAATACATAGGAATTATTTCCCCCCAACCCTAAATATCACTGGATACCAGCCTGTCCACTGAATGTATCTGTATATGGATAAAAAAACAAACAAACAATGAGTTCTAGTGCAGTATTCTTCTGTAGTCTTTAGCTAAGTTTAAAGTATTCGTGTTGGATCCTGTTTTTGAATGCAAGCATTCCATGATACATTATTTGGCCTGCATGTTGTAACTTTGTAATAATGTCCCTTTCTTTAACCCCTCCAATCCTGCCTGGCGTCCAGGGAAAGGCAGTAGGTCAGAAAGCTCCTCTGTGGATCCGAGCGAGGTCCCAGGCCTTCCTGTTCTCTCTGGGCTGCCACATCCAGAGGCACTGCGGGAAGGTGCTCTTCATTGGACTCTTGGTGTTCGGGGCTCTGTCTGTGGGACTCCGGGTGGCAGCCATCGAAACCAACATCGAGCAGCTCTGGGTGGAAGGTGAGTTTCAAGAGATGTCCTGTTTAGAGAGAGGGCACGGAGGAGGAATGATGGTGAAATTCTTTACTCGTGCTGTTGTTTGTTGGGTTCAGGTTCCACAGCTGCTGTGGGGGCGTTGAGGCTTGACAGATCCAGCTTTTTTTTTCTTTTTTCTTCTTTTTTTTTACTAACAAGAGTTTGAATGACAATAATGGCTGGTGAAAAGATGCAGGGTGGCCATATTAGTGTCACCTTGGTGCCATGGGAGGGAGGGAGCTAGGTGACAGGGCCTCTAGTTTGATTGGCTGATCTGACAAGAGCAGAAGCACAGTTGAGGATTTTGATGAATCAAAAAAGATGCTTTTCGCAAATTTGTTTTTTTATTGTTGTTTTTTTTGTGTGTGGATACATCCATGTGTATAGTTGAATTGTTGATTGTAATACACCATGAGGATAGCCTTTTCTTTGAACTCGTGTTCCGATTTGTTTGTGCAGCGTTCCCTGAAAACAGAATTCTGACATCTCGACTTTAAAAGGTTTCTGTCAGGCAGGAACGTACTTTTGCTTCTGACCATGAAAGCTCCCTCATAAAACCCTCCTCTTCTCATTCGTCTGTGTTTTTTAGATGTAAGTTCATTTTCAGAGGCAAAGGCAGCCTCATTTAGTTTTTCACACTGGCCAAATTCCTTTTAAACCCTCAGGCTTTCTGTGCCGGGCCTGATCCCCGCAGCAGATGGGACTGTGTGAATGGTTAGCCATCTTTGAGGGCTCTGACCCCTCCCCCCCCACCCTCTTCCAGCTCCCTGTGTGGTCCCTAACTATTCTTGGATTCCATTCAACAAGAGGCAAGCAGGCACCACCTCCCTGAACCCCCCACGTCCCCACCCCCGCCTCCTCCTCCTCCTCTCTCCTCCCTAGTTCTTCTCTCTTCCTAGTGAGAAGGGGAAAAAAATATATAAGTGAATGCAGCTGAAGTTTACCCACCTGTTTTGCACACTCTAAAAGCGCCACAGCAGTTGGTGAATATAAACAGACTCTATAGGGTTTTTTAAGCCCACCATGTCACTGGAGGACAGGAACAGGCGGCTCCCACAGGACCCGGCGCGGAGGTGTCGGAGGAGTCTCCCCCACACACTGCTTGGTGTCGGGAGACAAGTGTTGGGAAGCCTGTACGCTTGACTTGCACCGGAATTTAAATATGCTCCTCTGGGGCATGCTTTTTTAAAAAAAAAAAAAAAAAAGACTTTCTCTGTTAAAGTTAGAAGAAAATTATCAGTCCGAGGCTAAAGGAGAGAAAATGTACATTTCTGAAGAGAAACAGGAACAACAGAACGATTTGCCACTGTTTCTAATTGCTTCGGTTAGTGTAAATCTTTGGGATTACCTCTCGAGCTAATTGGCCGAGCTGCCCACTTAAAGGAGATGTTTAGTTGTTTGTGTGCCAGTTGTTTTGCTGCGGGATTCAGAGAGCTGAACCAGGAGGGGAGTAGGAAGGGGTGCTGCTGCTGCTGCTGCTGCTGCTGAAAGGGAGCGCTGTGCCTTTAAGAGGCTGTGGCCATGTTTCTAAAGTTTCTGCCTGCCTTGTTTCCACCAATAGCCCATTGACAAAGCTGCTAGGGCCTCAATGGAGAGTAAAGTGGTTCGGTAACAAGGAGAGGTTAGTTCTCTCTGTTTCTCTTTCACACACACACAAACATAGAGCAACACACACTCATGCGCTATTGTATGTGAGCCAGAAAACATGAAGGGGTTTGGAGAAGGGGGTGGAGGGTAATAAAACAGCAGATTTCAACCGAAGAGACTCAAAATATTGTTGTGTCTCATTGAGTGGGTTTTAATGATGCTTACTGTGTTGCAGCTGAAAGGGAAATGCATGTTTCATCGCATTTGTCCTAATTTGTTCGGGGTTTCCTCGCTGGGAATCAACACTGCGAGTGTTGGCCGTGCTGTAGGTGCATGTGGTTCCCATCATATATTCAGACTTCTCAACACAAACAAACTTCTCATCTTTCTCACCTTAGACGTGTTCAGCTTGAGTTCCCGGCTGCGTTTCTGTCCGCCTGCCTCCGTTTGTGTGTGTGTGGGTGTGTGTCTGTTTATGTTTCTACCTGCTCTGTGAAGTCAGGCCACCGGGGCTTTTTTAATTGCTTCCTCCCTTTCTACAGGACCAAAACGCTGTGAAGCACAGCGGCCTGAGTCCGAGGAGGGCTAGACGTAGGGAGATGTATCAGAAATCTTGAAAGGTTTTAGCCGTCTTACTTTTAGTGGCTTAGATGTTTGTGGCTTGACTCAAGTATTGTCATGCATCTGCAACATAGCTCATAAGTAGGAGGATTGATTTTCACCCTCACACCTGGGTAGGAGAGATTTAAAAGCCGCAGCATCAGGGTGTTTAGTCTGTAAGAAGGATTACGACTGGATTCTGGTAATGCCTCACAGAGTTTGCTTTAAAATGAACCATTATGAAGACTGTCTCTTTTCCTTAGTTAACTAAGGACTAGAGAAAAGTCCCATAAAAAGTCAGCATGGAAAGAGAGGGAGGTAAAGACTATCCGCAGTCCAATAGAGATGCGCCAGCCAAGCTTTTCCTGGCCCATATAGATTGCAGATTTTCTATTTTCTGACCAAGTGGCTCTGATTTGGGAAATTAAGAATGCATATGTCAAAGCATGTGTCCCCCTAAAATTTCATCAAATTTTTTTATTTTTGTCCATTTCAAATAATTAGAACAAAATCACATTGTCCAGCACTCGAACGCTGTTCAAGAGAAAACTGTCCGATTCCGACGGCATCTCCAAGGTTTAAACTTTGAACTCTGCTACCACTTTTATACTATTTTGTTTGAGCTGATGCTGTGACCTGGTCAACAGTCTTTATTGTTCCCAAGCAGAAAGGAAAGATCATAAAAAGAGGTGCAGGAAGAAGACAGGGATGAGTAGAGACAATAGGGGGGTTGGGGCAGGAACAGGGTGGAAGGTTTATGGCCTACTCACACGTTTTCCCCTCTTTTTGCTGCTATTTTTTTTCCCTGACTCACTTTTAAACAAACATCAAGTGTGAGACTGTCTCCTGCATCTCTTCATTTCCCAGCAAAGTCGTGCCACATGGATTGCTTTCTTTTGCTTAAAGGTTTACCAGAATACAGCACATTCTTTTCTTACTTTGTTTAGATACTTGCCTTTTCTCCTTGTTATTCTCAATTTACAATGCGCTGTTTGAAAGACTTGTTTGGAAAAGAGAAAGTGGGGAGGGGGGAAGGCGAAAAAAAAAAAGAAGAAATGAAACGGGCTTTCACGTAAAAGAGGCGGTGTTTACTCTGACATCAACTAAACTCATCTTTCTTGGCGGGGCTCGGGTGAGCCATGACAGACATATACACAGACTCAAGCTGTCCAAATATGAATGTAGCAAGACAGGGCCCTGCAGCCGCGCCACATGTCCCATAAAAAGTCAGCGTGGAAAGAGGGGGAGGTAGAGACTATAGGGAGTATGAATGGGTGTGAATGCCCAGGGATGAAGTCCTGGTTTAGCTCGATGTGAAATCAGAGGGGATATGAGAAGATCAAGAACCGGATTGATCGGAATCAGAAAGAAAGAGCTGGTTTCAGAGAGACATGTCTGGATTTACGCAAATGAGCGAATGCACACGTGGGCATTTCGGGAGCTTGGAGCGGTTTTTCTAAACAAACCTTGAAGCGGGGCGGCAGGTAAATGCTATAATTCATCGGAGTGCACACAGCGGCCCAGTTCGGACAGAGAAAGGGAGCTCTATGAGGCATTATTGGAGGTGAATAGTGCGCGGCGGTGCCCCAGCTAAATAAATAAACTCCCAGCGTTCAGGGCCTGGGACCTCACTGGTAGAGAGAACAAACAAGACCAGAGTCAACCTGGGTCACTTCTAAATGTTTACTTCACCCCTTCCTTCCATCCTTCAATTCAACACTACCTCATTCCATCCTATTTTTCAGCAGCATCCACCGCCACCAACACACACGCACGCACGCTTCAGCAGACGGACCAGGACCACCCCCTAACAAATAAACACACTCAGAACAGAAATATATACATATGCAGATGACAGACACATGCTCACCTACATTTATTTTGTCTGCAGTCATTTTCTCAAGCTCAAACACCAGATCTAATCACGTTCACTGGCTAGTCAAATGTTCATGTTGGAAATATGGAGGGATACGCAATACTACTGGAATCTTATTTTATTACAATGCGATGATGTTGATGATACCTACTTTTCCTTCCCTCTCCTCTTTCATTTCCATTCTCACAATATAACCACAGTTGTCCACAGTTGTTAGCATCCCTGAATCTAAAACCTAGATCAGCTTTCAGTCCATCAAAGTCACTATGATCAAATATTTTTGCATCTTCGATTGTACATCAAATTTTGCGCACAATCCACACTTTGCCACGGCGGTTCTTTTGCGCTCTTGAATGCTGCAACGTTTCATATATTGTGCAGCTCAGAAAACATAGTCACTTACTATGTCTTGGTGCCAAATCTTAAAAAGCAACAACTTGGCAGTGGACGGTCAAGTCTCAGCCACACTGAATGCAATCTTCTTAGAAAGCAGGATAATAAAACCTCAATCAGAACACTGTGGCGCCCCTTCTCCTTTTGCTGGAGAGCAACCTTTGTCTCTGGTTTGCACGGTATAAAGCGACACCAGTCACCTTAGAGTTTGCACCATTTGCGTCTGTCTTTACACCACTAAAGTATAAAAAGTAAAGAGAGAGTGATGGAGACAGAAACTGGACATTTTCTTGGTACTTGGTAAGGGGAGGAAAGAAAAAAAAAGAAATCCTCCTTGGGCTCAATAAATTCATTTCTCATCTGAATGCGACCAGCAACGTGGAAAAATTTTGCTTTTCAGGCTGGGATGAATGTATGTTTCAACCACACATTAAGCAGTATTAGCGGTCAGTGGAGTGTCTAATGTGACTATTTTTCACAGTGGCCAAGACTGCCCATGATTAGCATAATTAGCAGAGGCAAGCCTATACATATGGAAATGGAAAGTGCCTAAATGCCAGCCGTGGTGGAAATTTATGTGTAGTGGCTAACACCACTGGCACATCTGAATAGAATGTAAGTGAAACTGATTTTCCTGTTGTTTTGGCCGTGGATACAGTTTCTGCAGGATAGGTGTGAAAAGCGAAGTGGGCAAATTACAATCAAGCAGAAGTGATGACTGTTGCTTTCTTGATTTGATGCAGCTTCTCTGCTAAAGCGCAATAGTATCCTTGATGACTCACAAACAGATACAGTGTATTTCTATAGGTAAGACAGCAACACGCCAGCTCCTCTTTCTCGCCCCCAAGCCTCACCCTCCCACAGACGGTTCCGGCATTGTTTTACGGGGCTGGGAAAGTTTTGGTCCATTTGAGGGAAAAAAGACCTTTTTTTTTTTTATTCTGCTGTTTGTTGGGAAACATTTGAAAGAAATTGAAGGGTTGAATGACAAAGGGTCTGCATTCAGTGTGGAGCCATACTGAAGGATTGTATGGAGGAACGGCCCATCTGCTGGGAGGCGCCCCGGCTGGGGGAACGCCATGGTACATGGGTGTTCCTTGGTCCGCAGTCTGGATTCTGGTGGCTCAGAATATAGAAAATACATAAAGTGAGTGTGTAGGGATGTTGCAAAGAAGGCCAACCAAATAGTGGTATGTTGGTCTGAGCAACATTTTTTTTTCCGAAATTTGTCATTTCAAAACAAACAGAGACTTCCTCTCTTTTGACACACTTTATAGATGAGACAAAAACAACAACTACGTATAGCAAGTGAAAGCATACATGCCACTTTAAGCCCTCTTCGTTTTGGGTCTTCCTCCATAACAGCGTGGGGCCTTTCAGGGGCCCCCTAATCCAGCTAATCTACCACACTGAAGTTTGAAGGTGGCCCGGTCTGACCTAGCAGGGCCTGGAACTGGGATCAGGCCTATAGATGGTGCGAAGATCAGAATCAGCTGTTTATAAAGTCCTGGCATCATCTTAGGTGTGAGAAGCCACACTGTTTTAGGGATTTCTTGCTTTTTGGAGGATCAGATGGAGAGAAAAGGACATGTAGATATCTGTAAAAACACACTACATTTGTCAATAGAAGGGTAGAAAACCTTGTTCCACAGTTTTGTTGGGTTTGTTATGATGTTTTCTTTCACTTTTTCAGTTTCTTGGTATCCAAACTGCTTTGAAAGCATCTGTGGTGGTAAGACTAGTTAACAAAGTTCATTTTGCACCAAACATGCTTCCACAAATATATAAGCCTTTAAAAAACACCACATACATGTCTTTCTTTTAAGGATGGTCTAAAATGTTTTTTTTTTCAATTCTGTTTTCGATCAACAAAACCAAAACCAAATTATGATTCCTTATCGTGAACGACATAAAATCACCGACTTTTCACGTGTTTTCCACACTCAAAAGAGCTTTCTTCTCAGGGTGGGAATGTTTCTGGGAGCTGTCTCTTTAAGGTTGTTAGGAACACAGGCTGAGTGGAGAGGGAGAGTAGGGGTAAAGTGAAAAAGAGCGAGTGGGAGACAGAGAAGTTCAGAAAGAGAAAAAGGGGGAGAAAAGGATGAGAGGAACAAGAAAAGGTAGAGCTGAGTTTACTCGAGCAGTAGTAAGCAGGGTCGCTGTGACACTCTGCAGAGTTCGGGTGTTTTGGGGCCGGACCTGGGGCTGAAGAACGAAGGAGAGCAGGGGAGAGGACAGACCGCCTGGGTGGTCCAGATGGGAGGAACGAGACACAAATAGCTATAATTTACTTCAGGAGGCCTGTAATTACAGAGCCAGAGTCTCTCCAAGCCACCCAGTTCCTGTTGGGATCAAAACCCCGTGTTGCAGAGGTTAGCATACGAAACGTCAAAAAAGGTTTTAACAGATGTCAGAAAGAGGTCCGCAAAACGGAAAAGCTTTCATTTGGTCGTAGCCATTTTTGATTGGGAAGCTGTTGGGGGGATGGACACCGAGTGGAGTCGAATCACGGATTTGCACCCAGTGGGATATTTCCTTGTAGCACAGACACATGACAGTGTGAAAAAGACTCTGTGACACTCACATGCAACTTTCTCATCTCAAACGGAGGTGACGATGTAACTCATTTGTAACGTGTGAATACATTCACCTAAGACTTTTGAAAGTCGCGTTTGTCCGATTTTGTCACTACGTGGCCTGATAGAAATAAGACATAATCCAAACAAGTTGATCGGGTGTTCGCAAATATAATTAAATCCTTGAAAGTGAAGCCTAGAAATATTAGACTTGTGTCTCCAAGGCCCAGAAATCCTAACCTGATCTCACACTTTAGCTGCGTAGTTTGTTTTTTCTTTTCTCCCCATCAATTACAGCAGCCCGCTCTGGGCTGGGGGGGGGGGAGGTGTGGGGAACGTGAGAGAGAGAGAGAGGGAGAGACAAAAACTAGACAGATGGAAAGATATAGCAAATCAGTTTATGTTAAAAGGAAAAGAGATAGAGATGCTTAACAATAGGGTGAAGCCATAACTGAGGGAAGCGCAGTGGAAGTGAGCAAAAGAGTGAAAAAAAACCTAATTTAACATGGTGATAGCCCCTGTTTCCAAACTTCTCTTCCTCGTCCCGTTTTTTTTCCCTCTCTCCCCCCACCTCCTCTCCTTGTCTTTCTCTCTCCGGGGTTGTCATGTAGTGGGACAGCGAGAGGGGCAGACAGGCTCTCTGTGATCCAGCGCGGCATGTTTCATGTCCACTTGGCACAGGCGCAGATCCCCCCGGCTGGCAAACTCTTTTCAGGGCAACCTCCTGTAATTAGGGGGCTGGGGTCTACCACACAGCACAGCATAGCTCTACTTTTCTTCTCTCTGTGTGTTTTTTTTTTCTGCTCCTTCTAAAATTTTTCTTGCCCATCACAGCTTCTTTTTCACTTAAATGTGTTCAACTTTCTTTATCTTCTGGTGTACCTTTATAGTCTTTTGGGCTCCTTACTACTCAGAAGAAGGGCATTTTCATGCAGTCAGTCTTGAATTTTATCAAGAAAAGCAACCCATGTGCTAATAAGGATGTTTTTTTTTCCTGCTGGTACTGAATATTTGAGTCCCTATTTGCTGCTGTAAGAGCTAAGGTAGAAGGTTTTTTGGGGCATCAGAAGCCTGGTCTTACTAACTAAGGGCACATCTGTTTCACAGAAGGAACCAATGAGAAGCCGTATTAGTCATTTCTCTTGGCCAGACGCTGCCTCGTGTGAAGTGCCTTCAAAACCAACACTGGTGAAGGCCAAGGGCGTTGGTCAATACATATATATTCATGTGCGTGTGTTCTTGTGTAAGTGTGTGCGTATAGCATGAAAAAAAAAAAAAAAAAACGCAATAGGCTGCAAATGTGCGCTTTTTTAAATCCATGAAGAATATCAAGCAATTTGTTTCTTTCTGTTTCTTTCCAGCTGGCAGTCGGGTGAGCACAGAGCTTCGCTACACCAGAGAGAAGCAGGGAGAGGAGTCGGTGTTTACCTCGCAGATGCTCATCCAGACACCCAAAGAAGAGGGCACGAACATTTTGACGCAGGAGGCTTTGCTGGTTCACATGGAGGCCGCGCTGTCGGCCAGCAAGGTGCAGGTGTCGCTGTTTGGAAAGTGAGTGGAGGGTTTCCACACATTTGCATGTATCCGTTGTAAAAACAAAAAAAAAACAGAATAAAGAAAGAAAAACTAACTTTAAACTCTTTTTCGTCTCTCACAGATCGTGGGATCTCAATAAAATATGCTACAAATCAGGAGTTCCTATTATAGAAAACGTCATGATTGAAAGGGTAAGTTGACAAGTCTGCTTCATTCCTTCAAGCGCACATTTCTCACGTGATTTGGTTTTAATTGTTTCCTCCTCCTTATTTCTCGTTCTAAGATGATTGACAAGCTGTTCCCATGTATGATAATCACCCCACTGGACTGCTTCTGGGAAGGGGCCAAGCTACAAGGAGGTTCTGCCTACTTACCGTAAGTCTCAGAATATTTGACCCAACAAAAACACACATGATAGAAAGACTCTGGCTGTCTCTGTGAGCTCCATCCGATCTAACAAGAAGTCCACAACTTGCAGGATGGAGACATACAGTTGGGCTTTGAGCGGTCTGTCAGTGGCTGCTGTGACTGACAGCGTTAGGCAGTAATAGAGTTCTTTTCGGGTCCGAAGAGAGGGAAGGGAGGAGGACGGGAGGGAGAGGGGGTGTTCTGACAGAGAAATTCAAAGAGAAAAAGGTTAGGGAGGGATGCGGCGAAACGAGGGAGAGGAGATGGCTGGAGCGGCAACTGCGTGGTGGGCTAGTAGTGCAGAGGGCGGGGAGGCGGTGGCAGTGGTGGTGGTGGTGGCGGTGGCAGGGGAGCCCTTTGGGTCAGACAATGGTAAGCATTCTTTCAGTTTACGATTGAGTGTCCATCAGTGCAGGGGCCCCAGAGGAGGAGGGAGATGGGGGCGGCGGCGGTGGTGGAGGGGTGGCTTTGTCAGCTCACGGCTAACACTCGGCATTCTCATGGTAATGCCCTGGGCTCCCAGCTCCCAAGTTGTCCAACAAATAAAATGGGCAGTATTCAAACCTCAAGTCCCCCGAGAAGGATGGAGAGAGGCTACAAGACAGTTAACAGTGGAGTCTGGGCGTATTCGCAGATTCAAGTTTTTTCTTTTCTTTTTTTTTTCAGTCCCTTTTTCTTTTTTGTGGAACAAAGTTCTCTTGAGAAATAGAGTTGCTGAAAGGGATCTCTCTCTTTTTCTTTATTTTCTCTCTCTCTCTTCTTTTTGTCGTCAGGAGTGATATTTTAATTGAGTGCGTACTTTGGAAAAAGAATGTTTAGATCGCAGCAGATGTTTCCACGCAAAGAAATATTTTGTTTATGCATCCGTCGGAGCTGACAGTGCCATGTTGCATGACAAGCCGGTGCATACAGAAACAAACACAGTTTCCCATCCTTTAGCATCTCCCAGTTGGCTCGTGTGATCGCACCAGAGTGGGAGAAGTGGGGTCTTTGATGATTCACACATCTTCCGAGCGTTGCTGTAAATCCACACGATGTTTGCGACATCTGTTGTTGTTTATTAAGTGTTTATTACTTGTGCTCTGTGCAGAGCTGAAATAAATCAGGAATGGTCACGCGGTGGCGATGCTTTTGTTTGACTTCTGGTTCAGACGTGTTTAATGAAAAAAAAAGAAAAAGAGAAGAAACACAGAGCACCAGATAGGAGAAAGAACAAAATCAGAGGGAGACAGATTGGGAAAGAGGGGGTGCAAAAAAAAAAAAAAACTTTGGAGAACCGAAAAACAGCAATCTATGAAAAAACAAAAGAGCCCAGGGCTGGTTCAGTCAAGCAAAAAGTAGCTGATAAAGGAGTGTCTTTGCAACCAGCAGCAAAATGGGAGCCTGGTATGTGGGAATAGGAGAGGACCTCAGGAGCCATTGGAGGAAGATCGAATCTTGAACCCAAATTCTTTTTTTGTTTTATTATTTATTTTCCTGATGATTCTCTCTATCATTCCAGATGATAGCACAAAGGCACAAAATGAGTCAACAACAAAGGATTATTATTTCTGAAGATCTCTGATTTCTGAAGAAAACTTTATTAGGTCTTAAATATATTTAAGGCCTAATATAGTTTTAAGCGGCGGGGGGAAGGGGGGGACTATTAAATTTGTTAGTTCTGCGTTCAATAAAAGTTTGCAAACAAGATAATTGAGTGGAAATATTCACAAATATTGTGTCGTGCAAACGGTGGTTCTGCTCCTGTCTTCTTGCTCGTCCCTGAATCTATTTTTCCTCTCCCTCACTTTTTCCTCTTTATCAAGATGTTTGCGAGGGAGAGGTAATTGTTATGACTCGGTGCAGGGCACTGCGGAATGAAAGTGAGCAGGCAGCCACCATGCCTTTTTTTTTTTTTCCCGGGCATTGTGGCAGCGTGAAACAGGATAATAAACGCTATTTTATCCTGTATCTGCAGCTCGCCTCCTGCGTGGCCCCCGTGCAGCAGAGGAGCAAGAGCACAGACCAGATTAGGCGTTTTCCTGCTCGCAATAAAGATTAGCCTGTAAAGCAGAGGAGATGGGTTTGGGGTTTGCTCTCGAAGTTAGGATTTTATGGTGAAACAGGTCTGGATAGTTGACCATTAAAAGTCAGGGTTTTTTTTTTTTTGGCTTTGCAGGGGCATGCCAGATATCCAGTGGATGAATTTAGATCCTGTCAAGCTGATGGAAGAACTGGGCCAGTACACATCCCTGGAAGGTTTTAAAGAGATGCTGGACAAAGCCCAGGTAAGACACTGAAACACACAGTAACTTACTGAAGGGAAGACTTGTTTACTTAGAAACTGTTTTGAACATGGGTAGTGTGGCTCTCTGCTCAGGGTAAAGTCTCTTTTGGGGCACCACAGGGATTCACCTTTTTTTTTAGGGGGGTGGGGGGTTTGAGCAAACAAAGCACAAAAAAAGAGAACCTATAAACTATTAGCACCTTTCACAGACACCAAGGCTTTAATCTTTAATGCTGCTTTTTTTTTTTTTATTTTCTTCAGGTGGGACACGCCTACATGGACAGGCCGTGCCTCGACCCATCCGACCCAGACTGCCCTCTCAGTGCCCCCAATAAGGAGCAGGAAGAAGTGAGCTCATGCTTCCAAAGTGCAACTGTAGGCGTCATATACGATTGTAGTGGCAGAGCATCACTTTTCTAAGGCCTGTAATTTTCCATCTTTTCAGAGTCCAGACATTGCCGGGCGTCTCCAGGGCGGATGCCACGGCTTCAGTCAGAAGTTCATGCACTGGCAGGAGGAGCTCGTCCTGGGAGGGCGTGTCAAAAGCAGCCAGGATGCCCTGCTAAGGTGTGCAGATTTGCAAGGAGAAAGAATAAACACAGCAGACTGGAGCTTAACCCAGACATACCGAGACAAATGGGGTTCATAAATAAACCGAATGTTTGGTAGGCTAGTTAAAGATAATTGACAATCAGATGAAGTCTCGTGGATTACTACGCCTTTTTTTTGCATGAAAGAAGTAAAGAAGAAGGAGAAAAACGTATTGGCTGGTTCTGACCCAAGTCCTTTTACTAGTTTCCAAAGTTGGACCTACAGCAGGTCATGAAACACCAGTGTAGGGTCTATGTATGACTTCTAGATACTAAATCAAATTTTAACAAGATTTTTAAACCATATCTTTTGCCATAATTGTAAAAAACATTTCCAGTGGTCATAAATGAATTAAAAGGAGTAATATAATGGTTGTTTGAGCTCTTTTGGAGGGTCATTTTACTCTAGCTCACCTGGCTTGTGACTTTGTTGTTTACCTCGACCATAAATAATGAGCTGGTCGTCTCCAGCAGTCTTCTTTAGGGGATTGTGAGGTAAAAAACATTTGGAAGCAGGCTCTCCACAGGATTTACTAAGGCATTTCAGCACAAATTAAGCTACTGCACTGGGTCAGATGGCAGATTTGAGATTCACACTGTTTGCTTTTACCTTGTTTTTTATAAAGAATCTCTGCTTAGTGTCGGCTTAATCTGCTCCTATTTTACTAACCACAATTTAGAGTTTAGTCCATTGATTATGTGAGACATCTCCTTTACCAAACTCTGCTGTCTTCTCTTAATACAGTCTTAAATGTTTTTGTCTCAAATATACGATCACACTCATTGTTCAGCTTCCAAGGTGGTCTGTGGGTACTTTAGGTGATGTCACTTCGAAGCGTCCCAGTGAAGCGGGATGATGCTCAACACCCAGCTAATCCATTGTTTGAATGCCTGTGCAGTGCGGAGGCTCTCCAGTCCATGTTCCTGTTGATGAGTCCCAAGCAGCTCTACGAACACTTCAAGGACGACTATGAGATCCACGACATCAACTGGAATGAGGAAAAGGCCACCGCCATCCTCGAGTCCTGGCAGAGGAAGTTTGTGGAGGTATGAACTCATATATTTGTTACAAAGTTTGATCAAATATAAAATGTTTTTTTTTAGGTATTTTTCTCTTCCTATGCAACGTTATTCTCTGCATACACACACACACGCATCACACACGCACACACACACACACACTATGCAGTATTCGAATTCCATCAGTCTTCGGCTCCCTGAATGAAGTGAACAGGGCACCAGGTTTCCGTGTGCATGTGTGTGCATCAGGGCAGTCATCTCTCTCTGTCAGAGCCCTAGTTATAGGAACAAGCTGTTGCTATGATAGCCAACACCCACCGCTGAGAGGGTGGTGGGGCGAGGGGGAGGTGGTTCACAAACTCCCAATGTAAACTGACCGAGACGCACGACCTCCTCTTTGACGCGTTAAACAACAGGAGCAGATCTGTTTGTGATGGCGAACGGCGACTTTCGCGTGCGCCGGTAGATTCTCAGAAAACTTTGTGTCCATGCGTGGTGCGGAGTGTGCAGAGAGTGGCTGCCTGAACCGTGCGATTCCATCCTTTTCACCTTTGACCTCCTAACCTCTGGCATCTGTGCTCATTACTCCTCAGTTGTCATACTTATGTGTGGACGCACACACATGCTGCCACATGTAAAAACACATTCATGCTCACTTTCAAGACATACTTCAAAAAGATAGATTGCTTCTTTTTTTTTTTTTTTTTTTTTTATTACTTTTTTCCTCCCCGGATTTTCTTCACTTGTATTCCGCAAAGCATGTTTTGACAACTAATTACTTCCTCACAGGTCGTCCACCAGAGTATCCCTGGTAATTCCAGTCAGTCTATCCATGCCTTCTCCACAACCACCCTCAACGACATCATGAAGTCTTTCTCTGACGTCAGTGTCATCAGAGTCGCTGGAGGATACTTGCTCATGGTGATTGCCTAGTGAAATCGGAGTGCTTTTATGAGGAGAGGAGTTTAAGCGAGGGGTTATGGTGTTTACACAGCATGTCTTCTCCCTAGTTGGCCTACGCCTGCGTGACGATGCTGAGGTGGGACTGTGCCAAGTCGCAGGGGGCTGTCGGACTGGCGGGGGTCCTGCTGGTAGCCCTGTCGGTGGCAGCAGGACTGGGTCTCTGCTCTCTACTTGGCCTCTCTTTCAACGCTGCTACTACACAGGTACGACACAAAGGAAAGCACCCTAAGCTATATGGACGGATGGATAGACGATGGCACATTATTTATCCACCTTAAAATTAAGATGACTTTTATTGCATCATATGCTGCTTTTATTGCCCTTCTGCAAGTGTTAACTGTGTAATTTTTTTTTAGGTGCGTTTATGATTAAAAAGGCATACTGAAGAAAGACATGCAAAAACTAAAAGAAAAAACAGAATTTTGGTATCAGATGTTGCTAGACAAAAGATTAAGGTTGTTATTACTGTTTCAGAGAAGTTAATTTCTGGGCTGTTTTGTCTTAGAATAAATCAGAAATATTTAGGATTTTGTAGTGTCATGAGTCCTTTTTAGTGGGTGGCAAAAGGGGGGCTTTAAAAAAAGTGTTGTGGAACCACTGGTTCAGAGGACAATGTGATCTTAAAAGTATGTGTGGGGGGTAATTCCTTTGATTTAATGCCCAGAATTTGATGTCAACTTTCTTCAAATGTTCATTCTGACCCTTTTGCCCTCCACTGATGCGTTTCCCATCCCAGGTGCTTCCCTTCCTGGCACTGGGGATTGGTGTGGATGACATGTTTCTGTTGGCCCACTCCTTCACGGAGGCAGGAAGTAATATCCCCTTTAAGGTACTTTTTAAATATCTCTTCCACACTGCCCTCCTCCCTTATCGTCTTCTCTGTTATTCTCTTCTGACTCATCTGTGTTTTTGCGTTTGCGTGAAGGAGCGGACCGGAGACTGCTTGCGTCGCTCCGGCACAAGCGTGGCTCTGACTTCCATAAACAACATGATTGCATTCTTCATGGCTGCCCTGGTGCCCATCCCAGCCTTGCGGGCATTCTCTCTGCAGGTATGTTTTTTTTGGGGGGGGGTTATTCGCTCTCACGCGGATGTGCCAGCTAGGACATCAATGCGGCAAATGCACAATCGCTCACCGTGAAGCCCAAAGCTCCTTTGCAAATGAAAGAGAAAACGTAAAAGAAGTGACACTTATTCATGGCAACGAAAGCTTTTGTTGCTGGTTTTACTGCCTCTGCACCTAGAGGGCCTAAATTATTTTTTATTTTTTTGTAGACGCATGTCTTTGCGTGTGTTTATAACATGAAATATTCAGAGCATAAAGGGCTGCGAACAGACTTAAAGAAGCAGACGGAGAGAGGAGGGAGTAGTGGATCAGTATATCACTGGCCCGTCAAAGCGGTTTTCTCTGATCTGTGACTAACTGTGGGTGGTCTGAGACACACAAGCGCACAGATAAACACACACGCATAGATGTGCTCACACTCGAAACCACATAACAGAATGTCAGCTCCAGGGCCTGAGCTGAGTGGGGGGTGGCGGCGATGGAAGCGCTGGTAACGGGGGTGATGGTTTTGCTCAGACTCGCAACATATATGTGCTTTCTCCTTCTTTCATTTCTTTCAAATCGCTCTTCCTCTTAGCCATGTCTTTCTAACCTCCTGGCTTGTTGATTTAGAGCAGGGATTTTCTTGACTTACTGGGCTGTACTCTAAGATACTGAAAAAAAAAAGTTTTGACTTAACCCAGCTGCACTTATGGATCTGTAATTTTGCTCTCTTCTCACTTTCTTTTTCCTCTTGTCTCTGTCTCTCTCTCTCCCCAGGCAGCCATTGTGGTGGTGTTTAATTTTGCCATGGTGCTGCTCATCTTTCCTGCCATCCTCAGCTTGGACCTCCACCGGCGCGAGGACAAACGCTTGGACATCCTCTGCTGCCTGTACAGCCCGTGCGCTGATCGTGTCATTCACCTCTCGCCGCATGAGCTGTCGGAAGCCGGCGAGCAGTCTCAGGCGCCCGGGGCGGGGACGGCGCATGCGCACCAGTATGCCGCAGGGCCGACAATTACCACCAGCACCCAGATCACCACAACAGTGCAAGCGTTCACGCAGTGCGACGCAGCGGGTCAGCATATCGTCACAATTCTGCCACCGACTTCACAAATCTCCACAAGCTCTCCCTCCATCATTGTCTGCCCCACCGCACAGACTCAGGGTACACGAATCCTCTGGAGTCACAATATAGGAAAGGATTAGATATATTTAATACAAAACACTCTAACATTTGATTTCTATGTGTTATTCTCCCTAGCTGCGCCACCTTCCCCAACCACCACCTCTGTGCCAGACCACTACGGCTCCCAGCTCTTCACCCCGACCTCCAGCTCCACGCGGGACCTCCTAGCCCAGGTAGAAGACTCCAAATCGGGGAAGGAGTGCGTCCCGCTCCCCTTTCTTCACTGGAACCTGTCCAAGTTCGCCCGGGAAAAGTACGCCCCCCTGCTCCTGAAGCCCAAGAGCAAAGTCGCAGTGGTGGTTCTCTTCCTGGGACTTCTCAGCCTCGGGCTGTACGGGACCACCATGGTGCATGACGGCCTCTACTTGACCGACATCGTGCCCCGCGACACCAAGGAGTACGACTTCATCGATGCGCAGTTCAAGTACTTCTCCTTCTACAACATGTACTTAGTGACGATGGACGGGTTCGACTACGCCCGATCTCAGAGGCTGCTGATTCAGCTGCACAACGCCTTCAACTCTGTCAAATACGTAGTTCGAGACAGCGACAACAAGCTGCCCCGCATGTGGCTGCACTACTTCCAGGACTGGCTGAACGGTAAAGAGCTTATAGTTTTAAAAAAATAAACTTTCCCCAACCTCTTGGAGTTTTCTTAAAATGAAAAAAACTTTTTTTTTTTCTTGTAGTTGGGTCTATTTTATAAGTGCAACATTTTGTGGCTGATTTCTTATCACCAGTTTTTGTGAAACCTCAGCCTGTTGTTCCCGACTCTTCCAATTCAGATTTCTCTTACAGAATTATAATAGAAGAAGATAATCAAAGGTCTTTCATCTGTGAGGGTTCTTTACCTTTAATACAAGGACCAGAGCTAAAGTCTCACCACATGAGTTAGAGAAGAGTTGCTAAAAATTAGGGGCGTAATAATATTTGAAGCAAAATAAGGACAAATTAATGACACAATTTAGCATCTTGTGTTAGTGATTAGCATAATTGGAGTTGCTAGCATCAATGTTTGTAAACTGCCAACATTTCCTATTTAAAAATGTTCCTTAACATTCAGCAGTAAAGAGTTTAAAAGGATAACATAGTCGTACTTGTTCACGTGTTTTATATTTCCTTCCTGTTTTCTGTTGAAGTCTCGGTCTCTCTCGCTTTCTTCCAGCCTGAATGAACTGCAGACACTTTACGTCGGTGTGATACATCTGACTTTATTTTTATGCACCTTACTGATGCTAAAAATATACAACCTGTAGTTATACTTATACAGAATACTCTTGTGTATTGTCATTACAACGTGTTAGCTTTTAGATTTTTCGCTTTCGCTGACCAGCGAAAGCGAATTGGCAAAAAGTGGAACCAATTCTTCCACTTTTTGCTTTACTAAAGTCGTCTTGCGGTGAGCAGGGGGAGTGGGGTTGAGAATTTGCAAAGGGTGAGCGAAAGTTCAGTCATACTATCCCCCCCTCCACCTGGGTTCATGGGTGGTGTAGTCGATAGGTTGAGGTCATGGGTTATCTTTGCATGCATGTGTACATTTGTGTGTGTGTGGGTGTCCTTAGGTTATAACGTGTCAAAGGCCCAGTCAAGAGGAAGTAATAGTTAACAGGTCAATCAGGGCCAACTGTGGGGGGGAGGGAGGGGGGGAGAGGAAACATGAGCTTTCACATTTTCAGTGTCACCTCATACAAAGAGAAACATCTGGAAAAACTTTCTGCTTTTATGGTTATAAGAATCAAGGCATTTCCAAGTAATATCCACAATAATTCTTCCTTTTTGTGTGTTTTTACCTCACGCGTAGGTCTCCAGGCTGCTTTTGATGCTGACTGGCAGGCGGGGCGGATTACAGCTGACAGCTACAGGAACGGCACCGAAGATGGAGCTCTGGCGTACAAGCTGCTCATCCAGACAGGCTCCAAGAAAGAGCCTTTCAACCGCAGCCAGGTACCTCAAAACAGATAACCAGATGTCACTGTCCTGGTGTAGCCTGTGGCC
This sequence comes from Poecilia reticulata, assembly GCF_904066995.2. NCBI lineage: Eukaryota > Metazoa > Chordata > Actinopteri > Cyprinodontiformes > Poeciliidae > Poecilia > Poecilia reticulata. The sequence goes on along the minus strand of NC_088846.1, from coordinate 14,852,094 downwards.
CCGGGGAAAATTAATGCATGGATCTTCCTTTAGCTGACTTCTCGCCGGCTGGTGGATGCCGAGGGTTTGATTCCTCCGGAGGTGTTTTACATTTACCTGACCGTGTGGGTCAGTAATGATCCCCTGGGCTATGCCGCGTCCCAGGCCAACTTCTACCCTCACCCTAGAGAGTGGATTCATGACAAGTATGACACCACAGGAGAAAATCTGCGTAGTAAGTGTTTTATTTAATTTATTTATTTTTTTAAAAAGAGTACGTTTTTGCACGTATGTCTCTCAGTAGAGACGACAAATTAATCTTTTCCTCTGTTCAGTCCCCTCAGCGGAACCCCTGGAGTTCGCTCAGTTTCCCTTCTACCTGAACGGCCTTCGGCAGGCTAGTGACTTCGTGGAGGCCATTGAGAGCGTGCGTGCCATTTGTGATGAGTTCAGCCGCAAGGGTGTGCTCAACTACCCTAACGGTTACCCCTTCCTGTTCTGGGAACAGTACATCGGCCTCCGTCACTGGTTCCTGCTGTCAATTAGCGTTGTGCTGGCCTGTACTTTTCTGGTATGCGCCATTCTCCTGCTCAACCCCTGGACGGCTGGCATCATTGTAAGTCCTGTCCCAACCCCCTTATTTGCCTCGTCTTTCCATCACTCATCCGTTCTGTCATTTCCCATTTCTGTCCTAAAGATCATTACCGTCTTCCTTCCTCCACTCTTCATTTTTCTTTCTTTTCACTCCTCTCAGCATATCTCACCAACTCTGTCTAGGGGCCCTTGTTTGTCTCTGCAGAGGGCCACTCTCTCACACACAGAGACATTGTCATTCTAGCATAGGTTTGCCTCGCCTCAGAAAAAAGAGGAAATCCAAAACAGTCAAAACAGCCTTTAGCCTCCTGAAGCCTGTACCTCCAGCCCACTTGCTGTTTTGGTCAAAGGGAGAAGGAGAGACACAGGAAGAGAGCAAATCGGTCCAGTTGCAACCTTGACCTGCTCAAGTCATCTATATATATATATATATATATATATATATATATATATATATATATATATATATATATATACACACACACACACACACATATGGGTGCATCTTCATGTGATTCGGAAAGAAACATCCCTAATACATGCACGTTCATACATAAAAAACACATATGTTGATAAACTCTGTAAGGCAACAACTGAGTTTGTCTGTAGATAGTATGTTTTATTTAAAAGGCATTGCTTCAGTAGGTCTGATTGAGATTGGCAGGCAAGTATTATGCCAGCAGGTGACAAGTCCCTCTTGCCTGTGTGTGGCTGAGTAATAAAAATGCTTTTATCATTTCCACTGTAACTCTGTCCAAGCTCGAGACTCACGCTGGGATCAAACGCTCCATCTTCCCAGGCATATGTCTATTCTTTTTTTTTTTTACTCTATTTTCATATAGAGATACATCCGGTTTCCTCAGTTTCTATGAATCTTTGACATTTAGTTGGTTTTTTCTAGTGATTCTTTATATTAGAAGCTGAGGTAGTGTCAAACTGGGTGTGTGACAGAGGCGTGACGGTGGGGTTTTACAATAAAAATTAATATTGCATTACTGTGTGTATCTCCTAAAGAATGCAGATCATTACCTTAACTCTTGGGATTTCTACAATGCTGAAGTTTCTTAATCTAACAAATTCCTCAACATACAGAATTTAAAAGCTTTGAAGGAACAGACCAAGTATTTCTACTGTGCTTTGTGCAGCTCTCCTGTTAGTCTTGCTCTCTCTTGCTCTCTTGCAGCCTGGAGGATTTTTGTTTTTTTAGTATGGCTTCAAACATTTCTATGACTTTATATTCAAACACTTTGCAGAATTAGTTGACGTTGAGTCTTTCTCCTATAGCAAAACTTTCCACATCCGATAGCTGTACAGTTAGCATGAACTAGTAGAATGGTGTGTTCAATGACCATAAACGATTTGAAGTACTCTGAGTCATTTGACTCAGAGTACTGAGTCAAATGAAATTTGAATATGAGTACAGGGTCACAGTTTTGTAGCATGAGTGTACGAAAACGGTCAAGCCAGGCAAATGACGAATGACAAAATTACTGATAATTACCTCTTTTAAGACCATTTCTTTTATTATTCGGTTCCCTCATTCTTAATTTTCTTCCACATCAGAGTTACAACATTTCTTTGTGTGTGTGTTTCAGGTGTTTATCTTGGCCATGATGACGGTGGAGTTGTTTGGCATCATGGGCCTGATTGGCATCAAGCTCAGTGCCATTCCCGTGGTCATCCTGATCGCATCGGTGGGCATCGGCGTGGAGTTTACGGTTCACATTGCCCTGGTAGGTCTTCAGTCTGCAGCGGCTATCGGTGAAACGCTCGTTTTGTTTGAAACCTGTAAAAACAAAAAAAGATGGGAGAAATACTGAAAGACCAGGACTTTAATTTGTTCTCCACAAAGCCCACATCAGTTCAAAGCAGAGACTCCTGTAGTTTTATTTGTTAAATGGAAAGTAATGAAGGTGAAATGTTTGTGATTAAGGATTTATTTTGGCTTCCTCCCTTATGCTGGCAGATTTTTATTGTAGCACAGTGTGATGTTAAGCGCAGTAATCCAGCAGTTCTGTAGCCTGCCAAGCTTCGCCCGCCACAAACACATTTTGGATGATTGGAAAGATTTCCAACTTCTTCCTCATCCCCACCTTTCCCCTGTTTTTTTTTTTTTTGGCCACAGGGCTTCCTGACAGCAATTGGCAACAGAAACAAGCGCTCAGCGGTGGCACTGGAACACATGTTCGCCCCAGTGGTTGACGGCGCAATCTCCACATTGCTGGGTGTTCTCATGCTGGCGGGATCAGAGTTTGACTTCATCATGAGGTGAGATGGATGCGGGTGTTTTTGTTTCTACTAACTGGGTTGCAAAGGGAAGCTTTCTTGGGGGGGAGCTAAGGGGTGGATGCAGGTGGAAGTGTTTTCCTCTATCTTTCTTCACACACACACACACACACACATGCATGCAGACAGTGTCTACTACGCAGCTGGTTCTGTCACTCCAGGAGGACACACACACACACACACACACACACACACATGCACATACACAGATCCCCAACTTCAGAATGCAACAAATGGGGAAAACATCAGTGTTGTGTAGCAGCTGCTTGTAAACATGGAAGCTTTCTGCTGCCCACTGGGTGGTGTCTCTCTCACTCCCTCACTCTGTGTGTGTCTCTCTCTCTCTCTCACACACACACTAGGGAAATCTGTAAAAATTCCTATCATCCATTTGGCATTCTTTCCCTTCCATGTCGGATGCCGTAATAAAAACTGGAGCTAAATTTGAACTGGTCAGCCAGTCAGATGTTATGCAGCCCACCAACAGAGACTGTTCCTTCCGTCTCTGTTCTCAGTGTCTGTGCGTGTCTTGCGAGTGAAGTGTAAATCTTGTGCATGTGAGTCGTAAGGCGTCTTATTTTTTCTTCTTCTTTTCTTTCTTTCTTTCTTGCACTTCATGGGCTAAGTGGAAAAAAAGCCCAATAGCTCCATGTTTTTCAGCAGAACGTGGTCTCAGCCCAAACCCGAAACCACAACCTTGAGCTCACAGACTGCAACAGGCCTCCGTGACATAAAATCAGCCAGTTTTTCTGAAGAAACTCACACAGAAGCAGAAGGAGAGGCAGGGAGTGGGAGTCTTGGGAGGGTTAGCTGACTTGCACGGATGTGTGGTTCTTATGGGTGGTTCAAATATAGTAAAGGGAACCTCCACAGAGATGGAGAACTGAAGTTATGAGCAAATCCGAGTAAACTAAAAGAAAGGGGGAAAGAATCACTTGAAAGTGGTTGGCGTGCAACATATGGCCAGAGGACGGAAAGGGGTGAGGCAGAGGGGCCGAGGCTTCGTTGGAGGTCTTGTTTAGCTGCAGTTGTAGTTGGGCAAATGGGGTGAGGCAAAGCAGGCTAGCTGGGGAGCAGCATAAACATACTGGTGTAAACATCTTCTGGCCTTGTAATGTGCTGAATACACAAACAAGCATGAATAGAGACTCTTCTCACCAGTTTCTCTCTCTTTTTTTTTTTTTTTACAAACAGAAACACATATACCTTCATGTATGTACATGCATCCCTTTCCAGGCCTGACCACAACTGGAAAAGATTAGTTTGTGTAAGCCACTAAATTCCTGACAGTGACTGAAGGGGGGGGTGGGGGGCTAGTTGTCTCTTTTTGTCTGTAAGTAAAGTAAAAAGTGGCACATAAAGGAGCCTGCTGTGGTATTTTGAATTCCATAATAGCTAGCTTCAGACTTCAATGGTCTAATATGATTTTGGTTTTATTTGAGGTTTTTAATCTTTCCTGAGAAGAAAGAAATCAAGGACTTTACTTGTTGAATAGCAGTAATAATCATTTCAAGCGATTATGAAGAAGCGTCTTTCCATAACAACTCCAACGCTTTTCTTCTTTTTTTGTAATTTTTTTCTGCCTTCACCTCATGCCAACTTCATTATTTTTTCCCCTCCTTATTTCTTTCACCTCCTAAAGTCTGGCTTAGCAGACTTAAAGCATCTTACCGTCTCTCTCCCTTCGCGTTTTCTGTTAGTGTTTAAGTGGAGTCCTCTCTAATTTGCTCGGGGGAGCTCTTTCTTGTGGCATGCCTCCACCCCTGGCCTCCCCGGAGCTCCGTCGAGATGCACGCACACATGCACAAAACAAGCACGCATGCAGTGGGAGCTGCAAGAAAGAAAAAAAAAAAGAAGAAAAACAGAGTGAGAGGAGAAAGTTGTGCAGAAGCAGCACAAGAGGCATCAAAGCATGTTTAAGCTGAGTGGGGAGTCAGATTAGCCTCTCTCCCAACTCCTTTGATACACAAGCATTGGGTTTTCCCAGCCTTCCTTCCCTGAGCTACTTTTCTTCCTCATGTACAGCAGCTGTGTGTGTGTGTGTGTGTGTGTGTGTGTGTGTGTGTGTGTGTGTGTGTGTGTGTGTGTGTGTGTGTGTGTGTGTGTGTGTGTGTGTGCGTGCGTGTGTGTGTGTGTGTGTGTGTGTGTGTGTAAGTCATGCACACGGTGATCACGTGGTTTTAAGCCATGTGGTCTTGCTAATTTTTGTATCAGAGTCAAGGAAAAACTCAAATGATTAGATTAATAAAAAAATTTATGTCAAATGAAATTATTTAGAGTTATCAAAGGTTTGGCTAAATGATAACGTGCGACAGCACGCAACGTTTGTCCAAGTAAAATAAGGTTTTACTGTTTTCTTTTTTTAAATAAAGATAAAATAATTAAATACTTTATACATGACAGCCCGGCTAGCATTACAAAAACAGCTGTGTTTGTGTTTTTCCTCGTGAATCCTTACCTTTGCTCTGAGATTTCTGAAAGCCTGCCAACAGTGTTTGTTCCACGAGTGACAGAAGTTGAAAGCTTAAAAGGAAACAAAAGTAGAAAAAAAGCAACTGTGCTGTTATCCGAGGAATGACTCTCGCTCTCTTTCTCACAGAAATGTCTTAATATATTGAAGTTTACATTAAAATAGCATCCTAGATTTTTGGGTTTCATCTTACTTCACCTTAACACCTCACTGATACTGCAGTTTGCTATTTGTTGCATTTTTTTATTCTTTTGTAAGAACAACCTTGTAGCTGAGGTGTGTTCACAAATTTCTTTCCCCACAAGGATTTATAAGTACTACATAGGCTGAAAATTGTTAATTATATTTCTCTTTCCGATCTAATCAAAGCTCTACATCTGTTCATCTCGCAGGTATTTCTTTGCCGTCCTCGCCATTCTGACCGTTTTGGGGATGCTGAATGGCCTAGTTCTCCTCCCAGTCCTCCTCTCCATGCTGGGCCCTCCAGCTGAAGTCACCCCGGTTGACAGCGCCAGCTGCCTGCCGACACCTTCTCCCGAGCCGCCGCTGCCTCCTCCGACGGCCCACCACGGATACTTCACAGCTCACAACCATCCGCGCTCACCGCGGCAGCAAGCGTTTTCTGAGTCGTCGGACTCTGAATACTACTCCGAGGTGACGACGACCTCTGGGATAGGGGAGGAGGACTATAAGTACTGTGACAGGAGCGTGTACCAAGCGGCGCACCAAGCGACAGCTCCTTCCACAACGTCTCACATACTGGTGGAAGCCAGCAAGAACCCAAGCTTCCCCAAACTAACGGTAAGCACCACGAGCGCATGAATCTTCAAAGATGTATGCATAACTCCTCTTTGATCTTGTATTTGTACTCGTGTGTAACATACAAATGTTGTGTTTGTTTTAGGTGCTGAAGCCGTTTAGGGAAAACGCAGTCAGCGGGAGGGTTGAACCGTTATGTGAATCCAACCACAGTCTGCAACCACCTGTCGGCTCCCAGGTGACATGCTGGGACGGAAACAAGCGTGAGCAGCAGAGTGATCTCCAGAGACTGCAGGATCAGTCGCCTCAACGCATACCCAGCGACAAAGCTCATTTCCCTGGGAGGACTTGTCAGAGTGGCCCCAGGCTGAAGAACAGCAGAGGGCCTCAGCCAAACAGGACTAAAGGGCCGAGCTACGGTCACAGCAACTCTTCCCTGCCAATGCAACAGGGCCCCGCTGGGGGCCCTGTCACCATGGTGACTGCTACGGCCTCCGTTACGGTGGCCGTGCACCCAACGTTACCGGGGACCGCCTATCAAGGCTACATGCATGAAGGTTTTGACGTGGACAGCGAGTCAGACTGTTTTGAAACTGCTGAAAGGACATGTGGCGACAAAACAAAATACTCTTCGTGCAACAGAGACTCTCTAGAGCTCCAAGACTTGGAGGCGACACAGGTCCAGGCGGAATATCAACTCGGCAAGTCACAAGGTGAGCCGGGTTCCTCTGCTGACCTTTTTAGCGAACCTATGAGAAGTTTTGAAATGAGAGCTTTATTTGCTGACTGTTTCCTGTTTCCTCCTGTGTGCTGCAGGTGGGCTGAGGATCCAGGCATCTAAAGACTGCTAGAGACTCTCTCACTTTGAGTCTCTGGATCCCAGAAGCACCTCGACCTCCTCACTGTGTCTCAAACTCTTAACTGTACATAGACTTCACATGAAAAAACAACAACAAAAAAAAAAAAACAGAGGACTCACATCAAGGACATGAAAAAATGAAATTACTTGTTTTAAGAGTTATATAAATCTATGAGTATATATATATTTTAATACTAAAAAAAAAGAGGGAAGCTATTTAAAAGAGTACTGTATAACTTGGGTATACTCTTATGTAAGATGTAAAAGATTATTTTCATGTGGGGATGTGGATTCGTTTTCCGTCCCACTTTGTATAGAATAAGAAATGTTCTATGTGTTTTCACAAAAAGTGAGATTTTATTAAGGTATTAGAGTATTGAACGTACATGGTCAGTGTTTATTTCTATTTGTGTAATTTTGTTGTTTTTTTTTCTTGCTGCTACATTTCCGATTTCTTTTCAGGCAATTTGCCTTAATAAGTGCAGTCCCCCAACCTATCCCACACCCCTTCCCTCCTCTTTTGTTTTTTTGTTGTTTTTTTTCCACAGTATTATACTATGAAATACTTCGTCATAAACAATCTGTTGAGTCCAAGTTCTTTGTCACAGGTTGCAGGGAATTACACAGCAGATACTGTTTCCTAACAGCAGTAACCATTGTGCCTTCAGTGTGTCCCCCCTTTTTCTCATTATCCCAGCAATTAAAGGTCAGTATTATGTTCTCCGTTTAGGCTCTAAAACCTTTTGAATTATTTAGCCATCGTGCTGGAAAGCAACGCTCCTAACTCCAACTTTGTCTCAACGTCCTCTGCAGTTTTAATCTACTTGAAGGAGCTCCGATAACTTATGTTAATTTTTTCAGCAGTTTGTGTAAGCTCGTTTGTTGTTTTTTTTTGTTTGTTTTTTTTTGGGTGGGGGGGGTGAGTTTATTCACTTTGTCGAAAAAGTGTTGCTCGCCTCGTCGAAAAGGGAATTTTAAAAATGCAAAGGGAGTTATTTTTGTTTGATTCTTCCCCCCTTTTTGAGTAGCAACAGTGTCATGTTGTTTTGACTCTGAACTGGTTTAGTCGACCTCGGTGCCTCAGCTCGTTTCGACTCACTTTCTACTCGTTTTGCTTCCCCCCTCGGACTGAGAACAAGGCTTCAGTCGTTCAGCATTGGTCTCGTCACTGCCAGTTTAAACTGCAGGGATAAACATGCGGCTCTATTGTCTTTGTCATGTTTCAAGCGGCAGCTTCTTCCGTTCTCTTACTCTTTGTAAATATGAAAGTTGAGTCGTCTAGCTACTGCAGTTGGGGAATTATGAAGCAAAAGCACCGCTTCCCAGTTCGAGCAGACCGCGTCAGACTCTGATGAGGGATGGGGGTCGAGAGCAAGGGGCTCTCGCGGTGGTTTGTAGTTTATTTCAAGAAAGATGTTAATGTCATGCCATATAAATTATTTATATTAAAATTTTTATTTTTGTAGTTTGTACAGATGCTAGTTTCTAGACCGAAGTTCTATTTTTAAAGAGTAAATATATATATTATATATAAATATATCTATTTGTTCCTGAGGTTTTGTTTTATTGTTTTGTTTTGTTTGCCTTTTTGGGGAGCGGGGGAGGGGATGACAACACATTGTGCGAATGCGTGCGTGATTGCGTGCGTGCGTGTGTGTGTGTGAGAGTGTGAATCAAAGGGGGCAATTGGAGGACCATGAAGGAGAAGTTGTGTAGGAAAAAGTGACATCGTGTTTTTAAGTTTCCTCTTGGCCCTTTCTTCTTCATTGTCATTTTTTTTTAAGATGTTCAAGTCCATGTCTGAAACACTGTGATTTCTGAAAACTATGCTCAAGAGAACCCATATGTGACCGTTATGTTCCCTCACCTGCTATAGAAATTAAACTAACAAAATAAATTGAATGAAAAACTGCCTTCTTGTCGGTCGCCCTTTGTGACATCGTGGGTCAGCGCTGTTATCACTAGCAGTCCGATTTATCAGTGTTGGTTGGTTTAGTCTCTTATCGAGGCGCTTTGTTTTAATGGCTCCACAAGTATTCAGCTTTCAAGCTGATTGTGAGAAACCAACACAAAATTGTGAAAGGAAATAAATGCAACACGATGCATGAACGCATAACTGCTAAATATTTGTAGCATTTCACATATTAAAAATCTAAAAATTGTGCTATGCTTTTCTCTTCTGCCTGCATTACTCTTATGTTCCCTAAATAAAATCCAATGTTCAATTTGCCTTCAGAGATTACATGCGTGTAATCTAATCTCGCCATAAGTACACATTATTAAATGCAGCAATCGGTGATTTCATTTAGTAGAGTTTCCTTATTTGATTGAAACTATTACACAATTAAAAGTTACTCAAATGAATTTCATAGTATGGAAATTATACAGTTTTTGTTATGAATATTAACTTTACTCAGGATGAAGACAAATTTTCAAATGATAACATCCAAATAACAGGCAGCATCCATCACACAAGAGTGAGTGACTCCTGAGAGAAAATACCATTTTAAAATATAAAAAACTATTATAACTCTAAACTATTTTTATATCCATTTGATTAAAAATTGCATGTCAAAAACTATGGGAACGCTTCTCCATAAGAAAGATGGTTTTTGGCATTGCAGCAATTGAGCCCTTCTTACATTAACTGTTTTTGATTTAAAAAAAAAAAGAATGAAAGAAAACAAATGGACAAAACAGTCATGACATGTTTTCTGTATCATTTAATGTACTGGGGGTAGCTCAATCAGTCAAGTGAAAAAAAATAAAACAGGAATCAAAAAGTTGACTCCTGTTTAAGGACAAAAGAAGCTAATTGTGCACATGCTGGTTGTAGTGAATCTGAGTGAAAATGGGTCATTCCAGACACTGTTAGGAAGAACAACATAATTTGATTAAAAAGTTGAAAAGAAAGTATTTGATGCATAAAACAATCACAGAAAATGTTCTGCATTACAATATGCCAAAGAATACACTGTCTGCGCTGAAGAGAAATGGTGCAACATTTAATGGATCAATGACAGGAATTTGTTCTTTTTGGGTCTGGAGGATCCACAGTACATCAAAAATCCCCCCCGCCCCCCAAGACACTGAGTTCAATCCACAGTACAATGACATGTGGTGACTGAGGCATTTTTTGCATCTCCATGCTTTGGGATTTTTTTTATACTTAGTATAAAAAAAATCCCAAAGCATGGAGAAAAAATACATAGTATAAAACATTGGACCTATTTATTACATACAAGGGATCATGGATCACTGTGAACTGTCGCCTCATGCCGAAGAGGAGTTGCATTTGAAACTGTTGTTTAAAAAGAGTCGGTGATCCCAAGCACACAAGTGAGTGAGCAGAATCGTGGTTTCAGACCAACTAGAGAATGTTATGTGGTGAAAAGCATAAATCAAGGACAGCCGTCTAATAGAGAACATAAAGCATGACATCAAACATTGTTTCTGAGGCAAAGCCAAGTGATGCAAAGTAATTGTGAAATGCAATCATATCATTTTAGGCTAGAATAAATGTTCACAGTTGCCAAAGGTTGGTTGATTCTATCTATGTACCACATGTGAAACAGTTACAGGAAACAGTGTTTATGCAACTAAACATTAGCTAAGCGATTCACAGGTATAAGCTGAATCTTAAAACGTCTTTTTGCTTACACAGCTCAATATTCCTCTTTCTTCACTGTCTGTGGAGTGAAAGCAGGTACAACAAATTATAATTTGAATCAGCAATTAACAGTCAATGTGAGATCAACAAAATTTTAAACTTGTTTCTTCCTCTCTTGCTTTGGAATAGAATGCGCAGTAATCCCACTCCATATGCATGTGATGAAATTGTATATTTTGCATGGAAACAAAAGCTATTCGGCAAAATGTTCCAGCTTTTCATGACAAAGTGCTGTTGCTATGGACAACATTTTATGTTTTTGTTTGTTCTATATTCATCTTACATAGTGTGTTTCTGTACACTGCAAAGTAACATGAAACATCTCCAGTAAGCATTAAATCTCTGCCACAGAAAGGATCTGGGATCACTTTTTGATCCCAGACACAGAGAGTTTTCTTACTGTTACTGTTTTTTTTTTTTTCAAACATGCAATGCAATTCTTAAAACCTCAAGCGTTATAACCTTCAATATAATCTATTGAAGCTTAAGGCTAAGACTCATTTATGTGCCCCAGTCTCTAAAATCATATCTTAACTTGTGAAACACCAACCAGATTTATGTTTTATGCCCAAAAGTCTAGTCATCTTTCTGTTTCGGGATCTGATGGGCATAATTAAGCATTTCCTCCCCTCTGTGCCTTCTTATGCACAAGATACACTCACGCATACACACAAGCCCACCTGTGTAGATGAAAGGTAGACCCTGTAAATTCCTGTGCTTTCCACATAACGGCTCCTCGTTTGTCAGCTCAGGCAAAGCAGCCTATGTCTGAATCTGATACCTCAGTCCTTTGAAGTCGCTTTCATGTCCATTTACATCTCAACCAAAACAGTTTGCGCACACTATTGCAATTTAAGCTAACAATACAGCACAGTGAAAGTGAAACGTTGACTTGCACATAGGTCACGCAGAAATGTTAAGAATATGCGATGCACAATTGAATTAATGAAAAATGCTTTCGGTGGGGAAAGTTATGGTGAACGCACACAGTCCATTAATGTCATGACTGAGTGGAAAAAAAAAAACAGAGTTATTGTTCGTAGGTGAGACGAAGACTTTATGGCTTAATTTCGTTTAGACACATTTAGCAATAGCTATAAAATCCTTAAATGTTGCTGAGAGTATATCTACAGGCCAAGTTAAAATATAATCGATTGCTCACCTTTTATTATGATGCATCTACAAACTTTAATGAGTTTCTTTCTGCGAAGGACCACACAATGTTGCGCATAAATGTGAAGTTAAAGCGTTATATGCTTTGCAAAACTTCAAAGTTCAACCAATTATTGAACTTTGTCTTCACAAGTCACCGCATGAAAACAATAAATAGACCTCATCTATGTGCTTTTTTTCCCTTGGTATAAATGCAGCTGATCTGTGAAGCCCTTTGAGGTTTGTTAGAGAGCATTAGTGAACAAACAGCATCATGAAAACCAAGGAACACAGCAGAAAAACTATTACAGCTCATTACCCTGTATAAGCACTGCGGAACATGGCTATGACTGTATTATGCTGCGTGGTTGCGTTTCTCCTGAAGGAACCTGGGAAGTTTGTTGGAGTTGGTGAGAGGATGGGTGGAGCTAAATACAGGACAATCCTTAAATGACCGTGTCGAAGGCTTCACCTCACCCACTGAAGTTTAGATGATTTTTTTTTTTTTTTAGGATTTAGGATTGCCAATTCAATATCTAAATCTAAAGTCAATTAAAAATAGTGAAGGGTAAACTTCAAATACTCTGCATATCCAATCTGACTGAAAACAAAATCATTCTTAAAATGTATAAAGCTAGTTAAGACATACTTCAAAAGATTTGTAGTTTAAGCAAAAAGTGGCTCCTTAAGGTGCTGACTATAGGGTGTTGAAAACTACATAATAATTATATATTTTATGGATCTCTAATTTCAGATAAAAACTGCTTTGTCAAAACCATCACATAAAATACCAACAAAATAGGCAGAAAATAGGTGAAAAAGTTCATATTTTCTGAATACTTTTTGCAAAGACAAAAGTGTGTGATTAGACCCGCAGATGTATCCTTTTTGACATTTTGGTATTATCAACAATTTGGTTATTCTGTCATGCAGCAACCTGGCTGTTTTCTATTAGTCAGATGTTTTGCATATTCTCACCCCAAGTTAAACATTTAACAAGATAAAACAAAGACAATGACCACAGGGGCCTTGAGCAAATAAGTGGGAGCAGCTGTAACCCAACGTTAGGCAGAATTGGAAAAGCATTTTCCTTAAAAAAAAAGAAAAAACACAGCTGACTTGTGTTAGCATTGTCAACAAAGGAGTGATGTGTCTTAATATTAAACACACATCTCCAAATAGTCAATTTGTTCCTTGTATTAGAAAAACAAAACACAAGAAAATGGAGGCACCCAGATGGAGTGGTTCAAATGGGACAAAACTGAAGATGTTTAAAAGAAAGCACATAATGTTTGTTTATATTACACCATTCATTTTAAAAAATCACATAGTAATTCACCTTAAAATGTGAAAAAAAAATGCAATAAGTGAAAACAAAAATATACAGATAAAAAATCATTTCAAATGAAGATAACTTTTTTTTTTTTTATAGAATCCAAATTGTCAACACAGTGTAAAGAAGAGTATTCCTCATTTGAAATGTTGCTGCTTAACAGGAGTAACATCCACAGCTTTTTAAAATGAGTCAGAGCAACAGACAAACAACAACGTCTGGTTTCCCCAAAAGTTAATACCAAGATTTTTAAATTAATTCCCAAATTGACAGGTAATCAGCGGAGAGCAGGTCATGAGCCAGGTATGTTCTTATATTATGTCCAGTCAGGAGCGTTGGTATATAGTATTTCACACCATCTGGAGATGATCAAGAGCCTTTCTATTAAGAGAGGTTAACATCTGTTACCGTAATCTAAATGAGAACAAATAAAAGCACGGATGATAATCTCTTGTTTTGGCGCCAAGATTCTCACTATAGAAAAAAATCTAAAGTAAAAGAAACCACATGGAGACATGTAGGCTGATCAAACAAAATCGTTCAGTTTCTTAGAATGATTTCTGAAGTCATGCTGTCAGTGGCAACAACTTAACATAGTGTCTTCAGATTTCAAGTGACTACAACTGGATGTTAATTGTGTGTTACTGTGCTGAGAGATGTTGAATTTCTTTATTATTTCTGAAAAGCAAGTGTGTAAAGCAGGATCAGCATTGGCCCTGAAACAGAGCTCTGAGTGACTCCACATTGTATCCGAAATGATCCGGTTGAGGAGAACGCTGAAGGTTCTCGAAAGCATCAGGGAAGTTAAAACATTTGCACAGCACTGTACATCAGCAAAGCAGTTGTGTTACTGCAACAAAATTGCTTTAGATGAGAAGATAAACAGCCTGACTTCCTCCAAACTGTGTGGCATGTATGTCTCCCTGAATGTCTGCTTTCTCCTTCGCTGCACAGCTAATTCCTCCATTCTTTTGTGCTGCACCCAGCGCGAAGGTAGAAACACATACACCACCCCCTGCCTCACAAACACACATGCCAGTGCATGTTTTAGCCACACACAAACACTTTTCTTTGCTAATCAGCTCTATTGAATTCCTGCAACAATGGGCGCTCATCCTCTGGCCACCCAAGCTGTGCACATATGCACAAACACACACACACGCACACACACACGCATACACACACACACAAACCAGCATGACCAGATCATGAGATCAGACTTTTGTTCCTTTGGCTTGTTTTCTCTTCCTCCAGCGGTCTCACCTTCACACTCAGGTCAGGAGCTGGCACAGCGAGATCGTGTTATCTGGGCTATCGGCTCCTATCTGGGCCCACACACTGCTCTCACACCCACAGAGGAGGAGAAGGAGCCTGTTTAACTTCTCTCACATTTACTGGCTCTGTGTCACAGAGAAGGTTTCATGTCGAACAAAACAAAAGAAAAAAAAAGAAGATTTCCAGTGTCGACACAGTGAAGTCCCTTCTGCTATCAATATTGCTGCTTTTTCAGCATTACTTGCTGAATCTTTGATTGTTTCTATCAATTGGAAAAAGGTGTGTGACAGTTTGTAACAGATAAATGTGGGAGCAAAGTGAAATGCAGCATTGCTGGATCTCAGTTTTTCAACCTAAGAAAAATTAAAACCAGTAACAAAAGAAAAGTTAGGAGAGATGTTATTTTTATACTAATGTGAGAAATGGCATATGTATTTGCAGATTAGCTGTGGACATCTATGTATGTAGATATAGATGATCATTTGTATTTCAAGAGAAATTCCACAGAATCAAAAAGATCTATCGAACAAAGGTATCAGTCAGTGTAATGCACTCCCATTACCAGAATTCAAGAAGAAATCTACTAGACTGGTTTTATTTGACCATTATGGTCTAATAAGACCAAATTTCATCTTTCAGGCTGCAGTTTCATATGTTATATTTGGTACACACTACAACACCAATAGAACGTGGCACGCACCGTAAAGGATGGTGGGGGCGGAATCTGTTTTTTTGGTTTATTACCATTACTTTTCCACAGGTTAAAAGTAATCAAATGTGAGTGTCTTTGGTAATACAGCCCCCTCAACATTTGTCCACACCCCTTCTGAAGACACAAGAAAAATGAAAACAAATGAATTCAAATATAAATACATATATACAAATATAAATATATATACATAAATTTTGCATGCTACGGCGTTTTTCTACGTCGTTTCTCGACCATTTGATTTGAATACTTAAATATGAGGAACATTCAAGCAGTTGGAAAGGCCTGTGAGATTTAGCTGTTAGCGCAGCTAATGATGTTTCGCTCTCTGCAGACCATGCATGAAAGGGGTTCTGAGATGTCGCAACGCTTCCCAACATTTTCCCCCGGAGATGTAAAAATCGTTCTTAACAATCCGCTGTCATGTTCATTTACTTACATAAGCACTTTCCATTCCGAGCCCTGTTCTCAAACAGTGCATGCTCTGTGAAGCCTTGACTTCTTTGCTGCTTTGTGTATTTATATGTGTTCCATGTGATGTGATTGCTGGCTGCGCCGGGTTTGTTGCTCCAGCTTGCTCCTTCTAATCATCTCTCACCGAAACAGAGGAAGAACGAGATCAATATTTACCCCAAGCTCTCTTCGACATAACAAATGTGTTTGTAATCTATGCCCAGCATGCGTGTATGCGTGCGTGTGTACATGCGCGCGCACGTGTTTGTGTGTGAGAACGTGTTTGGTATACCTTGGCCGTGACCAGGCCTGTCGAGGGGTGGCAGCAGGAGAAAGGAGGAGGAGGAGGAGGAGCGATGTGAAGTTCCAGGCAATCATGCAGACAGGCGGTAGGGCCCGTATAGAGTAAACATGTTTTAAATAAACAGGAACAGCGTAATGCCCTTTTAATTGATTCATTCTGTGCTTTGCTGTTTACAGAAGGGCCTAAATATGAGCCTCACAAGGCAGAGGCCTTGTGTTTATAAGTGGTTTGTTTGGTTCAAACAATAACAGTTCGAACACCAGATGTAGCTGTGGATCAGTCTTGATGTGTTGCGCCGGAGCACTACACGATTTGAAGTTCCCGTTTCTTCTTTCTCCCCGTCTCCCTGTCTTTGTCCGTGTGGGCTCCGGCGTGAGGGGTTCAGAGTTAGGTTGGAATAAAGACGCAACAGCAGCTCAGCGGTCTTCAGCCAGCGCACGTTGGCATGTGTGTGTGTGTGTGGGGGTGCGTGTGTGTGTGTGTGTGTGTGTGTGTGTGTGTGTGTGTGTGTGTGTGTGTGTGTGTGTGTGTGCGTGTGTGTGAGTGTAAGTGTGTGTGTGTGTGTGAGTGAAGTTTAAATTGCAGCCTCAGTGTAATGATATGGTGGTATGGCATTGAGGGGTGCTCCAGAGGGAGGGCGGGGGTTGGTAATTAAACATATGCAGACACAGACACTTACAGAGGGCAGGAGACACACACAGAGGGGGAGAAAGAAAGCAAAACTAAACACATCCAAGTGGGGTAGTAAAAGCTAATGAAAGCTCAGTGCTAGGTTGGCACAGACGGCCATTTCATGTGGTGAAGAGGAGAGGAGGAGGCAGCAGAGGAGGAGGACTGGGACAGGCTGGGGAGCAATAAGGCGAAGGCTCCTTCAGAAAGTTGGGCAAACCAGAGGATAAACTTTAATTGACACCATGGCTCTTTTTTCAATATCGTTTTTCTCCGCTGCTGCCAAATTATTGTTTAGGATAAGGCGAGCAATAACATTAACACGTTTGAGTGCAATAACAGTAAAAGCTAATAGTACAGTGAGAGGAGCTTATACTTACTGAAGCAAGTAGTTTTTATTTAGTTAATCAGGTTGCAGGCGAAGTTGAAATTGTACCGGGGAGCCGCAATGCCTTGCAGACGTTATCACGCAGGTTGAGCTGTTGGACTTTTCATCACGTTACAGCAACAAGCGTTAATGAGTTTTATTACAGCTGTATGTGACACATCAAGACAAAGTGATGCATAATGGGGAAGGAGAAGGAAACTGATCCAGTGTTTTAAGGTTTATTTTGCAGGTAAAAGTCTGAAAAGTGTGGTGTAGCATAGGCCCACTAAGACTGCATCAAGAATGTCTGTAAATAGAATTTTTATAGCCCAGCTACAGTTTCTTAATTGGATTTAGGTCAGGACTTAGATTGGGACATTCTAATAAATGAGTTACTATTATTCCTCCAGATTCATTCTAGAAGGCTAAGCTTTTGTTAAGTATCTTGTCTTTCTGCACTGCATGACAAGGTGTAAGTTATGAGGCTGTACATTCAAGCCAAAGCAGGTGAATAAGTCATCATTTATGTGCAGGAATTCAATTACATTGTTTAAATGAAGTTTTTGGGGGCCACAGTCAGTGTTTTATTGTCACTGTTAACAACAACAACAACAAAAAAAACATCTGCTTGATGTGTGATGACACAATGTAGATCCTCTGTTCAGCTGCTTTGAATTGAACATTAATTACAATGAATGAAAATGAAATGCAATGTCAATGAAGTGTCATTGTTAACCTTTTTTAAGAATTGATGGATAAAAATAGAGTTTTTTGTTTGTTTGTTGTTGTTGTTGTGTTTTTACCCCATCGGTCAAAATGACAGCTGAACAAAAATGTCTACTACAACCCCGAGTGCCAATGCAGAAAAAACAGCAACCTGACAGCATAATCCTACCACCACCATGTTTCATCTTGCGGATGGTTTGTTGTTGCCTACTTCTCAGATTAATGCTTCCCCAGTCCAGTTTTATAGCTTAGATGATAGAATTGGAAAGTTTACAGTGGCACCATGATCTTTGTGGGTTTGGATGACCTGAAAAGCAATCATTGAGGTATTCAAAATAACACAAATAAAAAGCACCATTTCTTTTCTTTTCATCTCATAACCGTGCATGCCTTCGTAATGGGCAAATTAAAACAGATTGGAGTTAGTGGATGTCATGTGACAAAATGTGAAAAGGCTCAAATATTTTTACAAGACATTGTAACTTATTGTTATTTCCTCAGCAGTGACGTATTTTGTCAATATGTTTTTATTTTAAATCCATGCACAGAGAATATAATGGAATAGTATAAGTGATCCCACAGCTTCAAACATCAAATGTGTCTATTACAAATTGTTTTGTCTTTAAATGTTGACTTGTTATAGGACTTTGGCCATTACTTTCGCCAAAAAACAAAATGCCCTCTAACATGTTAATATTTTAGTTTTGGGCTTTGGTGAAACAGGAAAATGACTGGCTAGGCAGGCATTTTTGCAGTGTGCCCTAATGCTGTGGTTTTGGGAGAGGGCTATAAAACTGAACTGGTGGTGTAAGTTTTTCTTTGAAAACTCTGGGCTCCACATGTTGAGGATCTCTCTACAATGCAAGTAAACATCTGATTTCTCTGTTGAGTTCCTGTAAAAGAAAACACTGGGAGGTGGGGGAAAGAAACACTGGTGGGTTTTGAGGATTAATTTCAAAAGCACACTGACACATTGGCGTTTCTATTCAGGGTTTGTGGTTTCGATTGGTGTTCCCTTTTAAGAGGCCATGCCTGGGCCTGCTGGGTTTCTATCTTTACGGTTCACATAAAGGAACTGATTGAATTCAAGAATAGAGTTTATAGGCTAATTTCACAGTCATGGCTCAGCCCTTGTTTCTAATGCATTTAATTTTGTCACAGGACAGGTTCAGATTATGTTTAGGCTGAAAGTGTGCTTACTTAGTGTTTTCTGTGGCGTGACCCACTCGGCTCCCTTAGCTTAGAGTGAAAACTGACGAAGACGAAGCGGGAAATTGTGACTGACAGAGTGGCCCTGTGGACTAGTTACTGACCAAATGGAGAAACAGAGGAACCCCGAGCTGCACAGGACACATGTGTGTGAGTCTGCGGGAAGCAAAGCTTTGACATTAATTGTATTTCATTACTGCAGCTCACAAACCATAATCCCCACCCCCTCCTTCCCAAATCCTTACAGTGTACCTCAAAGAAAGAACAATTTTAATAATTACCACGACTATAACTCCAAGATCTATCCCTCCTATGGCTTAATTTCTCTATATTTAAAAAGGATCTGATGCTTTCATGTGGGTATCTAAGTAGCACTTTTGAGAAGCTTTTATGTAAGTCTTTATTAGTTACACCTCAGGGTGAAGAAAGAAATCTTCCATGCTGAGTTTTTAACTTTTGTTGATTTTTTATTTTAGGGATACGCTTTAAAAATGTAATTTTATTTCTTAATCTTTTAGCAGCTCTGTTATGCATATTTCCCAGTCGTTTTATAAGGGCACAGAACCCCGTGTAACATCACTGGTATCAAATAGTTATCGGATCTGAAGCCATTTGTGTTTCTACTAGAGATACTTAGTACTTTAAGAGGACATGGCTCATTGCTCTGGGCAACATAGTCTTGGGGTGGCACAAGTACATGGGGAAACAAAAACATTGTGTGAGCTGTAACCCAAACGAGTTTCCCATCAACAATTAGCATGTGCAGTCCATCTGGCATTTACACCCCATGCTGGGCAAAGTTAAGCACTCTCAGAAGATATGACTAAGCTGACGGATGATGATGCTTAGGTTGGTATCTGATTTTCAGCTTCGATTTGGTGCTCAGTTAAAGGTCTATTTCACTGGTTTTCAAAGAATCAGTAAGTGCATTTGATAATTTGCACTTCAAAAAAATAAACTACTCAGACGGATTAAACTTCAACTAGAGTGACTTACATTTAACAGTGAATATTTAAAACAGAGTTTGAGTTCCATCAAAGTTTTGTTTAATTAGGGTGAAATAAAGTATCGCCTATATATCCATATGTTTATGTATCTATGGATCCATCTACTGAAAATAATTGGACTGAGTGCCAAAGAGATTATTATAATCTGTTTCTTATCAATGAGGTAAACTGTCTTCATTGGGGGATAGTGTTTGATGGATGGAGAGGTAAATATGGGGAAAAGAAGGCCAATTCAAAGACTGGTTACCACTCCTGCTAACTACCACGGCTTATTTTTCTTCTGCTCCTCCTTGGTCAAATTTTATTGACATTCTTTTATGTGTTACGGACATGCTTAATTTTTACGCCAGATATTCAAATGTGCTGAAGAAATAACAAAGATCTACTGAACTGAAAGAAAGATAGAACTCAAAGATCAAAGATAGGCAAGATTTCTACTTCATAAGATGCAATCAATCAATGCAGGTGTTTTTACACAGATCTAAATATGGTGAAGCAAGAAAAACGTTTTTTCCTATTTTTATGTTTCAATGTCATTCTGTTATCCATCTAATCTTGACTCTCTGTGCTAAAGTTATGCCTTCTCATCCTTTAAATGCTTGCCTTAAGTTTTCCTCATAATTCAAAGACATATCAGTCTTGTCTAAGAGCTTCAAATCAGCCCAGAGGGACCAGGAACCATAGATTTACAATTCATAAACCCCCTGTGTGATAAAAATAGGTGTCTGTAAAGCATGTGTAATGCCCAGTAACTACTGTAAACAATTATTCTTTTATTGCAATGCTGGAATCAAGCTGCATCAATTTGCAGCAATAAAACAAGGCTTCTCTTTCTGTATAAATTGCATAATTTACCTATTTTACACTTGGTTTAAAACCAGTTACAAGGACCTTTGGACTGTTACTGGAGTGTACCCCTGACTTCAGACTATGGTGCTCTAACAAGATACAAAAGGATAATAAATACTAAATGAGTTATTCAAAAGCTTTCAATTAATTAAGATAAATGAAGTCTTATTTATACAGTAGCCTCTTTTAGATGCAAAACAGGTCCCCAAAATGTTTAGTCAATAAAAAATGTGAAGATGTCTTCTAGAGTGAATGTTATATTACAAACTTTGAATCTAGTTAGTTTCATGTCTTAGATGGTAACTCAAAATTGTCCCACATCCTGCATGTTGCCATCACAGTTTGCTGCTATGATGCCCTCTGGTGGCCATTTTCCATATTGGGTCACAAACTCCATGCTTTACAAGCCTGTGATGTCCCAAAAAGTCGTGAAATACATCAATACAACTTAATGCTTTTTAGGTTCCTTTAATTTTGCATTGGTCTGCGTGTAATCATATATATGTATATTTTTTTATTAAATATAAGAAATATGCCAGAAGTGACTGAAAATCAGGAATCTTGAAGTTTTGTTTATGATTACATTTCATACTCTGTAGTTGATGCAAACCTTTTATTAAAAATAAAAATATTAGAAAAGATCAAACAATTAGTTCTGATGAATGCCTTGCTGTACTTTTTCTATTTCTATTCCATTTTAGTTTTCCTCAGTGCTCATCTCCTTGTCTGTCAGCCTTCCTGGGTGGTTTTTAAGTGTGCTCAGCTTCACGCATGTGTGTTTATTTGATCTGCGCAGGGGGAACAGAGCCTTGGCCTCTGCCGATTTTCTTTACACTGAGAAAATATGCTTTTGCACAGATGGAAAAATGGGAACAGTTAAACAGACTCGGGGCCAACAGATACAAGTCACCCCCCCCCGAACCCCCCACATCCCTCTCCAACACCCCATTCCTCCGACCATCCACCTGAGGGACTGACACCTCTAAATGCTCTCTTCTTGTGACTACACTCCTCTCCCAGCTCATCTCTCGTGTAGAGGCTGTGGAGACTTGGCCAACTTTCAGTGTGCATGCTGATCCTTTTTTTTTTTTTTTTTTTATGAAACATATTTGAACAAACAAATGCCAACAGAGATAACTGTGCACAAACATGCACTGTGTTTGTGTAGGAGAAGGCCCATCATGAAGGATGCGTGTGGAATTATTGATATCAAATATTCAGAGGAAAAAAATTAAATGAAACACAAAAAAATATAAGAAAAGTTCAGAAGTATTTGGTTGAAATAACTGCAATATTAAGTGGGTTACTAATGTAATACAAAACAAAAATAAATCAGTAGTGTTTGGAAATGGAGTGAGTCTAAAGTAAGCGAAAGACTGAACTTGCATTTCTATGAACAGAACATCTCTGGACCTAGAGCATCAGGAATGTGTTATCCAGAACATAGCACTTCATCAATATGTCAAAAAGTATTTAAGTGTGAACAGCATTCAGTGAAACATTGAACAGTTGCATCAGAAGGTTGTTGTTTTTCTGCATTCAGCTCTGCTGGCTGGTTTGGTCTCATGTCTTTTGTACTCTGTGTCTTTGTTGATTACTTATCTGTTATCTGTTAGCTTTGACCTAAAGATTATGAAACACAGTTCAGACTTCTTTAAGAGAATGAAAACAGCTTTTTAATTACAAAACTTCTATCTCTAGCAGAGATATGTTCTCACAGTAGCTACACTGTGCACACTTCAGAGAGGTGACTGGACCTGCAAACTGGGAATAGAGGAGTTGCTCAGAGTGGAGGTGACATGTTTTGGGATGTTTTTTGCCTCATGGTGCTGCCCTCTGGTGTTGCTGTCCAGGGCATAAAGCAGTATCGAATCCCCTCTCCCCTCCCCCCCACAGCCGCCCCATCAAAAACCACTACAGAATAGAAAGCTAGCAAATGGAATCAAAACAAACAAAAGAACACCAAGACACTTATGGAAAAACGGACGTCGAAAAGTCGAAAGAGTCAACCTCATTAATACTATAATAAGATTATAATAAGATTAGTCTTTCACTTGCTAGTCAGTTAGTTCGAGGTTTGTACCAAGACTCCTGAAATGCCATTTTTATAGAGATTTATGAGAATGTATCCAGCCTACTTTGTAAGGCCTGACAAATGTAATTTAAAAATGCATAATTTATGAAATTGCTGAATTTCATTGTATCCATTCAAACGAACTAATATGTTCTCAGTTGCACTTATTTTAAATGCAATCTGATTTGATGCACCACTGTGGAAGTGCTGAATGCAGGCTGTGAAAATGATGGACCATCTGACTGAAGGGGAGCAGGGGGAGGTGCCTGGAGGAAAAGAGCTATGAGGGTGGGGAGAGGCAGGGTGGTGTGTAGGAGTTTTGGGGGGTGACAGGAACAGGAGGAGGGGAATGCCACCCACTAAGCCAGTTGTGGAGAAGTTCTGGGGGTTGGGCTGCCCACAGGAAACAGTTGTGGCTCCGTCCCAGGCCTCACACCAAGCAGCCCTGGGCCACCCAGTCGCCGGCAGACAGACCCACCAAATGGCCCGGACAGTCGACCAACAGGGATTTATTTATTTTTCATCCCTTGGTGGCGGCGGGAAAATTGCTTATAGCACAAGCTGTTTATTAGAACTTTGATTTGTCATGTGTCAGCGTTCGCTTGAGGGGGAATGTGTATACACAAGTCAGGCTTGTGTATAGTAGAATTAGGAGGCTTGGAGGCTGAGGGTGTGGAGTAAAGGAGCTTTTGGTGGTGGTGGTGGTGGGGGGGTTCCCACCCTGAAGGCAAAGGCTGAACTGCAGATTGGGTCATTCTCCAGCTGTCCCTGCTTGTTGATGTCACAAGGGACTGGTTTGCAGAAGGTGTGGGAAGACAGAGACAGCATGTGGACAAACACAGGATTACTGTTTTCACATGGATGAAATACTGTATAGGCCAAATGGATGAGTAATTAGGAGGATTTGGCCACAACTATAGGGTGTTGCAGAAAAACAGTCCTTACAACTGAAATATCTGAGATATCTGAGACAGCAGTTCATGTCTTGAAATGTTTATTGGGTTTCTAGACAAGCAGCTGAAATATTTTGACACAGATCTTTTTAAGAGGTCCTGAAAACCTGCTTTTATTCAAACTGGAAATAAATTTCCTTAAATTCTCTATGAAAGTCCAAGCAACAACTTTCTCAATTCCAATACTACTACAGATCAAGCAAGTTATCTAACTAATGTTTGAGCAATCTTATAAGGGTCAAAATATGATTAAAAACAAAGACTGATATGTTTCACTCTATACATACCTGATCGTTAGCTGCAGCTATTTCAATTAAACAACCTTATTTCAGTATCAAAATTTCTGCATCATATATCAGTATCAAATGGTCATCAGATCTGCCGACCATATATATACATATATATGCAGGCTATATATATATATATATATATATATATATATATATATATATATATATATATATATATATATATATATATATAGTGGCTGCACAGTGGCGCAGTTGCCTTGCAGCAAGAAGGTTCTGGGTTCAATTCCCAGCCTGGGGTCTTTCTGCATGGAGTTTGCATGTTCTCCCTGTGCGTGCGTGCGTGGGTTTTCTCCGGGTACTCCGGTTTCCTCCCACAGTCCAAAACCATGACTGTCAGGTTAATTGGCCTCTCCAAATTGCCCCTAGGTGTGAGTGTTTGTGTGCATGGTTGTGTGTCCTGTGTGTCTCTGTGTTGCCCTGCGACAGACTGGCGACCTGTCCAGGGTGTACCCCGCCTCTCGCCTGAAACGTTGGCTGGAGATGGGCACCAGCACCCCTCCCGACCCCACTGAGGGAAAAAGGGTGCAAGAAAATGGATGGATGGATATATATATATATAGGTTTTTATATAAAAAAATGGTTTTTATATAAAAAGCTATATGTAGCTTTTTTGAAAGCTGTATATAGTTTTCAAAAAAACATATATAGATATAGTTTTACAAATACACGAGGAGACTTCTTGTTTTCTGTGGTTTGAAAGACGTACATTGCTTCAAATAGTGTCAGACGTTACACAATCTGTGATTCAAATGAGCACGTTTGTTATTGTGGTTTTAAGGGCTTTCATTTGCGTAATTCCCAAAGAATCCAGGAAGTGGCGCTATATGTATCTCTGACTTTTTTTCAAATAGCCAAAGAAGAAGAATGTCACTTACTACGTAATTATATAAGCCAATCAGGAGCCTGGACCGTAGGAAATAACGCTTGTTTGAATCTTTGGCGGTGCACTGGGTTGTCGCAGGTGAGGAATATTTCCTTTATCAGCGAAAGGAATAATTAATAGATATAGAAGAATATTCTTTTAATGTCAGGGTAGAGATATGTCTAAAGACGGTTATTTCTATTAGTTTTACGCCAACCACTTCATAGCACCGCGAGCTAGCTTATTAACCCAAACGCTAACGGAGGTACATTTGACTTTTTTCTCCTTTCGACAGCAAAAAGAAACAAAGATGGACAATAATCTTTCCAGACTTTTAGTTGGGCTTTCTATTCAGATCAGTCGCAGTGATGGTGAGTTTGTATATTTGTTTTCTTACGTGATATATCGTGTGCTAAATCTTAACTGCAAGCTCGTCTTCGGCTTGTTGTTCGTCACCCAGGTCGAATCCATTCAGCCATCGTTAAATCCGTTGATGCCTTCAAGTCTACGGCAATGGTTGAATGGCAGGAGAGGAAAATCAGCCGAGGGAAGGAGGTTAGTGATTTCATTTAACAAAAGCGTATTTGAAAAACATGGCATGAAACCCACACTTTTTAAAGATCAAGCTTAAAGTAACAATTTCAAAATGACTTTTTGTGTGTAGTAGATTTAATCATCTACTATTTAATCTATCTACAGTGAAATACTGGGTTGAGTAGTTGAAATACTGGGAAAACAATCTGAATGTTTTTGAGTCGTCTTTTTATTGAACAAATATTTCACAAGATTTTTCCAAAATCATGACAAATAATATCTATAAAGCATATTTTTCTTCAAGAAGGGGAAAAAAATATCTACATAGGATTTATGCAGAAATTGCAAAGTTTACGTCTTATCTTTCTTGCTATATATGATGCAGTTCAAGACGTAGAAGTTAAAAAGCAGTCTCATTTTTATTGCTACACCTGGTAAAATGCATAAAAATCTTTGCATGATAATCACATAATGCCTTTCATTTATGTACTTGCACATGGTTTCTTGGGGAGAAAATCCAATGTTTTAAATTAGTATATTGGAAAATCACCTCAAACACCTATAATACACAAGTAACTTCCTAACAATAACAAACTGCTTTGACTCCTTCCAGTCTGATTTTTGTGCTCACCACAGCACGGAGACGGCCCTTGTAAAAGTGTTCAATGACATCCAAATAAATACAGACTGGGAGAACCACAGTGCTGGTTCTGTTGGACCTCAGTGCAGCTTTCAACACTGTTGACCACGACATTTTACTGAATCGACTGGAGACTTGGGTCGGACTCTCCGGTCCAGTGCTCAACTGGTTTGAATATTGCATAAAGAACAGGGATTTCTTTGTTTCAATCGGAAACTTCTCATCAGAGAGGTCAAAGGTCACATGTGGGGTACCCCAAGGTTCAATCCTAGGACCCCTTCTCTTCAATATTTATATGCTCCCACTGGCTAAGGTTATAACGGGACATAAGATTAGCTACCACAATTATGCAGATGATACACAGCTCTACATCACGATGTCACCAGGTGACTCTGAATCCATCCAATCACTGAATAGATGCTTAGAACAGATAAATATGTGGATGTGCCAAAACTTTCTGCAGCTGAACAGAAATAAAACTGAAGTTATTATCTTTGGACCAAAAGAGGAGCGAACCCGAATCAACGCACAGCTTCAGTTATTACAACTAAAAACCTGCGATCACTCCCGATACCTGGGAGTAGTGATGGACTCTGACCTGAACCTTCAGAACCACATTAAGACAGTCACAAAGTCGGCCTTCTATCACCTGAAGAACATCTCTAGGATTAGAGGACTGATGTCTCAGCACGATCTAGAGAAGCTCATCCATGCGTTTATCTTTAGCCGCATTGATTACTGCAACAGCGTCTTCACAGGTCTGACTAACAAATCAGTCAAACAGCTGCAGCTGATCCAGAATGCTGCTGCTCTGGTTCTCACTAAAACCAGGAAGATGGAGAACATAACACCAGTTTTAAAGTCCCTACACTGGCTCCCTGTAGCTCAGAGAATAGACTTTAAAATACTGATGTTAGTTTATAAATCACTGAACGGTTTAGCACCACAATACCTTAAAGATCTGTTATTGTTGTACCAACCGTCTAGATCTTCTGGTTCTGGTCTACTCTGCATCCGCAGAACCAAACGAGGAGAAGCAGCATTCAGCTTCTATGATGATGTTTTTATCTTTTTTTTTTTTAAATCTCTTTCTCACTGTTTATTTAATGTCACATGCTGTTTTTATTTTAATTATGTAAAGCACTTTGAAATGCCTTGCTGCTGAAATGTGCTATACAAATAAAATTTGATTGATTGATAGTTTAATATGGTATTATTCTTTATTTTAAGATTAAGGAGTATTGAAGGAGGTATCTTGATGTTTTTGATTAAAAATACTGTTTTTGGAAAAGAAATGTAAAACTTTAAGACTGACAAAACTATTTATTTGTTCCACAATTTCCTGATTGTGTGTGTATATCATTTCCTTGTTTGGAGTTGCTAAGTGTCAATAAAGGCTGTAGTTCAGTCATTAGGCTCTCTCAAATGACTGTTCTTGTTACTTTTAAGTTTAACCCACATATAAGTTTAAGTTTAACCCATGTATAAAAAAATGTGGCAGCATGTTCCTGAAAACTATAAATTGTTTGAAAATAGAATTTCTTTTCCTCACTGTGAATTGTGCAAAAATGACAATTTCTGCATTATGATTGTGAGGGGAACAGTTTGAGCAGAAATTAGGATTTCTGTTTAAATGCCATGCATTAGTGCAAGTTAAC
Source organism: Poecilia reticulata (assembly GCF_904066995.2). Classification (NCBI taxonomy): domain Eukaryota; kingdom Metazoa; phylum Chordata; class Actinopteri; order Cyprinodontiformes; family Poeciliidae; genus Poecilia; species Poecilia reticulata. The sequence goes on along the minus strand of NC_088846.1, from coordinate 14,824,392 downwards.
AGAAGGATTAAGTTTTGTGCTGAACAGCTATTTTCTCTAAAGACAATCTGCATGTAAATTTCTTTGTTTTTCAGATTGAGATTAGCGAGTTATGCCATTTAAATCCAGAGCTTTTGGACCATGTAAATGCTGCCACCAGAGCTGCTGAACTGCCATCTGCTGCTCCTGACAAGGCAAGTGATAATCTGTATATTTATTCATATATCTAACAAAAAGAAACTGCAGAACTAAAATTATGACATGCAGATAAATATCAGTGTATCATCAGTGCATCAACACCCATACCTTCAAATATTTCCATCTTACTGTTTTAGCCAATATAATTGTGCAGAAAGAGAGAATGCATAAAAAGTACAAATTCAATAGAGGATAACGCATGTTTGATCAAAATAAATAATTCCTAACAGAAACTTCTTTTGTCTGTATTTCTTTCACAGAAGTATGAGGGTCGACTTCGCTCATCCCGTATCCCTGCTCCTTCTTCCTGTATGTAACCAATGATCTAGTTTTTCTCTCGCATCACTTTCAGTAATTTTCACCTAAATTACTGAATTTAGACTTTGTTTTATCCAAAAGTCTCAAGTCCATGGGCCAAAAATAACGAGGAGTCAGGTTGGCAACCCTCACTTTTCTTTCTTTAAAGAAAGGAAATGATGCACAAAATCACAATAACAATCCTGCGAGGGCTTTCCTCAGTTCTGTTCAGGACTGAATCTCTGCTTTATTTTTATAAGACATGGGTGTTGTGGGTATGCTGGGCATGCAGCACAACTTGGAGCCAGTTTATTCTCACTATTCTGGGAGGAAAATTGTGTGGTAGAATGTTGGAAGAACTGAATTAATTGTGGTGACACTAAACACCTTTTTTTTTTTTTTTTTTTTTTTTTTTTACATCGACTTCTGAGCCTTTGTTCCTTTCATGTTCTGCTGCCTTAGTCACAAATTTTACAGTACTGTTAAGATTGTCATGCTTTAGCTGTGATCGCGTATTTAGAATATAACTATGTTGATCAGTTCGTTATACACAGAAATTGGCTTATTAAAACTCATTGCTTTTCTTTTTTCCCTCTTGGATTTATCTTTTTCTTAGTTGCCTTACGGTCTCAGACACGGCAGACATGTTTGTTCCAGCCACCAGCATCTGTGGTGTCACCAGTGGCAACAAGCAATGCGTCCTCTCAAGGGAACCCAGAGACAATCTGTCCTGAAATGAACCAGTCAGTGCAGCCTACCAGCTCTGGTTAGTAGTGATCCCCCAAAATGCCTCCTGTTTGAAAGCATTCCATATCTAGACAACTGACTTGTTTCAGTGGATATACAGTTATTGTTTTTAGTGACGTGTACTGGCCCTGTTTTGTATTAGATGTCATTTGGATATTTTTGTGTAATCTGTATGCGTTTTAACTGTATGCTTCCACATTTCAGTGGTTTACTTATTTCAGTAATAAAAATTAGATATCTTTTATAAATACCATTCTTTCTTTCTTTGTGCAGCTCACCCTTTTCAGCCGCGGAGAGGAAATGAAGCCAAACTAGCAGAGCCGCTGCCTCCTGTTGATGAGTCGGTCAAAGAAAACGAGCCTGACAGAATGCCTTCTCTGCCTTCAGCAAGAGGTCAATAATTTTTACCCATAAACCTATTAGATGTGTAGGTTCTTGTACATAGGCCTGTCACAATAGATAAATTAAAAGAAATGCAATAATTTTTATTTGCTTGATTTATTGTTTTTCTTTATTTTATTTAATTAAAACTGAACAATACAGGTATTCAGTCTGGTGATTTGGTCTCCACTATTTTCTTTCTTTCTTTTTTTTTTTTTTTTTAAAGACAATTTTGCTTACACAGACTCCATAATTAATTTTCTTTGTTGTTTCTGTTTTCATTACTTATCTTGGATATTCCAAATGCCTTCCGGTTCCAGTGTTTGAATGTTCATTAGAATTTAAAGTTTATTGATATTTGAAAATGTGTTCTTGCATTTTCATGCCATTATTATTATTATATTACTTGAAAATGAATGGTCTCAAAACAATGTTATTGTTTATGGCAATGATTTCTGGGCCAATTTATCGTCCAGCAAAATTTGTTACAGGCCTAATTATACATAGTCTACTCTGTACAATAACATAATAAAGATGATCCCCACATCTCTGCATTGCAGGCAGAAGAAAATCTGTGGCTCAGGAAACAAACAAAAGCAACAAAAGGATTTCCAGTGTCATGAAGCCCTTTGACATGCAACCCAAGAAAGGAAAGGTTGGGGAAAATCTTTTTTTATTATTTTTTTTTAGCCATTTTGTTTGTCTAAAGTTAAATATCAAACACTGATTTCCCTTTGGTTTAGTTTGGAGAGTCATCTCGACCAAATCAGAAGTTCTATGAGATGATCCAGGATTTTAGAGAAACCTTGGAAATAACTCCGATAACCACTTCTGACCCGGTGAGTTCTGACACGGAGATCGTGTTCCGTGTTTGAGGCTGTTTTCTACTTGTACGGTTTTTACTCCACTTCCTTAATCGCTGGTTTACTTTCACAGATTGAGCCTCACAAGATTTGTGTGTGTGTTCGCAAACGGCCTCTAAACAAGCAGGGTGTGTGTTGAAAATGTCTTATGACACGGTGCCAAATTAATATAATGGAATAAACAGAGGAACCCAAAGTTCATTTTTACTTTTGTGTGTTTTTTTTTTTTTTAAAGAGTTTAACAAAAAGGAGATTGATGTGGTGTCCGTTCCTGGCAAAGGTGCGTTACTGGTCCATGAGCCAAAGCAAAAAGTGGACCTGACCAAGTACTTGGAGAACCAGGTCTTCCACTTTGACTACTCCTTTGATGAGAATGCCACCAACGAGCTGGTCTACAAGTAAATATGAAATAATAAATTCGGTTTGTCACCTAAAATAATTTAAAGTCTGTTAAATCAAACTAAAGACTAATTCTTTTAGTTTAGTATCATCTTTGTTGAACAGTAAATCATTTACTGTTCTGTACTTTTGCATATCCACAAACAATAGTAAACAAAAGTTTGCAACTTAACTAAATGTTTATTAAAGTGCTTTTTTTTTGTCTTCTAATTCTTCAGTTTTTCTTGGTTTTGCTTTCAGGTTCACAGCCAAACCTTTGGTGCAGTCCATTTTTCAAGGTTGCATGGCGACTTGCTTTGCCTACGGCCAGACTGGAAGTGGCAAGACCCATGTAAGCCTCCGTGAACCCTACAAGTTTTAAGATTATGCTTTAGTCAATTTTTCTAATTCAGAATGGATTTTTCTTTTCCTAACTCTTTGTAGACAATGGGAGGTGACTTCACAGGAAAGCAGCAGAACAGCGCTAAAGGAATCTATGCCTTAGCAGGTGAAACTACAATTTATTACTTTCTCTGTGGCCAGTTGAATGTAAATTATTGTAAATGTGTAGTGTTTTGAAAATGCAGATCAAATAGAAGTGATTCAGCTAACCTTATACAGTGCCCTTTTTGTTTATTTGCACACCTGGTAAAGATGTGTAGGAGGACTTGCTGTAAATTAATCTTTTATTAGGTTTTTTTTGCATTGTCTTGCAATGAGGAAAAATCCAACATTTAGCCAGGTTCGTCCTCTGTCATCATCAGATGCGTCTGTTCATGTAGAATTAAGTGCAGCCAGAGTAAGACAACGACAGAGTCAGTAACCCTGGATGGATATACAAAGCTGATACCCAGATTTGTACAACTGCTTAAAAACAATCTTCAACATCAGGTCTCTCTAAGAATGCTCTGATAGATAAATCTGTTTAATAGCACAGGGACCATTTCAGAACGACACATAGAGAATGTTAAATAGATGTGCATTCCTGCATCTTACGTTGTTGGGGGTCTCATGCACTCTCACCGGGCTTACTAAAGGACATCTTGAATTAAAAAAAAAGAGAGAGCTTTACTTGTAAATTGAAAACTTGTGTATAGAAATGCCAGTAAATGTTGAGGGTGCCCCATATTTGGTCTACATTTTTATTAATAATGTTTCATATTTCAGCCCAGGATGTTTTCACCAATCTCAACCACAGGAGGTTTGCTAATCTGGATCTGTGCGTCTATGTGAGCTTCTTTGAGATTTACAACAGCAAAGTAAGAAGGAGCTCTGATGAAGCACGAGTCACTCTGACATCAGCTTGTTTGGGTCCTCCTCGTAGAAACATTTTACTATTTCGATTCAGGTGTATGATCTGCTGAACAAGAAGGCCAAGCTGCGTGTCTTAGAGGATGACCGACAACAGGTCCAGGTGGTGGGACTGGAGGAGGTCTGTGTGTCCTCAGCAGAAGACGTCATCAGGATTATACAAACAGGAAGTGCATGCAGGTACTTCAGTGCAGTGGTGTGAGATGGGTAACCTCGTATAGTAGGAAATAGGCAGAAATTAAAATTTTCCACTTTTATTTTTTTTAAATGATCATTATTCATAGTGGCCCACAAGTTGGATAAAATCCCTACAAATGCAGCCTTTAACTTGTAGAGATTGGCGCAAGTTCTGATTCTAGCTTTAGTATGAGTGGCCAATAAATATTGCTATTTTGACACGCATCTTTATGTGTCTTGTAATAAAACTAATCCAAATCGTTCCTCTACATCTACCTGTTCAGAACATCGGGGCAGACCTCAGCCAACGCAAACTCCTCCCGCTCCCACGCCATCCTCCAGATTGTCCTGCGGTGCAATAATCGTGCTGCCACTTTGCACGGCAAATTCTCATTGATCGATTTGGCGGGAAACGAGCGTGGCACGGATGTCAGAAGCAACGATCGCAGCACTATGGTGGAGACGACCGAGATCAACCGCAGCCTGTTGGCTCTCAAGGTAAAAAGCATGAAACGCGCTCGTCCTGCAGAAAGAACTTTTCCCTGAAACCTTCAGTTAGGAGCAGATAAACTTCAGAAAAAAAAATTATATTCAGGTGGAGGAAGGTTAAAGCTATCCCCCTTTAGCCAATTGTGTCCTGTCCTGTGTGTCTTGTAGGAGTGTATCCGTTCTCTAGGGAAGAACAGTGATCACATTCCTTTTCGAATGAGTACATTGACCAAAGTGCTCAGGGATTCCTTTATTGGAGAAAAGTCCAGAACCTGCATGGTATGGAGACTCACCTAACCACCTCCAGTTGTCTTGGTGTTGATCTTGGTTTGTGTCCAAGTTTTTGATTTCTAAAATGAACATGTTTATATTCCACCCTCCATTTCAGATTGCCATGGTGTCTCCAGGAATGGCCTCATGCGAATACACAATGAACACACTTCGCTACGCAGACAGGTACAGAGACGGTGTGACGCTGCCTAATAATGGAGTCTGGAATCAGAACTCCTGAAGAATGCTCAGAAAGCAGTTTTATGCTTTAGCAAAAATAAATCGGATGTAATCCAGAAAGATTTGGAATTTGATTTCTAGTATTTTTCTAGACATGCATGGATAAAAGTAATGATTACCGGAAAAGTATGCATTTTCAGAGTTCATTGTCTATTTAGTAGTCTAAATTTCTTCTGCATCCTTTCTTTCTAGTATACTTCCTTCTCCTGTGTCCCTCCTTTCATAATACTATAATTACTTGACTTTCATTCCTTCCTATTTACCATCTTTTTTTCTTGTCCGTCTCTTATTGTTTCCTTGTGTCCTGCCTCCTTGCATCTTAGCCTTCCTTTATGCTATATTGTCTGTTTCTTTCTTTTTTTTTTGTCCATTTCCTCACCCTTTCCTTGTCTTTTCATTTGTTTTTTTTTTCCCTTTCTTGTCTGTCTGTCCTTCCATCCTTGTGTTCTTCCAGGTTCCGAATTTTTGCTTGTACCATATGTAAACCTTGCCTATAGTACACATGCATACCATAAATTCTAAGTGAATGTTTGTATTTCAAAATGACTGTGAAGGACTGAGATGTTTGTCGCTCTTCAAAATGACACAATAATGTACATAGCTGCATCTTTTTAATTGGTTTTAGGAGTGATGAAAAAAATTCTAGCTTTTTTTGTTGTTGTTAAAGCTGAACTTCATAAAGCGTTATCCAAGAACAAGCCATTAGGAAGTCAAAGACTTAATTCTGAGTTATTCTTCAACTCAGTGATATATCTATTTTCTAACTTCATCTCAACAGTAGATTAGCCTTTTTATTTTTTATTTTCTCAAAAAGCTTAATCTAAAATCTTTTCTAAATTAGTTTTGTGCTGAATATGCTTTTGGTTTATAATCAAAATCAATTAGACCGTCCTTCAAGAGAAGCGATCCCCTATTGCCATTTCAAACCGGTTACTAACAACTAGCTTTTTGTCAGGACATTTTATTCATCCTTTTAATGAAAATTCTTTTGAAAATTGCATCCATTACAACTTTAAACATTTCTGTTTCTTTGGCAGAGTGAAGGAGCTGAATGCTAACTCCAAAGTCACAGCACAGAAGGGGAAGGAGCCAATAAACAGTTCTTCCGAAGAGGTGCATTACATCACAACACGCAAAATCCTGGACTTAATAATGTACTTATTCCAAATGCATTTATGATCTGTCTTTTTACAGGATTCTTCTGTTGATACCAGTGTGCTGGACATCATATCTCAAGTTGCAGAGTTTGAAGAAAAAGTCTATGGAGAGCTGAAGGTAGTTTTTATCATTTTCGTTGTTGTTGTTTAAGAAAAATTAATTTTATTTTTTCTTATTCAGAGAGCAGATGAAGTTGTTAAGGAAATGGACAAAATCTCATACAACATTGAGGAAGGGCTTCCTGAGCTGGTGGACTACTCCAGGAAGTTGATGGGTTTGTACAGGATTTGACTCGTCCTTGTCTGATTAGGTTGTGTTTCCAGTATTAACCAAAAGAATTTATATGTGTACGTTTGTATTTGTTTGCAGACTCAGTTCTGGCTCTACAATCTGCTGTCACAAAGGAGCGCATGGCCAGGCTGAACCTCTGAAAAGCCAGATATTCCTGCAGAGAGACAAATTTTCATTTTTCAGCTATTTTTATTGTAATGTATAATTTGTTAAATAAAATGCAACACTAACAATAAAAAGAGGAAAAAAAACAATAATGGCATGGTTCTTAGAAAATCCAGAATTTGCTTTCTTATGACACTATTTGCTGACATGGTTGTAATTATTTAAAGAAAGCTGAAAGTACAGCTCTTGCATGCTATTCAAACTACAGCAAATATGATATTAAGATATATTCTGCAGAATATTAAATAAAAAGCTTTTTACTCCACGGGTAGATGACTGATATCGGTAAATATTTAGAAAAAAAGTAAGATATATATTTTCTCATTGGCTTTCCAATAGTGTGAATAATTTGTATTTTGGCTAGTTTTTTGTACATACTCACCGCCTTCTTTTAGGATAAAATGGAATTAAGCCACTATAAAGTAAATGGTACTAAAAAGAGACATGCTTAAAAGAATAAACCAGCCGTAGTGTCAAGAAACATACCTTACTGTTAAAATGGTTTGCAATTGCATTTTTGCCATTTTGCAGCTGTGTACCTTTTTATTTAAATGGCTCAAACGATGTTATATGTTAATATCTAATTTGAAATTGCACCTTGACAAGCAAAAAAACAAGACGTTTCTTCCTTCAATTTGTATTCTTGTCCTTAAGATGTGATTTGGATTGCACAAGTTGAAGACTCGAGAAGCTGAATGCTTCAAAAAATAATCTAGCTCCTAAATATACCACAGTATTAAATTGTTGCAATAATTGTTGGAGTGCACTGATACCTCACAAGAATTAAGTTATTGATGGAACTTAGATTTCTTGGGTCACTTTGTCAATAAAAAGAAACAACCAAGCATGACTAAATCTACCACAGTTGTGGGAAAAAGTCTTATTACCTTTGCACAGTAGTGAATTGATTTCTTCATATACATTTCCTCACACAGTAACAAAATGTGCTTTATGAACAAAAGACAAAGATGCAACTTGACAGTACATTGTTTCTGGTTACATCTAAAATAACTACACAAGACATAAAAATAACATCTTAAATGATGTTTTGATTATTTTTTATGATGGAAAAAAAGGGTTAATATATGACCAAGCCATGCTGAGAGTTTTATTTCATTTTAAGAACATTTTCAGCTGTTGCTGTCCAAGGTTGAGGATTGTGAAGATAAGTGTTAAAGGTGTTTGAGAGCTTACAAGATAAACGCAATCCACATCTAATGAATCTTAAATTAAAATCACAAATACTTTAAAAGAAAACGTCCATTAAAAGCGCCCATGTAACCATTGCAGAGCACTCAGGACTCGCAACAGCGTTGAAAGGTGATATCCACAGCCAGACCAATAGGGGGTGCTCTATGCGTTCTGACAACCTGAATGCACGTTGCGAGTAAGAAGCGGAGGCGGGGTTTAAGCAGTAGGGGAAAAAAAGATTACAGATTAACGCAGAGCAGAGGTAAGCAACCGTGGACCGGATGGCCATGAAGTGGTTGCGCTTTTCGCTCCTCGTTTTGGGGGTGTTCTCGCTGTGTTGCTCCACGGCTGGTGACAGCAGCGGCATAAAGAAGATGAAAATGCAATTTGCTACGGGACCTCTGCTTAAGTTTCAGATCTGGTAAGCAGACGACGAAAACAGAAATCTGGCGAGTCATTGCAAGCTAACTGAAAGAAACCAGCTAACATCGCCGTTCGGACACAAGCGAATAAGATGTCAGTTAGTTTGTGTGCGGAAAAAAAACGGTAACTAAGGAGAGCGTCAACTACCGTGTGTTCTTACAGAAACGCCGAAACAAAATTTGTGAAAGTAAAATATTTGGTAGCTCACATACACATCGGAAACATGGCTCCACTTCCGCAGTGAAACATATTAAATCCTCTAAGAACCGCCCCAGCGTATGTGGATTAGACAAACATTTTTTACGTAAGGTACAGACTACATTTGGGGGTGAGTGAACCTGTGCGATTCAAAACTTTTGGTTTGAATCGCACATGTAAAAAAATCTTCACTGAACCTCAAACGAAAACGGTCAAAGCAAGTTTTAAGTTAACTTTTGTTACCAGAATGTTCACCACTAAAATATTTAATCTTTTATTTAAAAAAAACAAAAAAAAAACGTTTGTCATTTTCTGTACAGACTATGCTGATGTAATTAAACAGAGATTGTACATCATGATAAATGGCAACCTGGTTCTACTCAAATCCATCATGACTATATCAATGTTAAAGTTTTGTACAAATATGTGTTAGTAGAAGGTTTTTCACTTTATTTTTGTTCAGCTAAATTCACTTTGTACCTCTGACAGCCTGCTGATAACGATGTTGTTTTGGCTACTTATTACCTGTCTGAAACGGGTCTGTCTAGATTGTGAAACTTCATTTCTTAGTAAAGCTGCTTGTATAGAAACATCAAATGGAAAAAAACCCCCAGAAAGTTAGAAAAACTGACTATTGATTTGCATTTGCACAGTGTTAAACTTGGACACTCAACTTCACCTCTTGGTGTTTTTGCTCTTTACACACATACATAAATGATGATGCATTCGGCACATCAAGTTGGTATATTGATGCATAAAATACCTCTGATCCGTTCTTTAAATGAGCAAATACGACAGGATTTGACGCCACTGTTCGGAACAACTTATCACTTAGAAAGTTTCGACAAGCAGAGAAAATGTGTTTTTAGTTAATTTCAAATTGTGATTTTTGACAGTCTTGGTGAGTACAAGCAGACCCTCATCTGCATTGCATATATTCTCAATAAGAAAAACGAGTTGCAACAAGTTAAGCAAAGATTAACTTCTTAAAATTACTTTCAAAACCGAGTGGAGGAAAGTTATGCAGAGAGAGCAACAGCTGTGTATGTGAATTGGGGGGGGAAATGTGAAATGTTGTGCACACTGGTGGGACTACAGGTGAATGAAATGTTCAGATTCCACAGGTGTTTAGAAATAAAAATTCACTGCAGTTAAATATCTGACTGCAGACGGAAAAACGCGAGGAAAGTTCTGAACACTCTTATACTTGAGCATTGTTCTTAATTTCTGCTGCTGTTCATTTATCTGATGAAAAGGGCCACTTATTTAAATGACTGAATTTCTGGAAAATCAAGAAGGAAATCAGTTGTTGGTGTCGGTAACTCAGGAACATGTGAAATGTGCCTCAGGCTCCACGATACGTTTGGAAGAAAAAAGAAAATCTTTTTATAACATTCAGCTGCTCGGGAATTGAAAAGAAAATAAGGCCTCTTCTTCTCTGCAATACAGTGGAAGTACTGTCTTCCAGTAAATGCTGATAACTATGTTGTTTTGGCTACTTAAATTCTGTTTTTCCAGTTGTACAACCTGTCCTCCTTTCCTTCTGCAGCATTTCCTGAGGGTACAAGCGGGTGTTTGAGGAGTACACGCAGGCCTTGTACCAGCGGTACCCAGACATCCGCATTGAAGGGGAGAACTACCTTCCTATACCCATCTATCGGTAAGGGACAGCCATTGTCTAGCGGCTTACGTTTGGATTAAGTCCAGCCAAGGATCAGGTATAATTTGTTTAACAAACTGAAGTTCCCTTGGATACTCATTTGCTATTATCACGTGTAACAGACGGCTAAATGTCATCAGTTGTAGATTTGGTTAGGACCTGGAATGTGCTTTTTAATCATCAGCTTGTATCGGGATGCAGTGGTATGTGCCCTGCCTTTTCTGATTTCAGCTGATTAGCAGGTGCCTCAATAAATGAGCATAGTAATGAAACGTAGATTCATTTATTCTGTTTAAGCGGTGAACTTTATTTATTACGTAGATTGTGATGTACTCTAAAGTATATGTACTCAGTATTTGTTTGGCAATGCTTTTAGATGAATTACCACATCACTGTGACCTGGAGGTTTTCAGCCTGTGGCATGGAATGTATGTAATGGGTCTATTTGATTTTACATTTTGGACTAAACTACTGAAGCTAATGAACTTCTGAATAGCTCATTTGTTTTGGCTAATTTGTGCTCGATCATCACTGGTTGAATCCTTAATACTAATCAATCGATTTTTATTGGTTCTATTGCTTACTTTGCAACGTTTCTCTTATTTCAAGAAATAAACTGGAAGAAACAAAGTCAGACTCTGTGAAACCTCGGTCCCATTAGAGTTGCACTATATTTGCATCGATGGGAGGCTGGTTTTATGCAGCCTCTGGTGCCGCATTTCAACAGGGAGTGTCACCGAGACTCCTGGGTCTTCATCTGGTCCACTTAATGAGCACACAAGAGATTGGCTACATTTCAGAGAGGCGACTCTCTGAAATATCTCGTCACATGCTTCAAATGCTCCAGACATCATTTCTTTGAATTCTTGTGAAGTTTGTCATTTGCTTATGTCACAGCAAGAGCAAGATATTCCTTCAGGTAGCTTTTTGTTTCACCAGTTCTGCTTTTAAACGTTAGAAGTTGCGCAGAGTTTAGAGTCCAGCTTTGGTTAAGCTCAGATCTTGAGCTTCCAGGGCTGGTCTCGTAGCTATAAATGACCCCTTTTATTCTTTCGGTCAACTAGTAAACATGACTTTACTCATTTATTATATGAAATGGAATGTTTTGGGTTTTTCTTTTTTTTTGCTCAGATCAAGTTACTTTTATTGAGGTGTCAATACACAAAAAAACTTATATTTTCTTCATAGGCATGACTAGTGCTCTTCTACGTTTTCTCTGCCCCACACCTAAAAAAAAAAAGAAAATGCATAGAGTTATCAATCATGGAAGATATGCTGGCTGTGCATTCCAGCAACGAATGATATGAGGTAATGATCCATGCCGGTTACTCATGAAACGCTGTAACAGAGCTCTTACATACGAGCTGAACTCCTGGGCAGAGTTCAGGGCTGGAAGCCATTCAGGCAGTGCGCGATGTGCCTCAGATAATCACATGGCTGTGGTCCAAGTAGGACTTCCAGTGGTTGATGTAGCAACACCACACATCAGCAACATTAAGAAAAGAACATGTTTAAATGGAAAATGGGGAAGTTTGAGTAACTTTCAGTTCACACTTCCCTCAATGATGTAAATGAATAAGTGGCAGAGAGACTGTCCACATGTAGGACAGACATTTTCCCCATATTTTCTGATTGTTCAGGTGTTGGATAGAACATCATCCCAGTGTGCGTTGTGTTCTGCTTCTGATGAGATCGTATCTTATTTCCACAGACATGTTGCGTCCTTCCTGTCTATGTTCAAACTGCTGGTGATCGGACTGATCATAATCGGCAGGGACCCATTCACTCTCGTTGGTGTTCAAGCCCCAGGAATCTGGGAGTGGGGCCAGCAAAACAAGGTGAGGATTTCTGTTTCATTCTAAAATCACACACTAATAGGGGGGATGTGGAGGATGCTGCCATTTGATTCAGCTGCTCTGGGTTTTTTTTTTTTTTGTTTGGGTTTTTTTTTTTTTTGCGCCATTACAGAAATCACTTGGGTTTTATTTAGAATTGGAGAAAAATGGTCTCAGGGGTGTACATATGCACTTGTAAGACAACCAAAGGTCCCACGATTTCATTTTAGGCTCTCTAGCAGAGCTCTGCATGTTTTTAAAGTTCAGTATTGCTTAGATTGTTTTCACCGGGGTCATTGATACTCCCATCAGAGAGTGTGTTGCATCACAATATTCTGTAGTTGCTGTTCCTTGGACAAAAAATTTTAAGATTGATAGTGACAGTGTTGGGTTTATGTTTCGCATCCACCTGAATAATGTGTAGTTGCGTCCCCGCTAATAAATCTGAAGTCAGCTTCACTAATGACACCAGATGCTGTAATCCTATCAACTAATCAGCAGAGCGTTTTGTGAAAGAGGGTTTCAGTCTTGGACATGAACAAATCAGTCCAAATCTGATAAAATAGTATAGAAAAGAAGCTTGGTTTATTCCATCACTTTATCAATACGTGGGTTTGTGAATTGGCAAACCCACTGATTTATTCATCTATTACTTTCTCTATCTGTTTTTTCAATCTATGTCCGTCATGAAATTATTTATTGATTCTTTGTTACATTTCAGTTTTCTGTCCATAACACTTGTTATCAATACTTTTCAAATAAATGATAATCCTTCAATTTGTGTCAGTCGTCGGCCCATCCATCTGTTGGCCTTCCTGTCCTTTGTGGGTTTATGTATTTAAAGCTTGACCCTTGTATGAATGTCATTGAGTACTTAAAGTTTCAATGAATTAGTTTTTTTTTAAATGGGATAAAGATGACTTAAAACTTTGAACACAAAACATGGTTAGGGACCCTGCATTATTCAGCATGCATATTTTATTTTATTTTTTTTTATTTTTATTTTTTACAAGAATTCAATGCTTTCTTGTGGATTCTCTCTAATGCCTGCCAGGTCAAAACGAACATATCTCATGTTAACTTTTTTTGTTCAGACTTTTAACCCAGTTTTTGTTCTTCTTGTCAGATATATGCCTGCATGATGGTCTTCTTCTTCAGCAATATGATTGAAAACCAGTTAATGTCGACAGGAGCGTTTGAAATCACATTAAACGGTGAGCATTTCCTTTCCAGCATGGCTTCAGAGACTAAACCCTAACTTCTTGTTCGACTGTGTGACATCAACAGCCTTTTATTGGTGAAAATGCATTATTATATTTGACGTGTGGAGCTACATGTGAGCAACATTTATTACTTGTTATTGTGCTGCCGCTCCAAGCATAAGAAAAACTCAGCCACATTCAAAGTCTTGTTTCTATAGACGTGCCAGTGTGGTCGAAACTAGAGTCGGGTCACCTCCCCTCCATGCAGCAACTCGTGCAAATCCTGGACAACGAGATGAAGATGAATGTTCACATGAACACAAGAACGCATCACCACTCCTAACCCTACTTTTCAAATCCTGGCTGGAGCTGAAAGCCCCTCCTTGTACGTTTACTCTGAATTTCTTTTTATGTCAGCTCAATCTTGACGAGGTGAAACGTGTGACCCACACCGACTCTTTCTTGTCCCCAGGTTCGAGGTGGGCTTCTCTCTGAGCTGTGAAGTGATGTTTATGAAGGTCTGCGCTGAAGGCAGGAGGACTGCTGGCACAGACTGGATGCCCCCCATCACTCTTCACCGCGCTCCGCAGAGACGTCCTGCCCCCGACGCCAGAGCGGGATCCATGGCAACAGTTTAGGCTGTTCTGTTATGTTCTTGTACTATCCATATTACTGCTGATTTCATCCAGGCAATTGGTGGTCCACTGAGGGAAGATTTAACATCGATTATTGTAGTCTTTAACCTGTTTCATATAATTGACCTTTGTGAATGGAAAAAAAAATAAAAATGTTATTTGTACCAACGAGCCATATGTAGAATTCTAAGTGTACCTGTAAGAGACGTAGGGAACCGTATCAAAAATAACCCAATTAAGATCTGTAATAATTGTTGTGAAAATACCATTAAGACCATGTCTTGGAAAGATTTCTGAATAATTTTTATATTTACATGTTGGAGGAAGCTATGAATATTAATAAAACGTAACAATTTCTGTGTGATCTGGGTTAAAGTGTTTCTATTTATCAAGGATTTAAAAAGACCAATTAATTTATCTCACTTGTGTAGATTATTTTTCTCTTTTCTGTATCTCTGCTTGCCTAAATGTTTAAACAAAAAGGAGGACAGATTAACATCTAGATGTTTTTTTTATTATTATATATATATATACACACAACTTTTAAGCGTGTTTCTGGAATAATTTAAATAACTTGAGGTCGAGAGAAGCTGAGGGGTCAGGTAAATTCCACCATACTTGAATCTTGCAAGGAGATGCTGGCATGAACTTAACCATTGGTAATTTTCTGCAAATCAAAATCTATTAAATCAATTTCTATATGTATTTGTCAATGTGTAATCACGTTGATACTGTTATTCATAAATCCTGATGTGTCGGTGAACCATCTAAGTGGTTTACAGATGAAAGCAGTCTGATCTCCCTTGTGCTCATGTTGATGTGGTTAGGATGTATTTAGGTTCTTTTGATTAGGCCAAGCACATCAGGTTAGATATCAAGATCTAAAGGTTCAGGGAGCCTCGTGTATGGCCACATATTAAAAGTCAGGCCTGGGGAGTTGGAAGAGTATGCTGTAGTTATTGCATTAAATAACAAGAAAGATTGTTAGAAATTAGCAAAAATACAATGATAAATTATTATGAACCATATTCACATTCAGATTACTGAAAATGAACCACGCTCCATAGATGTTCTGTCTCTGACACCAGAGTTGGATTCATGAATATGAATACATGGGCACTGATGTAGTTCATGGATGGGTGTACTGCACAGAACATGGACATTCTTTTCAGTAGATGTCCATTTCTTGATCAGAAATTTAATATAGTGTTATGAAAAGGTGAGCTTTAGTTCACCTCAGCTTTGAGCCAAAATTATCTAAATGTCCCGACAACACGTGAACTATCCTGAGTCTTGAGGAGTTTCAAAAGTATTCTAGTTCACTGGGATGCAACCACACTATACTGGAATCTGACTTTCACACATTAGTAATATTTAAGGCACCCATGTATGAAGGCTTTATCGCTATCAGTCATCTTCATCTCCACCAACTTCCAGAAGTCTTTGAGCAGCAGCATGAAGATTGTGGAGAAAGTTTTATCTTAGGAGATCAACTTACAGGGTCACACCAGGCATTGGTGAAGATGTTAAATATTGGTTACTAACTCTACCGTCTATTATTTCAATAGAAATATGCTGAAGTATTCTTGCTGAAGTTCAATTTCTGGCCACTCCACCTACCTCTGCTAAGCTGTAAACTATTCGGCTAATTTCAGTGCAGCAGGTCTCGCGACATTTCATTGACTGCTGCAGCACGTGCTG
The DNA here is from genome assembly GCF_904066995.2 of Poecilia reticulata. Classification (NCBI taxonomy): domain Eukaryota; kingdom Metazoa; phylum Chordata; class Actinopteri; order Cyprinodontiformes; family Poeciliidae; genus Poecilia; species Poecilia reticulata. Next base: position 14,808,603 of record NC_088846.1, on the reverse strand, counting down.
CACTGGGTTTAAGCGGCCAATTAATTAAAGGTTAAATAGCAGGTGACAGTTCTGCTTCACAGTAGTTAGGCAGCAGAAAACAATGGGTGTGGGACGGAAAGCGCATCCCCCAGTCTGCTTGGTTGCGGCTGTTTTTCTACTGTGTTATTTGGTGCCGCTTTCGGACTGCCTTCGACTGAGGAAAACTCAGAGACCAGCGGTGAAGAAAGTGGCTGTTCATTCTCCCACCGCTATTGTCCAAGAAGGAAAAATTCTGCTTGGGAAAGTTTTCAAGAGCTCGGATATCGACAAAAAGTCGTCATCTAATGAATTATTGGATGACGAATCTGATTACCAGGCAGACTCCGCAGGTATGTGCTAATGGTGTTAAGGCTGCTGCTCTAGTGTGGAGTACATTTAAGAAGCGGATAATTCTTGTCGGAGTAACTTGAAGGATTTTTATCGTCTTTGTTTAGTAAAGAACGTCATGGTGTGGGTAACTGAGTTGTGATGTATTGCCCTGAAACGCTAGTCGACACTACATGATTTGCTTAGCTAAATGAACCAATAGGCAGTTCGTATGTTCCCCTCTAAAATGTCTCACTGCCTCAAACTCACGTGGTTAAACCAGGCCCAGCACAGTAGTTTGCTACACTTGCTTCATGAGCAAAACCTGTCAGGACCTCAGGTTTTAGAGGACCACAACTGTGTAGCTTGTATGCTTTAAAAACGAGTGAGACAAATTTGAGTCTTCCTTTGATCTTATAGACTGGTCCCAGGAGATGGACATGGATGAAGCCTCCAAGGAGTTATTGGAGCACTTGGGGGCACATCTGGATTGTTTTGATGACCACATGAAGTTCAGGTCACTTGGAACAGAGGCTTCACAACTTTCAGTGGTGCAAGGTAGTAGTTTTTATTTTTTATTTTAATATGCATAAACAGTACTGCACACTGATGTAACTTCTCTTCCCCTACAGAAAATGAAGCCCCAACACCTCTGTCCATGGTTCCTCCAAGCTGTGGCTACAGGATATATGGAACCTCAATAACATTCATTCTCATTGTTCCATTTGAAGGTTGCAACATTATTGAGCAGGTACCTCAACCCTGTTAAATGACAGTCATGCATATCTTGCATACTTTGCTTATAACTTCAAACTCGTTTAATGCAGATGCTGCCAAGTGCAAACAGGAATAGAGCAACTGCCTAAACTAACATTCTGTCTTGCTTTCCAGGGTGGAAATCACATACTCCCTCTACTCTGGCAAGGCCATCCACTGTCCCTGCTGTGTCCCAAACATACAGAACCTGTGGCTCCACCCGTGGGGCCTGTGGCTCCACCCGTGGGGCCTGTGGCTCCACCCGTGGGGCCTGTGGCTCCACCCGTGGGGCCTGTGGCTCCACCCGTGGGGCCGGTGGCTCCACCCGTGGGGCCGGTGGCTCCACCCGTGGGGCCGGTGGCTCCACCCGTGGGGCCGGTGGCTCCACCCGTGGGGCCGGTGGCTCCACCCGTGGGGCCTGTGGCTCCACCCGTGGGGCCTGTGGCTCCACCCGTGGGGCCGGTGGCTCCACCCGTGGGGCCGGTGGCTCCACCCGTGGGGCCGGTGGCTCCACCCGTGGGGCCGGTGGCTCCACCCGTGGGGCCGGTGGCTCCACCCGTGGGGCCCTTTGACTTGTATTATCTTCACACAACAGATGATCCTGTTCAAGGTTTCCCCTTCTACCCATTTTCTCATCCACCTCCAACAGCTCCTCCTCCCACTGCAGAGCCGAAAGTCCTCTATCCCCAGATTCCTTTTAATCCAGAGCTTCTTTGGCCGTACTGGCCTCAGCCTCCAGAATTACCTCCAGTCTATCCTTGTCCTCATGGGAAATATCCAGTGCCTGTACAAAAGACTCCCTGCATAACACAAGATCCTGCCACTACCCAGACTCCTCCTGATGCTCCTGCAATGTGGTATCCTGTGATCTGCCTACCTCTTCTTCCAAATGAGCAACATTTTCAAGACATGTTTTATCAAGGTTAGCTTTGAAAAGTTGAAATAAATGTTTAAAATAAAAGGGATTTGTGTCTTTGGTTGCTGATCCTACATTGTGTATTATGGTTTTGTCTTTTTTTTTTTTTTTCCCCTCCAGGGTTATTTTGGTTTGAAACTGAAATGGAAGCTAAAGTCTATGTATGGCATGGGTCAAGTTGGACATTTTTATTGAGATGAAGAGTGGTCTATGGAAATTTGATGATCACACTACAATCTGTTCTTGTAACTTTGCCAAAAGTAAAGCTTAAAACCTTCATGATGTCCAACCACTTGGTGGAATTGAGAGGGTGTGATAGCGGGCACAGTCAAATTATAAACTACTTTCATACAGAGCTCTGACACTGCACTCACTATGCCTGGTGGTGCTCGGAGGGCCCAGAAGTGCTGGCGCATGGCAGCCTTGCCTCTGGTGGGTTGTAGCCCAGGGCTACAGGCCAGTAACTTGCCATTATCAGTACGTTGTGTGCATGAATGACCAGTGTTCACCCCTTTGGTGTCCTCTGGACTTGGATCAAGTGCTGTACAAGCTGTTTAGGGTTTATTTTTCAAATGTGCAAGAGGTCAACAATAGTTTAACAAAGGGACACATTTTCTCAATCCAGTGTAATTTCTGACATTTGAGTCTGGATTTTTTCAGACTAATTTGATGTAAGGTCAAGTTTTCTCAAATTGTGGCTTGCAATAGATTTATGGTGACTTGGGACATTTAGGGATATTGGCACATATTACTATAACATTTATTTTAAATGTATATATTGCCTTTTGTGATAGTTTTCCTTTGTACAGTCTTGCTCTTGATATGGTAAATGTAGTTTATTCCGCTTTTATTCCAACTGCACTTATTTTAGTCATCCACTAGATGGAAGCAGAGAAAAAATTGTAAAGTTGGGGAGTGCCAGTTCAAAGAACTTTTATTTTTAGACCTACTTCCACTGTAAATGGTGTTCATTTTGCCACAAGTATACGGAACTCCCTCCTTCCTCAGAAAGAATCTCATAACTGTCTCAAAAGTTAACACATGATTAAAATGCTGCAGTGCTCTGAAATGTGCTGCAAATAAACTATTGCAAAGGTGTTGACTTTTTATCCTATTTTCCTTACTTCACTGAATACCAAATTTTTAAAAATACTCCAATCTTTTTAGGCCTGGCCTAACATTACTTTGCAAACATTTTCCAAATCTGTCAAATTGTAGAAATATCTGTCTAGAGACCTCTTTAAACTTTTTGATTTCAAAACTAAATTTTTAGATTTAGTTCTGAACTGTGGACTATTCCTAGACCTTTTTTTAAATTTTGTTTTGGATGGAGAAAACAAAATCTTGATCTTTACCTTCAACCATACGGTGGAAGGTTTTGAGTCAAAACTGACTATTGTTAGTTCATTTTGATTTCATTTACACAAAGCACACAGTTCCATCTGAAGAAACACAAACTGAGATCATAACACTGCTACAACCACATGTAGTGTTCTTTTAGTGATGTTACCCAAGCAGAAAAAAATGTCTAAACTGTATGCCATGGTGCATCAAGAGTATTTGTCTAAGTATGTTCACACATTAAATTATCACAATTTTATATTGCACTTTTGGTGTGATACAATTTATAGATCAAACAAATAGTAAATTTAGAAAAGAAAAATAAGTCTTGAAGAAACTGTTTTTTAAACAGCAGGTAATACAATATTTTCAGTTACATAATTCATATAAATATGCGAATATATCACAAAAAATATTTTTTAAAACGCAATTATTACACAGTTCTGTGTCATCTAAGGAATTTATCTAATGAAGGTAGCACGTAGGACAAACATTGCAGGTTGACCAATCAGAAATGTGGCTCTGTTTGATCATACAGTAGTCATTTCGACATTGATTATGCAAGATCTATGAAGAAAATTATGAAATAATCCAATGTGAGTAAAAATAAAAAAAATCATTAATTCAAATTAAATTATTGATTTTCAAATGTAAATTTTATGATGCATTTAATGAATCACACGCGTTTACATGATTGTAGATTAAATAAAGCTGCCTTTTTCTTTGTGAATGAAACCTGGTTGTCTACATTACTATTTTTCTTATTTTTATTTATTACACATATTTGCCACTTCATGGCTCCATTCTTGGTTTGAAATGCTGTGCAAACGCGTCAGCGTTTAAATTATCTAAATTTAGTTGTGACTTAAAAAGCCACGCAATGGCAACGAAACTGTTCAGACCAAAAGGTGATCAGGTGTAGCCAGTCCCAGCTGATTACACGCCGCGTTCTCTCGCACCATTTCATTGGCTGGTGCAGCAAATACTGTCTTTGCCTTAAAACGACAAGTTATTTTAAAAAGGCGTGACAAATCAATACTTTACAGAAGTTGCGCAGGGTTGAACGATGGGTAGAGAAAAAGTTAAAAATCCCGCTGTTTGTTTGGCTGCAGTTGTTATTCTGACGTGTTACTGGGTGAAAACTACAGACTGCTTTCGACTGAGGAAATCTCAGAGACGAATCGTGCAGAGAGAAACTGGTTTTCCTCCCTCAGGTCGAGTTCAAGAAGGAAAAATCGTGTTCGGGAGGGTTTTTGAGGTCCCCTATGGAAGCAAAAAGCACTCTAAAAACGCTTCAGTGGATGATGAAACTGATTATCAAGCAGATTTTGCTGGTACGTATTTCACAAGTACTTAATATAAGGAAGGTGTCTCCAGCCTGGACTATATTGTCTGAATCTTGAGTGACAGTTTTTTTTTCTCCCTTTCTTTCATAGGCTGGTCTCAGCAGGCTGACGTGGAAGAGACTTCCCAGGAGAAATGGAACCCCTTAGCAACCTCTCTGCATTGTTTTGGTGATCACATGAAGTTCAGGTCACTTGGACCAGGAGCTTCACAGCTTGCAGTGGAGCAAGGTAAAACGAACATGTTCAAAGTAAATTTGTCACTTGTAGTGGATATTAATATCCCCCCACTCCACAGCACATGAGCCCCCGATGCCTCTGGCCATGGTCCCTCCAAAATGTGGCTACAGAATGCATGGGAGCCCAATGGCCTTTGTTCTGATTGCTCCGTATGATGGCTGCAACATGATTCAGCAGGTATCCCATAATTTGCTTTAAAATGGCTTGTGTTAAAGTAAAACTGTCTTGCAAGATGTTGGGATAAATTTCTGAACTTGGAGATTTCTTATGCAGATACTGCTCTGCATAAAACTTGATGAAATAAGCAACTGTAATGTTCTGTTCAAATGTAATGTTTTTTTTTTGTTTTTTTTAATCACAAGGGAAGAAATTACATGCTACCACTACTCTGGCAAGACCATCCTCTGTCTCTGTTATGTCCCAAACGTGCAAGAACTAAGGTTCCCCAGATGCCCAGCCAGCCTTACTTTGACCTTTATTCTCATCTCTTCCCTGCACTGGCTGAACCTGCAAAACCTGTACCACAACATCCAAATCTTCCCTTATACCTGTATCTGCACCCTTTGCCACCTCAGACGACTGCCCCACCACCTACCACATCGGTACCTAAAGTCCCATATCCTCAGATTCCCTTTCCACCGTATTTCCCTGTCCCATACTGGCCTCAGTTTCCAGAATTCCCTCCCTTCTTGCCTTATCCAACTGAAAAACCTCCAAAGTCTCCAACTTCAGGACAGAAAACGACAGCAATTTCATCTGAAACTACAGAGTCTCCTGAACCTACCCAAGGTCCTTCTGACGCCCCTGGACGGCTATATCCCATGGAGTACCTTCCTGTTGTTCCAAATGAACATTTTCCGCACATGTTTTATTCTCATAACGGCTAGTGTGAAGCTTTAAAATAAAGTTTTGAAAACACAACTTGTGATTTGTTTGTATTCAGGTAAAGTCATACTGACATATAGGGGGTATTTCAGTGCTTCCCCAAAAGCCTAACAAGCTGGGATGTTGTGATTTAAAATTTTGTACACTAAAAATAAAACTCTGGGTAGATTAAGTATTTTCAAAATGGATCAGGTGGTTCTCAGTCTCACTGCAATTATTCATGGGTAACTCGTGATGTCCATCTTGTTTAAGACCAATGAAATATTGCTCAGCTCTCGAGTCCTACTTCTGACAGGATTGGGTGGAACAAGGCTTTTTTTTTTTTTTTTTTTTTGGGACAAAACTAGTTGTATGCTCACTCTATTCAGCCCCACATTCCAATGAAACATGTCTGCGTTTCATTGTAATGTCTCTACTTATTATATTGCAGGACAAACTCCCACTGTCACCACCAAAATATAAAATTAAAGTTCTATCTATGTGTGGTTTGGGCTACATTCACAATTGTCTTGATGCTCCATTCCAATTCTTTTGCCGAGTTTTCTTTTTTGGTTTTGTTCATACTAATTAAATGTGACTTGTGAACGGTTTACGACCACAAAGCGACCCGCATGTGCACAAAAATGTAGATGTCACACTGTTTATGGAAGTAATGTCACTGTTTATGGATCGATTTAATTTATTTAGCAATGGGAGCAAACAGCACTGTCAATCATAACCAAAGGGAAGGTAAAAAAAAATCAACTAATAGCAACGGCCTTTATTGTGCCATCGTATTGATGACTATACAATTACCATGTTGCCAAACTTGTTTGAATACAAAAAAAAATCTGATTTTTTTTGGTATATTGAAATTAAAAATCATACATATTTACAGGTGGAGAGTAATCAGTTACTTTTATTTGTAATTTTAAAAAAGTTACATTTCACAAAACTTTTACTTGAGTAATGTTAAGTAAATCAACTTACTTAACATGGGACGCCATTTGACATGGCGTCCCATGTATTTTCCTTGTACCCACAGTTTGATGTCTGCTTTTTCTGATCACAGTACGCAAGATTTCTCGTTTCAATGTTAATCATCTGAACTTTGCTGTGCTGTTTGGAGGGCAAGTGAATCTAGAGTATATATACAAGATATACTCAAACGGCAACATGTCCATGTTGCCATCTGAGGTTTGGTTGGTTTCATAGGCTTTATATTGATAACTGAAATTTAGACCTTGGTTTCTTGTGCCTTTGTTGGTTAATTTCTGAATATATTAATTTCTTCACATTTATTTACCCGTGGGTTTATTTCTTTCAATAAATGCGAAACAGACGTGATCAAAGTGTTCAGTCAGAATATTCATTAAATATTAGGGTTTTTTTACTCTTTGTTCATGTTTTGGATGACTTTTTTTTGCATCTTCTTTTTGAGTAAAAACATTTCAAAGTTATGCAACTCTTGAGAGTAGCTTTTGGTACCCTACCAAATTTTACAGCTAAAGTTATTTGAATTGCATGCTGATTTGTATGTGGTCATGGTTTATAATGTTCTTGTCAGCATTAAGATCTTCTTCTTCTTCTTCTTCTTGATTTTAATGGCATCCAACCACTAGGATCTCTCTTTTGAGCAGATAAATAAAGGGTATAATCTGGAGCAAACGCTAAAGAATCACCAGTTTGAACCTAATTGGCAACAGGGGGTGAGCTGTGGCTGATTGGTTGATTCCTTAATTGAATCACCTGGCTCTTAGATTGCATGTACTATTTAAAAGGTGTGACTGAGACATTATCCATCATACTGAACTGTTGTGTTTCCTTGTTATGATGGAAGGTGGTGTGTGGCGTAGAAAATGGAAACCAATAGCTGCTGCACTGCTCTTGTGTTCTTTAGTGCTTGGTCTAACATTTTTTAGCTGGCGAGAATTAACTAAAGCACTTAAGGTGGGGAGGAGTTCTGAAGTGGAAAATGCTACGTTTAGTGGAAAAGAGTTTGAGTCGGCTCCTTCTGTGGCTGCTGGTCCAAAAATGGGATTAAATGATTCCTCAATCCAAGCTGACACCAATGGTAAGCCACTTTTCATGTCTCTAACTGTAATTTACCAATAAGCGTTTAATTTTTTTGTGTGTTTGTGTGACAGAAGCTGGCGTGACTATGGGAGATGAATGGAGCTCTGCTAACTCTTCACTTCACTGTGGCCCTAGCAAAATGAAATTCAAAGTGATGGGCCTGGGTGCTGCTGAGCTACAACTGGACATTGGTAGGAGTCTGTATTGCAATTATTTAAATTGTCTAAAGTTACTCTGCTAACTTAATGGGCTTTTCCTCGCAGGCAACTCGGAATATGTACCGCTTAACCAGGTGCCTGAAGCTTGTGGTGTCTTGGTGAACCAGACCAAGCTTGGACTTGTTCTACTTGTTCGTTATGACAGCTGTACAGTTTTACAAGAGGTAAGCAATTTTATTACCACTGCCTTTTGGACTCCAAACTTGCATCACCACGGTTGAGTGTAAAAGCAGAAGGCGTTGTGTAATTTGACCTGTTCCATTTTTCAGAATGGGACGTACATCTTCACAATGAGATGGAGGGGGAGTGGCATTAATTTAACCTGCAGCATGCTTCCAATGGCTGAGGTTAACACAACAGAGCCTGCTCTTCCTTTAAAAGATGATTTGCCTCACGATTCCCTAAGCCTTCATCGTATGAGACGCCATTCAAGATGGCGTCCCATGTATTTTCCTTGTAGTCCACATAAACGTTATCCACTCTGCCTGTATACCCCGCCACCTACAACTACGACCACTACGCCTCATCCCACCACGACCACTGCTATCACAGCTCGCCCAATTTACAAAAATCCCTACTTCTGGAAAAGACTCCTTGCACTCTACCCACTGTATTCTCGCTACCTTAAAGAGCAGTCTCATCCCCTGCAATCCTATTACCATGCTTATAGACATCCAGTGTGGCAAATGTATCCCCAACTAGCTCCGAAGCCTCAGGTAGCTAACCACCCCTTCTACCGCTACTTCATGGATTACTTTACTACCACGATGCCAACAACTACAGTCAGCATGCCAAGCGGTTACTGTCCATACGCTAGAAGGACTGGACCTTTCGACAGGCTGTTTTTTGCTCCAAGAATGTCATTTGGACATCACGATATGCCAGACGACCAGCAAAATGTGTCTCCGCAGATCAGCTCTGGATACCAAAGTCCAGAAAATCCTGACTCTTTCTGGGAGTCATTCCCTTTGCTTTATCACACCGCAAGCCAAGATGATCCATACCTTGACTGGGAGGACATAACTCCTAGATAAGTGGCAATGCTCTCCTGTAACGGAAGTTGTACTGTTCTTCTTTGTAGGTGCCTGGGTCTCCTGAGAGTTTAATAAACATCTTTAACTTTGAACAATGTCTTGTCTGGAGAATTTTTAAGGTGAAACAATTTCTTTCCTTGGTGGAGCTTTAAGGGGTTTACCAGCTGGGAACCAGAACTCTAATTCAATATTTTACTGAAAGATGCTGTTTACTGGGGTGCACTCTTGATCAACTGTATGTTTTGAAAATCTGATTTTAAACGTGCTAGCCAGTAGCATATTGACATCAGGGAATAGGTTCCAAACTCGACTAACACCAGATGACATCAATCTCCAGATGAGTGTAAATCTTATATTCTAAAACTCTGCCTCTACATTTGTTCCAAATTTTGGAGCCTTGACTTCAAAATGTAAAATTACACTAAGGTTTGACTATAAGATATAAATCTCATTGGTCCTTTAAAATGTTCAAATTTGAGTAATTTTTTTAAAACTGTAATCCAAATTAGCCATGTGAATATATATATATAGCTACTTTTAAATTACTAAGTTTAATTCTAATTGACTAATCAGCAGGTGTTTTACTCTTTATATTGCAGAACATGTGCGTGTTCACCCCATTCTGTCTCTTTTTATAAATTTCCGCATGGTGCTCTCCCTTGGGCGCCCTCTGATGCTGCATGTGAACGAGGAACATTTACACTTCACTGAAACTGGGCTTCATGTGACTGCGAAGACTGTGCAACACTACACTCTGGGAACAGGGTACATCTTTTGTTTCTCCATAGTCACTTGGAATAGCTGTTTTGAGTGGTACTGAGCTCCAAGAAAGAATCCTAAATACCCTTTTAAACAAGATGGATTTAGGTTGGTATACGTAATTCAAATTTATGAAGAGCTTTTGGAAGTCGAAGGTATGTTTTTTTTTGTTTTTATCTTAAAATATTGCTTGAATTTCACCTTCAACCCCAAATTTTCTTGACAGTTCCATACAGTTGGCCTTTTTGGAAGGATATGATGTGAATTTGGCAGAAGTAGAAATGTTCAGAGGGGACACACCAGGCCACTGGTGGGAGGACGGTGACGGCAGTAGGGATGCTCAGCACCACGAAGGACGCTGCATGGTTGAGAGCCCCAGCTGGGCCGATGAAGTCCAGGACATCTTGGTGCCACAAGCTGAAGGTTGTTACTGTGGGGGACGATCCAGGCTGTCCAGCATCTCTGTGAGTGACCGAGTTACAGCTTCTCAAATATGTGTGCACAATATAAATGTAAAAGTTAACATGTTCTGGAGAGAATTTCCCTCTGTATGCTGGGTATTTTTAGATCTGTGCAGATGACGGATGAATGATGATTCAAGATGCTTTGATCGACCCACTGCTTCACTGTGACACAGCACTCTGAGGGCAGAGCATTTTAGTACGTTTGAGCAGATGCATCATCCGCTTCCTCCTCTCTCTTTTTATGGAAGATTGTGCTTCAATCCGTTCACACAAAAACTGGAGAGGAAATAAGAAGTTGGACAGAAGAGGAGGCCGTGTTAGTGTCGTCATCATCTGTTACAGAACCTTTTTCAAATGAATCAGGGCCTCTCTCGTTGTTTTGTCTTCCAGTAATGCAGTCAGAACAGAACAGTACATAGTCTGACTCACCTGGAACTCGACTCCTTCACCAAATCTACATATCTTGTGTTTTTATTTTCAGCAAAGGAAAGATGGAGGCTAAACGCAAGTGAGGAAGATGGAGGCACAGATAACAGATCAGGAAAACTGTGGCAGCTCTATCTCTCCCCTGCCTCTCCCACTCTCTACCATTTCTGTCTCCTCTTCTGCTTCTGTCTCTTCCCACACTTTCAACCCCTCCTCCTCCTCCTTTCACTCTCTGATGCCTCTCCCCTCCCCATGCTCTCCTCCCTCACTCTCCTCTCCTTGCATGGACCTGCAGTATACGAGAGCTCCACTGCAGTGTAGAGAAGGGCAGAACGGCCGTGTTGGTACGATGCGTTAGAAGATGGTGCATCAGGAGAAACGCGTTTACCAGGTGTGTGGATTTGGGTTTGCGTTGGTGCGGGGATTCTGAGAGCAGAGTGTTTGTCACATGATTTTCACAGGTATGGGGGATAGGTATCTGCGTAATGGGTGTGCAGCGGGAGATGTCAGCCATAATGGATGAGTTGGATGTCTGAAAAGGGAGTGGATGTTTTCACGTGATTCCGATTTGTGCATCTCTCACTTTTTATTTATATCAATTTAATCCTTATCTGGATTAACATGATCGTAAATCATTTTTGCGTCTTTGTAGTGACACTTGTCTTTTGTAAATCGCACTCTTGATGGCTAAAAATAGGTTGAGGTGGTTATTCGGCATCACTGTGGTGTCTGGTGTTTTCCATTCCATTCATCAATATGTGCTTACAATGTTTCAAGGTGAAAAATGATGTTAGTGTGAGGAAGTGGGGGGACATCTGGCCATCTGTTGTGGGGGAGCAAAATTGTAAAGACTCTCACCTGATTCATGCTCTGACATCACATCCTCATCTGAATGTGCGTCACAGAACCTGAGGTGCAGCTATATAAAATTTTGTGCGAGTCTGACTGAATTTGGATATGATTTTTGTTTAAATATTTAGAGTCCCTGAGATGATTGTTTTGGTGCTCAAAGGAATCTTGCACTCTAATTTGATTCCAAGACTAAAAATAAAAGGACTTTCTCCAAAATGGAAGGGTTCCTCAGCTTTCATACCATACAGGATTACGATAAAAAAAAAAAGTGTAGAAATCTAAAAGGAATGACATGAAAGCTGAGCAGAGCTAAAGAGTTGAAGCTGTGAACAACTGTCTCAAATAACAATGTTGGAGTATGACCGGCCTGATGCATTGAAAACCTTTGTGACTCCTTGCAAACTATTGCTTACCTGAGGGATCCTTGAATATAATTTAGGCAAGACTTGTTGAGAAATACATCATTTGATGGTGTTTGAGCTGAGAAAACCTTTTTAGCACATGTGTACAATTTATAAAGTTGCTAGCCTTGCTTTTTAATTTTTTTCAAACAGTGCGAAAATGTAATGCACAATTCAGTTATATATAAAAATCAATAGAAGAGTGCCATCTAGTGGACGTTTAACTCTCCAGCAGGGAATTTAGATTTTCAATAATTGTGGGTTTTGCTTCAGTTAAAAATCAAAACTGCACTTACCACAGGTCTGTGTTTAAATAACATGTTTCTTTAAAATGACAAAGTGAAAGATTAAGAAAAATGTAAGCATTAATCCAATTCACATGAAGATGAATTAATGAATAAATCAAAATAAAAAGTATACAAATTGTAGAAAAAAATATATTATGCACTCTTACCTTTTCTGCTGGTTTCTCGTGTTTTGTCATTTTTGAAAGTCTTGATGTAACACAAAATAAAGTTAGTATCTTTGATATTCATTTATAACAGCAGCTCAGATCTGACTTCTTGTGATCTACCGATCTATATATGGAGAGGCATCTGAGAAACTGAAACTCTCAGATCTTTATCATTTAAATCACTGAAGAAATGTCTACCAAACATAACCTCTTGAAAGGGTAAAAACACTATTTTTGAAACCTTTCATCATCCCTAATATTATTATTGCTAGTAAAGCCTTTGTAGCTGTAACCAATCAGCTCAGTCCCTGCTAATGTCCAGGGCAGATGAGTGGATGTGACAGTGTAGGAACCACACTTTTATTAATATCCTTTATCATTCATGCGTGCTTCTTTTTCTCTTTTTTTCTTTTTTTTTCCTGGTAGGCTCAGAGGAATGAGAGAGAGTCAATCAGGCAGAAACTTGCCCTCGGCAGTTTCTATGACGACGAGCCTGTCATCTATACCAGCTGCAGCAAGAGCACCCCGTCCTCTCGGTGGGTTTTAATCTGTGTCTGTGAGTGAGTGTGTGTGTGTTTGGTTTGAGTTTGATCAATATACTTTTATTTTATTTTATTTTTTACTAAATCTAACAGAATTACTGTTCTGAAACTGTCGGTAGCTAACTTGAGAAAGGGGGTAGGGTAGCATTAATATTTTGAAGTTTTTTTTTTAAGTATACATTCTTACACTGACTTCATACTTTATCACTCTTTAATGCTACTTACTCCACGAATTAAACATATATTGCAAAATGATATAATAAAACTCCTGATCAGTTTTGGTTCAATATTGGCAGTGACCAACATCTGGCCACCTTTTTTTTTGTTTTGTTTTGTTTTGGGTTTTTTTCCAGGACTTCCCTATTAAGAACTGACTTTTCAAAACAACAACAAAAACATATCAATATAAAAACGAGCTAAGTCACAGTGTCACTTCCTGTGCAAAAACAGAGACGAGCGTAAAAAGAAACATTAAAATGCTGATCCGAGACCACAAATAAGAAGTTAAAACATGACAAAAAAAGCTGATAAAGTAATAGCTGAACTTTACTTGTCAGATGTTGCAAATAGTATTTTTCCTCAGTCCTGATTAAAAGAAGCCAACAGTTTCTGCATACTGTTTTCAGTTTTTTTTTTTTTCCTTGTTCAGTTCTGCTCCTCAATGAACTGACTAAATGGTCTGATGACCTGAGGTGTCTATGTCAAAACAGCAAATCTCAAATACATTCAGGTATTATAGTGCCTAATAGAACACCAATAAGGATTTAAATTGTATATTTTTACAAACAGGGAGTCAGGGCAGTGACATTGTATGATATAATCCATCTTTCTGTTTTTGCTCATGACTCTGGCAACAGCAAAAATTTAGCTTTTTCAAAAATCTAATCACATAAGACAAATTTTATAAAGGATGGAAAGGTTAGTCTCTCAAGGATGATGTTTATCCTATCCCATGCTTACCATTCCTGCTTTTTCCTTCTATTCAGTTTTCCATTAATATGACTATAGGACTTCGTGAACAGTCATCTTGCCTTCTGATTTTTTTGTATTTTAAAACTATTTTATGATGTGTAACAAAATATTTCATTCTTGGAACTTAATTTTTCAATATCACTATGGGCCCTATTTGTGCAGATTAATATTTTAAATGCAGACCAAAAGTGAGCACTAATAAAAAACAAAATCCTTTACAGTAATGATTCATATTCCTAATATACCTAAAGTATTCTGCTAATTTTTGATAAACCTATGCTATAGGTTCTTCCATCCATCCAACACATTTATCCTATAAGGATACTATTTATCATAGCGTGTTAGATTTATCATAGGGTTTAGCTTCAGCGTCCTCAGAGGCTAAACATGTTGGTACAGTGCTACCAACTGAGCCTCTGCAGTTCCAGCTTCAAATGTCTGTGGAAATGTATTTTGTGAGAAACAGAACAGAACTTAGAAGAAAATGTTTAAATAAAAATTGTTGGATTTTAACAGACGGAAGGGTAGAACAGAAAGTAAAACGAGTCCTGTAAGGTCAGGTTCACTTCAAGGAGACGGACAGGAATCCCTCCAAGAAAAGCAGAACAAAGAGGTTCAAGTTTGGGAAGAACTGGTGTGAGCAACTGGGTGTATATTTACCCTCTGACATTTTGCAGAGGAAAATAGTTTGATCAGAAAACATTGCCTGTTTTGGTTGTCAATCATTCTTTATCTCCCCATTCCAGTTATTTTTTTTCACATTTCCATTTTGTAGTCAGCAGTTTCCTTTCTAATCCTTTTTTTTGTCAGTTAAGATTTTATAACAAAAACCTCAACAACACAGCCTCATTGGTTTTATTTACATAGCAACATGATGGTTGTTACTGCCCCCAAAACTGACATTTCACATTTGTAATTGAGGTTTTGGAAGGCATGCAGTGGAAGGAGTTGCTTGACATCATGGCTAATAACACACACACACACACACACACGCACACAAAAACTCATAACACCTGTTTCGTCATTTCTGGTCAACAACAGCCTTGACCTCTTGTAACTTCTACACACTATTTTCCACCCTGTTTACCTAACACCCAAACCACACCTACCCTCTCACCCAGTTTACTCTTTCTCGTTAACTTGAGGAAGCGCTCTGTGAAACGAGAAGTGATGCGTGATGCAATCCATTAAACTGGGATTGTGGTATGTGAGCCACGTGACCCCCAATATAGGTACATTATCATAGGGTTTAGCTCTAAGTGGAAATTCCAGCTCCACCTCATCCTGTTTGTGGGATGTATAGCAAATTGTTCTGATCCTGGTTGTTGAGTGGTTTCCTTTCAGTAGGGGGTTGTCGTGGTGAGATATTGAATGAATAGCGCATTTATTGTTTGGAAAAGCTGTGGTTGGGAGACGCTGTGAGGTAACTAACTTAGCTTTTTTTTTTTTTTCGCGATAATTACTTTCAATTTCATTCTCTAATGCTTATCGTGATAGCTTGAGCTAAAAATTTGTTTTAGATCCTGGGAATTCA